>NC_053143.1:52757806-53368897 GCF_016808335.1 Panicum virgatum | reverse complement strand
AGAAACACAGGATATATGCAATAATAAAATTAGGGTTAGTCCAAAAAGATAGATAGATCTCCCTAGGGTTCGTGTTGCCGATCCCCGGCAACGGCGCTAGAAAAGCTTGTTGACGCTTCTTAGCACCCCAATTTATGTACCGCAAGCGCACGGATCGTGATAGCTTTTCCCTTAGAGTACTCCTCATAGGTTTATCAATCCGTGGATCGACAAAGAACTACCTAAGGTTTTCCATCTAATCTAACGTATCTATCCTAACATGAAGCATAGATTGCATATAAACTGAACACTTGATAGATATGAATGAAGCATAAGTGTTCATCACACCCACAACCGTAGATGAGATAACACAACCAAGGAGCTAGGGCCTATCGTCTCTAGGTACGGTTCTAGTCAAAAAGGTGATCAAAACATAGATTGCATCTCAACTAAAGGTACACGGAATTATCTCTCAGAAAGGCGGCTCACAAGCAGCCTACTTTCCCATGGTTGCCGGTGCGAGGTGCATGTTGACGCCTAAGGTTTCCCAAAACTTTACCCCAAACGCCCACCAAGTGCTCTTACTCAAGGCTCCTCCTCTTGGTGGCCGTGCAACGACTCCCATGGTACTCACCATCGATCCTATTCCACATCATGTCGTCGCTAGAACTTTTCCCTCCGCCATGCTGTCACCACACCGGGGTAATCAACCAACTAGCTAAAACACTCTACCTCAACGTATCCGCAAGATATAGACTAATCACTACGAATAGATCTAATCTTACTATGAACATATGGATGCATCACATATGAGAAATAAAGCTTGCATTGAAGTAGACCAAAGTCAAGACAACTAGAATAAAGAGTAGATTGATATCACCATCGTGTGTGTACATACCCCGACGAATGTTGGGGATGACTCCCGAACTCCACCATGGCACAACCTCGCAGGGAGGCCATGGCGGTTAGGGGTCGCCTAAGCCATCTCCTAGGTACCCTCAAAGACTCACGGCGGCCGTTAGCCTCCTTCGGTGTTAGCCCTAGGTTTTCGTCGAGTTCTGGGTGGATGGATGCCGCAAGTTGAATAAGGTGCAAGCTATTCATGAGCCGAGGAGGCCACTAGTCTAAGGGGAGGCTAAACCGCCTCGGAAACGGGCTAGGCCGGCCGGCTCATGGGCCTAGGACGGCCGGCCTACCCTCTTTCGGGCCCGCCTTGGTCTCATCTTTCACGTGTAGACTCCTCGCATCTTCTAGAGTTTATGTTCTTCACGATTGCACCCCTTTGGACGTCGTTATCTTGGAGATATCTTCGAGGAAAGGATAGGATAGAGAATCCTTCCTTAAATCTTCATTTGCTTTGCTTAATTCCGAAGTATCTTGATCTCATCTTCGTGGGCTTGGTCCTTTGGGCTCTCTTGGAGGATGGATATGCATGAATGGGCTTCGAATCAACATGGGCTTTGGTCCTTCCTTTGGGCTTTGGCCTTCGTCTTTTTCCGTGTTAGCGCTCGTTCACGGGCCTCATCATTTCATTCACCAAAATAGGTAAAAAACCTACAAAAACGAAGTTCCTCCAAAATATATGTGCAAATGTGAAAATGACCAATAATTAGGCCGGGGTTAGGATGGTAAGTGATTTTGATATTAAATTCATGCCATTATCAAGGATAAATAAGGGATAAAATGGGTACTTAAAGAGCACCAACAAAAGCCGAGTGAAGCCTGCGGCGGTTGGCTTCATTTTGCAGGTCTTCGTCAACCACATGTAGAGGTTGAGCCAAACGAAGGAGGTCGGCATCATTTGGTGAGTATAAACGTCAAAGAGCTTGAAGATCTCCACCACCACCGGGTCCAGAGGGAAACGAAGACCGGCGATGAAAAAATCCCGGAAGACCATGACCTCGTCAGGGTGGGGCTTCGCCTCAGTCTCCCCGACTGGAGGAGCCCTCGCGAGGGCAGCCTCGAGGATACCTCGGCTCTCCATGTCTTCAATCATGGCTTGTGTCATGTAGCTTTTCCCAAGGACGCAGGTCAGAGGGAATCGGACTCATTCGCGTGGCGCCATGTCCTCAGAGGAGGCCGTCGTGTCCAAAGAAGAAATCAATGCCGAAGCCCAAGCGCCGGGCAAACTGTCGGATTCTGGAAGCACAAGCGAAGACGGGCTTGGGGCTGGGGGGATGAAGTATTTAGAGCGTGAGTTCTAACCCCCCCCAGGGGGGGGTCGGCTTATATAGTGCCGACCTCCCGCCCCCTGGCGCATGGGAGCACACGCCAACGAGGTAAAACGTCGCTTTTGCCTTCGGCCCGCGCGAAGGAATCTGAATTGATATGGGGCAACAGCGTCTTTTATTAGGAATCTTGATTGCCTCTTTTCTTCAATTTTATTATTCTAATACTTTCCCTAAAAATGCAAAAAGATAATCTAACTTCACCTGCGGCGAAGTCAACTTTTTTCTTTGTCTTTGTGACACCACAGGTATTCAGGTCGTCCTCGTGCGCTCGCATGCCCGAAGGGTGGCACTTGAGGCAGCGTTTCACACGCCAGGATGTCGAGCCTTCGGATGCTCCAAGGAGCATCTAAAGCCTCGAGGGGCTACTGTTGGGGGAGCCACCTTCGGCAATGGTGCGAAGGCGCTAGGACCCGAAGATGTAGGACGAGACTATCGTGCGCGCTCTGGCCGGTGGAGGCACTGGAGCGATGTGTCCTCGACGAAGTCCCCAGACCGATGACTTTGAATCTGGGGTTTAGGATCAACCCCTGTCTGGCGCGATGGCGAAGGGGGGACAGCGAAGGCCAAAGAGCGAATGGTGACCGAGCGGGGGGGGGGGGAGGGTAATGAAGGACTTGAATGGTGAAGGCCGAGCCCAAAGTCCCGGTTGAAGACGTCCAGTGACGAAGGCCACGGAGCCATGCGGCGGCCCACCTGTAATCCACTAGTTGTCTGTAAACGTGATATTACCCGGGAACCCATGAAATATTCTGTAATTGTGGCAGTTGGAGGGCAGTACGGGTATTTTACGCCCATGGGTAGTTGAGCCGCTGGCTATAAATACCCACCATAACTGCTAGTGATGGGACATTGAATACAGAGCAATTACGCCCTTGCTTTTATTTTCGTGCTGTTACACTGGTCGTGATTGTCTTCTTGAGGCTTCGTCCTCGACGAATCGAGCTGTTGTAATACTCCATTACTCCGAAGGGTATCCTACACCAACAGCCCCCTTCCCCTGCCACCGCCGGCATGTGCAGAAAGGAACTGAGCCAGAATGGAAGTACATCCCAAACCAGTAGCAGTACTGGGATGAATTTGTGAGGTTCAAGCTATCCGAGGATCAGCAAGCACTTAGTGAGAAAAATAAGGTCAATTCCTCCCAAAATGATAATCCTCATAGGACTGTATCTCGTGGGTACTTGAGAAAAATATCAGAACGGGAGAAACAACAGGAGCATCTAATCAAGAGTGGTGTTAAGCTATAGATAGATGGGTGGAATCCTCGCTCTGTGAGACATCTTCTCGCGAGGGGGGCTTCCTACAACTCTAACGGTTTCCTAAAGTTACAGTACTCCTTCAGTCGAGGATCTAGTGCATCGAATTCAATCGGTCCACTAGGTAGTTGAACATGGTATTTTTATTCCAGACAGGGAGATGATGAGCTGACTCGGGCCTTGCGAAGAAAAGAGCACCCAGTTCATACACGAGGCACCAGATTGGTTCCATGGGTTGTTTCTTTCCAAGCTGATAAAGACACGTATGGAAGTTGGTCGAGGAAAAAGGCCGAATGAGAATAACAATGGCATGACCTGCTTTAGGCTTTGCTTGAGGAAGTAACTCAACATAGTGACAGGTTACGAGCGGAGTTTGAGGAGAAATTGGGCAGACTTCCTTCTGCACCCGATCAAGCTGTCCCTGCATTCGTGAGTCCGACGAGGATTTGTAGTAGCTGTGGAAGCACTGTGCTTCCTGATGAAGAAGAACTTGGCACTTATCCTGTAGATGAAATCACGTACCCAACACCTTACAAGTTATATGTCCAAGATAAGATCCTTAAGAACAAAGTGGCAACTGGTCAAGCTTGGCTTGGGAATGATGTCATAACTCATGATCATCAATTACCTATAGGCTATGCCAAGGTTACCATTGATACAATAGTTAAGAGGAGTTACGGTCGTACGGTTGAGTTGGATATACCTGGACAGGATGGTATGAAGTTACTTGGGGAGAACATAGGCTGCATTGTGGCGTGGCACAAGTGCCAACTGGTCTAACTGGTCTGGTCTCGATCAGATATTTTCGAAGTCATAACTCTCTCATCCGAAGTCCAAATCTCGACGAGAGCTACGCAATATTGAAGTCAAATTGCCATTTTAACAAAGTCACCCAAACAGATCTGACCGGTTTATGCATATCGGTCAGACAGTCTACACAATTGTGCCAATTTTGGTCGTCAACATATGCCTCCTGTTTTTTTGACAAAGCTTGCATGCCAAAAAATAATATTCTGGACCAAAATTAACTAAGGATGATGATGAACAATACATCGGCCATATCTTGCTTCTAAGAGCGATGAAACTATGTGTCGGTCATGATTTGCTCTAATTCAAGGTGATGATGAAACCACTCGGTTTGGCTCTCATACCTGCTTGGTATTTGCTGACCTAGCCGGCACTACCTCAACCTGTTGCTCTATTGATTTTTTCTTACGCATCCGCTGCAACCTCCTCCATTTGAGTGTGAGATAAGCCCGAGGGACATCAACTCGGCTGCAAACACTTGTCTTCTTGTTTTTTGTTCTTCTCACCTCTATTACCATTAACACGTACAATTCTGGCCGGATCACTATTAGTGATAATCGGTCTTTGTGATTCCCTACAGTTTAGATATATAGAAGGATATTGAATGATATATGGTTGCATATGCATTCTGCTATAATCCAAAGTTGAATAATAGCAAGGATTTGGCCAAAGACCGTGGAGTAATCAATCCAAATAATGAGTATAGTGTAGCAATATTGTTACCTTGGTATAGGCAAGTATTCGGTTGGTCTTGAAGTTTTGGTGATGAGCTTGCATTTTTAACATGCCCCCCAGTCTTTTGATGAGCTTTGCACGATGCTTAACACAGAACATCTTGGGCAAAATAATTGTAAGGGCGATACTCATATATCGGTCATTTCCTTCTTCAAGAATCTTACCATGCTCATTGTCAGCCCGATGCTCAACAATAAAATCTGCTACAATTTAGCCTTTTGTAAATTGTAAAGGTTTACAAGCCAAATGACACTTAATAAGTATAGAAGCGCATTCACCGATTCTTCAACTCAAATTGGCATACATAACATATGCCTAACCACATCGGTTTGACGTGTTGTTATGCAAATACACTACAAGAAATCCTTGGCTTTTTGACGTAAAATCCATTTGTGACGCTGGCTTTATGACGTTAATTATGACATAGTTATGTGAATTATGACACAAGTTTATGTCAGAAAACGTGAATTATGACATAAGTTTGTGCATTTTTATCATCATACATGTAATTGATGTCATAATTCACATAACTAATGTCATAATTCACATAAATAGTGTCATAATTCACATAACTATGTCATAATTAACGTCATAAAGCCAGCGTCATAAATGGATTTTACGTCAAAAAGCCAAGGATTTCTTGTAGTGATATTCATCTCGACCTCAGCAAGACACACTATTACACAAATCTTTTCTGAGACGGTCAAAATCGATTAACTAAGGCGGTTTTTGCAACCGCCCTCAGACCAAGGGTCACAGTAAATGAACCCTTTTCTGAGGCGGTTGTGCGCCCGCCTCAGTCAATAATAAAAAAAACTGCAGCGGATCCACCCGCCCACCGCCGGCCGCGTCCTCCCGCCCCTGATGTCTTTAGTTGCTTTGTAGATGGCATAGATATTGGACCATCTTGTTGTAGTTTTTGAAGTTCCTCTTGCATATGTTGTAACGTCTAGTCTAGGTTCACTTATTCTTATTTTTAATATCATCGGCAGCTCTTCTGACTAATTCTTTTTTAAAAATAACTTATTTCAAATTAAATGGTTCTTATGAACCAACCATGGCCACACGCATGCTTGAACTTCCATTCAAACAAAGTTGCATGTGCAGGACCTACACATATGGTGGCTAAAATTTTGCGTGGGCACGGTGTAGTGCCCAGGGTTACAACAGAGGGGAGGGCGAGGGGAGATGAAAGGGCATCAAGAGCTTATTGTTACAACGGAGAGCAGAGTACACCAGGTCACAAGGGGAATTGGTGTCTAGAGCTTGAGGTCAGCAGCCATGGTGGCAATGATTTTTTTTTCGGTGGACATGATTGTGGTGTCGGTGTCGAGGGAGGTGCCGTTAGAGACCATTCGGTTGCACCGTTGCAGCTTTTTTCGAACGCACCAAAGCAGCAGCAGCAGGGGAAGGGGGTTAAGGGCTGCGGTGTTTTGAATTTGTGGTGATAAAAAACAAGATTTAACAAATGCATTTTATTGCAGTCTATAAGATTTGACACTATCTGGAGCCTAATAAGCAAGGAATATATGCTCATACATGCATGCAGCCAAACGTGCATCCATGTTGAGTCCTGATAATTTTATTTGCATACATACTCCATAAACTCGGCGGTCTGCCCTGCTTTTTAAAATGAAACAGAAGGTTCAGAAAAGAAAAGAAAACATACAACAAAAAACTACAAGAACACATCTAGCTGTTATTCTATTCACTGCGCCGTAAGTTGGAGGACCATATGTTGGTGGCCCTGGTGGGGAGTACGCATCCACGACCCCTCCTGATGCCATATTCTTACCAGCATCTGCTATAATTGGTATCAAGTATCATCATAAGCGTTTGCAGGAGGTGCACGTGAATTTATTGACAAAAGAAAAGGCATGGCGTTTAGTACCAAGGGCTCCGGAGGTATCATCAGCAAGTGATGAGACGAGGAGAGAAGCGAAGCACAGCATCACCAAGCCTGTGCTGCTTGCACTGAGAGCCATCGTGGGGTGGTAGTGTTTGCCGCTGTGTGCTCTGGGAGTCTTTGGATGGGCTGTTGATGTTGTGAGGCCGGGCAAGCTAGTCAGGGCTACTTATCCTTTGGTGTCAAGCTACTGGACAGCCTCTACATCAAGCTCAGGGTCCTAATATCCAAAAGTGATAACGTTTGGTGCAAGTCCATCCAAACATGAGTGCTAATGAGATGTGCTAAACTTTAGACAAAACTTAAAAATTTTAGCAAAATATGAGTGTTAATATATGTTAAAGTTTCGCACTCAATTTTAGTCTATCCAAACAGGACGGGTCTGCGGACCCTTTGGTGTCATGCGCTGCTGGACAGCATGTGCATGCGGGTCAAGCTCAGTCTGCAGACTAAATGTTGACCATGCTGTGACGGTACAGTTGGCTCTATCTTCTGGAATCAAGTGGTAGCATGTGAAAAGATCGACCGGGGACACGTCTCCTTGACGTTGATGTTGACCATGCTGTGACGGTACAGTTGGGCTCTATCTTCTGGAATCAAGTGGTAGCTTGTGAAAAGATCGACCGGGGACACGTCTCCTTGACGTTGATTTCAGCCTTTCTTGGGGGACCCAAACCAAGCCTGATCCTACTGGCACCACAGCTCGATTTTGCAAGTTGCAAACATCAATGATTTCGGTTGTTGCCGCCTGATTTTGCAGCTTGAGCGGACGCAAATAAATCAGGTGGTGGAGAAGATTTTTGCTGCGGGCCTGTGGCTTCAGGGCTGTGACCTGCGGGCACAATAGTGGCGCGTAAAAAATATGTAAAAAATTCAATGCTAACGCGATTTTGCACAGAGTTACAAAAGCACTAGGCATTATGGTTGGAGTTATTTGTAACTGAGCAAATATTGAATTTTTATTGATTTTCATCGTAATTAGAAAAAGAAACTCATTTCAATTAGTTTATTAAATTAAGGAAATTTAAAGGAAGTAAAATAAACATTAAACAATTACTATTTATCATGGCAACTGGCACAAGGCAAGAACAAAGCTGCACATCAATGATTAAGAGCTCACGTGCGACGCACATATCCGAAAAGGACTAGTATATTAGTATATAAACATCGTACAATCTAGATTAATTATGTACCGCTCAAATTCTAACTAGATGTAAGTGTAGTATATTTGGGTGGTATAAATAGTGTAAGGGTATTATGGGAATGATATAGCACACGATGGCCGGATTGGGCGGGGATGGCCGCGGATCTGCAAGCTTTGCTCCCGAGGCTGTTGGGTTCGTGGGTACTGGACTGGCCTGGCATGGCACCATGACTCAAGTGCTTCGTGAGAGCCTCGTGGCCTGCCCGACCGCAAGTGGCGATTAAGGGTAGAAAGGATCGGATTCGCATGGAATCGGATTAAAATAATATTTTTATCATATTTCAATTCGAATATTGATATAGATTTGAATATTTTTGAATACAAATGTAAAACGGATACCTTGAATTCGGATTTTCATTCGGATATTTAGTCGAAATATAAGATAGACTTTAGCTATTTCCTTTATTGGTAGTTTTGGAATACAAAATTGTTATACATGTAGAAACTAAAATATGATAATATAATAAAGATAACTAGTCGAAAAATACAAATTTATCAACAAAAATTTTAATAAATGAATTCATAAAAAATAAAACAAGAAATAAAAATATATTTTAATAAATATATGAACATTTCTTATTAATATATAAAAAATTATAAGTAGCTTCGCCTATAATAAATAGATACAATAAGAATATTTAGAAACTAAATCTTTTTACACTTTATGATAAAAATATTAATATAATATTAGTTATGGGAAATTAACATGAGTTTAAAATAGATTTAATAGATACGGATATAGATAGTGTCGGATATTGTCGAATACGGATATGGAATCGGATAGAGAAAATCAACGAAAATCGAAATTAGATGTATCCACTTTGCTACCACATTAAATTTAAATATGAATACAGATATTCACATTAATGTTTAAACAGATATGAATATCGGACATTTGTGTTCCCATTTCCATCTCTTGGGCGAAGTTTTTCCGAACCAACTTGCATTGCTGGTGATCCTCTGTACCGCCCTGCTGCCTCTCCAAAGTGGGTCGTCTACACCGTGGCGTTTCTACATTCTCGCCACGGCGTCGATGGTGACGGGCACACACGGACGGGCGGGTGCCTCTCATGGAAACGGGAGAGGGGATATATTGGCATTGGGCAGGTCAGAAACACATCTCAGCGGGGCCGCCTAATACATCTTGGTGGCTGTGGACTACGTGTCCAAATGGGTAGAAGCACTACCTTGTGTTGCGGCCGACTCAAGGAGCTCCAAAAGAATGTTTCAGGAAACAATATTCCCGCGCTTTGGAGTTCCACGAGTTGTGATTAGTGATGGAGGCTCTCACTTCATCGATAAAACCTGTAAGGAAGTGCCTCAGCAAACTTGGAGTAGATCACCGGGTTGCTACTCCGTACCATCCCCAAAAAAGTGGTCAAGCAGAAACGTCTAACAAGCAAATCAAAAACATTCTACAAAAGACCGTAAATGCCATGGGGAAGGGATGGAAGAGCAAATTATCCGAGGCACTTTGGTCATATCGGACAGCTTATAAGACTCCGATAGGGATGACTCCTTACCAACTGGTTTACGGCAAAACCTACCATCTTCCAGTTGAGCTAGAATTCAAGTCCCATTGGGCAATCAAGAGGTGGAATATGGACCTCCAATCAGCTGGAATTAAGAGATAGATCCAATTAGCTGAATTGAATGAGTGGAGGGAAAAAGCGTACCATAGCTCCAAGTTATACAAGGAGTGTACAAAACTTTGGCACGATAAGTGAATCAAGATCAAGCAGTTTAAGGCGGGGGATAAGATACTCCTCTTTAACTCCAGCATTCGATTGTTTGGTCAAGGTAAACTTAGAAGTAAGTGGGAAGGCCTTACTTAGTGCTTGATGCCGCCGATCACGGCGCGGTTACCTTCCAAGATGATGACGGGAATATCTTCAAGGTCAATGGTCAAAGATTAAAAGTGTTCCTAGAACAAGAAATGTCGGAAATCGAAGAGGTAGACGTTTTCGAGCTTTCCGAGATATGAAAAACCTCATCTATGGTCTTTGCCAGACCCAAAACCGGCCTTATCTTAGGTTAGAATCCTTCTCTACTCTATTTGTTTCTTCCCTTTCTACCCCTGGAAAACCACCCCAAGAATTGAGGCCTACGCTTGATGAGAGAGCACCTGCCAGAAGATCGGGGCCTACACTTCAGAGTGTGGGGCCGCCCGGCCTTTGCCCAGGCCGCCCGGCCTCCCCTGGACTCGTTCCGAAGAGCCGTTGCACGGTAACACTCCTCATCGGGTGAACGTTCCACTTTTGAAGGAGCTGCACCGATCAGAGTTGATTTAAGTTGGGAGGCCTCTCCCTCCTTGCCACTCCACTCCTTTCCTGCAATCCTAGATCTCGCCCACCAATTCTTGAGCCAAGATCACGTCCATGGCATTGCAATCCTCGCCCAGAACTCCACAATCTGCAGCCACGGACAGCTCCACCCCATCTGCTCCCTCCAAATCCATCCAGAGCCTAAGTTCGGATTACAACCTGCGGATCATCTAGCCAATTCACATGGCCGACACCCTCGCATCGCTGCCAGGCCAGCGGGCCACCTACCCAGGCGGCCAGCCTAGGGGAGGCAGCCCAGCCTCCCCCTCGTGCCGGTCGTCTCCAACTCGCGCGTCGTCGCCCTCCATAAGCCCTGCATCAAGAGGCAATGGGCGGCTTGGTGCGCACACTCCTGGATGGCCGACCACCGGGGTTCTTTCCCCGTGGAAGGCTATCGGGAAGCGTCTCATGCCGTCATCTTTCGGCGGCCACGTGATGCAAGTCGCTGCCCTCCAGGCGGTGATGCCCAAGTCCCCGGAGTATTCTCCGGCCAGCCTGAGTCCACCATGCATCCGTGTGGTTGGATGAAAAGTCAGCCGCGGGAAGAAGCTGCACCCGCCTCTGGATCGGGAGGAGAGGGAGTCAATCGATCCGGGGCCCTTGTTGCCATTTCTTAGCGTCATCATTAGGAGTGATTAGTTCCTAGCAACGGAGCCTCGAAAATGTCATGTGGTATGTCTTAACATTTACAGAAGGATCCGCAAGCGCACAGATATACCGTTGTAGCATTTTACCCGGAAGTATTCATGGTATCGTTATTTATATTTTCCCAAGGGATGGCTGGGTTGTGTAAAGTTTATTTACTAGTTTCATAACCGTGAAACGTATGAAGTAAGATGAAGACCACTGACTATACAAGGGTAAGTGATAAATAATAGATAATCAGGGGTAATGTGACACACACCACTTGAAGGCCTCTCTCTCTACACTCTTGTAACTTGTACTCCTTAGGGTAGTGGAGCTAGGCTAGTACTTCATCTCCTTAGCAAATCCAATCATCCTCGGTGTCGGCGAGCAATCCTCGCCCTCCAGAAATGCTTGTAGGCATTACTTAGCGTCATCACTAGGAGTGGTTAGTTCCTAGCAACGGCGCCATGAAAATGTCGTGTGGTATGTTTTAACGTTTACAGAAGGATCCGCAAGCGCACGGATATACCGTTGTAACATTTCACCCGGAAGTATTCTGGGTATCGTTATTTATATTTTCCCAAGGGATGGCTAGGTTGTGTAAAGTGTATTTACAAGTTCCATAACCATGACACGTATGAAGTAAGATGAAGACCACTGATTATACGTGGGTAAGTGATAAATAATGGATAATCAGGGGTAATGTGACACATACAGAACAGCCAACTCTCATGAATAAAGAATAAACAAGCAATCCTAAGTTTAGCGGGAGCATAGGCAAAGATTCCTAGTATACTATTCATGTTAGCAGATAAGTTATGTTAGCCACATGCTTAGAACTACAGGTGCCGAAAAATTAGGAATATTGGGGAGAATGACCCGCACTAGAGAACATCCAGTCCCATTTCATATTTGCATTAACTCCTACACAGTACCCAAATATCGGGGAGTACGCTAACCGAGAAGCAGCTTCCCAGCGGACCGACAGGGCTGTCACCACCTGCGGTTTACCCCAGTCACACCGTGGAGCACCATCATATCTGAAGGATACCGCATACCCGAGTACCATGCTCGCATATGAAGTCACTACCCTAGCACCCCCGGGTCCCCCACCCTTCGAATGGACGTTGAGGCTTTATACTGTTTTATCGACATCTTAACAACTTCAAATGTAAAAACTCAAAACTACAAGAATCTAGATCATTAAAATTATTAAAATTTTGGTATACAAAGTATCTTCATTTGACAACAAACAAAAAATATATTAATTTTCTAATGCGACAAGCAAAAGTACGCGATTATTATGGTGCTGTAATTTTATATAATTTTTTTGAGCACCTTAACATCATGAAATGAAAAAATTTAAAACTAAAAAGTTGTAGATCTCGTCGAGGGCTATAATTTTCATATAAAAATCATCTTCATCCGATGTCGTATCGAAGAGTTATGATTTTACGAAGATTCAGCCGAAATAAATTAGAAACGGAAAAAACAAAGCCGCGGTTACTGTTGCAAATCTGGGGTCACTATAGCAAATCCCGGCCGCACTGTGCCATGCAAGCCATGCAAAACTGGGCTGGACCCGGGGTGAACGGTTCGCAAGTTCTAGGGGCTAGATGTCTGATTTCTAAGTTCATGGACCTATTTGACATAGCGTTGCAAGTTCAGGTGCCCACGGTGCATTTTACTCTAAATAAAAATAGTGCAAGCAGGCAGATAGTTAATATAGCAGTAGTGCTCTCTTTTCCAAATAGTACAATGTGCTTCTGAAAAGAGTGTAGGATCAAGAACACCGATTAGAGGGGGGTGAATAGGCGGTTTAAAATCTAAAGCCAACAACACTAGAGAAATTTAATTAGTAACAAAGGAAAGCCTTATGTCATGCTATTACTATCTCTAGATGGGTTTGCAACCTAGGGTGACAAGAGACAAATCATGCTCTAGTAAAGTAAATTGCTCAAAGTAAAAGCAAGTATTAAAGTGAGCAAGAGAAGTAACCAAGCTTGACACAAGAAATTATCCCGTGGTGTCGATGACTTGCCGGTCACCCCTAATCCACGTTGAGGTGGATTCCAAGAATCAACCGCTCCTCTATCAAGAACCTCTTGATCTTGAGCCGGCTAGAATCAAGGAACCGCTCCACACCTCGATTCCACTAGAGTTGCTCTTCACCACTCCGGTGAGGTGAGCACAACACCTCTCACAACCGAAAATCGGGGCTCCTCAACAATCTCCTTGGAGGAGCTCCACGAAATCCTCTTCTCCAAGCCGTCTAGGGAGCGGCAACTCACAAGAGTAACAAGTCGATGACGCTTGCTTGAAGTTTCCCTAGTGCCACAAAGCTCAAACTCTTGATGCAATGCACTAGGATGCCCTCACACTCTCAAGAATGCAATCTCTAAGCAAATGTGTGTGAGAGAGGGATGCCTTATCTCTAAGATGTCAAGTATGCTGTCCAAATGGCCTAGAGAACTACCCAATGGCCGGGCATTGGGTATATATAGACATCCCTCCAAAAACTAGCCGTTACACTCTTTTCTGCGAAGTCGCGGACCGTCCGCGGTTCAAAAACCGGACTGTCCGCCGTTAAAAACCAGTGAGTCAGAGTGCATTTAATGCGTGTCAGAACTAGCCATTAAGCCCTGGCGGACCGTCCGCGCCCCAGGGGCGGACCGTCCGCAGTTAAGAGTTCCACACCACCAGAGACTAACATCGTCTCTGCAACAACTTTGAGATTAGCCTGCGGACCGTCCGCGCCTCAGCAGCGGACCGTCCGCAGTTTAACTTTTCAGCCCAAACCAGAGAAACAACCTCTCTGGTACAAACCTGAGATTAGCTGGCGGACCGTCCGCGCCCCATGGCCGGACTGTCCGCCATTGAACTTTGAAGCCCACACCAGACAGACACCCTTTCTGGTACACAATTGAAGTACAGTGGCGGACCGTCCGCCCACCTGGGCCGGACCATCCGCGAGCCCACCAGAGACACTGCAAGCTCTCTGGAACGGGCGCGGACTGTCCGCCCCTATGGTGCGGACTGTCCGCCGTTACCCAGTCAGCTCTCGAACTTAGTCTATTTCAAAACTTTTCAAAACGCCGTTAGCCCTCATGCATGCAACTAGGCATTTTGAGCAAAGTGGCACTAAAGACCCGTCAAGCATGGGTACACAACCCCTCTTGATAGTACGGTTATCTATCCAATAAATCCGGTCACTTTTCATCCACTAAACGCCTTGTGACCGGTAAAATGCAAAAACCCTATTTTATACCTTTGCCTTGTGCCCGAGCTTTGCTCATCATCTCCAAAACTCCATACGTTCACAACCAAATCTCTTTCATCCGTGGATCAACCTATACTCATTATCTCAAATGTAATCGTTAATCCACAAACCGTTATCATTAATTACCAAAACTCGAATTAGGGGCCTAGATGCTTTCAAAGAGCGAGAGCGATACCAGGGGAGGGCACAACGTCAGTCAAGATAATTAAAGATGAGAGAGGTTAAGATGCTTGTCATCACTCACAAGGCTTGCTCTCTTCCTTACAAATCAACTGAAAATCCTAACCGATACCGAACATTCCGTTGCTCTTTCATGATGCATGTGAAACCAATCTAATGGTGCATGCGAAGGCAAGCTAGTGTTGGAATAATTCACCGTGTTCGGCTGGAGGCTGGTGCCTCCAGCGCTACAGTGAATCCCTCTCCTATTCCTCCAGCTCCAGCCTCCAGCCACCAGCCACCAGCCAGGTAACAGTGTTTTTCTCTCACACCACTCCAGCTCCAGCCTGCCGAACACGGTGAAGCTTCATGAGTAAAAGCAACCCAGCAGCAACCTTTAAATCAGACCCTCTAAATACTAAACAGGGGCTGCATCTATTTTTTTAGAGGCCTCTATATTTACTCTAACTCCAGCAATATATAGCCTTCAATTCTAACTTATAATAAAGGGCTCACTAGTGACTCCTAGGAATAAAAGGTGGAGAAGGAAATTTGGAGGCCTCTCAAAATAGAGGGCCTAGCAGAGAGTCTACTGGAGCGTATCGTTTTAGCTTAACTCCCTAAACTTGAGATAGGGGCTATTAAGAGGTCGTTTGCTAGGCGCGTGAGGATTAGGCCCGAGAGCGTCAACATGCAAAGCAGCACCACATGCATACACAAGAACAACAAAGGACAACTCTGCGGAGACCCCAACCCAGTGGTGGAGAAAAGGGTAGGGCAACTAGGGCCATGGCCCTAGTCATCAGCTCATTTTCCCCACACTGAGCATACTCAATCCAAACTGCACAGTCGGCCCATAGAGTGGCCCTAGGCCTTGGGCTGGCCCAGCTCCGCCCCTGCCAACCCATATACGTGTGGCTAGGGAACTCATATTCTGTTTCTTCATATGCTTGGCCATACTATGAGAATGTGACCTACCTAAAACATAATTAAATATGATACAACTAACCTACACTCTGTCCATTGTATGGACAGGATTCAGTACCTAAAACAGAATTTAGGTCCTACTGTAAAAAGTGGGAGGAAAATGGACAGAGTGTAGGTTAGTTGTATCATATCTAACTCTGTTTTAGGTAGGTCACATTCTCTTTGTTTCAAATTTAGCGATGTTCCTTATGCTACTGCTGCTTGACTTAACTGTTAAAGTTCCTTATGTTACTGCTGCTTGACTTAACTGTTAATGTTTAAGGGTGCCACATGCTATTTATGTGGCAGGTGCTGACAATCTGATACCAATAGAATGAGTCCTCAAAAGTGCAAATAAGATTAGAGCAGGAGGACGCTTGGCATTATACATAGTGATTCTAATGTGGTCTGAAGGAGTCCCTACTGCAGCATTCGTGCAAGAAATCATTTTCTTTCAGGTAATTTCCTTTATGTATTGGTGGAACCAATTTGGCCAAATGATTTAAACTGTTGTGAGCTCTTCTTAGTTCTTACTTGCCTCATTGCAGACTTACCATGTTCCATGTTGTGTTGACTTGTTGCAGTACAGAGTAAGAAGCCAATCGTTGCAGCTGTTCCGCAGCCAGAAGCATGGCGGAGGCTGAGGGGGAGCTGGAGCGGTGGCCAATGTCAGGGCCGGAGCAGCGCGGCCGTGCGCTGGTGGAGCCTGCTTTGGACCTAGCACTGCTCCGCGCCCCGGCCTAGCGCTGCTCCTCTTCCCGTGGCCGCGGGTTGGTGAGCAGAGGAATGACTGGAGGTGGCCGTGTCTCCGGCTCGCCATTGCTGCTGTTATTGGCAGTGCTTGCCCTGGTGTGCGCCGCACCAGATCTCGGCCGTGTGCGCCGCGTGCCCCTCGAGGAGGGCACCGACCTCGCCCCAACCGTCGCGCGCGAAAGCCCCGGCTGCTCCGTCCTCGCGTCCCTCCGCCGCAAGCGCTGGGGAGGCCGCGCCCGCCACGGCAAGCCCAAGACCTCCACCGCAGACGCCAACGCGGGAAGGGCGGACGGCGTGGACGACCGGCGAGGAGGGCGGCCCGCGGCCTTGCGAGGACGACGGGCAATGGGGAGGGTGGCCGGCGAGGAGGGCAGCCCGCGGGATCGCAGGAGATGGCAGGCGGCGCGTCCTCTCCCTCCGAGCCGCGCACCGCGCTGGATCTGGATCTGGATCCCGCAGGAGCGGGCGACGCCAGCGGGGAGGGGCGACGGAGGCAGCAGAGAAGGAGAAGGGGAGGGCCGGAGGGGAGGCAGAGTGCAGAGAGGGAGAGAGAGAGAGGGGCGGCGGCGGGGAGCAGGAGAGGGAGGCGGGGGATGAATGCAAAAGTGCCTTACGGGATGTTTTTGCAAAACTGATAGATTATCGGATTTTTTCTTCTTACATTAATTTTGGGTCCACGTGAAAATTAAACGAACGCGGTTACTGGCCGCCCTAACCATCTAGCGCGCACATTTTCCGAAGAGAGAATCTCGCATGTATAAAGTATTAAATGAAAATTATTTGCAAAACTTTTTCAGGGATGAATGTAACTTTTCGCGATGAATTTAATGACGGTAATTAATCGATGATTGGCTACCACTACAGTGATGCTACAGTAGCCATCATCTAATCACGCGATCAAAGGTCTCATTAGATTCTTTAGGGTTCCTAGCGTAGGGGTTCTAGAGTTGATTTTGCAAACCGCCTTTGTTTGACACCATAAATAGCGGTCAAAGTTACTACATTTCTGTAACACCCCAGGTGTTAATTTCATGCATTAGTCGCTAATCATCACTTAAGCATGGTCATTAGTGTTAATCATGTATGCTTAGTTAAATTTCAAATCTTGACCGAGCTTTGACCACTGTTTTCTCCCAAATTCAAGACTTGAATTAACTTTTGTCCAACATCAATATTGTAGAACTTTTCTTCCTCTACAACTTTCATTTTTGCCGAAAATCAAGTTTCAGTGTAAAATCTTGAGTTTTTGCCGGTCAAAGTCGAGTCAAATTTCGGTCAAAAGGAGTAAAAATCTTCAAGAGCTCCCGTCTGGCACCCATGGCCGCTCGACGCGCGGCGAGCGCCTGCTCGCCGTCGCCCTGTGCCTGCCCATACCGGCCGCTGCTCGCTCGTCCTTGCGTCATCCTCGCCTTATCCCATCCCCGACGCCCCATTCCTCCTCTAATCCCCTCCTTTCTTCCTTTCTTTAGCTCCGGTCGAGCAGAGCCATGCCGCCGATGCCACGCCGGCCATCCACGCCACTCCCGCTCCGATTCCGCGCGCCGAGCGCTTCTCCATCCTCGTCCTCCGCCTCGGCCGCATATCCCCACCCTTGTTGCCGCTCGAAGCTCCGCCCCGTGCGTCGATCCCCTCCCTCCGGCCACTTCCCCACCGATTCAAGCCCGCTGTGAGCTTCGCGGCATCGCCCTCATCCTCCCTGGCCTCTTCCTTGGCCTCCATCGGCCACCCTCTCGCCAGAACGACCTCGCCACCGCCGTTCGCGCTGCTGCAACGCCGCTGGCCCCCTTCCGACCATCTCCGGCCCCGGCTCTTGCTTGGAACCAGTTGCAAGTGAGCCTCCCGTGCTTCCCCACCTCTCCCTCGCCGCCGGCGAGCACCCCAGCGCCGGAATCGAGCTTCTGAGTGCCTCCCTTGCTCAGATTCGCGACCAGGGACCCCAGGCAACAGTAGGGACAAATCCAGGGGGCTAAGTGCACAGCTATAGACTCAGATGAATAGTGCCCCGAAGGGTCTTTTTCGAAAAATTTGATGAAACTTTGAAATTTCATAGTAAATTGTAGAAAAATCATAAAATAGAAAATGAAGATGTTTTGGAATCCTTGTAAGTAGATCTATGCAGTGGAATCATAATATGATGGGTGTTAGTTGAAAATTTTTGCTGTAAAAAATAGATTTATGCTGGTTAAGGTTTTAATGCTAGTGTTGCTTGTCTTTTTCATAACTGCAGTTATAGTGCTCCAAATGATGTAAAAATTTGGTGGTAGGCTATTATTGTGATGTGTGTGCTGTGGTAAAAATTTCAAGTTCATTGAGTGTAGTATGACCGAGTTATTGATTTAATTCGTTGAATGTTAAGTAAATGGTTTATAAATAATAAAATTGTATAAAAATATAAAATGTGTTTCCTCTGCCCTTGGATGGTGTCCGTATGCCTTCTAAACATTTAACATGGCCATGTGCTTACAAAATGTTGAGTTTTGCCTTTATCTTGCTCTCATATGTTTAATTTCAATTAAAACTTGTTTTGTTGGTGCTAATTAATTTATAAATCCTGAGCATGCAATATTTATACAATAGCCTTGGATTTGCATATGTATTTCACTGTAAATTCCTAGGCTCATAATCTGTTTGCATGTTTTTAGATCTTTCTTTTTCAACTTGTCTTGCTAAGTCCAAAACAAATATTGTTTGCTATCAATAAATGTTGGAAAAGTTTTATTCCATGCTTTGTCAATAGCTTGTTTTGCTGGTAAATGTGTGTTACTAAATCATGGCTGCAAGTTAAGTTTTTGCATTTGTTTAGTTCCTAGCTATAGTTTTCTTTTTATGTTGTTAAGTAAATCCTTTTTCTGCATGTGTACTTTTCAAGAAATGTATTTTGTTCAGTTGTAGATCATTCCAACTCTGTTATGATTAGTTTGTAGGTTGCTTTTGTTGGGCTTGCTGAAGTTGCTTGCTAGTGAAATAAATTGTCCTATTTGCTCTTTCTTGCTTTATGTCTTGCTTAGACTCCTTTAAATAAGTTAGTAATACTTCTTGTAGGAAACACTTCAGGCTAAAACAAATTGAATGAACTCTCGTGGTGTAGCACCATCCATTTTGCCTTTTGAGCTTGTTTCCGGTGCTTACTTGATAAATGATTGCCCAGTTAGGTCTTTCTTGTAATTGCATTGCATCATGAGCACTAATGCATCATGTGTTGTTTTCTTTATGTTCATGCACTCACCTCGTTGCATATCATTTAGGTACGCTAGACGTACAACGTGTGGACGTGGAGCACGTGCTGACGGAATCGAATCACAAGACGGTGTTGGGTGGACGCATCCTGAAGAGAGAAGGACCCGCTGGAGCAACCGAAGACCCGGCTCAACGTCGGAAGGGCCCAAGGCCTTGTTAGTACTAACACTATCTTAGTGTTACTCCCAGGCAAGCCGTGAGGGGCCCACCGGGTTCTCTGGGAGTTCACCGTGAGGGGTCATTCACCCAGGTTTTGGCAGGCGTGATTCATATGTTGGGGTGATGATGAGAACAGTTGATGCGTGTGGCCCGGCGTGGTTTGCATGTGTCGTGTGAGTTAGATTCACCTTGCAAGGTTAAATCGGATCGATTCGCCGTCTCTCTCGGTTAAGAGAACCTTGGTCACTGCGTCGCATCGTAGTAAAGAAGTGGAATAAGAATGGAAAGGTGAAGATGAAATATTATTTCTGTTGGTTTTGAAGAATTAATCTGATCACCCAAGTGTGTTTAGCTGTTCAGGCAAATCTAGTTGTTACCTATTAAACTAAACCTGAGCTAAAATTTGAAAGTAAGGATCCATTGTCAGTAGCCTTTTCTGCAAAATAAACTCCAGAGCCAAAAAGCTTTACATGTCTAGATAGTGGGCTAAGTATACTCATAGTCGGGTAAGCCTTGCTGAGTATTAGTATACTCAGGGTTTGTTGTCATCTTGTTTTCAGGTTTTTGCTACTGGTTGGAGCTAACCAGAATTCACCTCAGTGGGCTCGATGTGACGTCCTCACGTCTTCGTAATTATCGTTGTTTTTAAACTAAATTTCTATTTAAATTTCGCTGCATTTTGAACTCTGATATTTTATGTTAAACTCAATTTGTAAAACATCAAATTGTAAATTAATTTTGAGAATTTTTGTCTGCTTGTAATCATCTGTGCTCGTCTTCGTGCGAGACTTCCAGTGTTTTTCGATCCTTAACTCAACAGACGACCGGATTACACCGTTTTAAGTGCGTGGTAATTTTACGTGTGGTTAGACCTACACGTGGGCCCCACATCAAGAGCCGGACCCTGGAAATAAAAGCTCGCGTTCACACTATAAAATTTTATCAAAATTGACTGAAATTTGTTGGAGATGACTCAGTATGACCGGCAGCTACTCTGTGCAGAGCGGAGCTACGCAACATAAGAGAATATAAAAGAACTGACTAATGGGTATGTGGGTAAAACGGGTATTATTCATATATACTCTACCCATATCCAAGTTGAGATGGGTAATCCATACCCTACCCAAATATAATGGGTATGAATTTGGATAAGGGTAGTGGGTACCCATTGGCAACTTGACCGTGACCAGGAGCATATAGGTCCAATATGGATTTGGGGTGGCATTGCCTACCGATACCACTAGCTAAATCCTTATACTGATTTTCTCTCTCTTACACACTCCTTTACGCTTTTGTCTTGCAATTCAAGTGTCTTTACCTTCGTTGAGTAGTTTCTTGTTAAGATTGGATCTAGGTTGCAAAACTCTTCGTGGGTTTGTGCAAATACTAGTAAAATCTTAATTGATATCTAGATAGCTTGATCTCGTGGGTGTGTGCAAACACTAGTGAAATCTTAGTTGCACATCTAGATAGCTTTATCTAGCTTATGTTTTGTGCAAACTAGTGGAAGCTACATGTTAGGATTTTAATTTTGCCTAATTTACCCCTTCCCCTCTTGAGCTATACGAGCATCAATTCCTTTTTACTTGCGCGGTGCAGCGCTGTGTGATGTTTATTCTTCGCCTAGATGGATGGCATCCATGATGGAACAATTAATTAAAGCACGCAAATATTCGTCTTCCACTTGCTACTATCTTTGTATTGATTGATTAACAAAATATATTCCATCTGATCGATAAGCCCCCTTTACACCGCTAAATCAACTTTCACGGTGCAATACATATACATTTTTGTTACACTGTTACCAAAATTGAAGAATAGGTAACTGTATCCGGCGGTGATATCCTCTATAAAACTTCCATTGAGACTGGGCTAATAATATTGCACATGAAGGCGCTGGACACATCATAGCTGATGGCCACTACTACAGAAATAGCCTTTGATCCTTTACATTTGTCCCAGCAAATATTGAACCCGGGACTAAAGAGTCCTTTAGTCCTGGTTCCAAAAGCTAGGGGACGAAAGGGCTCTTTAGTCCCGGTTGGAGCCACGAACCCGGATTAAAAGTCCATCTTTAGTCCCGGTGGTGACCCTTTAGTCCCGGTTGGTGGCACCAACCCGGACTAAAGGACTCTTTGGTCCCGGTTGGTGTTACCAATCCGGACCAAAGGCCCCTCCACATGATAGTTCAAGAGGAAGCCATCCTATACTGAGTCACATATGTTGTGTAGGTGGGTTGGCAAAGTAATTGTGTGTGAGGCTAGAGGTTGTGGGATTGAATCCCGCAGGACGCAAAAAAATTTTTAGCGTGAGGGACATTTGGTCCCGATTCTACCACCCGGGGCTAAAGCCTCTAGGCTTTTGTCTCGGAAACTTAGTCTTGGTTCGAAAACCGGGACAAAAGGCAGTTTGGAATCGGGACAAAAAGGCTAATCTGTAGTAGTGGGCATACGGCACAGAATAGATGGTCCAAACAAAGATGAGGCACAGAATTTGTAAGCTAGTGTTTCCACATAGCTTTTGGAGACTACTTCAATTTGTAAATGGATGAGTAACACTAATTCTGTTTGTGTGGAGCTTCGGGAGGAGGCATCTTCTTATGCAAAAAAATAATTCCATGGCTTGAAGCTGCTCGCTTAGGGTGCTCTTCTTTTACTTATCTCCCAGCGTCATAGATTGCATTAGATGACCGAGATTCCCTATACAGAGGTCACATACGTACCTTGACAGTAATCATGTATCCAAATCAGTTCAATGTGGCGGGCTACAAGCTCAATCTTATATGCGTTAACACATGCATGATGCATTTTTTTTTAAAAAAATAGTATGAATCATTTCTTCATTATTCTATACCATATTTTTTCATCCTCCTTTTATTGCTTTGAAAATTTCTCCTTTTCTGTGGCAACATGCGCTGGTACAAACCTAGTAACAGCATAGTGCAGAGTCACAGAACCAGCAAATTTTGTTTGTAATCCCGAATACGGAGTCGAGATTATTATTAGGAAACAAACTACTGATGAAGTGCAGATATGCTCTTGGCAGATCTTGTCTGGCGCGCGCGAAGAGCAGTCTAAAGGACTGCATAAAAGTCAAGCCTTCTCGAATATGCAGTATTACCGGAAACCTACATAAGGTTATACAAAAAAATAATCAAGGCTTGACAGTAAGTGTATAAGTTAAGAAATCTCTAATATTTTTCTGTCTTAAAGAATAATTTGTACTACTATTGATTGTGGCTTTCACACTTCACAGGACCATATGGGTTACCTAACATTTTCGGTATAGAAGGTGAAACATATTTGTACTGGTCCTAACCACAAATGCATAGTATGAGAATGTACTCTTAGACAGGACATCCTCGATGCATAACTATGGCATAAACTAGTTATAGTTGACCGGCCATATGATGTGATTACATTCATGCATATATTAATCATTGAGAAAAGGACAATAAAAAATTTCCGGCACTAGAAGTATATAAGTGAATACACAAGAAGTTCGACAAATATCCAATGCATAATTATCTTCAAATCTGTTACTAAGTGTAGAATATTATGAGAGTTCTGTCAACCAAAATCCGTAATTAACTTGAATAGGAAAAATGGATTCCCATCTTACTATTACTAATTGGAGGCTCCTTTTGAAGCGTTCAGGTGAAACCACCTAAGATCCTAGGTGGACAATCTAAAAAAATAGAGAAATTCTACAAATTCTCATAAAAATCAGAAACATCCGACCATCAATTCGGCAACTCTAATCATAATAACCATTGGATTTGTTATCTTTTTTAAAAAAATTATCCACCTTTGCCATTATGAAAATAGACTAAAGTAACCCCCTAAACATGTGTCTAAATTACCCACCTCTGCCATTATAAAAAATAATCTAAAGTAACTCCCTAATTTTTATGTAAATTACCCACTTATGCCATTATAAAATAATATCAAATAACCCTTTAAGTTTTCATATATATATTATCCAATGAAAACATAATAAAAGTTAAAATCAACCCCAAATCTGAAACAAAATTATGTTATTATAATCAAATTTTAAAGCACATCAATATAAAATTCTTAATTAATATATTATTTATGTTATTATTTATATAAACATATATACTAACCATAAGGTGTTTGTCATCATATATTCATGTACAAGAGAAGAGATAAGAATATCAATTTTTATGTTGTTTACATAGCTCAAACAAAGTGTTCAATTAAATACATATCAAACATATATGGAGGTGTGATGCAAAGTGAGAAAAATTGTTAGTAACTAAACCTATCACATTTATTACAATTATATAATAATAAATATCTATTTTTGCAGTACTGGATTAGAATATTTAATTCATTAAATGGAGCGTGAGATAGATAATTATTAGATATCTTTAATTAGCCCATGTGGGAGCACAGGTTGTTGATAGACTAGTCATATTAAAAATCAGGTATTTTACTTACAGCTGTTTGATTCATTGGAGTGTAGAACGCATGTATTTTGAGTTCTGAAATCCTTGTATTTCCTGTATATGAAATTTCTGTGCGTTTGACAGTACCCTTCGCCATAGTAAGTTCTCCAGTCCCTCCAACAATGCTCCACTCACCATTTACTTGGGAAGTCCCAGATATTTGCAGTGTGGACCCATAGAACCTTTGTTGTGCACATAAGCATAAAAAATGTAAGAAAAGTTTGCAGTACATCATATACCACTCCAACAACAATCAAAGGTGATTGTGAGGGGTTACTTACAGTCGACCAATATTATTTTTTTTCTCAAAAATATATCATGTGGTATGTTGACACAAGGAAAATCTGATGAGTAGGTCTTTTCTTGAAAAACTGAAGTAGTCAAACTTGTGTTTAACAGACCATTATGATGTAAAAATATTTTCTTCTATTTAACCCGCTGGAATTGAATAAATAACTAATGGTGATACGGAGATATTAGCAATCATAAGTACTACAGTATCTACAAAAGTAAGTACCTAGATATTTTGAGAGAGGTATTGGAAGTAGATTGGTGCCTTGTGCTAAAGAATAAATTCTTACCTTTTATCCAGGAACACTAATCCAAGGGAGTAGTGCCACACATTATTGGGAGTACTGGCTACTTGAACACCTGTGCCCTGCAGATGGCCAACGATTTTTGCACTGCTGGGACCTGGCCCATCGGTGACAGGCCACGAAAAGACCCAGGTTGTACCCATTGGCTGTCGATTTATAATCGTTACTCCGTTGATGTCCGGTCCAGCGTACACCTCCTTGTTGTATAGGGTCATCTTAAGCTCACTTTGTACGGGAGCTATTGCGTAAGAGGCCATGGCTAGCGGGAGTGGTGTTCGCAGCGATGGGAGAGAGGGTTTGTGTTTTCTGAGGAGGAGATGTGTTGTATTTATAGATTGATGAAGGAGTGAGGCAGTAGTAGAGCCGGGTTGCGTAATGTTTAATCGTTCTTTTTTTAATATAAAATGCTGGGGGCTTAGAAAACCAGGAAGCAACAACGTCATGGACCCAACGGCAAAAACAATGGGTTGGTGGGTGGGCTTGTTGGGTCTGAGTGCATATTATACTAGTATAAATATGTCCGTATGTTACTACGGGTAAAATCACTTGTAATTTTAAGCGAATTAGAATAGAAAACAGGCATAAATTCTCTAAGATTTTTCATATCCGATTAGGAGAGAGGACAAATTCTCTAAGATTTTTTTTTGTCCAATTAGGAGAGAGGACGTAGTATGGCCAATCCGACCGGAAGACGTATATGATGGACTGCTGAAATGTTCCTTGTTTTAGAAATAGGTATAAATACAATCACTCTTTTTTTTTAGATGATGGGAAAAACGTCCCGGCCTTGACCTCATAGAGGCTACAGCCTAAGGGCAACTCCAACCAACCCCTTATTCACACCCCTATCCTATTTTTGAGAGTCTAAACGTCAAAAACCATCTCCAACCAATCCCTCATCCAAACCCCGACTCTCATCTGAACTCTCATCCACCCACCCGAACTCCTAGATGTAGGAGCTCCTACTCGACCTCTCATCCGGCCGCACCACCAACTGCCGCTACTCGCGCCATGGATCGGAAACCTCCCAATCGAGGCAGCCACTGCGTTGCCGACAATATTCCACAAAGCCCAGCAGCAACAGCAAGAATGGGCCATCACCGGCTGTAGAATCGAGCAGGGAGAGGGAGAAGAGAAATCGAAGAGCTAGATCCGCGCCGCCGCCGCCGTTCGCCGCTCGCCCGTGGCTTGCTGCAGCCCAAAGCTCCCGACCTTCCGTCCGCGCTAGTGACCCCAGCCAGCTTGTGCTGTAGCATCGGGGCCGCTCTACCCCGCGTCGTTGCTCCCCAGGTGGACAAGCGCTTCCTCCTGCCCCCCAGCAGCTGCTTGCGCCTCTGCAGGGGCTCCGCCCCAGTCTCTCCTGCCCAAGCTAGCTTTTTAGCTTGTGGCGTCAGTGGCTGCTTGCCGGAGTGTGAGAGAGACAAGGAGGGAGAGAAAATACTAGAAGACGAGACGAGAGAGAGATCAGCTCGATGCGAGCTTGCCGCTAGCTGCTGTTGTTTTTATATACAATTCATCTCATCAATAAATTACTTTTGTGTTTTCTTATTATATATTTTTTAAAATCATGCCCATTTAATTCGTGCAACTATGTATGAACAACTTATCACAAATAGTACCATTTACATATAAAATAGCTATCTTGTTAGTTACAAGATATAGATAAAATAAAGGTGTGTGAGAGAAGTAGGGAGGCAAATGAGAGATTGGTTGGAGTGCACCGAGAAGTAGAGAGTTGAAATGTGGATGAGAGACTCTTATATTGTAAAGTAGGGGCTCAGATTTGAGAGTTTGGTTGGAGTTGCCCTAAGAACATATATACGCTCAACTCCTCTGATTGAATGGGCTAATATATTTTCAGATAGATGATGTCACCAGAGGCTCCTCAATATCTTTGGACACATTGTCAACCATTAGAAGAATAGTGCCATTAAATAATGAAATAAATCCAAAAAATAAGAATAGTTGTGCCAAGTAGTGGACTTAAATCGAGGGCATTTATCGTACGGGCGCCAATCTTCTTACTGAGGAAATCCCAAGCCAAAGCAAGCTGTTGCGGCTGCAGGACCAACACACCATGGTGAGCCGTCAGTAATAATGTTGGCCACCTTCCTCTTCTTCCCTGCGACTCAGCTCTCTCTCTCTCTCTCAAACTACGTAGCCATCCATAGACATCAATTTTACCATATGTCACTACTGGAAAAAGCCCTTAGTACCGGTTGGAAACCGTGTTTAGTCCCGGTTCTCCAACCAGTCAATCATGGACACTGGGTATTCTACCTAGTGAGCCGCCAGGTTGACACAAGCTGGCGGCCCTTTACAAAAGGTTGATCTTAGGGATGAAAGTAGAAACAAAAAAATTCCATTCAGACGGACACTGTATATATGAAACTAATAAACTAAAGAAAAACTAAATTTGAACAACTAATAAACTGACTATGAAACAAAATTATCTAAAGAGAAACTAAATTTGAACCCTGAACTAGATTTGAACAACTAATAAACTGAATATATGAACCTAAACTAAAGAAAAACTAAATTTCACAATAAACTAAAATAATTTACCTAAACTAATAACTAAATTACACCAAACTAAACCCTAATCAATCTAAGTTTTACAACTAAATTATAATGAACTATCTAAATTAAATCTAATTAACTAATTAAATTATAGTTAACATTAAATTAATTTTTACAAGTAGAATTCCTAAATTAGTAAAATAAATTATAATGAACTAGTTTACAACTAGAATTCCTAAATATAAATTGTAAATAATATAAACTAAATAACCTAAATGCTAATGCAAATTGTAAATAAATTAAATAAAGCAATAAAAGAAGAAAAGGTCTGGCTTGGCCATGCCCTTACGTTAGGGCCCGTGTGCGGCCCTAGAGTGGTGGTGGCGCGCAGGCCGGGAGCGGAGCGTGGAGGTTAGGGCGCACGGCATGGCGCGAACCAGGGTGGCACATTGAGGACGCGGCCAGAGGCGATGGGGGAGGCCAGGCGCGCAGTTGGGGACGATGCTGTCGGAGGCTAGCGGAGCGGGCGCCGGTGGCATCAGGGCGAGGCCGACGTGCGTGGCCACGGGCACCGGGGCGAACGAGTGAGGCGCGTGCGGGCGGAGGAAGCCAGCCGGTGTTGGCATGCGGAGGCCGGAGACACGATGGAGGCTGCGGATCGAAGTCGATGATGACGAGGTCGCGGGCACAGAGGAGGAGGCACGAGTGCGGGTGGAGGAGGCCGGCACGGGTGCGGAGGAGGCACGAGTGGCGGTGGCGGCGCGGCGGAGCAGAGGAGGCTCGGGCGCGGGTGCGGAGGATGCAGTGATCGACGAAGTGTTAGAATGGAGGAAGAAGAGGAGTTGAGATTATATACCGAGGGCCTTTGGACAGGCTGAAATGATCATCCGGTACCTCACCTTTAGTTCCAGGCGGTTCGTGTGACAGACGAGCAAACAAAGACATACTCCCTCCGTCTCAAAAAGGCTATTCATATAGCCTCCATAATTTGTCCCACAAAGACTGTTTATATAGCTTCCAGACCAGCTAACAAAGACCCTCATAATACCTTAGGGCATGTACAACGGGCCGTTGCGAGCCGTCAATTTTGCAAAAAGCACCTTTGTGGCTCAAGCCGTCGTCTCGCGAGGCGACGATGGCGGGCTCGTGCTCCCAGGTGAAGAGACGCTGAGGAGATGCGCTGTCCAGGGTCGTCGCCTCCAAGCGGCGAGATGCGGATCCGATTGTGGCGTGCGAGGAGAATCCAAAGTGCGCGCCAAATCCATTCCACTCCGCGCCCGCGCCCGCGCCCGCGCCCGCGACGAGGAGAGCTCGTCCAGGACCGCCCGTCCCCGCACGCGGCTGCCGCGGGGTAGAAGCCGCCCACGTCCCCGCAAGGCCGCGATCCGCGGCACTTAGCCAAGAACCTCGATTCCACTTGCGGGTCCGAGCACTACTCCAAGCTGCTGCTGCTAGCTCCTCTTCGCGCTTGCCTCCGCCGGCGCCGTCTTCCTCCTCCGCGGCGCAGTGCCCGATGCTGCCGCGCTGCTCTGCCTTCGACCGCTCCGGGTCCACCCCGCCCACCGCGGCGCCGGCCGCACTCGCCGTCGGCGACCCCCACACGCCTGCCGGGTGGGAGCTCAAGGGCGCCATCTTCCTCTCCCTCGAGCTGCAGGCGCAGCTCGGCTACCGCTCCGTCGACTTCCTGCCATACGACCCCCGGCCACCATGCCTGCAGCCTACTGTGCTGCCCTCCCTGACCCTGACCACCACTCGAGAGGAAGAGGAGATTCTCAGGAAGAGGAGATTCAATGGAGAGAGAGGACGAGAGAGCGGACGACACAGTGAACAGATAAGGTTGGGGCAATGAATTTCGTAAAAAAAAAAGTCGCTGGGTGTAGACGTATAGTGGGGTCGTTTTTTATTTTCTATTAGTTTTTAATCTTTTTCTGTTCATCTTATTTTGGTTGATCTCAATTGTTCCAAAGAAGCAACAAAAATACATACAAAGATTTTGCAACAACTGGTGATCTTCCTACAACTGCCACCCAGACGACACCACATACACGCACGACGCAATTGGCTTGTCCTTGCTTTGCTGTTTATCTCTCACACAATATTATTGTTAGGGTAGATGTTTCATGTACTCCCTCCGTTCGGAAATGATCTACATATTTTGACTAGAGAAAGTCATTCGAAGTAAAGTTTGACTTATTAATCACTCTTAGAATATAATGTCAATTACGAATAACTCAATGTCATCTCAAAACCTCTTTGAATACGTATGTATTGACATAAATTTTATAAACTAACTATACATATAATTTAACTAATTATTAGTCAAAGTTTATAAAGTTTGACTTTTCCTAGTCAAAATACGTAGATCATTTCCAGACGGAGGGAGTATATGCTATTTTTTGGCTTTTTGTTATCTCTCATATATGCAATAAAATAGCTATAAAGATCAATTATACATTAGATCACCATGAATTTGTGTGTCAAAGGATGAATTAATCACCATGCATACAGCCAAACAGACAACCCATTGTACAGGCTGTCTGTTTAGTTGTCTATTTGTGACAAAAAAAATAGCAGCCGTCACTTACCCTTATGGCCCAATTAACGAATCGATCATTTACTCCCAACCATCAGTGCCCGTGCCAGCTCAAAAAATAAGGAAGGCTAATAGGTGCGATAATTACTGCAAGCGTGTATGCATAATTAATTCTAATTGGTAATCCATCCGATTAAGAAGAGTTATTAGGGGTACTTTGGACTTTTAGCATTGCTACTATCTTGTTTAAAATTTTATAAACAACAGTTTTTGTGGGACGGAGGGAGTCGATAGTTAAGAAAATCTTGTGCCATCGTCACCGTAGGATCTGCCGGCTACTGCTGCCGGCAAGTGTATTCTAACAACATTCTCTTCTTTTTCCCCCTTCATACACATTCATGGCAACAGACCACAAAAGGTAGATACCTTCTGCACTCGCTGCAATGGAAGGACGATTTCTTGGTCAAATAAGCTCACAAACACTTGGTGTTTTGGGCAAATTTCTGTCTTGAGTTCACCAGCGAGAAGATACAATGGAGGAAGACAGGAGAGGTAGGCAGGTTGCTGCTGGGCTGTATTGGAAAAGACATCTGTTGTCATGAGAAGCAGGCCGGGCGGTTTTTATATTTTTATATTTTATATTTTTGTTTTTTACAAAAATATATTTTCATTTTCGAAATTTACAGGAATATACCCCGGCCGCCCTGCTGCCGGGCGACCGGGACCTGGTCACCCCGCTGTGGGGCGGCAGGGGTTTTTTACAAAAAAATTTACGAAAATATTTGCGCGTAGGTCCCTGGGGGCCGGTCGCCCGGCAGCGGGGCGGCCGGCCCTGGCCGCCCAGCTGCAGGGCGATCGGCTCTCCCACCCTTATATAAGGGTTGGCTGGTCCCCCACCCCTCATTTGCATCACTAAAATTCCAGAAATCAAGAAAAAAGAGGGAGGGAGGGAGAGAGGCATAGTCCTGCCGGATTTTCGAACCGGCGACTGCAGGTAACCAAAATTCTTCTACGCTTTACAAATAGATTATGTTGTAATTATTTTTGTTGAAACAGTAGATTAGCAATCAATTTAGTGATATTAAATTGATTGCTAATCTACTGTTTCAACAAAAATAATTACAACATAATCTATTTGTAAAGCGTAGAAGAATTTTGGTTACCTACAGTTGCCGGCTCGAAAATCCGGCAGGGCTTCGCCTTTCTCCCTCCCTCTTTTTTCTTGGTTTCTGGAATTTTAGTGATGCAAATGAGGGGTGGGGGGACCAGCCAACCCTTATATAAGGGTGGGAGAGCCGGTCGCCCTGCAGCCGGGCGGCCAGGGCCAGTCGCCCTGCAGCCGGGCGGCCAGGGCCGGCCGCCCCGCTGCCGGGCGTCCGGCCCCTGGGACCTGCGCGCAAATATTTTCATAAATTTTTTTGCACAAAAGCCCCTGCCGCCCCGCAGTGGGGCGACCAGGTTCCGGCCGCCCGGCAGCGCGGCGGCCGGGGTATATTCCTGTAAATTTCGAAAACGAAAATATATTTTTGTAAAAAACAAATATAAAAAATATAAAAATAAAAAAACCGCAGCAGGCCGGTAGCCTGTTGGGCTGGATTGCTGAGAAGAAAAAAGAAATAGTAAAAAGAAGAAAGATGGGACGAATCTAGCATTGAGGGACTATTTTGCCCAACAATAGTTTTCAAATTTTGCTTGGTTGATTTGAGGATTATTCAGAGAACTAAATTGGGATTGTGAGTTAGATTAAAAGTCAAATCATCAAACAAGAATCCAGTGCATGGAAGCAAAATAAGAACTCTAGCTCTTGTTTGCATGGTTTGGAATTTACAAACATTTAATTTGGAGTATTTGTCCTTATTTATTTTTTTATATATTTTAATTTGGTTTAAGTTTTGCCCCCACCTAATTTTTTTTCCTCTGCCACTCTCTGGTGAACTAAGTCCTTTTCCTAAAAAAATGTGAATATGGTTTGAACTTCTAGATATCGTTCTCAGTCTGAATGCTTGAATGCTGCTAAGGGCAGTCTCAATGCAGACTCCACTCATAGAGTCTAAGTCTCAAAGACTCCATCACAAGAAACTATACTCCCTCCGTTCGGAAATGATCTACATATTTTGACTAGAGAAAGTCATTCGAAGTAAAGTTTGACTTATTAATCACTCTTAGAATATAATGTCAATTACGAATAACTCAATGTCATCTCAAAACCTCTTTGAATACATATGTATTGACATAAATTTTATAAACTAACTATACATATAATTTAACTAATTATTAGTCAAAGTTTATAAAGTTTGACTTTTCCTAGTCAAAATACGTAGATCATTTCCAGACGGAGGGAGTACTTCCCAATGCAAAGTGTGTTACTTTGATTTATATGGCCCACTTGTCTCTCTCACATTCATTTTTGATTTACGTGAAGATTTGGAGTCTAAATAAGATTTGGAGTCTTGGTTTCTCTCCTTCTCTCTTCCATAAATATACTGCCATCAGCAAAACACAATAAATAGGAGGCTTAGAATCTATGGTAGAGTTTGGGTTGGGACTGCCCTAAGTGCGCTTGGTACTAGATAATCCTCACTGATCAGTCCTCAGCCTGGACCATTGTGCCATTTCAGTCATTGTCCATCTTTAAATGCATTTGTTTACTTCCATTCCGGTCCATTTAAACATAAAAACAAAGACAATAAAAGGTTGATTATGACCCTTTACCCTTGCAACCACGGAACAACGATCTCTTGATTAAACAAGCAAATAACATCACACATGTCAGGCAATATTTATGTGAAAATTTCTAGCTTCTAGGAGAAAGCGTGACAGCTGCTTTTGACAAATCCAATTTATTTTTTAGAAGGGAAAATTGCATTTGCAATAACAAAATTTTAAAGATGTGGCACGTAGGTAGGAGGGAACTGAATTAGGGGACCCGTTTGTGAGGGCTTTTAACCGCTTCGGCTTCACCTGTTTTGCACAAATCGAGATATTGTAGCGTGAAACTATTTTGTAAGCCAGGTGAAACGAACTAGAAGTAGGATGAAGCTAAATTTTTTTTACTTCACCGGCTTCGGCTTCACCGGGGAAGCCGTTTTGGGAGAGCGCCCTCCCAAACGGCCCCTTAGTTTGAAGAGGGTGTGGGAGTGGAATTAAGAGGCATCCATTTTCTAGTTGGTTTAAGAAGACTAGTTTAAGAAGACTTGTATAAGACGATAAAATCTGTTTTGTACCTCATTTAGAATTAAAAGTTTTGTATGAGCAATAAAATGATCTTATATCATAATAAGCTCATAAAATGGCTTTCAGGATCTTTGATACTAATCAAACCTCAAAGCCAGACAAGAAAATGTTATCCAGACAAACCTTTGTCATTTCAGTTATTGTCCGTCTTTGAATGCAGTTCTTTACTTCTATTCCTGACCATTTATAACATGTCAAAAGAATATAAAAGGTTGATTGGAACCCTCTGCCGACTGCCGTTACTGCAACGGAACAATGATCTTTTGGTCAATTAAGCTGGACTGATTGTTTATAAAAACATAGATGACAAATGTGATAGTGACAAATTAAATTTAATTTTTTAGTGGAGAAAAATAAGTTAGATCTATATGACTTTTAAAGATGTACTTTTCAATGGGACATACGTAGCAGGGAATTGGATGGGTTTTACTGGTTTAAAAAGACCTGCGTTTGGAGGGCCTGTATGCTTGTCAAGCTGTAATTGCAAGTAGGTATAAGTGTGTGGCTTCTGCATGCCTTGTTGACTGATAAGTCCATACTCTATACGTGTTGGCTGCAGCTAGCACATTAACATTTCCAGGCACCTGCTCTTGCCATTGTCCATCATGGCCATGTTCGACATGAAGCCCATCTCCTTGATGCTCCTAAACCTCGTCCTCTTAGTAGGCCTTGCCATTAGCACCGCACCACTCACCGCCGGAAACGATGACCATCGCCGGTTCGTCTACTCCGGCTTCGCCAACGCTAGCCTCACCCTCGACGGCACAGCGTCGATCACACCTAGCGGCCTGCTCGAGCTGACCAACGGCACGGCCATGAGCATGGGCCGCGCCTTCTTCCCGGATCCACTGCGCCTCCGTGACTCATCACTCGACGGCACCACGATGCAGTCCTTCTCCGCCTCCTTCGTGTTCGGCATCATCTCCGTCTACGACATGAGCAGCCATGGCCTCACCTTGTTCGTCGCGCCGACCAAGAATTTCTCCACGATGCCGGTACAGTACCTGGGCCTCTTCAACGGCTCCAACAACGGCAACACGTCCAACCACATCTTCGCTGTGGAGCTCGACACCTGGCAAAACATCGAGTTCGGGGACATCAACAACAACCACATCGGCATCGACATCAATGGCCTGAACTCTGTGCAGCCCTACCCGGCCGGCTTCTTCCACGATCAGAATGGGACCTTCGAGAACCTGACTCTCAATAGCCAAGAGGCGATGCAGGTGTGGGTGGACTATGATAGGGAGAAGACACAGATCGACGTCACCTTGGCTCCCCTAGCCATGGTCAAGCCTAGGAAGCCAACAGTGTCAGCCATCTGCAACCTCTCAGATGTGCTCACCGATGTGGTGTACATCGGCTTCTCATCATCGACAGGCAAGATCAACACACAACACTACGTACTCGGCTGGAGCTTCGCCATGAACAGCCCTGCTCCACCCATCGATGTAACCATGCTTCCAAAGCTTCCACGACACCATCCAAAGGATCGACGATCCTGGGTGTTAGATATAGTTCTTCCTGTAGCAACTGCAGCACTGCTCCTGTCTTTGGGCGCCATTGCTTTCGTACTCGTGCGAAGGCATTTCAGGTATGCAGAGGTGCGAGACAACTGGGAGTCTGATTTCGGCCCACACCGGTTCTCGTACAGGGACTTGTTCCATGCGACGGGAGGATTTGAGAACAAGAACCTTCTTGGAGTAGGAGGATTTGGGAGAGTGTACAAAGGGGTGCTTCCGAGATCAAGGTTGAAGATAGCCGTGAAGAAGGTGTCGCATGACTCCAGGCAAGGCATGAAGGAGTTCATAGCAGAGATTGTCAGCTTAGGACGTCTTCAGAACCGTAATCTCGTTCAGCTGCTTGGCTACTGCCGGCGCAAAGGTGAGCTCCTCTTGGTGTATGAGTACATGCCCAATGGAAGCTTGGATAAGTATCTGCATAATAATGATGGCAAAGAGGATAACTTTGTGTTGAGTTGGGCTCAAAGGTTCCGGATCATCAAGGGAATTGCATCCGGACTGCTCTACCTCCATGAGGAGTGGGAGAAGGTGGTTGTTCACCGAGACATCAAGGCAAGCAATGTGCTCCTCGATGGTGAGATGAATGGACGGTTGGGTGATTTCGGCCTTGCAAGGCTGTATGATCACGGCGCCGACCCACAAACTACACATGTGGTTGGCACCATAGGTTACCTTGCTCCAGAGCTAGCGCGCAGCGGAAACGCTACTCCTGCTACGGATGTGTTCGCCTTTGGCATGTTTGTGCTTGAGGTCACCTGTGGACAGAGGCCTGTCAATCACCAAAACACGCAAGATAGTCAGGTCATGTTGGTTGATTGGGTTCTTGACAAGGTGCACAAGGGATCATTCGGTGATACAGTGGATGCTAGGCTCAAAGGTAGTTATGATGGTGGTGAGGCATACTTGGCGCTAAAAATAGGGCTGCTATGCTCACACCCTTTCGCCGATGCAAGGCCTACCATGCGGCAAGTTATGCAATACTTTGATGGGGAGATTCAGCCTCCAGATTTATGTTTCGAGGTGCTAGCCTGTATGCAAAGTGAAGGGTTTGATCCATACATCATTTCAAATCCGCTGTCAACAACAACCATCAGCACAATGTCGGACGTCTCTGGAGGAAGATGACCCTGGTGTTTTGCCGTGAATGGCATCCAAATACATTATTACATACCCTAAGAACTATGTATTGCATGTGTGTATGTAATGAGGCATATATAGGAAGCCTATATGCCTTAAGAATATAATTATTAATTTGTCTGTAAAAACATTATGTGCTTGTGTTTTCTGGTTAGTAACTTCCTGCAGCACCTTTGTTTTGTATATAAGAATCCCCTATCAAATAATTGACGGTGGTTACTGGTCCCAAATCTATTATCTTAATACAATAGTGTTAAAAGAAGGCACCACATTCGCCGAGAGGGTTTAGAAATTTCCACGTTAATCTAAAAAAGAGAAGAATATACACCGTTGGATTTTATGAAGATCTAACGGTCTATATTGTTATAAGATCTTAATACAATAGTGTTAAAAGAAGTCACTACGTTCGCCGAGAGGGTTTAGAAATTCCCACATAATCTAAAAAAGAGAAGAATATACACCGTTGGATTATATGAAGATCTAACTGTCTATATTATTCTAAGAATTCATATCATATAAAAAAATCCATATCACATAAAAATCCACATTGAATAAAATTTTTATATTTCCTATTGTTATTAGAGTCGGACTCCATTGTTTTAGCGACATTAAACTGTCTATACTTGGAAAGGTTGCATGCTTCGTTTCTGGCAAGGTTACATCAAGCAAACAAAGTTTGGTTGCTCAAACTAGGGCTCTATACGGCTTCGTTTATCGATAGGATTTAAAAAATAAAGAAAGGTCACATCATAAAGACATATCCGTTTCTATCACGTATACTCTCACCTACATCAAAGCTTTTGCTCGGTACAAGACCGACTCTGTCATCTATATTAGGCTCAATATATAAATAGAACCTTAAAACAATTGGTACAATTAGCTTTGTCTTGCACAGTTTTTTTCTAGCCGAAGAGTTCTCCGTCGTTTCTCAACCTGATCTCTCGAACAGTTGGTCTAGGGAGGTCTAGAAATTCCCACGTTAATCTAAAATTGCACCGTCGGATTTTATGAAGATCTAATGGCTTAGATTTATCTAAAGAGTCCATATCAAATACGACTAAAAATATTAGATTATTAATAGAAAAGATAATAATATGCATATATAATAAATTCTATAAAAGGAAAAGAATATACAACCAATAAGATAAGCAACTCTTTACTAATTTCTCATCTGCAGTTCCAGAAAAACAATCACACATACCAAAACCAAAATATAAAAATTAGCACTTTTTTATTTTGGAAAAGCACCGTGGCAATATGCGTGACGTCGTGCGTGGCAACAACACCAGGACGACATCGTTTTCCGCTCCATGGCTCTCTAGGCGAGCGACTCATGTCCGGGCCATCCGGGGGCAGATTTTATCTCTCCTCCTGCATTGCATCTGCTAATTTGCATCCATAGAAGATTAATTATTTTTATCTACGATCGATTTAGAATTTGAATAAAGTTTTATTCATCACACTTAAAATTCTCCAATCGCCTGGACATTGAGACTTGATTCAGTTGATGGTGGCTGCCTAGGCGGCAAGCATTCCTTGATCTACGGAGATGTGTCCCTAGGCTTGCAGGATGCCTGGGGCTAGAGACCGGGCACGAGGGGTGGTAGTGGTTAGCACTTAGCAGCATAGTGGTGTGGCTAAAGTGCCGCCAAAGTCATCATGAGCTACTCATATGTATCTCATGCACGTTCTCTCGAGAGAACGACAAGAACGACGACAGTTGCAAGTGGCTAGGATAGGTACAAGTTTCAATAGGGGAGGAAGATCATTGGACTAGCAAGAGGGCAATAAATAGAGGTGAAGACGAGTCTTGGCCATCGCCCATCTATCGGACATGATTGACGACATCTTCGGTGGAGCGAGGAGGTGAGGACAAGAACGTTGGCCACATACAGCCTGAGCTCGGTGGTGGCCAATTAAAAGAGTGCAGAATATAACAGATCAATTGTTGGCCGAGTCTGAAAGAAACAATGGTTGCTTTCTTAGGGCGTGTTTGGGACGGCGTTGGCGCTGCGTTTCCGCGGAAAACGCAGAAAAAACCCGCCAAACACCTTGCGTCCGTCGCGCGTTGGGGCATCGCCAGCCACGGGATAATCGAGTGAATGAACGTGGGTGGGGAAAAAAGCGAGAAGCGAGCTGTCGGCCGCTTACCGCTTAAACGCGGCGTGCGTTTTGAGGACTCGGTCCCAAACAGGGCCTTAGGAGAGGAGCTAACCACAGCATAGAGAAAGCTAATAAGGTTGAGGTTGAATCCATCAGCATCTTTAACCCAAGAAACTAACATGCCGTTACATGATGATTGATAACTGCATGGAATAGAGTCGAGGAAGCGACACAGCTTGCTTTTTGCATTTTTTGCAGGGTTAGCAAAAGAAGGAGAAGGGATGAGGGTGCTAGCACTAGAGAATGGATGAATTAGCAAGTTTGGCAACATGAGAGCGGGAAGGACACAAAATCGAGTCGCAATATGATGTATTAGTTATTATCAAGCAAACTTCTGGCAAGGCGCAGTTGATAGTCACAATTAAGTTGTGCAGCTAAGGATCGGTACACACAATGTAGGAGCTGATTAAGTGTGGCAATCTATTCTTCAAAGTAGCATGTTTGCGATGAGATATTGATCTGTATATGTTGAATAAAAACTTCATCAAGAAATTAAAGATTAGACAACACTTAATTATTGCAAAGCATAATTGGGTGATTGGGGAAGCATAAACTGTGGACATCAGATGTGCCCGCTAGACCGACTGCACCATACAAATTTCTTTTGAAAACAACCTTACAACATATATTGTAGATGTAGCAGTCTTACAAAAAGGTCCTCCAAAGCAAAGCTAATTATGAACCAGGCCTAAACGACAACTAGACACACACGAACACCTCCACTCACAGTAGAAGCGAGAGCCTAAAGGAATTCACGAGCGAGCTACAAAACATAGTCGTCACCTCCATGAAGCTCAGCGATGAAAGCCACCAGAGGCACCAGAGTCCGAAGGAACTCATAATGATGCTTGGAGCTATAGGGAGGAGAAGCCTACCTAGGAGTTTGAAGAGAAAGAATACTTCGTTGATGAAGACCAACACCGGTGACCCAAGGACGCAGAGGAAAGCGATGCCAACATGTAGAAAACAGAATCCTCAAATCCAAGGGAAGTTTTGCAATGCAACAAACAACAGAGGTCCACAGGAACCCGGATAGAAAAAAAGCTCAAAGCTGCTTCAATAAAAAAGATAGCGGGGTGAGATGAGAAGCAAACTAGAGCTACAAAAAAAATTAGCAAACAAAGACCACTTAGATTCACTCTGAAGAACAAAAGCAAATCCACAGCACAAGCAAGCAAATCTACCTTGACTAACCAAAACTAAAGTAATCAGATCGGTAGAAACCTGGAAGCAAGAGAAAGTAGGGGAAAAGGAGGAAGAAGGAGGAAGATGAAGAGCTGAACCAGAGAGCGAGGAAACGAAGGAAGAGGGATGAGATTCGGCCAGGCAGAGCGAGATGAAGAAGAGGGAGGGAAGGAACCTTTATTCAAGCTCACCCTGCAGCCATCGTAGCAAGCCACACGACGAGGGCACTAGCGGCACCAGCAATAGCCACAACTGGGGGGAGGGGGGCAAGCGCCCATTCGAGCATAACAAAGTACAGATAGTATACACTAAGAGAAAGGAGGCTGGCCCACCTCCTTCTCATCGTCAAGCTGGGAGCGATGGGATCTCTATGAGCTATAGGAGAACGGGATGGGAGACGATAAGATTAGGGGAAGCTTCGCAAGCTCGCTTGATATTTGGATGGGCATCGGGTAAGGCATTGGTTACAAAAAGATGGTGGTTTAGTGATGATAAAAATTTAAGATCCTACAATATCTATATCTTTTTACCAAATACTCATAAACACTTCAATCAATATGAATAAATCAATTGATCTATAAGAAAATATTTAAGTTCATTAGATCTTGAAATTAGAAATATATGAACTACAAATAGATCCATTGGTCGTACAAATTTAGGCTATACAAAATAGAGCATGCGGAAGAGTACAACAAATAAATATAAACATGTTTTAAATGTTAAGAGTGTTTAGGAATTACAAAGTTAGTTGAAAAGTAAAAGAAATAACACAAAGTTTTATGATGATTTAGTGGTTTTATTAACCTGTGACATTACCTTGGCATTGATTTATGTTGGTATTATCACTTTGATGGTCTCAGAATTTACTTGATTAGGAAACAACAAAAAAATCATTTGAATTAATTAATTTTTAAATTTTAAAATAAATATAAATATTAGTACGAAAATTCTAGATACCCGCGCTATTTGCACGGGCCACCTTGCTAGTTCATTATACTAGCCTGTCAACCCGTGCTCCAGCACGGGCTAATTAGAATTAATATAAAAATAAGATTTATAGCTAATAATTATAATTATTTATTTCACGCTTTCTTTAATCTATTATAATACATACTCTAAATACATATTTATTATTATCTAGTTCAATAGATTTTATTTTGCATCACATGTCCATGTGTGTTTTATATTTATTTAATTGAACCATTTGTTTGTGAATTGATATTCTTATTTCTTACATCATATATGAATACATGGTGACACATATCGTGAGTAATATTTTTATATAAATAATGACATAAATAATATATTAATTTATATACAAATTTAGAGGGTTATTTGTATTATTTTTATAGTGGCATAATAGGTGGGTAATTTACACAAAGATTAGGGGGTTACTTTAGATTTTTTTTATAATGGTAGAGGTAGGTAATTTAGATACATGTTTAGGAGGTTACTTTAGTCTACTTTCATAATGACATAGGTGGGTAATTTATTAGAAAAGATAACAAATCCAGTGACTATAATGATTAGAGTTGTCGGATTGATGACCGGATGTTTCTGATTTTTGTGAGAATTCTAGATTTTCTCTATTTTTTTAGAGTTTCTAGGTGACTTAACGTGGAGGTTTGAAAAGAGGCACCAATTAGTAATAGTAAGATATATTTACCCGTATAACAATGACTTATACCATAAGTATTCATAGCTTTCAGTTATATATGCCTGTTTTTAACATTTATTCATATATGGCATCCATGAGAATCATAAGGCCATATGGATAAAAAACCTGACAAGACAAACTAAACAAGATGCAACCCCATAGAAAAAGTTCTTTTTTTCTTTATTCATACATCATGGAATAGGAGCTGGCTAGAAAACAATTATATAAAAAAATTTTGCATCCATCTACATGTATTCTATCTGTTCAACAAGGTTGGTGACTTGGAAAGTCTCAGCTTCAATCCGTAGTTTGCTGGGCAATGGGTAAATCTATATATTCTATATAGATGCAACCCACTAAGTGTCATAATTGTATTTCTCTCAATCCTCGTGCTGCCACGTCATCAATCCACTAAGTGCCATGTTGCTATGTCATCAATCCACTAAGTGTCATAATTTCTATTTCTCTCAGTCATATTTTTCAATATGTTGCGGTTCATCAAAAGTATAAATAAAGAAGAAGCCCAACAGCCAAATTTTTTATTTATCAATTACATATTACTCTATGCAACATACATATGTTAAATCCCCTCCATTTATTTTCTTTTATTATTGTCTCATGAACATTATTTTCATTTATCAATTAAATATTAGTCTATCTAATATTAATAAATAAATCCACATTAGTTTCAAAAAGAAAAACAATTAGTCTCCTATGATATTTCTTTCTTCTAAAATTGATGCATCCCACTAGGAAACGTTAACAAAAAGAAAAACAATTAGTCTCCTATTGTATTTCTGTCTTCTAAGATTGATGCATCCCACTAAAAAATGTTAATTTATATTTCTCTCAATCCCCATTGAGCCACCAACAATGGAAGAAGCACTCCTTCATCCACCTTACTATGTCTCTTCATTTCTCTCATGTTTGTAACTTGATCATCCAAGCTGTCATTTCCTTAAGTCTCTCTATCTAACAATACACTATCACCACCACCCCTTCCACTTCTCATGATCTGTAGAACCCAACGCTCTATATATTTTGCTTAGTTGAAGCCATCGTAGCGTTACACACACTCTCGACTCCATTATTCCATTCGGTTCTGGTAGCTCCTTGCCTTCCCCAGCTGTTTTGCTACTCTTAAATTTTGTCTGGCATCACTGTGGCATGCAGGAAGAGCACCATGAAGGATTGTTCCAGGTCTCTTCTCTTCAATGTTACACATTCATTCATTATGTTCTGATATTGATACTGTGTTTGGTTCCTCCTTAATATTTTACCGTTTGATACAACTATATTTGTACAACTATATTTCTAATTATCAACATTTCACACACAACTGCATTCCTCACATTTCATTTTAAAAAAATATTTGCATAAATTTCGCTTAGCCAAAGAGTCGATACAAAGTCGAATCACTTCACAAAATGATGCAGACTTTTTCCATTTTCTCCTAGAATAAAATTAAAGCGATCTTACCATACCAATTACGATTCCTCTTTTTATCAGTTTCATCAACTTGAATTTTTTATATGTACTTCAATTTTAGTATTTAAGCATACCTTATATACAACCATGCCATATATCTCCAATGCTAAAATTGACTACAACTTCATATCTCCATCTTTTCAATACACTCAATTTCAACATTTTTGTCCACAAATCCCGCAGCAACGCGCGGGGTATTCAACTAGTCATAGGATATTGCAATACCCGCAAGAGTGTATTATTAGGCCACCGAGTAGAGAACTGAAAACTGGGGTTTTGTTTTACCTGGGATTCTTTGCAATTTGGTCATAAATAAAATATACACCAATATCTGAATGTTCCATGAAAACAGCATATCAATTCGCTACATTATAGATGGGAGGGAAAATTATGCTGGTTAACTACAACAATGGCCTATTTCCAACATATAAATTTAAGAAAATAGTTCAATTTCTGTGGGAGTTGAAAAAAAGAAAAGCCATCGCCTGATTGGGTTCTAAGTTGTTGGAGTTCATGAAAAGTAAACATGTTTGAAATACTAGCCGTGGATCAACATTCAGCTACTTGACTATAATTTTGACTGAGCGATTGAAATTCATGGCCTCAACGGGATCAAAATTAGTTGTATAGTAAGCAAGTTCAAAATACTTGCCATGGAATACTTGAATTATAATTATATATTCAAGTTAGAAACAGTAGTGCATATTTCCAAGTCTGTGCAAAATTTACATAAGATACTTGTTGTGCAACTGCCGAGTTCCCTAGGTAATCTCAATATTCTCACATTTTTTGTATAACTTGTACTAGTATGACCAGAAGCATATTCCCAAGTCTCTGCTGAATATACTCAAGATATTTTCAGCAACTAGGATTCTGGAACTGGCATCCTGTCAAGTTTGGGGTTCCCTTGGTCCTAGGCAATCTCCAGTTCTCCACATCTCGATCAGACAAATATATGAAGTGCAATTCATGCTTTCTTTGAAACTAGGTAATCTCCACAACTCACAGTCTAACAAATAATATTGTCTGGACAAACTTTACATTTGTATCAGATGGATCAATCTTCCTTTTCAGTAGTTCTCAATCTTTTAAATGTGTTTGTTTAATTTTAGTAGGGATCCATATCCCTGTTTGCAACTCTATATATCTCAAAAGTTCACTGCCTTAGTTTCGTTAGACAAAGCTAAGATTATGGATCTTGATTAAGCTTGGTATTTTAGAAATTTTTGGATCACATTAGACACATATATTAGACATTATTTGCAAATAGGACTAGATCCTGTCTCTAAAAAAATTCTAAGTACAATTGCAGCTTTTGGCCTTGGCAATCCGTAGCCTGAGATATGATTTGACAAGTTCCATCCCTCTTATGTAATCACTAACCACTGCAAGTGAGTGTCAGATAGGTATACATCAAAGCTTTACACATTGATCAAGGTTAGTTTTCAGTTACTATCAATCTTTAAATGCAATTTTGTAAGTTTGTTCCCGTCCATTTGACTTGTTAGAGGACTACAAAAAGTTGGTTTATTTGAATCCTCTGCCCTTGCTGTAATAACCGACAGCAATCTTCAATAGTAACTATCATGTCAGGGATGGTAGTTGCCCGGGTCAAAAGGTAAAAGCCTAAAATGTCTCTTCATTTAACGTGAAATTTAGTTAATTTCACATTCAGTGCAGGTGGAATGAATTTCAAAGCACACTGATCCTCCCTATTGGTTGAATTTGTAACGACGCTAAGCTTTGGAGCTTCCAGTATAGGAATTATATATGATCCATCTGATTTAGAGTTTTTTTTTAAACATTTTGGAGAAAACTCCTGCTGGGAAAACCAGGTGACCTGATGGACTCAAATGCGCGTCACTGTTCTCATGCCACTATTATGAGGTTTACACGTAGTGCTAGGCTGTTCCTTAAAGTCAATTCAAAGATGTGGCAGCAAATAAACCTGATAATATCAGTGTCTACATCAACTCTTAAAATTTGGACAATGAAAGATGTTGAAATAGAATAGGACTTTAAGAAGCTGCAAGTTAAATAATCTAATATAAACTGCACAACTGACTCCAGTAGTCGGAAAATAGATACCACTGGTTGTCCACAAAACACTTACTGCTTGCTATCCTTGTTGAGTTGCAGCTTGCAATGGCAATCAAGCACTCATCCTTGCTTCAGTACCTGCTCCTCCTCCTCGCATCCTTGGCGTCCTGCGATGATCAATTTCTCTTCTCTGGCTTCACCCAATCCAGCTTAAACCTTGATGGCTGTGCCATCGTCACAAATAGCGGCCTCCTTGATCTGTCCAATGGCACTGCAGTGCTCAATGGTCACGCCTTCTACCCCACCCCTTTGCGCTTCCGCAAGTCTCCCGGTGGTAACGTTCAATCCTTTTCGGTCTATGTTGTTCTCAGTATCTTCATCACATACCCGGACTTGAGTGCTGACGGCATGGCCTTCTTCATTGCCCCTACCAAGAATTTCTCCGATGCAAGGGCGGCCAAGTACTTTGGCCTCCTCAACGAAAATAATAATGGCGACCCAAGCAAACACATCTTCATGGTCGAGCTCGACACCTACAAAAATGCTGAGCTCAAAGATATCAATGACAACCATGTCGGCATCAACATCAACAGTGCAATCTCCGAGAAATACAGCACATGTGGCTTCTATGAAGATGATGGTGGTGCCTTTAGGGATCTGACGCTGAATGGAAACAAGGGAACACAACTGTGGGTAGACTACGATGAGGGTACTACGCAGATCAATGTGACCTTGGCTCCAATCAACGTGGGCAAACCATCAAGGCCACTGCTCTCTGCAACCTATGATCTCTCTACTGTACTCTCCAACTCAACTTCGTACATTGGACTCTCATCCACAGCTTCTGCCATCAACTCTCGTCAGTATGTGATGGGTTGGAGCTTTGGCATGAATAAACCAGCTCCAGCCCTTGACATCTCCAAGCTTCCCAAGTTGCCTGTTCTTGGTCCCAAGGCCCATTCCAAGCTCTTGGAAATCGTTCTACCGATAGCCACTGCAACATTGATCCTCTCTCTATGCACTCTTGTCATTCTAGTTGTGCGAAGGCGGATGAAGTACGCTGAGGTGCGTGAGGATTGGGAGGCCGAGTTTGGTCCACACCGCTTTTCATACAAGGATTTGTTCCGTGCTACAGGGGGATTTAGGAACAAACACCTGCTTGGAGAAGGAGGATTTGGGAAAGTTTATAAAGGAGTGCTGCCATCGTCTAATGTAGAGGTTGCTGTGAAGAGAATTTCCCATGAATCAAGGCAGGGGATTAAGGAGTTTGTCACTGAGATTGTTAGCATCGGTCGACTCCGCCATCGCAACCTAGTGCCGCTACTTGGCTATTGCAGGAGGAAAGGTGAGCTCTTTTTGGTTTACAGTTACATGCCAAATGGTAGCCTTGATAAATATTTGCACTGCGAAGAGCACAAGGCTATTTTGAATTGGGCTCAGAGGTTTCGAGTCATCAAAGGCATCGCTACCGGCTTGCTCTATCTCCATGAGAAGTGGGAGAAGATAGTGATCCATAGAGACATCAAGGCAAGCAATGTGCTCCTAGATGGCGAAATGAATGGTCGCCTTGGTGACTTTGGCCTTGCAAGGTTGTACGATCATGGCACCGACCCACAAACAACACATATGGTTGGTACCAAGGGGTACCTAGCCCCCGAGCTATTGCGCACGGGGAAGGCATCCCCTCATACCGATGTTTTTGCCTTCGGCATGTTCCTTCTTGAGGTTGCCTGTGGGAAAATGCCTGTCAAGAAAAATGCAGAGGGACATGAGTTTTTCTTGGTCGATTGGGTGCTTGAGCACTGGGACAATGGCTTGCTTATAAGGACACTTGATCCTAGGCTTGAGGGTGACTACAACATCAACGAGGCCTTTCTCATATTGAAGCTAGGGCTCTTGTGCGCGCACCCGCTTCCTAGTTTGAGGCCTAGGATGCGAGAAGTTATGCAGTACCTCGACGGCGATACGCCACTACCTGAGCTGAGGCCGACGCAACTGAGCATGAACATGGCTGCCATGATGAAAACCAATGGATTGGACTCCTCTGTGGTGTCATATCCACAAATGTTGACAAGCTTCGGCACAATATCTGGCCTCTCAGGAGGAAGATGATATCTGCAGGGTTTTATTTGCTGTACGTTGATGATTACCTTCAATGTTTAGTACGTGGTGCATAAACTGTATGTCGTCGAAATATTCATATGAGTATGATCAGTCTTATACAAGTCTAACGTCTGTAAAGCCTTCCTCCTTATTTTAGGTGTTCACAAGTTGTATTGTACCCGGTAGCTAAAGCCTGTTTACCTTTTGAATTCTTCTGTGCCAATTAGTTTTAGAAAATATAAGGGAAGACTTTTCTTCCTTGTGTTTCATTACAATGGATGGTCCACACTCTGTTAAATATCTGACACAATAATGATGCTAAGACACAACATACGAAAGAACCAGGGCCGGTCATGAGAGTTCCGGGGCCCGGGGCGAAACTAAACCACCGGGGCCCTTTTAATAATAATAATAATATTGATAATATTAGAAATGTATATATATAATAAAATGAATGGTACATGTTACCTTAAATTTCTTTAGTTTGTCTATATGCAAAATCTTAGATAACTGGATCAATATAAACCTTATCCTATAATAACTTCTCATATCCTAATATCATTAATCCTTCCCCCAATATGCAATCAATTGTATCATTTATAATTTTTACCTACTGCAATAAAATGAAATGTCTATTTGATCGATCGTCGTTTATAAATCATATATAAAATATCAATCTATAGTGTGGATTAATAATTTGGCCCTGTTTAGTTGGTGAAAAGTTGTTGATTTTGGTACTGTAGCAAATTTCGTTGTTACTTGACAAATAATATCCAATCATTGACTAATTAGACTTAAAAGATTCATCTCGTACCAATCAGTTAGATTGTGTAATTAGTAATTTTTTTCAACTGTATTTAATACTTCATGCATGTGTCCAAACATTCGATGTGACGGGTACTGTAGAAATTTTTTTGGGAACTAAACAGGGCCTATAGGGTTTAGGGCAAAATTAAAAATTCCTACCTCCGATCGTTGCTGTACTGTCTTTCTTTTAGCCTTGCTGCTTGCTTTTGCTAGTCGCGCTTCCTGCTTGCATGCGGCCCTTCACCGGTGTCTCGGTGCTCTATGCTAAATCGGCGACGGCAAGACACAGAGAAGGGATAAAAGGGATAGACTGACGGAGTCACTGCACGTCTGCACCGGAGAGGATCGGAGAGGCGCGGACGGCCGCTGTCACGTCAGTCAATTCAATCAAGCCCGCCTGCGTTGGGAGCCCGGGAGCCCAAGCGGCCAAGCCACCTCTGACTAGTGACCTTGCAAATCGCGTAGAGGGAGATGAGGTCATGAGGATAGAGAAGATGTGTGCCACGCACGGACGGGGATCACGGAAGCAAGGAGACGCGCTCGCAGGCCATGCTCCGTTTCGTTCGCTGCTGGGGCTCTTCTTGTATATGTAGCCAATACTGCTACATAGACACCTGACGGGGCCCCATTGATTGGGGGGGCCGGGGCGGCCGCCCCTCTCGCCCCCCCCCCCCCCCCCCCCCTCTCAGGGCCGGGCCTGAGAACTAGAACTAAAAATCAGCTCAAAGAAATAGGATCCGACACCCAGAACAAAATCTAGGATATTTTACTTAATTCTACAACGGGAAAATCTATTTCTTGTGTGTCAGTTTTGTTAGACTTCGTGGCAAATTGCTGTTCAAATTGTACTGCAGGGAGTTCAGAGATGCTCGGTACAGACAATATCAGAGATGTTTCATGTTTGTGGACAAAATGAACTGATTCCTTGTTCAGTAATGCCAGCTAGGTTCAGAGCAAGCGCTGATCGCAAACAAGCTTCAGAAATCACGGTAACCTCGTACTACTTCAGGGTCGCCGGCGTCGCATTCAGGGCCGCCGCCGCCTCCGCCAGACCTCGTCGGAATCAGCCCCTCGCCCTCTGCAATCTGGCTGGCCTTCGGCGGAGGAATCAGAAGGCCGCAGTCGAGGAGACGCCGGCGCAATCGATTGGGCTCGCTGGCTCAACTCACCAAAGCAATCCACGCCGCCGGACGCGACCTCCTCTGTTCGGAGCAGAGTCCTAAGCAGAGGCTTGGCAAGGATAGTGTCCCTGTCCCTTGATGTTTATGCTTTCGAACTTTCACAACATTGTTTTTTGTAATCTAGTAAAAAAACATCATTTTTTGTAATTTTATTACGCATTCATCTTCTCAACATCGCTCATACCATTTTATGGCAACTGTAATAGGATATTAAGAATACTTTCCATATTTTTTTTACCATCTCAAAAATGTTGGATGATCAGCACAAGACGAATGTGAAAAATAATATCAAACTGTCCAAATAATACTCTTTTACACACTTACAGCGAGTGGAAACAATACTTCAAGAAAAATTTATTCATAAATCATAGTAAGTGGTTGGAAAGGCTCTTAGTTAGTTGAAAGAAAATTTACATAGTAATGCAAGAAGATCATAAATCGATCTTAAATTCAGTCGTTAAAAGGCCAATAAGCGAGAGTGGTGGAAAGTTGGTTTACCTATACATTAGTTGCCAATTTAACCCTACTGTTCGAGTCTGTATAATAACTTTATGGAATACTAATAGTTGTATATAGTGGTGGCGTTACATGTATGAATTCATCTAACTCACCAGCAGAAATTCTTATTAAAAAACTCACCAGCAGAAACTAAATTTAGGATTTTTTTTTGCAAAAGCAAGATTTAGGATTAATGATGACTTGCAATCTTGATTTGGACAAAAATATTTAAATATTGAAAGTCTAAAAAATAATAAAGATGCCAATTAACACTCGCAAATAAGAAACGAGAAAAATACAGTGTACAAACGACATTTCATTAAATTAAATATGTTAATGTACTGCAAGCTGACAGCTTGCAGGCAAATGGAAAAAATCCCACCTTTTTCCTCTTCTAATACAAACAAATATCGGCACTACTCCTGGATAAAAACACCGTGATCTGCCTCAAAACAATTAAGGGCCTGAGTCGGTTGACAATACAGATATTATCTCTGCAAATCAGAGTGCATTTATACCTGGTCGCATGATAACAGATAATGCTCTAATTGCTTTTGAATGCATACATGCCATCCACACCGCCAGAGATGAAAGAAGTCAGTTTTGCGCTTATAAACTGGATTTACCCAAGGCATATGACCGTGTGGATTGGGGTTTTCTAGAGAAAGTTTTGTTGAAGCTAGGCTTTCAAAGTCAATGGGTCCAGAGGATTATGTCTTGCATTTCTTCTGTCTGCTATACTGTTCGCTTCAATGGGGGTGCCATCAGCATCCTTCACCCCAACTCGTGGTCTTCGCCAAGGTGATCCTCTATCCCCGTTTCTGTTCCTGTTTGTGGCAGATGGTTTTTCCACTCTCCTGCAGAAAAAAGTCCAAGATAGATCTCTACAAGAACTCAAAGTTTGTCGTGGTGCTCCGGGTATTTCTCACAGCTATTTGTGGATGATACTCTTCTCTTCTTCAAAGCTAATGTGGAACAAGCGTATGTGGTAAAGCAAGCATTGGATTTGTTTGCTCGGTGCACCGGGCAACATATAAATCCGGCAAAATGTTCTATCATGTTTAATGAACGTGGAGATACAATGCAACAAGTTCAAGTGAAGCATGTCCAAGAAGTACAGCTTTCATCTTTTGAAACTAAATATTTGGGACTTCCCACCCCTTCTGGGCGCATGAAAAAATAAAGATTCCAATCTCTCAAGGAACAACTTGGTAAAAGGCTTACAGACTACTCCGAAAAGAGCCTGTCAAGTGGAGCTAAGGAAGTTTTGATTAAAGCAGTAGCACAAGCTCTGCCAACCTATATCATGAGTGTGTTTTGCATCCCAGAAGGTATTTGTGATGATTTGACAAGCCTAGTGCGCAACTTCTGGTGGGGATCAGAAAATGGCCGAAGGAAAGTAGCATGGGTAGCATGGGAGCACATGATTTAGAAAAAATGCTGTGGGGGTCTTAGTTTTAAGGATATGAGATTATTTAATCAAGCTCTATTCGCAATGCAAGCATGGCGACTTATTCAATTCCTGGATAGCTTGTGTGCTCGTCTTCTAAAAGCAAAATATTACCCTCGGGGCTCCTTGATTGACACAGCTTTCCGATCAAATGCCTCGGTGACTTGGCAAGCCGTTCTGCATGGACTGGACCTGCTAAAGAAAGGTGTTATCTTGCGCATTGGCTGCGCTTCTCATGTTCGCATCTGGCGTGACCCATGGATCCCCAGAAACTACTCACAGAAGGTGACGAGTGAAAGAGGAAGATGCAGGTTGCATTGGGTGTCCGATCTGTTAGTTTCTGATGGCTCTGACTGGGATAGAGACCGCCTAATTGCTTATTTCAACCCTGCTGATATTGAGGAAATTTTAAGAATCAAGCTCCCTTCAAGACGATGTGATGATTTTATTGCTTGGCACAAAGAAAAGAATGAAATTTCTCAGTTCGTAGTGCTTATAATTTGACGCTGCAACTGCGTCACGTGGGCACCATAGCCAGTACCTCCACTGGATCTGATGAAGGGGAACGAAAGCTTTGGCAAAATGTGTGGAGTGGGTATATCCCACCGAAAGTTAAAATTTTCTCTTCGAAACTCTCTCATGATGTACTGCCTATGAGGAAAAACAAACATAGAAGAAGGCTGGAAGATGATAGCATATGCAATATTTGTGGTAATGGTTTTGAGGATAGTTTTCATGCAGTAGTTCTATGCCCTCGAGCCTGGACGCTTAGGCAGGCAATGCGAGAGCACTGGGCCTTACCAGATGAGAAATTATTCACTTATTCAGGAGGCGATTGGCTCATTTTGCTTCTTCAACATGTGTCATCAGAACAACGTGATTTAGTCAGACTCCTGTTCTGGAGAGCTTGGTTTGTTCGTAATAATATTGTTCATAACTTGGGCCCAATATCCATAGAAAGTTCTGTCCACTTCCTTTTGAGCTATCAGGCAACTCTGGTGGAAGTCCAACAAAACAATGACCAGGACACAAAAGGTAAAAGGCCGATCTGTGAGCCTAGTGTGAATAATTTACTTCGAAGCAACAATGTTATGGGGAAGTCTAAGCTGCATACATGGCTACCACCAAGAATGGGCTGAGCAAAAATAAATGTTGACGGTGCATTTGTTGAACAAACTGGAGAGCCAGGTATTGGCATTTTAGCTAGAGATTACTCTGGGATTGTTTGCTTCTCAGCTTGGCGTGTACTATTCCATTGCTCTTCCCCCGTTGAAGCTGAAGTTCGTGCCTGCGTGGAGGGCTTACGTCTAGCATCTCAATGGATACAAATGCCTGTAATCATAGAGTCAGATTGTTCTCGGGTGGTTCATGTCTTCAATACATCCAAGGAGGACAGGTCTGAGATCACTTTTCATGTCAAAGAAGGAAAGGATCTGATGCAACTGATGCAAGAGGTGGAGATTGTTCAGGTAAACCGTAAGCGGAATTCTACGGCGCATCTTTTAGCACAACTAGCTAGGAGGAATATGCATTCTGCTGTGTGGCTGAGGCAAGTGCCTAGTTGTATTGCAAAACAAGTTGATCTTGACTGTACTGTGCTCCCTTAATCAGTAAAGCTCGCGGTTTACCCTTAAAAAAACAATTAAGGGCCAAATGGCATGTGCCGAAATTATGCTAGATGTCGAGGACACTATTTATTTATGTTATTTTTTCTGCTTCCTTTTAATTACTCCCTCCGTTTCAAAATGTAGGTCGTTTTGGTTTTTCTAGATTCATAGTGTTTGCTATGCACAAGTGATTTCGTTTCCTCCATGTGTCTTCTCTATACCGTGTCATGGCATATAATTCATCATATGGAAATGCACCATTTTTTATATAAAACTATTTCTTTTTCACTTCCTTTGACTACATTTTGAAGCACCTGCGCAATTGATCTTTTGCATGCATGCGCATGATTTTTTCTCTCGAATATGCAGGAGAACCCAAACAATCAATCCAACCAAAGCATCAAGTACACATCCACTGGGCTAGAGTTCAAATACGATCACGGATTTGACAACAAACACAATGCCAATGAACCACCAGCCAGCATCTTATCTGGCAATTAGCTCCAAGTTACCCAAACCCCTAGCACCTGCTATACACCAAAGGTGGGCCTCCCACAAAATATGCTTAAAAACTAGCTGTACGCTACTGTAAATAATTTGCAGCTAAGCATGGAGCACAACCCGTCCGTTATTTTTTCATAGTTTCGAAAATGAATTGGCAAAAACAAAAATGGTATATAACCTCATATCATCATAAAAAAGCTCTATGTAACCTGTTATGCTTGTAGATTTGTACTTTGAAGTCACCAAGAGACAAAAAATATACGGACGAGGCTCACCTGACGTCAAATTCACATGACGTTGTCACTAACTGGCGGGCCCAGACATTGAGCTGGCCCACATATCGGCGACAACATCTCCGAGAAGTCGAGGTCAGAGAAACTCATTCCAAATATACATCAACATTGTAAGCACCATAGATCACCCTTATAACACCTCAATGGAAATCACACCTCATTTTTTATTAAAAAAAATAAAGGAAAACAAGTCGTGAAAAATCAAAATAACGAATGACAACGCAACCACGCCTCTCCCAAGAATCTAGGCAAAAAATAGCCCAAATAAACCCCCATTTTTAGTCTCCCTAATTTCTCCAAGAAATATATGCAGTTCACCCCTTCAAAGTCCTCCTATTTCCACTCCCTTCCCGACCCCAACCTCAAAAACACCAACCCGCCCTCTCCGCCCCGCGAGCGCCCCCCACCACCACCATTATTCCGTCCGCTAGAATAAGGAAGAGAGCTCCCCTCCACCGGCTTCCCAGTTCCCCCTCCCAGCTATCGCGCCTCCTCCGGGGCGTCCCAGCAGCGGTCGGGTCGCCGGATTCGACGCTGGTCCGGGTTCGGGGCCTCCCATGGCGTCGCCGGAGCAGGAGGCGGCGGTGGCCGAGGCCGTCGTGGAGGACGAGACGCGACTGCAGGGGGGAGGAGGCGGCGGCGCAGGTGGAGGAGGAGGAGGGGAGACGGTGGGGACCAGGAGGAACATCGACATTGCCTGGCGCAAGGCGGAGGAAGCCGGTGAGTTGGTTTCTTGGTGAAAAAAGATGCATTTTTTTGTGGGTAAGTATTCATTTTGGTTCGAGGCGACGCGCTGGAATTTGCTTGATTTTTTCTTATTTCTTGTATTTTTATGGCAGTGCATTCTCTTTTAATTTTTTATTGGGATTGAAGCTGGTTCGTCGAAAAAAAATTGGGATTGAATTGAAGCTTAGATTGTGCTTGGAGAGCATCATGATCCTAGATCATTGCAATGGTTCCGTCGATTAATATTTGCCTAGGAAAAATATCTTATTCCATCCTGTTTCTCTCACTAGCATTTTAAGCAGAATTTTTTGTAGAACAGTGAAAAATATATATTTTTTTCTAATTTATCATCAATGGTGGATGTTGGCATGTTGCAAGTCCAGCGCTTATATTGCTTGACTTTTGCTCTAATTTCATTGATGCTAGTTCGAATTCTGCATCCATGCGAATTTCATTTCATCTCACAACTCACATTTAGCTCTTTTGGCTGAATACTTCATAATCTAATCTGACTTGGCAATGGCACAACAAAAAAGGCAAAAGATAGAGAGTGATTACATTTTAGTGGGATCAGTATTAGGCTCTCAGTAGACTATTTGGAACCGTAAAACTGCAAGACTCTTCCTGCAATACATTTGGTAACAGAAGTACTCTAATCATTTTCATAACTAGCTGGCATCCTATATGGTTTCTCCCTCTTAGGCATTCATCAGGCTAGAATTAGCCTCAATGATTCCTAGTTCTTCGCTGTGTGCCTTTGTCTATATATAAAAGGGCAATAGACAACAGGGCCCAATTGTAGTTTATCGGTAGCTACTTTTATGTTCTTCGTGGTTGTCATGACAAAGAAATGGTCTTAAGGACACGCCTCCAAACCTGCCTACACAGAATACCTGTATTTATTTATTTAAGAATATGATGACCGCTTATCCACTATTCCATTTAGGTTCGTTCTACACAATGTCTGACCTTGTAGTCAAGTTCTTTACATACTATCATTAGCCTTCTGTCACAGGTTTACACTGAAGTGATATTGTACTTCTTTAAACAAAGGGTATGGCTTATTTTGGTCTTTTTGTGTCAAGCATATTAACAAAGGGTATTTTGATGAAACACCTAACTTTTTCTTGTTAGTAACTTAGTATTAGCATAGTCAGGATCATCTGAATTGGTGCTTCTTTTGATTTGAGAAATGCAGCAATAAGAAGGTATAAAGCAGCCAACTGGTTGCGAAGAATAGTTGGGGTAGTGTGCGCAAAGGACCTTGCAGAAGAGCCTTCCGAGGAGGAATTCCGGCTTGGCCTGAGAAATGGCATTATTCTCTGCAATGCACTGAATAAGGTTCAACCAGGCGCAGTGCCCAAGGTTGCATTTCTCTCCTTCAGATCTGTATAGTACTTCATTCTCCACTTTTTTGATTTTGCATGCTAAGTACAAAATTTTAGGTTGTGGAGGTGCCATCGGATCCTACTGTCCCTTCAGATGGTGCAGCTCTATGTGCATATCAATACTTTGAGAATGTGAGAAATTTTGTCATTGGCCTACGAGATTTAGGTCTTCCAACATTTGAAGCATCAGACCTGGAAAAGGTGAAATATTGTATGATTTATTTATTTTTATTTTCAATGATAGACCCGTTCTTCTAACATCACAATTTTGGTATTATTTCGTGGATAATCTCCTGATTTATAAGGATTGCTGCTGCTAAATCAAGTAGCTAAAGTTTCTTTATATTGCCCACATTGAATTGATGTTTTCATCTGCTATTAATCTCAGGGTGGTCAAGGTGTTCGAGTTGTAGACTGTGTTCTTGCTCTGAAGTTATTCGGTGATGCTAAGCAAGTGGGTAAACAATCTCCATTCAAATATAGTGGCATTGCAAAGCCTTTGTCTGGAAACTATGTCATTCGGAAGAACAATGAACCTTTTATGAAGACAATGATGAGGAGTCACTCAGCTGAATTACTCCGGGATGGCAAATCACTGGAGCAAATAGGTCTTGATTTTTCTCTAGAATCAACTGAAACAGTAAGAACACATCATCTAGTTTTCACATTAGTTAACTCTCTTTAATTTGTGGTGATACTCATCTTCTTGGCTGTAGACTACTCCAGATTCCATCCGGATTCTTGTTCAAACGGTTCTCTCAGATAAGAAACCAGAAGAAATTCCATCGGTGAGCCTACTGTGTGTAGCTAGCTATTTATGCAATGCAGTTGAGAGAATAAATGTTAATACTGAATCTGGTAATTTGCAGGTTGTGGAATCACTCTTGAGCAAAGTTATTAACGAATTTGAGCGTCGTCTTGCAAGCCAAAATGAATCGGTATATTCACTTTTGTCACCAGCTTCACAATTCCTGCTATGCTATTAGCTTTAACTAAACCAATAGTATGCATGGTTGAACGAACAGGTGAAAGACTCTACAGAAACCAATGAAAGCAAGTCATTATCGGTAATGGATTCCCCATTTAACACCAATAGCAGTAACGCATTATCCAGAACGGACTATCTACAAAAGGAGTCTACTTCCACCAGTGATCTGGAGAAGGTATCCACCTTTTGTTAATGCAGCAGCAGTCTTTAATTTGCTGCGGTGAAATGATAGTTATCATAGCACTGTCCACTTATTAAGTTTGTTCAATCTGGCTGATTGGATCTATGCACTAATCTTTATCATTAGGCCACTGACAATATGAAGACGGATGAAGATGACGGGGATTCTTCGAGTGCGAAGGAAGATGTCAACACAGAAGTACCTCCTCCATCTGTAAGTGATGATAATGTAGGTAAATGTATGCCAAAGCCAGTACGAAATTTTGATCAAGAACAGAAACAGATCCAGGTAATTCTATGCTTAGTGTTTTTCAGTGATTTTGGTTACTTGCATTTTCCACTATCATTCTATGACTGAAACTTACTGTAGAATTTTTTGAACAATTCTTACTGTAGGATTTGAAAAGTAATATTTCAACTATTAAGTCTGGGATTGAACAGTTCAAATTGCTGTACTCTGAAGACCTTACAAAGCTTGGTATATTAAGCGCTAAACTTTGGACATCTGTAATCTTGAACTTTGTTCTTCCAAACTTTTGTTGTTTATCATCATTTTGGGTTGTATTAGGTAATCATTTGCGAATTGTTTCTCATGCGGCTTCTGGATACCATAAGGTTGTGGAGGAGAACCGCAAGCTGTACAACCAAATACAAGATCTTAGAGGTATAACTTCTCTTCATAGTATTGCGAACTGAAAAACTTGAGGACTATATCCTCGTTCAGAATTCAACGCAGCATGCTGAAAAATCCTTTTTTTTGTCACCAGGAAATATCAGAGTTTATTGTCGAGTGAGACCTTTCCATCCTGGAAAAGTAAGTTCCTCAAGCAGTGTTGCTGGACTAGAAGATAGAACTATCACGGTTATGATACCATCAAAATATGGGAAAGATTCAAGGAAGTCTTTTACTTTCAACAGGGTCTTTGGGCCCTTGGCCACACAAGGTTAAACTCACAAGTTGCTCCACTGAATTATTTGTTTGAAATCACACCTTTTGTACTTAAGTGACATATAGTCTTTAAACTAGTGCAGAGGAGGTCTTTACAGACATGCAACCTTTGGTCCGTTCTGTTCTTGATGGCTTCAATGTTTGTATATTTGCATATGGTCAAACTGGGTCGGGGAAGACCTTCACAATGGTACTGAACCTGTCTGTTGTTACTTTCTACATGAGTAACTATCCTTTTTGCAATATGAAAACATTGTTTTGTGGATGCTGTAGAGTGGTCCTAAAGTTTTAACAGAAGAAGGGCTCGGTGTCAATTACAGAGCACTAAATGATCTATTCAGTATCCAGGAGCAGAGGAAGGATACAATTTGTTATGAAATTGCTGTACAGATGATTGAGATCTACAATGAGCAAGTGAGAGATCTCCTTCAGAATGGTGGAAACAAGAAATATCCTTTTCTAGTGAGCTTGATATTAATCCTATTTTTAGCTATCTTAACTATTACTCTGTATATATTTAATATCTTCTCGACCATATATTGAACCTCCTTAACACTAAGAAACATTGGAAATTCGGAATAGTTCTCAAAAAGGACTTGCAGTTCCAGATGCAAATGTAGTTCCAGTTACATCAACAGCTGATGTAATAGATTTAATGAATCTTGGCCAAAAGAATCGTGCAGTTTGTTCAACTGCCATGAATGACAGAAGTAGTCGCTCCCATAGGTACGCTTTCTTTGGCAAAATAGTACATTTTATTCCAGACATGATGTTGAACTGTGTGTTTTTAGCTAATGGTCGAGTAAACCAATTACAGTTGTCTGACTGTTCATGTTCAAGGACGAGATTTAACATCTGGAACAGTCCTAAGAGGTTGCATGCATCTTGTGGATTTAGCTGGCAGCGAAAGAGTTGATAAATCTGAAGTCGTAGGAGACAGACTAAAGGAGGCACAACACATAAATAAGTCGCTGGCTGCACTAGGTGATGTGATTGCATCACTAGCCCAGAAAAACACACATGTTCCTTACCGAAATAGCAAACTTACTCAACTTTTACAAGACTCTCTTGGTAACTCTGAAGCTCCATATCCTTGGTTTGCAAATTGTCAGTGCCGAAAATGTGTCCAGTAAGTATTTTGCTTCTATTTTCAGGAGGACAAGCGAAGACATTGATGTTTGTTCACATAGCTCCAGAACCAGATGCTGTTGGCGAGTCCATAAGTACTTTGAAGTTCGCAGAGCGTGTTGCTACTGTTGAGCTCGGAGCAGCCAAGTCAAACAAGGAAGGAGGAGAAGTCAGAGAGCTCAAAGAGCAGGTTCGTTTATGAACTCTGCTTTATGGCTTTCTTGAGTTCACTGGGATAGCGACCGATATGTTCTATGCAACTGTGGCTCATTTCTTGGCTATTACAGATTGCTTGCCTCAAGGCAGCATTGGCTAGGAAAGATGGAGATCAGGAGAGCATAAGAAGCACTCAATCAAGCCCAGATATATATCGAATGAGAACGGGTAATGCATCATCTGCATCGGGGCACCCAACTGAAGATGGAAATGTAGAGGTATTCGTTTTTATCTTAGACAAAATTCACCATAAGGTCTTTTTCTTTGTCAGAATTTAAATTGAAGCCATATAAATAATTTATATATCCTCGGTGTCCATTCAATTAAAGGATTTTTTATGAAGTTTATTCATTCGCAATCTCTTTCTTACGATTCTTGCACCAAAAGATGGCCAACTAACTTGGCCACGTCGCCGGCCGATCTCGGCCGTCGGATCGAGCGCGTGGACGGCCTAGATCAGGCGAAGCGCGACCTTTTTACAAAAAAAGCCCTCATACTTAAGCGAAATAAACCCGCAGTCCTACTTCCTCTCTCGGTTTATTTTTCAAAAAAACCCTCGACTTTTACCAAAATCAACCCACAGTCCGTGCCTTCTTATGGGCTTATCTTTTGTCTTGCTGGGCCGGCCTGCCTGGAATGGGTCAAAAACGGCCCGTGAGACTCTTCTCCTTTAATACGATTTTATTTTTCTTTTTTAAATTAGAGATCTTTCAAAATTCATACAAAATCATAGAAAAATCATAAAAATACCAAACCAATTTTGATGAGTTTCTAATGACTAGATCTATGCATTAAACTTAAAATATCATATGATTTAGTGTACTTTATTTCGCATATGAACTAAAAAAATATCTCCTCCATCTTAACAAAAAAAAATCTAAAATCAAATCCTATAAATCCATACCCCTTTTCTTACTCTTTGTTTCCTGACTCTTTTATTTAATGCTAACCTGTAGTACAAATACTTGAACATAAATAATCATGTATATACATATAAATAGCATAGTACTTCACTATATATGGTACATGATATCCCGTACATTCGCACATACAAGTACATCATGTCACACATATAAATACTTGAAATGAAGATACACAAATAACATAACATACTTGCAATATATGCCGTAGATACAAATATATAAACACGCATAGATATATATAGCGACAGCTACATCGACGCATAGCTAACCTACATACTCATCCAATCACCCTAACCCTAAAACACACAAACTGGCCATACGCGGCAACGCCGCGATTATTTCTAGTGTAGTCTATTCATACACCCTATTAGCATGTAAAGTAACATATTTATGTGAAAAGTGCAGTGAAATGTAGCAAGGTAAGTTTGGTAGATATTTTGGTAATGAGCAAAGAAATTTAAGCGTCACCAAAGCAATCATACACTTGAATCAATCTAATTTATTCCAGTTTTAATTCCAAAAAACCCCGAAGCGAAGATACCCCAAAGTAGAAGCAGCCAAATTTTGAACTGTCTGATATCCTTGTAGAGGATGATCCATCCTCATGGCTTGATACATGTAATGGTGTTCAGAAGGAATCGGCATTGGGAGATTGGGCAGATCACTCGCAGTTTGGGAGCAGCAATTCCCTGCCAGAGTTGGGAGCTGATGGCTCACAAGATCTATCCTTCTATCAAAGAAGTAGCCCTGAACAGCAATTGAGTTGGTCTGGGTCAGTTGCAACCGAGGATTCCGATGATTTTGAGGTTGCAACTACTTGCTCATCAGAACAAGATTGCCTGCGACCATCTAGCGCCCCAAAAGCTCCAGGTTTGGCCAATGGAGGTGGCTCAGCTGCAAGGAAGGCCCAACCGAAGGGTGCGAAAAGTTCAGACATTAGGTAATCTCAATTAATTAATATCTTTGGACTGTCCTACATAACTTAACTAGCATATTCTAACATTTCTAAGTTATGCTGTTATTAATTACTTTAGAGGTGTAAATCCTGCGAAAAGGGCAACACCATTACAGAAAAAGTCCAACGGAGCCTCACCAACACTAATCAAGAAGAGCGGAGTCGAAGCCAGGAGAACTCCCAATGGTAAAGTGAGCGCCAAGAAGTAATCTATCCAGGTAAAAAAAATGATTTTGTTGCGACCAACTTCACCTTGGAAAGGAATAGATAAAGATGTTGGTCCTACTGAGTGATGCACTGATATTGGTCAGATGAATATGTCAGCCCTCTTGAAAGGTTCCTGGATCTTCGGCTATGTAGCATTTACATTGTAAATCATAAATTCATTTTGCTATAGTACAGACAGAGGCCAGAAAAGTCTTGCGGGTTGGAAAGGTGGTCACCAAAAGGAAATATCCTTTGCCAATGTGTATACCTATCAAAGTTGGGTAAATTTTGTTATATGATGTATTCATGAGTCATGCCCGACCCTGTGGCTATGGTTAGTTGTTTTTGAATCCTGTTGTTCATCAACAAAGCCCAAGTGATTTGTTGTTTTATTTTTGATCTATATCAAGATGCTAAATATACAAGAGAAAATGAAAGAGGTTTCGCAACAAAAAGGAGTCCATAAAAGAGGCCCAAATCAACAGTATGACGATAATGTCCCTCTTGTAAAAGAAAATGCCGAGTTAATCATCAACACGATCATCAATGAAGTACTTTGACCATCAATTAATTGTATGAAATGACTGTGAAAAATATTTGGAAATACATCAATGAATTTCAATCCGGTCGCTATTTGTTTTTTTAAATAATGTGGTTGCTATGAGCATGACTCCCCGGGGGCTAGATACAAGAGGGCGAGGCTCAGCTGAGGGCGGCGCTGCTGTGGCGAGCTGCACAGGAGGGAATACCGTTTGTCCGATGCGACGTGTGCGGCCGAGATTTTGAGCATCGCAGGGGGCGTACATCTTCCTCGTCCGGTGCAGCAGCTGGTGGCCAGCCTAGCCCAATCATTTGTGGTACATCAAGCTGGGTACCCGGGTTTAGAATCCGCGAAAGCCATCGCTGAAGGCTCATGATGTTTGTCCCCGCCGCCGGTCATCTTTGCTGTCTCCGGCGGCTTTCGCCACCGGATCCACCGCCCGATACTGTCCCCGCCCGGGTGAATGCCGCTCCCCCCACTTGATCCCTAGCCTACTAGTGTTAAGCTACCATTCCCGCCGCCGAACGTTGCCGCCCCACAACTCGCCACCGCTACCAGTCTTTCGTGCCATCCCCCTCCCCCTCTTCTAAAGCCACCAATTACCACTGGCTTCCCAGCAAACTCCTCCCCGAAGTCCGACCGCCGTGGCTCCGCGAGGAAGATAAATAGGGCCGTCTGCGACGTCGTGAGTTCCACTCGCACGCACGATGAATAGACTTAGCGGAAAGAAAAGTATCATGATGTACGGGATATGCTAGGAGTTCACATCTCACTTACACATCCTTCTCCTTCTAGATTTTTTTTTCTTTTCTACTATTTATTGGATCTTGTAATCTCTTGCTAATCATGTTTTTTTTTTGGGCACACCTCTTGCTAATCATGTTTGGAAAATACTATCTACTATACTAAAGAGAGATTTGGTGACCCTTAATTTTCCGAACCGCACCAGTTCCTCTGCAGAGAGACTCAGGACCACTGATATACGGACCCCACCGAGTTAGGGGTCAGTGGGACCAGCCCCCTGCACTACGAGGAGGCTCGTTCAAGACCCTGGACAGGTGGACACCATCCGCGGCAGCCGGCAGGGGTCACCACCACGAGATGGAAGGACTCATTCTTGACTGTTCTCATTCCATCGTTTTCTGTACATTGGCAAAATCGTGTGGTCATGTTTGCACTTGGCACCAAAAAATCGTCCCTAACAATTAATAGCCTCTCCATACTTTCCACACGGTTTCGCAAGCAAACGATACAGTGGTCAGAGGGTCCCTGCTTGCGGACAAGCAAAGCTCTCTTCCATCCTTGGAGCAGAGTTGCTTGTGCTGCAGGAAGGATCGATGGCCGATCCGGTGGCCACCGTGGAGAGGATCGTCAAGATCGGGCTCAAGATCAAGGAGGCCGTGGACTGGGTTCGCCACAACGAGGAGGATTGCCGCGAGATCACGAGGCGCGTGCTGAGGTTCAGCACCATCCTGTCGCAGCTGCAGCAGACGGGGACGGTGGCCGACAGCCCGGCCATGGCCGGCGCGCTGGAGGACCTGGAGGAGACCCTGCAGCGTGCCCTCGAGCTGGTCACGGCCTGCCAGGAGAGGGCCACGACCACCATCTGGCGCGTCTTCGCGGCTGGGGACCTGTCGAAGCAGCTGCGCCGGGTACAAGAAGACATCTTGAACAAAGTGATGCTGGCATCCTTCGCCATCAACGCCCACACCACCATCTTGTTGCTTACTATTCAGGCTGGTGGTCATCCTCCGCCGCGGCAACACCAAGCGGTACAGTTGTTGATATGACTTGCACATACTTTGTATATATGATTTTGACATTTGGCAGTGCTCACAGTGTATTCATGGCAAAAACTTGTAGGAGGGGCTCCATATGGGTCCGGTGGCGGTAGGAGGGGCTACAGCCCCTCCAAACCCACCGTTGGTTCCGCCCCTGACATTTGGAGATAGCTCATAAGTTACCTAGAATCTAGCAAAAACTCTTTTTTTTAATGTTTCTAATATGTTAATAGTTTACCGAAATAGTTAGAGATGACGGCACTCGACACATATCTTCTTGTAAAAGCTTCACTATGCCACAACAATTGTTTTGACTTATTTTCCATATTTCAGGATGCAGGACTGACGGATATATCGAATAACATTCATTCAACTGAAGATGCAAGGTATATATGGCTGTTTGTATTTTCAGTGTGAGGGCTTGTTAGTGCAGAGAGGCCGGAAGCAGTACTTCCATAGTTTTCAGCTACTACTAAGAATATAGATTGATGGTGTTATGGTGCCTTGACTACCCCCTCTTATTTTGTTAGAGCAACTATGGTGTTATTAGATACTCCCTTCACTAATGATAACATGACAGACCCTACCATCATATTATTTATCATGACTAAAGCGAGTACTAAGTTAAGTATACTAGCTTCAGGGGCGGAGCCAGGATTGAAACATAGGGGGGCCAATTTAGATCAGGGGGGCCACACCTTGTTAATGAGCAATATTAGCAATGAGATTAGGGGGTTTTATGTGGAGTTGCAGCAACGTTAGGGGGGGCCTGGCCCCTGCCCGCCCCCCCCCCCCTTGTTTGATATTATGGCTTACGTTAATTTGCATATAAAACTCTGACTGATGTGACTAATGTACGTTATAAACTAACTGAATCATCATCTAACTGGGTACTAACTTTGTTCCTCCGCTATGTTGTGTCATCATCCTTTGAGCTGTTAAACTGTATCATTATTACAATATATCTACAAAAACCTAGTATTCGATAGAATTAAAAAGAATACGCAGAGAGAAGATATGTACACTTCTTGCCCTGGAGCCTTTCCAAATGCACCTGTCTTGTATCAATTTCCATCCTTTATTCTCTACTAGATGTTGAAGTTGATGAACTAACCAAGTCTATAGAAACATATAGTAATATCTATACTATGCACTATCAACATATACTTCATGGTGGATTCAATGAAATAAATTTGGTATTATCAATGTTATTATTTCTTTCTATAAGTTTGGTCAAAGTTTGTCAAGTTTGACTTAAGACAAACCTAATGCAACATATAAATAAAAACAGAGGGAGTAACTTGCAAGCTTTGTGGCATCAATCCCTTTTTTAGTTAGTTTTCATCGACCTAAAATATAGCTTCTTATCAATACATGGAAATAATGGCAGGTCTGATTTGAATAGTGAGGAAAACATTGTGCTAACAGGAAATGATCCCCCCTTTGCTCCTTTAGTAGGTAAGATGGTATTTCTGCTAGCTTGTTCCTTAAGTGGGTTTCAGCATAAATTATTTCTTTCTACGTAAAAATTATATTTAATAATTACCTTAGATAAAGTCATGACCTATGCACAAGTTCATAGACAGCTACTTGGAAGGTAAAGTTTGCATGTTTACAAAGAAAAACACAGCATGCTAATAGATGTACAGGAAGCAAAATGTGAGACAAAGTATGCTTTTATTTAGTCTGTCTCCATGTTTAACTTGTTATTTGGGTTTTACTTACAAAAAGTAATTTATCCATGCAACTTCTAAGATATAGATTCTTGTCTACTCAATTGTGTGCAATAACAATGTCATTAAGATGATTATGAATTCTATTGTATGGCTTATAGTTAAGTTGGGACCACCAGATTAATAGAAATAGAAAAGACCTTCAGAAATCAGAACTCTTGAATGGCATTGAAGAACTATGCCCCTCTTGTTTTTTCCCCTCAGCTCCACCAATGAACATGAGATCGAGTTCAACCGTACCTTCAGCTTTGTACCAAAGACAAGCTGGCTTACCTATCAATTTAGCTAGTCATGCTACTTAAATTTGCACCTGAAGATTTCACCATCCTTTTAATGCAAGTCTTAATTAACAAACCAAATTTGTATCACTCATTTGTTGATGCTTGTGTGATACGTGCAGATACATGGATCTTACAATATTAACTCTTTCTTTCTCATATACATAACTTTTGTTGATGCTACTTATTTGGCAGGCTAACTAGTTACCAATGATCGTCACTTTATTATTTTTCTTCTTCAAAACTATCCATGTGTACGGCTCTGATCCATTCAAAATGATTTTATGACCATATCAGCTTCATGATGGTCGCATAAGCTAAACTAAAGATTTGTTTCCATGCATGTCAGCCCTAAAAAACTTCTGTTTATCTGAGTTAAAGGATGCTATAAATGGCGGAAACATCATCGGAGAAGGTGGCTCATGTAAGGTCTACAAGGTACTCAGCACGCTTGTTATTTCAAATTTGTTAGCAATAATGTCCCCACGAGAAACTTTGTATTACATACGAACGACAAAGCCACATGCATTGTGATGAACTATTCCAACCTTTAAACTAGACATTATGCAAATCTAGACATTGTAAGTCTTAGGGTAAATCACTTCAAGCATTGCATTTATTTTTTTTAAATATGTTAGGTCCAGTTGTTTGGAGCACAAATTGAATTATATTGTTGTGACTTTATGTTGAATCATTATTCAGCAAATTAAGTAGACTAGTTTGAATGTTCACTATATTTGTTCCAAGTGTTAATTGCAAATCTACTACAGTTAAAATAAATTACAAATGCTTAGTGAGCCAGAATATATATGCATTCATTCCATCAAAGAAGAAATAGTAGTTCAACTGGATTTCAAATTGATATTGTCTCTTTGGTATGTCTGATAAGTTTTCTTGTGCATTGAACAAAAGATGGGTCACTTTGGCATATTTTGGAACTCTTAAATCTAAGGCTGAATAACAAGTGCAAAGTCTTTAGTAATTTTTGACCTGATAAGAAGGAACCAGCACATAATTTGTTGGCTATATCGATGAACTTATCACTCATTTGCAAGTGAAACATAAAAAAGAGAGCCATGAAGGGGTTAAAGGGTTTCAAAAAATTTGTGCATCTTTATATTTTAGCTTTATTAATGCAATGAGACTCTTTCCAGTATAACCGCAACAGCAAGGATACCATCATTTTGTTACTTGTATCCGTTGCCAAACTGAAGGATGATGCTTCACAAATCACAACACAGCTTGACTTTTTTTCCAGAAAATGGATGCTTATAGACATTTACCAATTTTTTACTGATAAAATCCACTATAGTCGAAATACATGAATTTCACTTTGTTATGCATATTGTATTTTTCAATTCAAAAGAGTTGTATTAGAAACAATTAAAATCTAGCGATCAAGGTAGATTTAAAATCTTAATCAAGTTTACTTGTTTGTGACTGACCCTTCCACCACTAAAAAAATCTTTTGCGAGGTGGGCAAAATCAGTTTTCAAGGTGGGCAAGCCTGTCCACCTTGCTCTCAAGGTCACGGTATATCAAACGATTTACCGAGGCAGACCCAGTTGCCCGGCACGGTTAATGAAATAAAAAAAATGAAAAAACCCATGGACAGGCCCACCGAGCCCACCCACGGGCCAGTTGAACCCATCTAAGGGCCGCCGCCGCCGGATCCACCTCCCCGCCACCGGATCCGGCCTCGCTGGCCCTAGATCCGCCGCCTTCCACCGTACCGAATCCACCTCCTCGCCACTAGATCCGGCATTGCCGGCCCCGGATCTGCGGCCCTCTACCGGTGCGGGGAGAAGGGCCCCATGCCGCACCGAGCCACTGTCAGAGGGACTGCCAACCACCCCTCCCAGGCCACCGCCGGAGGGGCCGCGCCCCCACGCCGTTCTGAGCTGCCACTGGAGGGGCCGCACCCCTCACGTCGTCCTGGGTCACCGCCGGAGGGGCCGCGCCGCGCCAGACCACCACCAAAGGGGTGGCTCTGTCCGGTGCCAAAGGGCCATGCCCGAGCCGCACTGCTGTCGGAGTGGCGAGGGAGGCCGGAGTCCCGGACTAGAGAGTGAGGTTGCTAGAGTGGAGAGGGAGAGAGGACAGGAAACCCGAAGTGCCTCCGAAAATAGGAGGTTTTTTTTGGAGGCGGGCTTCTTATAAGGCCCGCCTCGGTTTTTAATAGATTTTTGGAGTGGTTACCACCGCCATAAATCGATTAACCGAGGTTGTTTTCTGACTGCCTCGGTTAATAAAAAATGACCACCTCAGTTAATCCGAGGCGGTTGAATTTCCTGCCCGCCTCCAAGGGTATTTTTAAAAGTCGTGGTTAATACTTTTTTGTAGTAGTGTTTTATACTTTGACAGTTTGACTCGTTTGAGATTGTGACAGAACATTCTCTGTTCTTGGCAGCCAAAGTTAACTTGCCTTTCCAAACGTTCAAAAACAGATTGTTCACTTATTTTGAATTAAGTTTCCTAATGAGTTTCCAATATCTTCCCTGCATGGTGATGTGCACAGAAAATTTGAGTTGATTGATCTATGGAGGTGCACTTATAAAGTTCAATATACTTTACAGATATATAATACCCCCTCCTTTTCGCTTCTATCAGGAGGGCATGCAACTAACCCATGATTCAAACCTTTTAATCTGACCAACAATTAGTCTAAGAAATTATAGATTATACCATAGAAAATTACTATAATCAGATTCATATGTTTGAAAGTATTTCATATGAAGTCATTTTTATGCACTCGAACAAATATAATGTCTGTGATATTAACAGTCAAAGCTCAAAGCTAGTCATGGAGAATGCATCAGGCCAAAAAAACTCTTTACATTTTTTAAAAGATGGAGTAGTAGATATTAGTTAGCAAATTCATATTTTTGAGACCGTTTCCCATAGCATAAGTCCACAAACTAAAATATATGGAAATTAAAATTTTAATTCATGAGAAGTTATTCTTTAATTTTACTTGTTGTAACACACTAACACTAACTATTTATTTGCAACCCAGCCTAACAAATCAATCATGTAACCTGGTGTTTGGAATTTTCAGGGTGTGTTAATGGATGGGAATGTGGTTGCTATCAAGATATTTAAAAGACCACACAAATTATCAGGCTGGTGGTGTACGTATGATCAAAAACTTCTCCTAGCTTCAAAGCTTCAACACCAAAACATAGTGAAAGTTCTAGGATACGGCCATGAACTTGGATCATCTTCTGTGATAATGTGGCTGTTGAAACACAAAATTCATCCAGCTAAAGAAAGAGTCTTTTTTTGGGTCGAAGAATACGTGCCAAATGGAACCTTGTACACAAAAATCCATGGCAAGTTTCCATTACTCAAGTATACATCATAGTTTTTACCTCTTGGCCAACTATTCTCTTAATTAAATTTATTGAATATTAGTGGGTGCTTTTGTTACAATTTTTGCAGAGTCCCTGCTTGATTGGCCTTCCGTCTCCCGGATACTTAAGCAGGTAGCCCAGGGCATACATTACCTACATGAACAGTGTGTTGTCCATAAAGATCTGAAACCAAGCAACATCCTCTTGGATTCTGATATGAATCCTAAGATTATTGATTTTGAGTTCTCTATGGTGTTGAATGATGAGATCACTGAGAGTCTCATAGCAGGCACAGTGTAAGATGTTATTCCACAAAAAAATATTTCCCTTGGACTTAGTACATTTCATGAATGTTGATTTTTCTTTTTCCTTTTGTTTTTCCATAATTTTTCTTTGACCATTCAGTGCATATATGGCTCCCGAATACACTATGCGTGGTATTGTATCAATGAAGAATGATATATTTGCTTTTGGTGCCATCCTCCTGGAGACTGTTAGCCGCAGCATGTGCAGATCTAAACCTCGAGGCGACTGCGGCTTGCTCCATGTATATAAATGGGTAAGTGTCCATGCGGTCGCATGCATCTATACTGCAAAAGCACTATGTTATCACTTGTTATTTCTTAATCATTACGGTCATACATCTAATAAGCTAGTCCTCTATAGATAATGCATACTGTTTTGTGGTTTTAGGCTTGGGAGGCTTGGGAAGCAGGACTAACAGAGGAGTTGTTTGATCCGTCATTGATTGACGGGTCTCCGGGAATGGAGATTAGAAGGTGGGTGCAGGTAGGACTGCTGTGCATTCAGCATCACAGGGAAGACCGGCCTTCCATTGCGGATGTTCTTGAGATGCTAAACGGCAAGGAAGAGTTGCCGACCCCAAAGAAACCAGCGTATATGAAATCAGACGAACGAAGGGAAATCAGATGAGGAGGGATCTGCCTATTCAGACGGGTCGTTGAGCCTCGTGTGTGCTAGCTTGTACTCCTACACCATTGCTTTAGGCATTGCCAGTTTGCCACAATGTGTCTCATCATTCGAGGAAGTGTTGATCAACAAATTCCAGTCATTCTTTAGGCAATTTTAACTGCTCATCCGTGTACATTTGTTCTGCCAATATTTTCATTTGTTTGTGCAAAACAAATATGTGCATCTATCATGCATTTTTTTGTTGCAAAAATATGTGCCGTAAGTTTTTTTTTAAAAAAATAGAACATTCTAGGCCTCCGAGCAATGTACATTAGTACAAGTAGGTGGAGGCACCAAATAATGTTTTTTTAAAAAGAGAAAATTGCCAATTTGGCATTAGAAAAAATGAACTTTGTCTATTTGACACCCAATCTTCATTTCTTACCTATATATCCCCGAATCTATTTTTCTTTACCAATTTGACACCACGGTGACCTTCTGTTAGCCATCGCCGTTAGAATCCCGGGTGGCCCACACGTCAGTCTCTCTTCTTTTCTCCTCTCTCTCCGTTGGATCTCGGACACCAACGCAGGAGTTGCCTCCTCCGCCTGCGCCTGCGACGAGGTGGACCCGCTGCCGCACCCCCACGCCGGCGTGCCCCGGGTGACGACCCCGACAACGCCGCCCCGCCCCAGTGCTTCGCCTGGAAGAAGGGTACGCCGCTCCGTCCCTGGCGGTGCTCCCGGACGATGTCATGGAGATGGTGATGTGCCGGCTGCCGCGTACTGCGTGTGCTGCTGGTGGTGGGACCTCACCGCCGCCCTGCAGTTTCTGCGGATGCACTGCCGTGACCTGGATCCGCGCCGCATGCCGTGGCTCTTCCTGTTCGGGGCCGACGGGGCCGCCATCCAGCCCTCCCAGATCGATTCCTCCATGGCGACGGCCGTGCGCATCAGCAGCAGGCTCCTCGCCGCCCTCGTCTGCTCCGCGTTGCTCCTGCTCGTCCTCCCGGCGCCGCGGCCCGCCGACGCCATGATGTACCCGGCTGATGCCCCTACCCGTGCCTCCCGCCGCTCACGCGTGCACGTCGTGGCTGCTCGACGTTGCCGCGCGCCGGCTCGGGACCGTTGGGCTCAGAGGGAGGTGCCTCTTGTCTATCACCGCCGTCGTTGAGGGGCAGACTGAGGAGGTAGCTCCTGCGCCGCGGCCATCGGCGGCGAGGGGCGTCGCGGTCGGGGTGCTTGGCCGAGCGGGGACTTCGGAGTCGGGCGGCAGTCAGTGGCCACCGGCGGAGCTGGGTGCCGAAGGGGGTGCGGGTGGCCACGGGGGTTGGGCACGAGGGCGGCAGGGGTCGGGCGCGACCACGAGGGCGGCAGGGGTGGGCGGCCGCGATGGACGGGCGCGGGAACTGGGACTAGCTGCTCGTGAACCGGGATCCAATAGAGAGAGGAGAAAGGAAGAGAGACTGACGTGTGGGCCACCCAGGATTCTAACTGCGATGGCTAACAGAATATCACGAAGGTGTCAAATTGGCAAAGAAAAATGGATTTGAGGACATATAGGTAAGAAATGAAGATTGGGTGTCAAATGGGTAAAGTTCATTTTTTCTGGTGTCAAATTGGCAATTTTCTTTTTCAAAAAATATTCATAACCTAGTCTAAGATTCTGTATGGTGCGGTGTTCTCTTGTTTTTTTTTCTCGGAAGCCGAACCGTCGGTGGCAAGTTACACTCTTTTCATCCAAGTACACTGTTTAAGAATCCAAATTCCTGAAACCAGGGTAGGAAGGATAGTCCGGCTGGCTTAGATGCCAACCTCCGAAAAAGGAGGGCTGGGGTTCGAATCTCGGGCGGCACACCTCGCTGGGAGTGAGGGCGTCACCGGCTAGGTGTATCGTAGAGAGAACCTGGCTTCTCACTTAAGGTTCCAATGAACCTGGGGCTAACCCAGTCTCTGGAAAAAAAATCCTGAAACCACCCCGAACACTCGGTACAATGGCCCTGCCAGCTCCACGCACGCTTCCACCTCGAGCCCAGTAAAGAATTTACCGTCCGCAAATACGACGTGCAACTGTCGTCAACTCCCTCTATTCTAAAATAAATATTTTGTTTAGCTTTCAAAATTTATCCTATAAATAATATTCCTTTATATTGTAGTAAAGCATATGTAATGAAAATAATATCAAATACAAAGAAAAATTGTATAAAGGAGGGTAAATGCTCAAATAGATGTTACTTTTCTAGTTCCAATGCATTTACGTTTATTGAGGATTTAGACCACCAAATAAACAGTGTGATTTTCAATCACACCTGATAGTTAATTAGGGTAACATAGTCATTTTTCACTACTAGTAATATGTCTGAATTTTCTACACAAACACTTAGGCCAATCTTAATGAAAGTTCCATAAGAGTATCATGAGCACTAAATTTTATGCCACATCGGCAAGTTTGCTGACATGACAGAATTATTATGATGAAAGAGAGGGAGAGTTTTACAGGATGAGAGAGGAGTTTCATCATTATTACACTCGTCTGGCTCCGTTACCAAGATTCCAATTTGATAACTGTATGGTGATACCACAGTTAAGACTGGCCTTATTCTGAGACAAAGAGAGTATTTTTGAAGAGAGCTAACTTTCATCTGTTTTGGGGCAAATCATGATAGTGGCTGGTCCATAACTAAACTAAATCAAAATCGGAAAGTAGAACATATGTTAAGCTAAAGGTCTGAAAGCATATAGAATTAACGCTTGCCAAGTAAAGATAGAAAAACTGAAATCCTCTGGTCTGACACGTACTAGGTTATTACTCATTTAACTATAACAAAAATTTATTTAAAGATGCATATATTATATTTTTAGAAAGGACGAGTTTTATCTACACTTGCATGTAGCTATTCTTATCATAAGTATACCGCATACTCATTTGTCACTTTGAGTATGTTCACGTACTAATTCTAAGATACTTCAAAGGGATATATATGAAAATTTTCAAAAGCAACCGTGTTTTTTAAATATATTATGATTATACCTTAGTACTAGTATATGAAAATAAGTACGTTCACATACTCTATGTATGGTCACGTACCCAATGTATATACTATCATAGATGTTCTAGTATGATCACATACTCCAGGTATATACTCTTTCGTTGGATCAGATACGTCATACATGATGAGATATATGTAGGAGTAGCTACAAGCGAGTGTAGAAAATGAATTTTTCTTTTAGAAAATTTCTTTTAATATTATCGTTGCAACAAATACATATATAATACAATAATACATGTTTAATAAAAATCTAGGCTAATTGCTATATAGAGGGAAAAGTCTATATCCAATTGTGTTGGACTCCGAATAAGTACATTTTGTCTTGGTTGAGGTGGAGTGGCCAGGTGTTGGGCCTGGGCGGGTGGGGCGATGGTTCGTGGGATGGGAGTGGAGTGGGACTGGGGTGGGGGGCACAGCGCGGGCACAAGCTAGAGTTTCCGGATTAGCTAAGTTTACTATATACTATGTTCATTGGTTAACTAAGCCTAAGAATTGAAAGAACCGATTAAATTCGGTTTCTAGAACATGGAACCGAAGTAGAACTGAATTTTCTCGGTTGCGTTCTTTCGGTCGGTCTCGGTTCCCAGTTATATTTGGCTGGCCCGACCAATATCCCGTTTCCGGTCTCGTTTCAGTTTAGCCCCCAAACAAATATAGAAATATGGACGGATTTTCATCCATAGCAAGTGGTCCCCACCACGTGATGGAAAGAACTTCACTTCACCATTCTTTACACGGACACTTGTTCATTCTCACTTCGTCGATTCTGCAGTCGAATCTTTTGCTATCTTTTATTCATTTTGGTACTTGGCACACAAATAAAAAGCGTCCCGAGCAACCGGTCCATACTTTCCACACGGTTTCGCGAGCAGAGGATACAATGGGTGAGGGTCCATGCGAGCGGAAAAGCAAAACCATCTTCCATCCTCACCTCAGTCTGCGCCGCTGCGCCAAGAGAAAAAACAGAGTCCAGACCGGCTTCAGCAACTCATCCTCAGAGCAGAGTTGCTGCCGAGTGAATAGAGAGCTCGTGGTGGGAGAATCAATTTGTTTGCTCTGATTGTTGCTCGGAGAAGATCCAAAACGTTTCAAGATCTTACCTCATCTGCTCGATCTTGTGCGCAGCTGCGTGCGGCGGGAAGGTTTCGATGGCAGATCCGGTGGCCACCGTGGAGAAGATCGTCAAAATCGGGCTCAAGATCAAGGAGGCCGTGAACAGGGTTCGCCGCAACGAGGAGGATTGCCGCGAGATCACGAGGCGCGTGCTGAGGTTCAGCGCCATCCTGTCGCAGCTGCAGCAGACGGGGACGGTGGCCGACAGCCCGGCGCTGGCCGGTGCGCTGGAGGACCTGGAGGAGACCCTGCAGCGTGCCCTCGAGCTCGTCACGGCCTGCCAGGAGAGGACCACTACCCGCCGCCTCGTCGCGGCGGGTGACCTGTCGAAGCAGCTGCGCCGGGTACAGGATGACATCTTGAACAAAGTGATGCTGGCGTCCTTCGCCATCAACGCCCACACCACCATCTTGTTGCTTACTATTCAGGCTGGTGGTCAGCCTCCGCCCCGGCAGCAGCAAGCGGTACAGTTGTTTGATGCTTTAGTAGATGTCCTGAAACCTGAATCTTTGATGTTAAATCATGTTTACCTGCTAGCTTCACCTTCAAATTGTTAATAGTTTACCCAAATAATTAGAGATGACGACACATATCTTCTTGTAAAAGCTTCACAATGCTACCACAAACTAATTGAATTATTTTCCATATTTCAGGATGCAGGACTGACGGGTGTATCGAATAACATTCATTCAACTGAAGATGCTAGGTACATATGGCTGTTTGTATTCTCAGTTCCTGACGGCTAGCTTGTTAGTGCAGAGACTGATGGAAGTAGTACTTCCATAGTTCAACTACTAAGAATATAAAATTATAAATTGATTGGTGTAAAGGCAATATGCTGCCATGAGTACCCCTTCTTGTTAGAGCCATTACGGTGTGTTATTAGATGTTCCTTCAGTCATGATAACATGACACCCCTACCATCATATTGTCATGACTATAGAGCGAGTACCAAGTAAAGCATACTGGAAGTTACCTTAATTTTTTGGTATATTATGGCTTATGCTGTTTTGGCATATAAAGTCTGACTGATGTGATTCATTTACGTTATAAACTAACTGAATCATCATCTAACTGGGTACTAATTTTGTTCCTCCGCTATGTTGTGTCACCATCCTTTGAGCTATTAAACTGTACCATTACAATATATCTACAGAAACCTATTTGATGGAATTAAAAAGAATATGCAGAGAAGATATGTACACTTCTTGCCCTGGAGCCTTTCCAAATGCACCTATGTCTTTTTCTCAATTTCCATCCTTTTATTCACTACTGGATGTTGAAGTTGATGAACTAACCATATAATAACTTGCAAGCTTTGTGGCATCAATCATTATTTAGTTTTCACCGACCTAAAATATAGCTTCTTATCAATATATGGTAATAATGGCTGGTCTGATTTGAACGGTGAGGAATACATTGTACCAACAGGAAACGATGCCCCCTTTGCTCCTTTAGAAGGTAAGATGGATTTCTGCTAGCTTGTTCCTGTAGTGGGTTTCAGCATAAATCACTTTTATTTTTTTCTACATAAAAATTACATTTAATAATTACCTTAGATAAAGTCATGACCTATGGATAGCTACTTGGAAGGTAAAGTTTACATGTTTACAAAGAAAAACACAGCATGCTAATAGAAGTACAGGAAATAAAATGTCAGAGAAAGTATGCTTTTATTTAGTCTGACTCCATGTTTAACTTGTTATTTGGGTTTTACTTACTAAAATTAATTTATCCATGCAACTTCTAAGATCTATATTCTTGTCTACTCAATTGCTTGCAATAACAATGTCTTTAATTAAGCCAATTATGAATTCTATTGTATGGCTTGTAGTTTAGTTGGCACCTCTAGATTAACAGGAATAGAAAAGTTGCATTGGGACCTTCAGAACTCTTGAATGCCATGGACGAACTAGGTCCCTCTTGTTTTTTCCCCTCAGCTCCACCAATGAATGAACATGAGATCGGGTTCAACCTTCAGCTTTTCACCAAAGACAAGCTGGCTTATCTATCAATTTAGCTAGTCATGTCTACTTAAATTTGCACCTGAACATTTCACCAACCTTTTAACGAAGTCTTAATTAACAAACCAAATTTGTATCACTCATTTGTTGGTACTCCTGTGATACACGCAGATATATGGATCCTACAATATTAACTCTTTCTTTGTCATAGACGTAACTCTTGTTGATGCTTCTCATTTGGCGGGCTAACTAGTTACCAATGCTCACCACTTCTTCATCTTACTTCTTCAAAACTATCCATGTTTACCGCTCTGCTCATTTAGAATGATTTTTATGGCCACATCAGCTTCATGGTCGCATAAAGCTAAACTAAAGGTATTTGTTGTTTCCATGTCAGCCTTAAAAAACTTCAGTTTATCTGAGTTAAAGGATGCTATAAATGGAGGAAACATCATTGGAGAAGGTGCATTCTGTATGGTCTACAAGGTACTCAACATATGCTTGATATTCAAATTGTTATTGTTTCTTTGATATGTCTGATAAATTTTCTTGTCCATTGAACAAAGATGGGTCACTTTGTCATATTTGGGAACTCTGGAAGCTAAGGCTGAATAATGGGTGCATAGGCTTTAGTAATTTGGACCTGATAAGAAGGAACGGGCACTGATTTTTTTTTTGATGAAACAGGCACAGAATTTGTTGGCTATATCAATGAATTTATCACTCATTTGCAAGTGAAACATAAAAAAGAGAGCCATAGAGGGGTTAAAGGGTTCCGATAAGTTTGCACATCTTTACATTTTAGCATTATTAATGCAACAAGCCTCTTTCCAGTATAACTGCAACATCAATGATTCCATCATTCTGTTACTTGTATCCATTGCCAGGCTGAATGATGATGATGCTTCACAAATAACGGCACAGCTCATAAACATTTACCTATGTTTTACTGACAAAATAATCCACTATAGTCGAAATACATGAATTTTTTCTTTGTTATGCATATTGCATTTTTAATTCAAAAGAGTAGCATTAGAAACAATTTAAATCCAGCGATCAGTAAATTTAAAATCTTAACCAACTTTACTTGTTTGTGACTCCTTTGGGATTCTGATAGAACATTATCTGTTCTTGGCATCCGAGGTTAACTTGCCTTTTTAGATTGTTCACTTATTCTCAATTAAGGTTCCTACTGAGTTGACAATGTCTTCCCTGCATGGTGATGATAGTGCGATGAGCATAGAAAAATTGAGTTATTTGATCTATGGAAGTGCATACTTATAAAGTTCAATATACTTTACAAATATATAATACCCTCACCTTTTCTTTTCTATAATGCAACCCATGATTCAAACCTTTTAATCTGACCAACAAGTAGTCTAAGAATTTGTAGATTATACCATAAAAATTTATTATAATCAGATCATATTCATATATTTGAAAGTATTTTCATATGAAGTCAATTTTATGTACTCGAATAATATAATGGCTGTGATATTAACAGTCAAAGGTAGTAATGGAGACTACATCAGGTCAAACACCTCCTTACATTTTTCAAAGGATGGAGTAATAGATATTACTTAGCAAATTCATATTTTTGAGACCATGGTAATATCCAAAGAATGCTTTCAGTGACACCTTAGCATAAATTGAAACTAAAATAGATAGGAATTAAAATTTTAATTGATGAGAAGATATTCTTTAATTTTACGTGTAACACGACATAGCGGCCGGGTTCAATAAGCCAATTCAAGCGTAGTACTATGTTGCAACCACCCAACAAGTCAATCATATGTTGAGCCCTTTTACAATATTTGGAAATACTTTTTAACGCTTTCTAATACCTCCCAATGCCTACTCATAATATTATTTTTAATTAATTTTAATTATTGAAGGGTAGAATAGTAATTGGGATATCCCAAATCCCACGACTTAAGATCCTTAAACCCCAAATCACGGGATTCAGATTCAAAGCTCAGGGGCTACTGGACATGCGTCATAACTCATAAATGATAATTTTTTAAAGGGCCCACTATCCTCTCCTGCCTCCGCCAAACCCCACGCCCACCGGCATCTTCTCTCTCCCGGTGAGTGTCGCCCCCGACCACCACTTCCCGTCGCACCCTCAACTGCTGTCACTGCCGTGTCACCACCTCGTTGCAGCCTTGCTCGCCGGCCTGCCCGTCCCCGTCGCTGACATTGAAGGCGCCACCAGTCGAGCTCACCTCCGCCGCCTAGGAAAGGCGCCCCAAGTTGCTCTCCTCACCACCATTGAGCTCGCCGAGCCACGCGTCCCACTCCTCCAGCTTCCCATCCCCAAGCTCTGTCCATCGAGCTGCTCTGTTCTTGGTGGAACAAACCACCAGCCGATCTCCCCCATCAAACCCTCTCGTTTCAATTCCTCCTAGGATGAGCACCTCCAAGCCCTCCTCTACCTTCCCCAACCCGTGGCCTTCACTCTCCCTACTTGAGCAGAGCTCCCCAAAGCTCGGGATGCCATAGCCATGGCTACCGCGGCCGCCGTATCCAACCTTCGTTTCCCATGCCTAGAGTCACTGTCACACCCGATTTTATAAAGAAAATCGAATGCATCTCATATGTCCTCCAGGATCAAATTTACACACATATGATCGACGTCGAGTGAATGTATCAAAAGACAATGCTTGAAAAGTAAAGGAATTATAGAGCAAAACGACATTATTACACCCCGAATGAAATAGACTCAAAAGGTCTTAAACGTTTCACCGACATCCTAAATGAAGTCCACAGCACAACTTCTCCCACAGGCAGCTGACTAGTGGACGTACGCCTAGAACTCCTCGAAATCGTCGAAGTTCTCCACTTCAAAGTTCTCTTCTGAGCAGCAATTTAAGCAATGGTGAGTACACTTATGGTTAATACTCAGCAAGTGGGGGAATATGCAAGGTTAAACAAGAAGTGCTAAAGGCATTTCAGCGGTTAGCAATTTTAGTTGATCATATTTTATTAGCAAGCACCTATTAACTAAGTATAAGTTTATACCAACCCACTTAAGCATAAGCATAAAGGATCCAACATAAAACCAAAGAACCACAATTTGATTATTCTTCAAGTTCAATTATCATACGAGGGTCCAAGCCGCTCATAACCGCGAGCACGACTGATATATTAGTTTTACACTCTGCAGAGGTTGTACACTTTACCCATAAGTCGCGTAAAAGTTCCGAAGAACTTTGGACCCAATCATGCTGTGCGGGCCGGCACAATGCCACACTTCCTTAGGTGTGATTGCATAGGGATGCTATGAGGCCTTTACAAAGATTCCCTAATAAGAAGTGGTCCGCTAAGGTTTCCGGAGCAGTAGCAGAGCATAAGCCTCCCTAATGGGCATAGTGTCTTAGCAAAGCCCACTTCCCAAGAGGACCGGGTTATACCCTGTCAACCGCTGCTCCTCTTGCCCTTTCGGTAAGACTGCTTCAAACTAGAGTCTCTAATTAATTAGCCAAGACCAGAGCCATATAGTTCTTGTGGTTGCACTGTTTTCCTGGGTGGTTCTCCATGTTCCAATTAATCGAAGTGATCTTGTTCCCTTAACCATGATAAAACCATATTTAACATTTTCCAAGATTATACCAACCAACCCAAGATAAAGAAACTAAGCAAAGCTACCCCAACAAGATATTAAACCCGGTGTTCCAAGGTTGAGGTAAAAAGACTAGGGAAAGTCCTTAATAGGTGTTCCCGTCAAATTTATGCATAAACAGTAAAGTAAAGTGAATTAACATGCTATTAATGGGACAAATCAGAGTATGCAGAGGCGGAAAGCCACTTGCCTTCCTTGGCTAACTGCTGAAAATCTTCCTCAAAAGCTTGCTCTTGATCACCCTCGAACGGCACGTCGTCTACACGATCACACAAGCACAACAAACAATACAAATAAGAAACAGTAGAAAAAAGTAAAAACAGTACCGGAAAAGGTGAAAAAGGTGTAGAACGCGAAGCAAGGATCGCGTGAGTGCAAGAATCGCTGAAAACGGAGTTGAAACATGAAAGATATGGCTAAAACAGTGCATTAGGGACTTGTTTGTGAGAGTTTTGAACTTCCAGGGGTTAGCTTCAATGAAACCAGGGGCTAAAAACCTAATTAAACCTTAGATCCAGGGGCTAGATAGCGAAAAGAAGGGTCCTGGATGGCGGCTTCTATTTTTAGAAAACACAGGGGCTAAAATAGAAAGAAAAGGACTTCAACCTAATTATTTTTGAACTGCAGTGGACTGCGGGTTTATTTTCGCAAAACTGAGGGGCTCTTTTGCAAAAGATCAGGGGGTTGACCGGTATGTGGGGGATTGACTTTGGTCTAGATCCAATCTAGACCGTCGGATGGAGATCCGAGGGCTGGGATGGGCGCGGCTCGGCTCTGCGCGGCTCGGGCCGCGCGGCTCGACTTCGTGGCGGCTCGGCTGCACGGGGACGCGGCTTGGGCGGGGCGGCGGCTCGGTGGCGCCGCTCAGCGAGCGGCGCTGCACACCGGCGGTGAGCAGGGGCGGCGGCGGACCGCCGGAGAACACCGAATCCGGTGCTCCAGGGCTCGGTTCGCTGCGGGGTTTGGCCGGGGAGATAGAGGAGTCGACGGCGAGCACTATGGGGGTGGCGGGGCGGCGGGTTGGTGCAGCGGCGGTGCTCCACGATGGCGAGGGGCGGACGGCGTGCTCCGGCGAGCAATTGCCGGGGCGGGAGAGCGAGAGGGAGATGGAAAAAGGGGCGGCGAGGGTCCTCACCACTTCACCTAGCCTTGGCGCGGAACGGGCGGCGAAGGGATGCAGCGGAACGGCAGATCGATGGCGACGGCGGAGCTCGGGACGACGGCGGTGTTCGGCGGAGCTCTGGAGTGGTAGTGCGAGCGAGAGTGAGTGTGAGCAGAGGGGAAAGGGAGAGGGGTGAGCTCGGGTGCGCGATTTATAGAGGGGAAGGGGGGGTTAGTGCGCCCGCGCGTGCGAGGGAGGAGGCGGCGAGTTCGTCAGCGGCAGTCACGGCAATGAATGCCGCGGCGTCTCCGCGCGGGGGAGAGGTCGCGCGCGTCGCTGGCCATTATGGCCATCAAGGTGGCGATTCAAAAAGGAAGGCGGAGCTCGGGGGCGCGGTCGTGGGCGCGTCCACGACGGGAAAAGCGCTCGGCGTCAGAAAAAGAAGGTGCGGGAGGTAGGGGACGACGCTGACAAGCGGGCCCCTGGTGGAAGTGAGAGAGAGGGAGAGAGGTGGCGGGTTGGGCCAGCTGGGTTGGGGTTTTCTGGGCCGGACAGGTTGGGCCACAGGAAAGAAGGAAGAGAGAGGGAGAAGAGATAGGTGGGCTGGGCTGGTTTGGGATGGGTGAGGGGAAAAGTTTTGTTTTTTTTTTAACTCAAACACCTTTTGAGGATTCGAGGAGATTCGAGGACGATGGTCAGAGCTGACACCGGCTTGAGCTCGAGCAACTCAGCCATGGCGTTCCGGCAAGGGAACACGAGCTGTTGTCTTCTCTATTTATCTCCTGAGCACGTTTGGGCTTAGTTCTTTATGGACCAAGGCACCGTTGATGGACGGTCCATCCGGCCTGGGCGACCACCTGCAGCTGCAGGGGCTGCCGTTCGGGCGTGCGTGGAGGTGACGCCGGCGGTGGCGGCGGAGAGTGGTTGTCGCTGCACTGGTACAACGAGGTACTGGTTCAAAGTTAGAACATTATTTTTATAGTCATGAATTTATCCTTTTATTCTTGATTAAAAAGAATAACTGTGGAAAAGGAATTGCCATAAATTTCTAATCCTCTAACTTTGGAGGCGTTGGGAGGCGTTACGTCACGTATGGTCCCACCGACTATAGACATATTTAACGCCTCCCAACGCCTTCTCATTGATGCCTCTCAACACCTTCCCTCGTATTGGGTCCACAAATCATAGACACATGAAACGCCTCCTGACGTCTCCCCAAGTATTGTAAAATTTCTCTATGTAATAACCTGGTGTTCGTAATTTTCAGGGTGTATTAATGGATGGGAATGTGGTCGCTATCAAGACGTTTATAGAACCACGCCCATTAGGCTGGGAGCATATGCTTGCACATGGTCAACTTGTCCTAGCTTCAAAGCTTCAACACCAAAACATAGTTAAAGTTCTAGGATATGGCCATGAAGTTGAAACACAAAAATCTTCAGTGATAATGCGGCTGTTGAAACACAAAAATCGTCCAGCTAAAGGAAGAGGCTATTTCTGGGTTGAAGAATATGTGCCGAATGGAACCTTGTACTCGAAAATCCATGGCAAGTTTCCAGTACTCAGATACTCCTACATCATAGTTTTCACATCTTGGCCAACAATTCTCTTAATTAAATTTATTGAATATTACAACCTAATAGTTTATTTTTGGGTGCTTTTATTACAATTTTTGTAGAGTCCTTGCTTGATTGGCATTCCGTCTCCCGGATACTTGAGCAGGTAGCCCAGGGCATACATTACCTTCAGGAACAGCACATTGTCCATAGGGATCTGAAACCAAGAAACATCCTCTTGGATTCTGATATGAATCCTAAGATTACTGATTTTGACTTATCTACGGTGTTGAATGATGATGAGATCAGTGAGAATAATCGCATAGCAGGCACTTGGTAAGAATTCCACACAAATATTTTTGGCCTAATTTAAGTACATTTCATGAATCTGTTTTTTCCTTTTCTTTTCCATCATTTTTCTTTGCTGAGGTTCCATTTTTGTTCGACCATTCAGTGGATATATGGCTCCAGAATATGCTATGCATGGTATTGTGTCAATGAAGAACGATGTATTTGCTTTTGGCGTCATCCTCCTGGAGATCGTTGGCCTCAGTATGTGCAGATCTAAACCTCCTGAACACCACCACCCTAAGTATGAATGGGTAAGTGTTTATGCAGTCGCATGCATCTATTACGCCATTGCTTCTTATTTCTTAATCATTAGTGAGCTTCAGGCATGCATCTAATATAAGCTAGTCATGTACAGATAATGCATAGTACTGCTTTGTGGTTTCAGGCTTGGGAGGCTTGGGAAGCAGGACTAACAGAGGAGTTGTTTGATCCGTCATTGTTTGACGGGTCTCAGGGAATGGAGATCATTAGAAGGTGGGTTCAGGTAGGACTGCTGTGCGTTGAGGAAAAACAGGGCAGACCGGCCCACCATTGCGGATGTTCTTGAGATGCTAAATGGCAAGAAAGAGTTGCCGACACCAAGGAAAATAGCCTACTACGTGCCTGGTCAGACGGATCGTTGAGCCCCCGTCTCCTCGCTAGCTTGTACTACGCCACTGCTCTTGGCATTACTACAATATCATGTGCCTCATCATTCTTCTATTTTCAAATTACATGTTGAAGAAAACCACTCGAGGAGTGTTAATCAACAAATTCCAGTGCGGCCTCTGCGAACACGAATTTGTCGACTCGGTGTGAAGAGCAAAGATACAAGCTTCACCAATTCAAGATGTGTCCATCTTGTTCTATCGAAGCGACGTACCAAGCAAGAGATGCATGGCAACAAGACACGAACGTTCCGCCGTCGTCTCGCCGTGCGACCCTTGGACGAGGAGGCAACGCGATGTTCCTTATGCCTGCGTACGTCTTGCCGTCCGAAACGGGGGCCGCTGGTGGCTGCGCACGCGCGGTGATAGGGTGAGCACATCGGGACGGGAGTTGTGTTCAGACAGACGGCTGCACCCGGCCCCCGGTCGAGGTCGCCCCGGCCCGTCCGCCTCCAGGAGCGTGGCAGCGGCTAGCAGATGCAAGAGGGCGATGGGCGAGGCTCCCAGATGCCCACGAGGAAGCGAGGGACGCCCTGGGCGCGGCGGCGCTCCGGCGAGCCGCAGAGGAGGACGCCCCAGATGGTGGAGGAGTGCGGCATGAAGCGGAGGAGGCGGTCTTCAGATTCAATTCCGCCCCCGTGACCCATGCATGGGGCCGTCGTCGTTGCTTGATCACCGTTGCTGCATGCAAGATGCCGCGGCACGAAGCTGTCAGGATCATGGGGAGCGTCCGACCCCACGCTGCCGCGCACCAAGTCCACTCTGACAGTGCTTGAATCGCTCGTGCAGGCGACGGAGAGGTGCGAGGAAGAAGGCATGACGCTCTTGTTCATCTCCTAGCCCTTCGCTCTCCTCCAGCAGGCGAGCAGAGCAAGACGGAGCCTCGTCTCCGTCCGGCTTACGGCTGCGGATGCATTGGGAAGGGAAGGCGCATCCGCAGCAGAGTTGCAGCCAAGTTACAGCGGAGCTACCGGCCAAGCTGGGCGGCAAGGAGGACGGGGAGGGAAGCGGGAGACGACCGGAGCTCGGCGGCACCCCAGTGAGCCGCGCTGTGAGGCGGAGGCAGCGCTCCTCGCCGGCCGTCCACCCCCTGGGCGCCTACAAGCCGTCCGATGCGGCGTGTGCGGTCCAGATGGACTGAATCGTGGAAGTAGGTCGCGGCGCTGCGCCTCGTCAGAGTCAGTCAGAGTGCCGTCCTCCTAGCCGCTGACAAAGCGGGCCCACGGTCAAGGCTCGGCCGAGCCGAGGTCAAGGCTACGGCAGCGGCCGGGCATTGCTGATAGCCGGCGGCGTACAGGCTCCGGCGCCCATGCCGGCCGCGACGGCAAGCCGGTGTTCCAGAGCGAGCAAGGACGAACGCACGGCATTAGCGGGCCCCTGAGCGAGAGGAGCTCACCATCAATCCATTTGTGGGGTTGAACGGCGTGCAAGGAGGTCGGAGGTGTGCCGGAGGCGTTGATGTTGAGGCCCAAGGGCGGCTGTAATGGTGAGCGGTGGCTCGGGAGTTGAAAAATCCCCGGCGAGGACCCGGAATACAGGATTACGGTGGTCGGGGGAAGGTTGAGGAGCAGCCTAGGGAGGTGGACAAGCCATGGTCGGAAGGGATTTGGTTTCGGTGGTGCTGGAGCGAGGGAGGAGGAGGCCGTCCGGGCTGATTGAAACGTGAGCCAGGTGAGCGAGGGAGACGAAGTATATAAACTATATGCATGCTCAGTATAGTATGAAACCTGACAATGGTTTGGGTCGAACCAATTTGCATGGTTTGGTTTTTTTGTTGGGCCAATTCAATTTAGGTGAAAACAAGCTGAGCAAGCTGGTGGGTTGGTTCGGTTCGAGCTATTGCTTGAAGTAGTTCAGTTTAGTTTGGTTTTAGGCTGCTTGTTTCGGTTTGCTAATGGGCTGAACCCACGATTCCAACCGGAGGGTTCGAGCTATTGCTTGAAGTAGTTCAGTTTAGTTTGGTTTTAGGCTGCTTGTTTCGGTTTGCTAATGGGCTGAACCCACGATTCCAACCGGAGTCCCAAAGCCACGGTACGGCTGCTGCTTCCTCGCAAATTCCTCTCCCCCATCCCTCTCCCCCGGGCCGCCGCCACAGGGGGGGCGGGGGGGGGGGGGGGGCGCCGCCTGTGGCCGCCGCCGTCCCTCTCCCCCGTCTGCTACGTCCCCTTCCCGGCCTTAGCTCCCTGCCGCGCCTCCCCCTTCTCCACCAGAAGGCTCCCCAGATTCGCGGCCTGGAGTAGCGGCGGCGGCGGCGGCTCACGCCCCGAGCCCAAGCCAGGTACCCTCTGAGTCCACGTGGGGAGCAGAGTAGTAGGGCAGCCCGACTCGAGCTGGGGGTTTCACTGTGTCCTCTTGCTGGTGGTGTCGCGCAGGTGACAACGGGAGCAAGGCCATCCTCGACGCTTTCTTCCTCGGGAAGGCCTTCACGGAGGCGCTCACGGAGCGGGTCGAGTCGGTGGTGGGTGAGGTGTTCAGCATCGTCGGTCAGTGGCAGGCCGAGCAGCAGAAGCAGGTGCAGGAGTTCCAGGTACTGCGCGATGCACCCCCTTGCTCCTGATGGGTAGTGCTCTACTGATTGTTCCTGCACATTTTGCCCGTAGTGATGTGTAATTGACATCTCTGTGATGCATTATCCGTGTACGACACATGCATTTTGGAATACTGGAATGTATGCATGTGAATGTACAGAATGTATTAGCTATCTTTCAGATTAAAATTGTGTACACAATGCTGCCTTTTTCAAGCCAAGGTCTTACCTTTGGAACTGGGGCATCATGAACTCTGTTGTGTATGCTTGGAGAAAAGAATCTGGGGTGTGCAATAATGTCGGATGGTTTTGAACTAGATGCTTGAGTAATTTTAATTTACATTGGGGGAAAGGATCTTGTAAGCCAAGGTCTTACCTTTGGAACTGGGGCATCATGAACTCTGTTGTGTATGCTCGATTTCACCTTTTTCTCTGTGGCTCACTACATGTTTGGGCAATTGATTTGGGGATCACTTACGTCCCAATTTTAGTCTAAAGTGGTCATCCTAGTTGTTGAACAGTTGATACAGGGATCACTTATGCCCCATGTTTAGTCTAAAGTGGTCACCCATCACTGGTTTAAGACCCAGGCAGCACACAGCTTTTTCTTGGATTCCGATGGGATGCCCAAACAGGTGGTTCCTAGCTGTGGTTCTTTTGGATTCTTTCTCAACTTGATCGGAATAGAGAGTCAAATTGCACAAGAATATATAATGGACGAAAGCTTGATTAGAATAGAGAGTCAAATTGCACAAGAATATATATATGCACGTTGTTGGAATAGTAGATGTGTACTGCGTCGTTGTTTGGGGAATTCCTTTCTTAGCTTGCTTTTCTGAAAATGCATGGGTTAAACTAACAGCTACCCTATACATCTTTAATAGGCTGCATAGTTTCTGTTACAAAAGATGTCAATCAGTATATCAGAGGGGTCTGGATTCTGGAACTCGTGCTAGTGAAGAGGCTGATACAACTTCGACTCCACATCGTATGCGTTCCGCTGTTTGGGAACACTATGAGAAAGACTTGGTTGATGTGGATGGTGAGCTAAAAGCAGTTTGCAAGTATTGCCACATGAAATTGGTTACCAAATCAGGAACTAGCAGTCTCAGAAGTCATATTGCCAATGCATGTCCAGCGATTGACAGTGCTATCAGAAAGGGCTTTCAAGCATCCATGATCAAGCAATCAATTGATAAAATTTTTGTCTTTGATGCCCAACTCTGTCGTGAACGGATGATTGATTTTATCATCCATGCTGAAATTGCTTTCCTAAAGTTTGAAGATCCTTACCTGCAGCCTTGGATAGATTCAATGCAGCCAGCTTTCAAGGTTAAGGGGCGTCAAACGATCCGTAATGATTGCTGGAAGAAATATGAAGAGATGAAGAAAGTATTTCTGAAAGTTCAATTGACAAACCTCTACTATTTTCTGAGAGTTCAAATGACAAACCTCTACTTTCTGCCTTTCTTCCTGCAAACTGTATGTGAGGATAACAGAGGACATCACAACTTGACAGCATGAAATTATGTTGATTGGCTTTATGATTCAGTTCCAGATGTTCTTTGGTATGCTACATATTATGTATGCCTTTCCTCCTACCAAACAACCAGTGACTTCTATAGCCTCCGATATTGGATTCCATTTTTACTGTTTTGACATATTTTGGTCTCTAGTTTACTCATGCTTTTATTCATTTAACAGTTGATTTACTTAGCATCTGTGAAATGGAATGTCATAAATTGTTTTATCTAACCTTTGCACTTTGCAGTGATATTGTGCTGTCCAGCTAATCTGTTAAATGGCGCTATGCAGGACCTTGTTGATATTGATGTCTTCCTGGATGCAATGGTAGCTAATCTGTTAAAGGGTAATATTTTCTGATATTTCATCAGACATTTTGATTTGCTTGTTGAATTTCATTTCAATAATTGTTTCCCACCTTAAAGGGCGGGCTTGGTGCAGCGGTAGAGCCTACCGTCTGTAACCGGAAGGTCCCGGGTTCGAGCCCCAGCCTCTGCACATTTGTGTGGGTAAGGCGGCTTAAAAACAACCCTTCTCCAGACCCCGCACAGTGCGGGAAGCCTACGGCACTGGGTATGCTCTTTTTTAATTGTTTCCCACCTTGTGTGGGAGCTTTTGCACTGGGTACGCCCTTTTTTTATATATATAATTTTTCATTGCATGGTGTGGTTAAATTGATTTCAACATTTGGTGCGGTTACATTGCAGGAGAGGTTTGCGACTTCTCTGAGTGCGTCAGGGCCTTCATCTCGTAATTGTTGAACCTGCAATCTTCATGCTTCAACGTCTGTCAAAATAGCTAATAGCTTGCTGGTTGTCGAATGTCTGTAACATATTTTGGCAATTGCAATGCTGGCTCATCACAGGTCGCTGTTTCAAGGTCTTGCTTGCTGCTTGTCAGAATGTCTAGTAACCAAAATAGCTAGGTACATGGATATATATTGATCACGCACCGATTGATTCATATGCCTGCTGCCTGCATGTTGTCGTTGTGTATCTGAGCGTGTACAGGTACGAGTATGGTGCAACAACTGATTGGTTAGGTCTACCTCATATGCTGCGCTTATTAGCTTGCTTCGTTCCATCACATCGTTCATTCTCCGGCCATTTGCAATCCATGGGTTGAGAAATGGGTTTTAATGGGTTGAATCCATGGATTGTCAAACAATTTGATTTGGTGTGGCTTGAAATCATACAATGGTTTGGTGTAGTTTGGATTATCAGCATAGAGGGTTGGATAGGATTGGGTGGACATAATTTGTATCGTGGAAATGGATTGGTGGGGGTTCAGGTGGGGTTCTGGCCCATTTGCAGGGCTAGAGACGATCTCCGACGAGCACGAACACAACGAGTCGATTTCAGATACCGTTCGTCAACTCCAAAACGACAGCGTTTGGCCGGCCAAAACTCCCATAAATCGTGTACAACCTACCCAACTGATCTGTACAAAAGTTGTAGCGCTAAGAAGCCTCTACTTGTTTAAGCAAGGATACTTGGATAAAAGGCTCACGTTTTGAAAGATGTTTAGCTCCAAATCTGGGCAAAAATATGCCTTTTTTCTGAAAATTCAGAGATGTGAAGAATGACTTTTTGCAAACTTTGGGCGGGATTTCGATGCGCGTGCAAGAGGACAGCCGGAGCGAGGCGAGGGCGCCGAGAGGATGAGCATGCGGAGCCGAGGTCATGAGAGATCGTTCTGCGCGCCATGCCGGCCCGCCGGGCGCCGGCCAGCCGCGCCCTGGAGCTGCTCACGTCGCGTCACGCCCAGGCGCCGCAGGAGAGTGGCGGCGGCGGCTAGATCCAAGAAGGCGAGGCTCCTAGACGCTCAGGGGGAAGGGGACGGAAGCGGAGGGACGCCCTGAGCGTGGCGGCGCTCCGGCAAGCCGCGGAGGAGGACACCCCAACGGGCGGACGGTGTTTGAGATGCCGACCTGGTGGACGGTATTTCAAATACCGTCCGGCCCCTGGGCCCGTACTGACCGTCCGTTGCGACGTGTGCGGCTGCAATGGGAGCGTTGCGCGGGGGGGGGGGCGTCTTCCTTGTCAGGGGCTCGCGTTAGCTTGCCGGTGGCCGCGGTGCGTCGGTGGCTTGGAAGATGGGAGAAATCGCTTCGGCGGCGATGGCGGCCGGCAGGGTGGTGCGAGCGAGCGCGGACAGACATGCTCGTCGAAACGCCGTACCGGCGTCCGGCGAGGCCTTGTGCTTGCCCCGGTGCCGCGCGGCGCGCGCACTGGAACGCGCCGCATGAACTGGAGGCGACCAGAACCAGCCCGCGCGTGTGGAATCGGCAATTCGGCAGCAGCTAGCCATCATCAACGCATCGAACTCGATCGAGGAGGAGGGTTGAGCCCAGAACGCGTCGATTTGCAGGTTAGCGGGGTGGTGGTGCGCGTGCATGCATCTCGCGGCATCTGCCGCCGGGGCTGAAAGAGGCAACGGTCGACGCGTGCGGCGGCGGAACGAAACGGTCTCCTGGTCGAAGTAAGAAGCAGGCGGCGGCCGCCGGGACTCGCCGGCGCTCGTGCAAGCCGCGGCGTGCGGCGGAGACGCCGCTCTCGCGCCCCCACGGGGCGGACGGTGTTTCAGATACCGTCCGGGTGGACGGTATTTAAAATACCGTCCACCCCCTCCGTGCCTACCATCCGTTGGATCGGATTTCTACGGCCAAGATCGGGGAGCCCCTTCCTCTTCCTCTGTCCAGTCCATGAACGCCGATCACGCGGCTCGCCGCTCGCGCACTGCTCGCCGGAGCTCCGCCACCCGCCGGGCCTGCTCCTTTGCCTGGGGCTCCTCGGTGCCCATGCCTACCGCACGGGTGCACCTACGCGCTGCCGAGTGCCGGAATGGAGGCGAGTGCACACCGCGCGCAGGTGCTGGCCATTGGCCGGAGTGGCATGGAGCACGCTTCATGCCTTCATCACGGAGTTCCGGCGTACAGGAGGAGAGAGAGCCGGCGGAAAGGATTTGTAGAAATGCCGCTTGGTTGGCCGGCGAAGAGGACAAGCTGAGACCCGGCGCGACCCGACCACCAGATGTGCTCATCGTGGCAGCGAGCTCACGATGCCAGCGCGGCGGCGGCGGCGGCTACTGCTTCAAGGTCTCCAGAGGAAGCATATCGCAGTAGGGGGCTCTCCGGCGCCCGGACAAGCCTCGGCGTGCGGCGGAGACGGCATCCTGGCGATTTCTTGGACCGACCGGGTGGACGGTTTTTCAAATACCGTCCACCCCTTGGGCTGTACCGTCCGTCCGATGCGACGTGGGCCTCTTCCTCGTCAGGCGCACCAGCCGGTGGCCATGGCGAGCTTCTCCTCCCTTCGCCGGCGACGGTCTCAGCGGATTGCGTCGGAGCTCCGCGGCGCCCTGCCGGAGGGTCAGTCTCCGTCTCTGTCGCCGACTCGCCGTCACCATCGCCGGTGGGCTTCCATGGACGGTCAGTCTCCGTGCCCGAGCAGAACTCTGATGCGGCTGTCGTGGACGGTCCAAGTCCAACCCGGCAGTCCCGCACTGCGTTGGCCTCCGGGAGTCGCTGGAGCTCCGGCGAGTCATGGCGTGCGGCGGAGATGGCGTTCTCGCGCCGCGGGGTGGACGGTGTTTGGGATACCGTCCGGGCGGACGGTATTTGAAACACCGTCCACCCCCTGGGTGCCTAATATCCGTCCGATCGGGCATGTGCGGCCCAGATCAAGAGAGTCTCCTCTTCATTTTCCTCAGTCAGACTTGGACTCTGACGGGTACTCCAGCCAGCGCCCAGGTCCGCGAGCGCCAGCCCTGCCGCTCGAGTTCCTCGCCGGATCGGAGCTCCGCCGCCGACCGGCCCCGCTCCTTGCTGCCGCTGACCACCGTTGCCTGGCCTGGTCTCTGCGGCGCCTGTGCCCAAAGCCCCACACCATCCTACTACCTCGCCGGAAGGCCAATTGGGTTAAATTTGCCATGCCCTGCATCCTGCTATTGGCCTTTTATTTGCCATGTCCTGTTCACCAATGGCGTGTGTCCAGGGAATCGAATGAAGATGGTGGCGAGCTGGTACTATATAGCTGAGTTAACTTGATCTGCACTTTGCTGTTAAATGGAAGGTTGACAGTAACAGCACCCTTGCTAGCTCTCTTGTTAAGGTTCATTGTGACTTGTGAGTCTGCAGACAGGTCAACTGGTATCATACTGAATTTCTGCAAGATTTCATTTTCTCCCTGGAGGATGATGCTTCAGTAGGAACTGGGAAGTGCTCCCTGGGATTATATTTCAGCCGGATCCTCTGTTTCCGAATCCTTTCAGTTTGGTGAGCAAAAAGTTCAGTATTCTGTCCATAATGGGCTCAGATAGTCAGATGTTGCTTCTAATCTCCTTGGCCTCACTCAGTCAAGACACAGAAGCAATGGAGGATTCATTAATATGAATAAACTGTTTCTGCAAGATGATTACTATCCATCCTTGTTATCAATTGCTTTTCCTTGTTGGGTAATACGATTTCTAAGGTAGGACTTCCAGCTGTGGTTCAGATAGTGCATTCCTGTTTACTTGGTCCCATGATGTTGCTGCAGTGAAATATGATAGCATGACACAGAGCAGAATCACCAAGGATTCACATGTTGCGCACTAATCAGAAAATTCAGATAATATCACCACTTCACTAGTACCTCTCCTCTCTTCTGTTTTGGATTTTGGCTACCCTTAGGGGAACGCAATTTGGTTTTGTCCCACCGAATCTTTTTTTAGTTCCCTATATTAGTACGGCTGTTGTCACTATTTTTTTCATTGGTCTTGCTTTTGATTCTTTTGAGCTACCACAAAATTGTTAACTCCCTAATTATAATTTGATGGTCTCAGTAATACCTCTTGATACATACCGAGGAGTAAAAAAAACTCAAATTAGTATTATACACCACTAATGAAGTACAGTTCCATGTCCTTGTGGCACATGCATTAAGCATTGGAGACGGTGGAAAAACTCAAATTAGTATTCATGGGCAAAATTCTGGTACTTTGGCATGGAGAAAGGGCAGGCTGGTCAAGGATGAACTAATAGTGCACCAGAGTTGGACAAGGGGCTTCAGGCTTGTGAAGGATGGACTCAGTTCAGCAGATGGCTAGCTTTGTACAACTATGGGATTTGGTGCAGCAGGTGGTGCTATCAGATGAGCAAAATCAGACTGCCTGAAAATGGACAGTAAATGGCAAGTATACTACGAAATCAACACATGACATCCAATTTTCAGGCTAGAGTACTACTATTCCAGTTCCGGGTATGACAATATGGCTCAAGCAGAAGGGAGGCACAAATTCTCATGATCTTGTTCTTCGACTGGTTTTAGTGTCACAAAGACTGCATGCGTATTGCTACTTTCTCATGGTTCTGCTCTTAAGAATTGTTCCCAACAGCAGCAGAATCTGTTGTGATCACGTCGTCTGTTCAAGAATTCAGAAGTTCAGAACTGCTGCAACGCCCAATGCATAGTAAAGTTGAAGCACCTCCGAATTTAATCATGTATGGATTCCCTTGAGTGCTCGGTGTTGAGATTTGGGGAACTTTTCTGGTGTGTTGCTTCTCACAGAACGCACACTGTTCATTATATTTCTCCAATATGCAAAAAGATTCTTTACATTTTTTTTCTATTTACACCAACACTTCCCCTCAGTATTGGCAAAATATATTCAACGTACCCATCAACCTGTTCGCAACGTGAGCAGGGCGTGGCGCCGCGGACGCGACGCCCTCGTCGGGGTCGAAACTGGGAACACGGAGGGTGTGACCGGCGGCGAGCTGCTGCAGCAGAGCCCGCTGCATCGACTGGAGGCGACCAGAAGCCCAGAGGGCGCGCCGTCCTGGCCAACAACCTTGCCGCGCCCAGAGGTTCGTGACTGCGTGGTCGTGCTCCGTGGAAGAATTGATGCGGTCGCGTAGCATAAAAGTGGAAGAGACGACGAAAAAAGACATAGGTTGGATATGGCCGGAACGCAGCGGCGACCCGGCCAGCCACGGCGTGCGCCACGAAGCAGAGGAGGCGGTCTTCAATTTCCCGGCGACCCCCCTGGGGTCGTCGTCGTCGTTTGATCACCCTTGCTGCGTGCAAGATGCCGCGGCAAAAAGCTGCCAGGATCATGGGGGTGGGTCGCATTGACGGACGGAGCGCGGCGATGCTCCGGCGAGCGGCGGCATCAAGCGGCCGCGGTGTTTCTTGCGACACCAGGGGGGTCAGGGGGTGGACGGTATTTCAGATACCGTCCGCCCCCTGGGTAGCTAGCAGCCGTCCGATCCCGCTTCTGCGGGCCAGATTACACGCATCGTCGCAGGAGACGTCTTCCTCCTCGTCAACCTCTGACGGCTCCGACTCCCGAGTCCGAGGCCGTGCGCGTCCCCGGCGGGCGCCTCGCCGGCTCACCTGGTGGCAGCCTGGCAGAGTGGCAGGCGAAGGTTCACGCCGGCGGCTACCCGACACGTGTCTGCAGAGATGTCGCAGCCGCCGGGAGCTGTGGCCGCCATGGGCAGGCTCGCCAACATTCCCCGGCTTCTCTACGCTGGAGCCTGGAGGTCACCGGCGGAGGCGCGGCCCGAAGATTTTACAATAGGGACGCTGAGACTTTGCAGGAAGACCCTCCTTGTCACTGTGGCAGTTTACTGTGCCGTCACTGTGGCAGCTTCCAGTTCAGGTTCAACCCGGCAGCATCGGGGAGCTCTGTCATCTATGTGCAGGGAAGATTACACCGGTGGGTCCAATACTCCAATTGGCAATTTGTCAAACGAGTCTCACAGATCTTGCAGCTAATGAAGAACAGGACGGTGCAGCTCTGCATGCAGCCACGGTGCTCTGTGCAAAGCGCCGATGCACTCTGATTGGCAAATCAGAAGGTGAGGTTATTGCAGACTGGCAATACTGAAATGAGTTTGTTGAATCTTGAAGCTGAAAGATGGAAGCACATGGCAAGTGGACATGAGAGACATCCTTTTGGGGTTTGTAGTTTTTCCCATCAGTCCTGAATTATTCAGTCCATTCTACAGAACTAGGCATCCTTTTGCATTCCGACAATAATCTACTATCCGTTTGGGGTTTGTAGTTTTTCGCATCACTGATATTCAGGATGACTGATCTTCAGTTTACAGAACACAGGAAAGAGATAGGCAAAAGGTTTGCGTGTACTTCCGGCCATCACTGTATTTTGGACAGTTCTTTGTACTTCCGGCCATACTGAGATCATATATATAACATTTTAGTTCTTTGTACTTCCGGCCATCACTGTATTTTGTTCGCAGAATCACAATACTGCGAATTCAGTATGCGTGTTCACAAGAACATATGCTGCTTCTCTGAAGATTGGAATGGTACATACTTTTGTCATTTCTCGCTTCCATGAATTTGATTCAGAATCCTGCAAATTTCCAGGATATTTTCTTACATCCAAACATGCTGCTTCATTGAACATTCAAATTGCACACTCCTGTCATTTCTGTCTTCCCAAGATCAGATTCAGAGCGCACTGCTTTCTACTAAGCACAACGACTGTACCATATCTATAACATTTCAGCTTCTTCAAATTTGTACGGTTCTTCTCTGTACTTCCGGCCATCACTGTATTACGTGCAACGAATCACAATACTTCAATTCAGTATGCGAGTTCACAATAACATGTGTGCTGCTTGTCTGAAGATTGGAATGGTACATACTTTTGTCATTTCTCTCTTGCATGAATTTGATTCAGAATCCTGCAAATTTCCAGGATATTTACCCACATCCAAACACGCTGCTTCATTGAACATTCAAATCGCATTCTCCTATCATTTCTCTCTTGCAAAAATCAGATTCAGAGTGCACTGCTTTCTACGGAGCACAATGACAGTACCATTTTTTTATTCAGAGTATTCTTGATTAGCTCTGTCAGACTATCCTTGGTCTTCAACTCAGCAACGACTGTACCATTCTTGATTACCAAAATAACAAATTGACATGAATTTTAACGAGATTGCTCTCGGTGTGTATGAAATTGCTCTCTGAGCCATTGCCAGCGAACATGGCTCTGGTTTTGCTGCTGCATGCGACGGCCACCATCGTCCTTGCCGTGCGACGTCTGTTCCTGCAACCCCTATCCCCCCATACATGGATAGAAAGCTAGAAACTCGTGGCCCTGCCGGTCGATGCTATGCAAGGGGCCGACGCGAGGCGAGGGCGCGGAGAGGATGAGCACGCGGAGCCGAGCTCATGAGAGATAGTTCTGCGCGCCATGCCGGCCCGCCGGCGAGCCGCGCCCAGGAGCCGCTCGCGTCGCGCAGGGCCGGCCCTGAGGGGGTGCGGACGGTGCGACCGCACCGGGCCTCCAAAAATCGGGGGCCTCCAAAATTTTCTATGTTATGAGGCATATCAAGTTATAAGTAACATCTTTGCTTATAAGCCAGTTCATTTAAATATTGAAAGAGACTCGGATCATCTAAGTATTTGGCATGGGCTTTGGAACATTAGCCTAGGACTAATTTTGAGAGCTAATGTTTAGTCTTAAATTGGTAGGCTAAGCATTAGCCCAAGTAGGTTGTTTGGATCCTTGGGTTAATGCCCACCCTCTCTCTCATTCCCATATCTAGGTGTGTGTGTATACTCACATTTTTTTGTGGGGTTCATACTAAATTAGCCCCATTATCACCTCTTGAAGGGGCTAAGAATTTTGGGAGAGATGATAATCCACTTTAACTTAAAATTATCCCTCATACATCCAAACATGTGGGATAATTTGGAGCTAAAAGGTGAGGGATAACTATTATCTCTATGTATCCAAACAGACCCATGACCCCCTCATAAATTTTGTAACTTATATTGTTGGGCGTGACATCTCTGTCCAGTTGGAGGAATAAAGCCACGCCCTGATTTGATACAGGAAAATCAATGGACAACTTCTCCAACATCTGCCCAACTACACGCTTCAGTGCCTCCTTGACATCCTCGCGAGACGCCGCCGCTATCTACAGATCGCCGATTTGCTACCTACTTGTCATGCCGATTACCAATTTGACTTTTTATATTTTTATAGTTAATGGGGACCTCCATTATTTTTTTCGCACTGGGCCACCAAAAAGTCAGGGCCGGCCCTGGCGTCGCGTCGTGGTCGCCCCCTACGCCTCTACCAGCCGCGCCCAGATGCAAGGGAGCGAGGCTCCTGGCACTCTCGAGGAAGAGGAGGACGGAAGCCCTGAACGCGGCGGCGCTCCGGCGAGCCGCGTAGGACGACGCCCCAAAGGGGGGACGGTGTTTGAGATACCGACCGGGTGGACGGTATTTCATATACCGTCTGCCTCCTGGGCACCTACCGTCCGTCCGATACGACGTGTGCGACCGAGATGGGAGCGTTGCAGGGGGTGTCTTCCTTGTCAGGGGCTAGCAGAGTGCGCCGCCGCGGACGAGACGAGACGACCTAGCGCGCGGCGAACACTTGTGGCGGCGCGTACCTGCCGGTCGTCTTCGTCGGGGTCAGAACTGGGAACACGGAGGGGTGTGGCCGGCGGCGAGCTTCTGCAGCAGAGGCCGCTGCACCGATGCCGCCACTCACCACCCGGACGGACGGCTGCAGGCGATCAGCACAAGCCCAGAGAGAGCACCCTCCTGGGCAACAACCTTGCCGCGGCTGTCGTGGCATCAGCTTCCAGCAGTTCAGGTTGAACCTATGTGCAGGGAGCTCTCCAAGTCCAATCTGTGTGCAGGGAGGGAAGACGCTGGTGGGTGCAATTGGCAATCTGTCAAAGCCTGAATTCCCTGACGAGTCTCACAGATCTTCCAGGTAATCAAGAACGGGGCGGTGCAGCTCTGCAGCCACGGTACTCTGGGCATGGAGATGAACAGTGATTTGCGAAACAGAGAGATGACAGGTGCTATGATGATCTGGGCAGAAACCAAGTTTCACCTATCCCTCGTGGCGTTGCCATGGTTCACCTCTTGCCTCCTGGAGAGCCGAGCAAGGATTCTGGCAATAGTAGGCTCCTGATCCTTACCACCTCGAACTCATGGTTTTGATTAAAAGCTAAATCTCACCCGAGTGATTTGGAGGCTCTCCTCACTCAAAATTTTTTCTTCCCCATCTACACCTCCTTCTCCAACTCCGGCAAGATTAGGGTACACCTCCTTCTCCAACTCCGGCAAGATTATGGTTTGGGTTAGGGTTCCGGATTGCTAGAGGGGCCGCTGCTCACCACTGGCCTTAGAAGGAGGGCCGGCCGGCCGCAGGCCGGCCCGGCGGTGGAGGCCGGCGGCGGTGGCATCGCCGGCCCGGCGCGGCGGAGGACGGTCATGATTCACCTCTTGCCTCCTGGAGAGCCGAGCAAGGATTCTGACGACAGTAGGCACCTGATCCTTATCACCACGAATTCACGGTTTTGTTTGCAGGATGAGGGGAAAAGACCATTGTAGCCCTTTTTACCCCTCGTTGTACGAATAAATTCCATGAAAGATCTATAAAAATACACATATGGGAAATATAGCATTTCATAGTTCTAATAAAGAGTTTCAGGACGAGCTACAATCTATGCATAGAGGAAAAAAGTTGAGGAGCTGTCAACGTGAGGGCACCATGGTCATTTCTCCTGTTATAGTGTCCTTGAGACTTGTGAAACTAATTTTGTAATGAATCAACCACTCCAAAGTTGCGCCGTCTTATCTATATAAAATTTCATAAATTTAGTTATGGCCAAAGATAAAAAGCTTCATTGGCGGAAGAAATAAAATATGTCTGCTAGTGCTATGTACCGTGCAATGGGATCATGCCCGAAGAAAATAGTTCAACCAAGGTTTTTTTTGAAAGCTGCCAGGAGCACTGGCCCGTCGTTTAAGAGAGAGGAGAGTGGCACCCACGCCCAACCGCAGGTGGGCTGCCGAGCCCAGCTGGGCAGCCTACCGAGCCCCCAAGCTCAGTCCCAGGTGCCGGAACCAGGAATCGAACCCCGGTTGGCCAGCTCCCAGACTGGAGTTGCTACCACGACGCCACAGCGTCGTCCGCAGCCAAGGGTTTCTTATCACTATGAAATCATTGTTTTTGTTTGTAGGACAAAGGGGAAAGACCATTATGCCCCTCCTTTTTGTGAGAACCGCCCAATTTGATACTATTTTAAACGAACCGCCGGTCATTATCATCCAGATGAGAGTTAATACGTGGCTGCCGGAGAGCGTGCCACATGTTATCTCACATCTAGAGACACGAATAACTGACACGTCATTCATCCAAAATAATATCAAATCCGGTAGTCCCGGTATGTGCTCCAACATACGTCCAGAATCAGCATATACACATACCGTTTACAATCGAATACATCACCAAAGAACCACAAAGAGCAGTTTTTACATTACCAGAGTTCGAAACTTATCATTACAAGTTCAACATAGGAAGGTTCAAACTAATCTCCATTACAAGCTTTGGGCTCACGAAAGCCATATTATTCAGAAACTTAAAGATTATTATATTTACATGCTCTCATGAAGTTCGATTACGATAAAAATATACTACGATGATGATGCCTTGCTCAAGGACATCACCATAGCCGCAACGACCTACACTTCCCCCACATTTGGATCAGCGGGGTAGAAGTGGCCGAACACCACTTCCGGCTCACCTGCAACTAGGTTTAGAAAGCAAACTGAGTACAAAAGGTACTCGCAAGACTTACGTGATTAAATAAGCAAAAATCATGCATTGGCTCAAGTAAAAGCTTTAAGGTTAAGTAATTATTGCATAAGCATTAGCTCTTTACACTATCACATATCAGAATTGATTAATATTGCCCAAACCCCTAATAACTTTTAGTTAGTTAAGAGTATAACATGTAAAGTGTCACAGAGGTGCCATGAACCATTTCCATCATAACCGAATTTCTACGAGGAGTTCATGGGATAATGAACTTGCTCATAACCGAGAGCGCGTCAATTCGAATTGATTAAAACCTTGCAAGGGTGTACTACTTTACCCACACGACGCGAGGACCATGCGACTCACACAACCGATCACGTCGGGCAAGGGGGTACTCCCGTCAACCGTTCCCAACAAGGCTCGATCATTGAAATCTTCACACCTAGCTTACGCGTAGAGACTTAGTTTCCACCGGGGATATCTCTAAAGTTTCCTACACGTAGGTCCACTCGGGGACACCTCTAAGCCTCTCTGCATAGCCCTTGGCCACGTATCTAGGACTGTACATCAATGATCAAGTCAAAGAAGGTAATTGGCTCATCCGTACCATTATTTGGATATGTGGTAGCACGGAAAGTTGCTCAAAACCAACGTCATCCACGGACGGTCCTTAATCGGTCCAAGCGGACTATGCCCATGTGACTTCATTCCTTAGGCCCTACCATTCCGCTCGAACCTCGATACTACTAGACCTGACGACCAGGCCGAACCAGTGCGATCAAGGGTAACCGGTAAATGTGATCCTCCAAATTATTCCTGTCTAGCGAGCAATATAAATATTCTAAGCGAGGCTAACCATCTAGTCAGGTTAAGTAATTAATTGACTAACTAGTGCCAAGAACAAGAATGACAAATCAAGGAAGAATAATGCCCGCAGATAGGTACAAGAATGCAATACATACATACTATACATAACCCAATATTACCTGGTGAGATAATTAATTAAGTCAGATTAAATAGGAGCAAGGATTCATGTTTAGCTGCTTGCCTTGGTTAACTTCCGGCTCGACCACGAACGGGATTTCGGGTTCAGGCTCGACGGACTCGGTGGGCTCCACGGGTTCGACCTCCGACGGTTCGGTCACTATAATGCATGAATGCGGTGCAAGAATTAAGAAATGAAATAAAAAATAAGTATAAATCATGATATAAACTGAGCATGCAGAGAACAATACAAGGAACTCATGAAAATTTAATTTGAAGCAAAAGCATTTTCCTACAATTAATCATAAATATATTAGTTTTCAGCAATTCAAAACTGATAAATCAAAAAAGACATGCAAACTTATCTAAACAAATCCAAGAAAATTATCTTAGATACTAGGCATGAAAAAAATCTAAAAAAAACTGGTTTGACTATTTTCTCACTTTCCAACAAAAAGTTCTATATTAAACCATTTTCAGACAAAGCATAAGAAAACAAGCTAAAAATTTGATAAACAGCAAGGAAGAATGTGAACAAATTGCACCACTGAAAACTACACCTCAGAAGGAGTCTAACAAAATTTAGATTGAAATTTTTAGAGCAATACTCAAATAACTAAGCATTAAACTAACTTTTGAAAGATAAACCTATAGATAAATTTACATAAAAGTAACATAAAAAAACATTTTTCCTAAGTAGATCTCAGCGATACAAATCCAACGAAATAAGTTTCACAATTTTCCGAGATCGGTACGATTTTCTATGCATTTTTCAAGATTGCAGACATATAAAACCTAAGAAAACCCTAGCCAAAATGCTAAACGCACCCGGATCCGGCCACACCCGCCAGGCTAGAGGCCGACAGGTGGGTCCCACGGGCAGGCACCCCCGGGCCAGGTCAAGGCAGGCCGGGCGGCCTTGAACCGGGGCGTGCGCGCGCCGACGGCGCGGCCCCCGCGCGACGCGGCGGCGCCGGCGAACGGCGGCACGGCGGAGGCAGGGCTGGACCGGGCTAGGGGAGGCGCGCACGGGGATGAGGAGGAGGCGGCGAGCCTCACCGGCGGTGGCGCAGGCGAGGAGCGGTGACGGACGGGTGACGCAACGGACAAGGGTGGCGGCGGGCGGAGGCACTCGCCGGCGGCCCTGCAGGGAGGGAGAGGGGGCCGGGTTAGGGGCGAAATCGGTCACGGGGAGGGAGGGGAAGCTGCTCCTACGAGGAATCGGCGAGGGGGTCACCGAAGACGACGAATCGCGGCGGCCGGCGGAGCTCCTGGTGGCGGCGGCAATGGAGATGGGGGCCAACGGGGCTAGGGTTTGGGGCAGGGAAGCCGGTCGGGCACGGGAGCTAGAGGGGAGGGGGAGCGGGCGGCCGGTGTGGATAAGGATGGGGTGGCACGAACGCCGTAGAAGGCCGGGGAAGCGGAGGAACACCCCTCGGCAGCCGGCGTGTGGCGTTGACAAGGTTGTTCACGGTCGCGGGATGGGCGCGGCGTGCAGTGTACGAGGATGGCCGGCGGTGAGGCTGACACGCGACACGAGGATGGTCGACGGCAAGGCTGACGCGTGGCATGCCGCGATGCGTGCGCCGGCGCTCGACGTCGGGTCGTGACACCTTTTCTCTTCATTTTACAAAATTTTCTTCGAAAAATATGTAAACACACACACAGAGTACAGGGGAAATATTGCATTCCATCATTCTTCAAAAATTCAGGATGAGTTATAATCTATGCATGGAGAAAAAAATGATGGAAATATTGCATTCCATCATTCTTCAAAAATTCAGGATCAAGGAGCCGTGAACATGAGGCCTGAGGGCATCATAGTCATTTCCTCCTCTTATAGTGGCCCTGTTTGTTTTCGCTTAGCTTATAATCTAAGCGTGGCCGAGAGAAGCGAAGATTTTCTCGATTCTCGCTTCTCGTAGTTCAAATCTCTGAAGCGGATTACCAGAGAAGCGAAAATAATCGAGGCGTTTGGTGGGATTATCGCTTATTTCCACCGATAAGCTGATTATAATCGGAAACAAACAGGGCCAGTGTCATGTAGACAAAATCATAAATTTACATTAGTGAAGCTGTGTAATCTGTGTGCAGGGAGGGAAGACGCTATCTAGTGGGTCGAATTGGCAATCCGTCAGAGCCTGAATGCCCCGGCCCTGCGCCCGTTGAGTCTCACGGATCTTCCAGCTAATCAAGAGCACGGAGGACGACTGACTTATGACAAACCAAAACCAAACAATAATAAAATGGAGGGAGTACCGTCCTAGGCTGCTGGCCACATAATAAAGGGAACATATCTAGTGCAAACCAAGAATTTCGTGCAAACTCGTGCAAACCTACTAAACAAAGTTTCAAAAAATTCTGAAAAAAATCATGAATGTGCTTCTAAGATTACATCATCTATATATAAAATTTCATGGTCAAATTCGTCTTACTCTAGAAGTTACAAAAAAGACAAATTTGAGATGCATTTGAACCATTATTGTTGTCAGAAAATTTGTCTTTTTTGTAACTTCTAGAGTAAGACGAATTTGACCATGAAATTTTATATATAGATGAGGTAAGCTGAGAAGCACATTCATGATTTTTTTCAGAATTTTTTGAAACTTTGTTTAGTAGGTTTGCACGGGTTTGCACGAGGTCTTTGATTTGCACTAGATACGTTGCCCATAATAAAATGGAGCAAAAAAAAAAAACTGGGGTCTCCATAGTCAGAAACTGATTGGTATGCACTGCAGACTGCCACAGCTCGGCCGGCCACGATGGAGCTCCACTTCCACACGGTTTGACTTGACCCCGATCGACGCGGTTTTCCTTTCCTGTGGATAAGGAAAACGGAACCATCCATTGCGTTTCGATCGCTTCCTTTCCTTTTGCAAAGATCTCGACTGATCGCCATGACTCCGCAGGTCGTCTTTCTTCTCACTCAGCTAACAATCCCACCTACTCTGAAACACGACGGTGTACCGAAGAAGACGAAGGTGGCGAGTCTCTACTCTCAACCGGCTGTGCGGCACCTAGGAGAGCAGTGACGAAGATATATACTGGTGAGAAGAATCAATCCATTTAATTGATCTATTGCTACACTTGACAAGAAATTTAATTACTTGATCTCAATTTGGTCTTCAGTTCAGATGTTTGTATTCCAGTTTAGTTCTTGCAGTGCAGATTAGTACTGCCTGCCTTATGTGACAGCCTGACAGGAGGGGCAGGCATAGATGATCGATGGCCGATCCGGTGGCCACCGTGGAGAAGATCGTCAAGATCGGGCTCAAGATCAAGGAGGCCGTGAACAGGGTTCGCCACAACGAGGAGGATTGCCGCGAGATCACGAGGCGCGTGCTGAGGTTCAGCGCCATCCTGTCGCAGCTGCAGCAGACGGGGATGATGAGTGGCAGCCCGGCGATGAGCGGCGCGCTGGAGGACCTGGAGGAGACGCTCGAGCAGGCCCTCAAGCTTGTCGCGGCGTGCCAGGAGAGGACCACCGTCCGCCGCCTCATCGCGGCCGGGGACCTGTCCAAGCAGCTTCGCCGGGTGAAAGATGACATCTTGAATAAAGTGATGCTGGCGTCCTTCGCCATCAACGCCCACACCACCATCGTGCTGTTAACGATTCAGGCTGGCGGTCAAGCTCCGCCCCGGCAGCCATAGGTATAAACCCGGCCATTCCCAAACTTCAGAACAGATTCGTCAATGTTTGCGGTCCTAATATTGCAATTATTTCATTACTACGTACTTTGACGTTGATTATTTTGATACTGAGCTTTTCTTTTTCCATACAATTGATTCCATAGCAAAGGCTAATCTCTGCTATATACTACCACTACTACTACCACCACCACTACTACGGTACTACCCACCACCACCATCCACCACCATCCACCACCACCACTACCTACTCTCCTACAACCACTACTACTACCTTTATGTTGTTTTGGCCCCTTCATTTGGACACTATTTTTATTGGCACTGCAAGTTGATAGTTCGGCAACATTTGGCTCGATCCGGTATGCTTATATACTCATTATTAATGTGTGATTGTGCTTTGCTTTGTATTCTTTGTTTGTCTTTCTAGTTTGCAATGATATATAATCTCTTATCATTCATGCAAAGTGCGCATACCTAAACTAGGGTGCCATGACCTAAACATGTCTCTTTAGTAAAAAAACGAATTATAATTATGTCTCGGGCATATGAACGAGGAAAACCAAACCATGGTAAAATAATACGGCCTTTGTAGAAAATCATAATACAACAAATAAGATGGGTCTTTGAACAATTTTTCCTGAATTTTATCGCTCTCAGTTTTGCAAGATCTAATAAGTAGAAAACTCTAATTTTAGATACGTTTCAATAACTTTTTGCTTATTTCCGATGGATCTAGGCGGCTTCTAGGATTATGCAACAATATAATTTACTCCCTCCGTCCCGCTTTAACTGTCGCTAGGAAAGCGTTCCTAGGAGGGGAATCTCTGTTCCTGGGCGATATTTAAATCAGGAGGACAGAGGAGTATTTTTTTAATTGTATATATTTCTTAGGCTCACTAGGATACCATAACTGAACTATATTTCACTATTTCAGGACACAGGAGTTACGGAGATATCACATAACGTTCAATCAACCATTGTTCCTAGGTATGGTACCGTTATGTGCATTATATCCTCTATGCCATGACATCAACTCCATATATTTGCTCCAAGCGGTCTCGGTTTTTCCCCCTATCCCCGCATTATCCCTGGAGCACTACTATAATGTATCCGCAAGAAATAGGTCAACCACTAATGTTGCATCTAGCCCTGCGAATATCATATGTTGGCACTATCATATTGCATAAGCTTGCATCACTGGAGACAAAGCATCATATTGAATTAACAATATAATACATTCCAAAAATAACCTAGAGCACTTCCAAAAATAACTCTGGCTATTATTTATCTATTTTGTTTGACTAGTCACTGTTTGATGCAAAGTGAATGAAGTAACCTTGCAAACAATCGTTTTCATCATATGGCAATGGCAGATCTGAGTTAAATGGTGAGAAAAACAAAGTACGACCAGGAAGTGAGCCACCTTTTGCTACTTTATCTGGTAAGTTGACGTCTCATGCAAAGTTTCGTTTGATCATAACAACGGCACGAGCCCATAACAGTGTATATGTGCATATGCAATATTTTAGCCACATTTTTTTAATATATACGACCGCGCACATGTGACCGTGCAAAAAAAAAAACTTTGCACATATGAAGTCGCATGTTACAAAACCACAAAGCTGCATAGTAAAAGGTGGTGATAGAGAACGTGAAAACATGAAATTTAAAAGATGAATAGGCTTTTAGTTAGTGTCGTTGTATCCATGTATCACTCGTATTTTGTATTATATTTATTTTTTTTAAAAAATGATTTAGACAATTTCTCTTATATATAATCTGTTCTGTGCCAAGTTGAGTGCAGCAACAGTGTCTTTAAAATTGCAAATGATGTCATGTGGCTTCTTAATTTGTTAAGTTAGTGCTCCTACATTTTCGGAATGGCTTGGACAAATTATCTACCCTTATTTTTTCCCCTGAGATCCACAAATAAACTCTAGAGTTTACTCTTCTCTTTAGCTTCAAACTAAAAATCTCCTGGTTCATCTATCGACCGAAATATTCATGTGAACAGCTTTTTTTCTATCCTTTTGATGCAACTCTGAGTTAACAAACCAAATCATCATTATATCACTCATTAATCATCAATTCATCATTGATCAAATGAGAAGTAATCGACACATAGATTTTACTACTCTAATCTTTTCTTCACTATATATTATTTACCAAAGTTTACCGCTCCGTGCACTCAAACTGAATATTATTACCAAAGTTTCATGTTTGCACAACCTAAACTATGTGGTATTGATGTTTCCATGACAGGCTTAAAAACATTCAATTTATCAGAGTTATATGCCGCTATAAATGACAAAAACATCATTGGGACGGGTAGCTCATGTAAGGTCTACAAGGTACTCACTAAAATTTAATTTTGTTTGCTCATCCTTTTTTTCGCGATGATGCTAATTTTATTTTTTTATTGCCATGATGATATATTTGTGTCGTACCCTATAACAAGCTTATCATGCACACTGATATTTATACTTTTTAGGGTGTACTCAATGAGGGAAAGGATGTGGCCATCAAGAAAATTGCCAGCTCCTCTGACCATAGCTGGGCGCGCATTTACAAACAGCAAGTTCTAGCTTCAAAGCTTCAGCACAAAAACATAGTTAAAGTTTTGGGATATGGCCATAAAGACGGAGATGGTAGAGTTAAAGGATATTATTGGGTTGAAGAATACATGCCGAATGGAAGCTTGGACAAGATTATCCGTGGCATGTTTTCACTTAATTCTCATTATTGTTCATCTCCATCGTGTAACTTTTGTCTTAAATTAATTTTGTTGAGTACGATATGCTAATGTTGCTTCCCCATGCATTTGTAATTTTGCAGAGTCCCAACTTGCTTGGTGTTCCATCTTCAGAATAATTGAGGGGATAGCCCAGGGTGTACATTACTTACATGAAGAACACGTTGTACATATGGATGTGAAACCAAGCAACATCCTCTTGGATTCTAATATGAATCCAAAGATTACTGATTTTAATATATCTATGGTGCTGCATGATGGTGAGATCACTGGTGACGACATACTAGGCACATTGTAAGATGCCATTTCAAATTAAAACTCTACAATGGCGTGAGTACAGTGGATGTATGTTCATTCCCTTCCATCATTTTTCATTGCTGAGGTCTTTCCTTTTATTTTACCATCGGTTCATCAGGGGATATATACCTCCAGAGTGTTATGAAAACAGCACTATATCAATGATGAACGATGTGTACGCTTTTGGAGTCACCGTCATTAATATCATTAGCGTTATGTGCAGAAATATACAGCCTTATGAGCGTCTTTTATGTACATGGGTAAGTATTTACTTGGCGTCATGCATCTATATATACCGCAACATCATGTTCAATATGCTATTGTTTCTTGTTGAGCTTCCGGTATACAACTAAGCTTGCCATCTGTGTATATTATGCATATTGTCTTATGGTGACAGGCTTGGGACGCTTGGGAAGCTGGACAAATGGAGGAGGTGTTTGACCCAAAGCTGTATGAAGGGTCTCAGCCAAGGGAGATTAAAAGGTGCGTGGAGGTGGGACTATTGTGCCTTCAGAGTGATCGGGCAGACCGGCCCACCATGGCAGATGTTCTTGAGATGCTACATGGTAAGAAACGGCTGCCGACCCTAAAGAAACCAGCATACATGGAGTCAGAATCGGAATCGGAGATTGAATCAGTTACAGAAGGACGATCATGCAACAGATGGAATAGGAATCGGAATCGAAAATCGCTCCGTAAGGCTGCACATCGTCGGCAGATGTTCTTGAGATGCTACATGGCAAGAAACGGCTGCCGACCCTAAAGAAACCAGCATACATGGAGTCAGAATCGGAATCGGAGATTGAATCAGTTACAGAAGGACGATCACGCAACAGATGGAATAGGACTCGGAATCGAAAATCGCTCCGTAAGGCTGCACATAGTCGGCGCTAGCTTGTATGGCACTCGGTAGCTAATACACTTCCAGCTATAACGCAATTCATTTGGTGTTTGTCAAAATGGGAATACTGCGAGCACAAACTATTTTGTATTTAAATAAACAGTTAGTCCCAAATGATAACCGAATCAAGCACCGGTTATAGCTGAAATCAAGCATCGGTGCAATCAACATACCATTGTCCAGAGACGATGTCAAGAGCGCAGGAGCCACGCCTTCAGCACCGGTTGAACCGATGGTGCATCGGAGCATCGCATCGGTGCAATGACGTCAGCAGAAGAGAGAGGTCCAACGGCTAGTTCAGATGCTGAGTGTCACCAGTTTAACCGACGCCCTAGCATCGGTTTAACCGATGGTCCCTGGAAGTTGCTGCAGCTGAGTCAGAGGAGCCAATGGCTACTTCAGAGCGCAGTGTGACCGGAAGAACTGATGCCCTAGCACCAGAAGTTCCGATGCCTATGCAGAAAACTGGCCAACGGCTAGTAATAGCTCTCTTGAGTTGGTGGCCTATATATATATATATATGCCTCAGCCCCGGTCATTTGAAGCTTGCTGGAGTCCCAAGACATCACACACATATCCAAGAACACCTCCAAGTCATCCAAGAGCATAGAGATCAAATCCTTAGTCCTTAGCACAAGCTTTGCAAGTGTTTGTGCTAGGTTAGCTCCTAAGTGAGTGAGCAAGCAAGGTTAAGATCCTTGTGGCTGGTTCTAGAAGTGAACCAAACTTGTATCTCGGTGCGCCGGCCTCCTTGGAGCATTGGTGGCTCGCCGGCACGTCAACGACCCTCCGGCTTGGTGTGGAGCGGCGTCGACAACTTTGTGCGGGGGACGGAGACCCCTCTTTCGTGGGCAATCTCCCTTAGTGGAAATCGGGATCAAGGTGACCGTGGTGATTTGGTGTCCCCTGGAGAGACTTGATTGCTGAGAAGCAATACTCTTTGTGAGTGCTTCAACAACGTGGATGTAGATGTGACTTTGTGGCTAATCGAACAACGGGATAAATCCTCGTGTCAAAGAATTTGCTTCCTCTTATCCCTCCTTTAAGCTTCTGCATTTCATATTGCAACCTTTGTGCTTTTACTTTCATAGAGTAGTTTCTTGATAGGATTGACTATAGGTTGCTAAACTCTCGTGGGATGAGGGTTTCACACTAGAAGAATCATAGTTGCACATTTAGATAGTATGCAATAGTTTAATTTTTTGTGCAAACTAGTTGGAGCCATAGGTTAAGATTTTTTAGAAATGCCTAATTCACCCCTCCCTCTCTTAGGCTAGAGCACCCGATCGCTTTCAGAGCAGAACACAACACATAGCAACAAGACGAACATTAATTATATACTACTCCGTACTTTACCAGGCAGGGATTATAGCTTAGTACATGTCAATTTCAATACTACTACTTGTCATACTCATACGAGAGGTGCATGCAGGCAGGTGATTAAGGAAGGAAGGAATGGGACCTGAAGCTGCCGCTGGCCATGGTGATGACGAGCGTCGGGCGCCATGTGGGCGTTGATGGCGAAGGTCGCCATGGACAGCTCCTGCAGGATGTCCTGCTTGACCTGGCGCAGCTGGCTGGACAGGTCCTCCGCCCTGAGGACGCGCTGCACGAAGCCCTGGTCCTCCTGGCAGGCCCTGACGAGCTCGAGCGCGCGCCGGAGCGTCTTCTTCAGGTTGCCCAGCGCACGGCCCACCGCGGAGCCCTTGTCCGCCAACCCCTTCCTCTGCAGGACCAGCAGGCTGTCCCTGGCTATGCTCACCTGCGTCTGGACGTCCTTGCACTGGTCGATGTTCCTCTGCGCCGTGCCGACGGCCTCGCTGATCGCCAGGGCGATCCTCACGATCGTCTCCACGCTGGCTACCGGATCGGCCATCCCTGATGAACAATGCAACAGTAATCTACAAGAACGCAGAACTGATGGATACACACGCAGCCAATCAGCTCAAATGGGTACCTATCGATCGAAAAGCTTTGATTTTGCTGGGGATCGATCGGAGCGTAACTTATAGCCGGCTCTTGCTCTGGGGCTGGGGATCGAAAAACTTTAATCTTGCCTCTGGATGAAGAAAGTTGTCTACTCGTCTTCGCAAGAAGGAACTGACCCGGCAGCTGCCTCCCCAATGCCGCGACGGCCGACGTGGCCGTTTCTAGTTTGACTCCCTGACCAGGAGCACAAGAATCAAGAATGGTCGCTATCTTTGACCACGTGAACTTGGCAGATCATATCATGGAGTAGCCAGCAGCGACGAGCAACAATAGTGCTACTAATGGAAATTTGCATCAAGCCCCCTACAGGTCACTTGGATCTTTAAGGAAACAGAGGAGGCTCCCTCCTACGGAATCCAAAACAACAATCGCGCGATGCTACAGCCGGCCATGCGCTGTCCGTACCCACCCACGTGACAGCAATTCAAGTATTGATTTGCTTTCTCTTTTTCTTTTCTATATATTTCCTCTGTGTTGGGTAATGGTAGCAGCTATCGTCATTTTTTCTTCAGATTTTTTTCTTTTTTCTACTATGTGTTTCGCTAGAGAAATTCTTTTGACAATAATTTTAGAAGAATTGTACTAAAAAATTCTATCGAGCATTGTGCTTAGAAGTCATATGATAAACTTGTACGTTAAAAGTCGTTTGAGAAGTCTTCCTAAATACATTTTCATAGAAATTGTGTTGAAAAGTTATCCTGACAAGTTGTATTTTTTATAAGTACGACATACTTATGCATCAAAGTTGTGTGAGAAGTTTTCGTGAAAATATTGTATGACAAACTTACTCATTAAAGTTGTGTGAGAAGTTTTTATGGAAGTTATGTTCAATCTTATCATTTAGTAAGGAGGCTGAAAAAGTTATGCGTAAAATTTTGTACATGTCATGTTAAAAGTTTATCCTAAAAAAAGTTGGTTAGAAAAATTTATACGTAAAAGTTATGAGTGTGCAATAGTTATGTTGAAAAAATATCATCCGGAAAAACTCAAAAGTTATACGTACATGTTATAACATAAGTAACTTTCTAAAAATAGAAAATCGTAGGGAGAGAGAAACTTTCCAAAAAAAAGGAAAATCAGCCGCTGTTCGAAATCGAGTGCTGGTTGCCGTCTCGCGCTCACGCGCTGATTAGCTGAGCCCCTCGCTCCTACTGGGTGGAGTACATATTAAATCTATATCTATATCTATACTATAAAAATTAAAATAATTATAATCCTTTCTCACTAAGATCAGGCCCACCGTACCCCTTACAAATGCCCCATTTGTCAGTCCAAAAGGTTTGACGAAAGAGAGAGGGGAGATTAGTTTCGTCAATATTTCCTACCAAAATCTTAATACTTTTTATACCAGTAATTTCCTATACCCACCTCTTATACTCATATATTACTTTTCTTTAGCATATACTTTTACTTTCCTTTCCACATGCATTCACCCATAATTCGAGTTATTATTTATTTTGAAAGCATAATAATTGACATCATTATTTATGGAAGGAAAAGAATGACGTGTATTATTTTTGAAAAGAAAAAAAAATATCATTGCTTAATGGAAGAAAAATTAAGTACGTGCCTGTGGCATTCCACATGCATTCACCTATAATTCGTGTCATTATTTATTTTGGAAGGATAATAATTGACATTATTGTTTATGGAAGAAAAAAAGATGTGTATTATTTTTAAAAAGAATATAAATAATATTATTACTTAATGGAAGAAAAATTAAATATATGCCTATAGCACGTACATCTCCACTGGTAATAAATAAGGAAGATAAAATTTATCTACAAAAGAAGGGGGAGAGGCCGGGGTAGAAAAAGGGCACCGCTAATTTCCGGTCGACCGTAACAACAGGGACGGTACGGTCGATTTTCCGACATCATATACTTTCCATATTTGGAAAACCGTGGCGATCCGTCCCACCAGCCGCCCTGGGCGGGAAAAATTGAGATTCCCCTTCTCTTTTAGCAGCTGAATGGCGGGATAAATTTGAAATTTTCTTTCTGCAAGCGACCACCCCGCCAAATTGAAATTCCCATTTTCTTTTACCGATATTAACATTTTCTTTTATGAAGCTATACTTTTTCGGGACCATGGGAAATGGGTATTGTTTTGGGTGGGGCGTGTAACATAAAAGTTAGTTTCAATCAGGAAAAAATTATTGAAACATAATATTTTGATTTGTACGTCCAAAAATAGACTGATGGTGAAAAAAATGTTACATGAAACAAAAATAGACCATTCATTCATGTACCCTCTCTGTGTGAGACTAAAATATAAATACATTGAAACAATAGACAAGGATGTTTTTCAAACAAATTTAGTATCTCTCTGTGTGATACGGAAAAAAAAACATCTTCCAATGATAGCTGATGCGAATCACTTTTTGCTGTACCTGAGAGTGACATGATATATAAAATTTGTCGTGGCAATAAAAAGGAATGCATAAAAAATGGTTTAATCTTTTATGCTTGCCTTTTCGTCCTTGCTGTGTAGTTCTCCAACTTTATTACCTGAAAAAAAGTAATAGAGGCAGTATGAGATTTAGGTGTATAATACTAGTGTATGAGGTAACATTCAAAGTGTGTAATATTTAGCAGTATGAGATTTTGCTGTGTGGTTCTACATATATAACAAAAAGAGGGGATTGAGTTTGTTGTCATTTTGAGTAGGCATTATTTAAAATCATCCAGTTGTACAGCTAGCTAATTTAATGGTCCTGAACCGTATTTAAAAACTTCGGATTTGACTACAATTGAGTATATGACCTTTAACCATGCATTAGTAGAATTCAGTATATGGCTTTATTCAGACAAAAAAGCATGCATGTATATGGCCTTGCTTTCTGTAGAAAATTCAGTACAGTTGCATGCTTACTGCCCGCGTATTGGTAAATCAATTTAAAATATAGTCAACCTATTGTATATCCTAATGGAGTAGTTAAGAATTTAGGTGTATAATATGAGTGTATGGGATAACCAAATCATTGATGCATGATGAAAAAAATATATATGGTGGTTCAAGTACTCAGCACTTCTGCTATAATATACGACTAAAAATGACAGTCATAGAGAGCGTGATGGAAAAAAAAGAGCATGTAGAATGGCTACATAAAAACAGAAACCAAGAAAAAAATGAAAGCAAAAACTTACATGTTGATAAGCAATCTGCCTTATTTCTGGCATAATCAGCTCCTTCTCCTCGTGGGCACACAGATAGTACGTCAATGATTCGCGCAATGGCTTTGAATGTTCCTGCATAGCCAAAAAAAGGGGGAAAATATGGGGATAGCCTTGAGACATTTCTACTTGGCTGCACGCAAAAATTTGCAAAATAGCAGAAATTTGAAAAGCAAAAAAGGTAGCATGTAGGTAACCTGAGTAAAATGGAAATGTGTCTTTCCATTGTAAGCAAGAAGTAACTGAAGAACAAAAACACCACTGTCGTTCCTGGCGAAAAAAAAGAAATGTGGTGTCAGGTCAAAGAAGGCATATGATATGTTTTCTTGAATGTGATATGTAATAATAAAAATCACATATATATAAAATAAAACTTGAAGACTAAACTGATTTGTCTGATTATGGCTTGTTGGAAATGATTGGCCCTAATCAGTTGGGTCATAGTATGGCAGGATGACGTGACTGGCCCTAATCAGTTGGAACGAGTATGGCAGTACGACGTGATTGACCCTAATTAGTATGGCAGGTCATCCTTTATATATATACTAGAATGCCATTATACAAAAGCATACAGTCATGGAGTCAAAACGCCCTAAAAACTCCAGAGCACCCTAACTCGTTGGGCCGAGTATGGTAGTATGACGTAATTGACCCTAATCAGTTGGCCCAAGTATGGCAAGTTAACGAGATTGGCCCTAAGCAGTTGGGAAGATTATGGCTTGTTGGAAAATGATTGCCCCTAATCAGTTGGGTCGTAGTATGGCAGGATGACGTGACTGGCCCTAATCAGTTGAAACGAGTACGGCAGTACGACGTGACTGACCCTAATCAGGATGGCAGGTCATCCTTGATATATACTAAAATGCCATTATACAAAGCACATGGTCATGGAGTGAAACCCCCCTAAAAAATCCAGACCACCCTAACTCGTTGGGCCGAGTTTAGCAGTATGACTTGATTGACCCTAATCAGTTGGGCCCAGTATGGCAAGTTAACGAGATTGGCCCTAATCAGTTGGGGCGATTGTGTCTTGTTGGAAATGATTGGCCCTAATCAGTTGGGTCGTAGTATGGCAGGATGACGTGACTGGCCCTAATCAGTTGGAACGAGTATGGCAGTGCGACGTGACTGACTCTAATCAGTATGGCAGGTCATCCTTGATATATACTAAAAATCCTATACAAAAGCATATGATCATGGAGTCGAACGCCCTAAAAAAATATCCAAAACACCCTAACTCGTTGGGCCGAGTATGGCAGTATGACGTGATTGACCCTAATCAGTTGGGCCGAGTATGGCAAGTTAACAAGATTGGCCCTAATCAGTTGGGCCGAGTATGGCAAGTTAACGAGATTGGCCGTAATCAGTTGGGTCATAGTATGACAGGATGACGTGACTGGCCCTAATCAGTTGGAACGAGTATAGCAGTACGACGTGATTGACCCTAATCAGTATGGCAGGTCATCCTTGATATATACTAAAATGCCATTATACAAAGCACATGGTCATGGAGTGAAACCTCCCTAAAAAATCCAGACAACCCTAACTCGTTGGGACGAGTTTAGCAATATGACTTGATTGACCCTAATCAGTTGGGCCCAGTATGGCAAGTTAACGAGATTGGCCCTAATCAGTTGGGGCGATTGTGTCTTGTTGGAAATGATTGGCCCTAATCAGTTGGGTCGTAGTATGGCAGGATGACGTGACTGGCCCTAATCAGTTGGAACGAGTATGGCAGTGCGACGTGACTGACTCTAATCAGTGTGGCAGGTCATCCTTGATATATACTAAAAATCCATTATACAAAAGCATATAGACTATATAGTCATGGAGTCGAACGCTCTAAAAAAATCCAGAGCACCCTAACTCGTTGGGCCGAGTATGGCAGTATGACGTGATTGACCCTAATCAGTTGGGCCGAGTATGGCAAGTTAACGAGATTGGCCCTAATCAGTTGAGAAGATTATGGCTTTTTGGAAAATGATTGGCCCTAATCAGTTGGGTCATAGTATGGCAGGATGACGTGACTGGCCCTAATCAGTTGGAATAAGTATGGCAGTACGACGTGACTGACCCTAATCACACCGGCACTCCACCGGGACAACCTTCAGCTGCCCCGCCGGGACGACCTCTTTTTGTAAGAAAAAAGAATTTCTTACAAAATCAAAAAATAGTTTAAAAACTTTATGAAGAAAATTTTTACAGAAAAAAATGTAAGTTACAAAAATAAATTGGATAAAAAAGTTGTAGGAGAAAATGCTTGTTTTTCGCAAAAAAATGACTAAAAACATTTTGTCATATGAAAAAAGGGAAAAATTGTATAGTTTTAGGGAAAAAGAATTTCATTCAAAATGAAAAAAATTGTTTTTAAAAACTTTGTCAAAAAAATGTAAGTCGCAAATAATTCGGATAAAAAATTATAGAGAAAAATTTTGTCAAGAAATTAAAAAGATTGATTAATTTTTTTAAAAAAATAAATAAAATTTCTTATAAAATATTAAATGGAAAAAGGTATAATAATAATGAAAATAAAACAAAGAAAAATGGATGTAACAAAATTAATTGTAAAATTTTGTGAAAAAAAGTAGTACTGTTTTTGAAAAAAAAAATTACAGAATAAAAACTTTGTCAAGAAAATTATTACAAAGAACTTGTCAAGAAAAAAGTGTTGAATAAATTTACAAAAAAAAATTTAAAAAATGTTTTAGAAATTAAATGAAAAATATATAATATATATAGTCAAAATAAAATGAATTTAAAAAATTAATTGCAAAATTTTGTTATATTGAAAAACTTTGTCAAGAAATTAAAAAGATTGATTAGTTTTTCTGAAAAAATATATATTTTTTTAGAAAATATTAAATGGAAAATAATATAAGAATAATGAAAATAAAACCAAGAAAAATGGATGTAACAAAATAAAATGTAAAATTTTGTTGAAAAAAGTAGTACTGTTTTAGTAAAAAAATTAGAGAATAAAAAAAATTTAAAACTTTGCCAAGAAAATTATTACAAAAAACTTGTCAAGAAAATTTTTTTGAATAAATATACAAAAAAAAGAATAATTTTTTTAGAAATTAAATGGAAAAAATATAATATGTATAGTCAAAATAAAATGAATAATGAATGTACAAAATTAAATGTAAAATTTTGTAAAACTGGGAGAAGAAAATATATGAAAACAAAACTAAAAGTGGGAGAAGAGATTACAATTTACACTTACAACTTCGGCTGAAGTAAGAAATCCTTTCCTTAGGTTGGGATTTTCAAGTTTATTCTGATCATACATCAATGCTTCAGTATAAACATTCATAGCAAATGTTCCAACCCATTTCTTTGGGCGCATAGTATCACCGAACTCTCTCAGAGCAATGGACATTCTCCCAATACGGACACATTCAGGGCTTTTTTGTGTGTGTGTAGGAAAAAAAAAACCAAATTAAGTCAACAGGTTGACAAAAAAAATTGTAAATAGAGTATGTAAACAAATTAAACTGCAGCTTACTTTGGGTATGAATCCCTAATTCTTTTGGTAGCAAGATGGTAAATTTCTTTTTCAAACTCAGATAGAACAATTTTTGGAGCCTTTAACTTCTCGCCTTTGAACAATGATACAGGTGCTTTCAGGGCTCGCTTCTTGTGACCCAAATCAGATAAATCCTTTTTCTTTGTGTTCATTTTTGCATATTCCTTCTCAGCAGATATGTGATCAACAGCAGTTGTGTCTCTTGAAGAAGTAGCATCTGAAAATTTATTGGAGACAGCTTTCTGCTTCTTTAGAGGTGATTCACATAAATCTAAGGGGGCATCATCATTCCTAGGAGACGCCTAGGCGACGCCTTGAGAACAATAATGAGTTGATTTCTCTAACTCTGCATATGCTCTCGTAAAACTGGTGACTAACAGTAGGGCTGCTTTTATTTGCGAGCTATGAATACAACAGATAAATAATATCAGTAACACAAAAAAATAGTTTAAGGCCATAAACAACAAACTGAATCCCTCATTTTTATTTGTTTGGCTTCAGTTCATGTTGGCTACAATTCATGTTTAAGCCCAACAAAAACTGAACTTATATCACTCAAATAAGACTGATGCATAATTAGCAACCAGAGTACTGGGAATAAAAAAGTGTGGGATGGCATGCATCCAAAAATCTCTGATAAAAAAAACTCCAGAATGTTAAACTTGGCCGTAAACAACAATTAGAAAAGAGTTCATGCATATGCTTACAGAAATTCCCAGGTTTGGTTTTAAAAGTTCACTCAGCCACATTAGAAGAGTTCTGGCACTTCTGAATGGTAACCAGGAATTCGCAGCATGTGCCTCCAGTTTTACTCTTGGTCGATCGAGTGTTACTAGAAGGGTCAGGTGTAACTAGAATCAATTCCCATTGATTTTGTCATCATGCATGCATGCATATTTTTACTGTAACTAATTATTTTCTATCAAGTAAAAGGTATGTTTAAAGTAGCAAACAACAAATAAACTAGATATCCGTGATCTGTTGTCTTCCATGTTAATCATGCTGAACAAAAAAGACATTTATCCTATTCCTGGTAGATGGCCTGGAAAGGGCGTTGCGCCACAAATAAACTAGGCTCGGCACCTAATCTATAAGTAGGATGGAATTCGGTCAGTACACGAGAGCCTTTCAAAAACTCTGCAAACTCCCAATCATGAATATACTATAATCTCAAAAAAAAAAGGAATAGTACGTCTGCAGACTCATTGCTCAGTATATATTTTGCTCCGGCAGTTGGTTGAATTATGTCTTTTGTCCACAATTTTAAAAGTGCCATACAAATTTCACAGAAACTCACATGATGAACACTAACACAAGTGTGCAACCAAAATCAGCATATATAGCTAGGCAAAGTGCCCTAATAACAATCCATGGTGCAACCAAAAATTCAGAATTCTATACGTCGTAAGAGAAGCAGAACAACTGCAACCCCCCAAAGATTCGAATCATTCATCTTATTTAACAAGGTAATAACAAAAAAAATACATCTGCACATATGTGGGCATACCTTAGAATTACTTTCTGCATTTTTATCTTTGCTGCTTTGCGCATTCTGGTCACTTGAACTGGAACCATCCATGGTACCTGCTACACTAATTCCTGATAGCAAAAAATATTGTAGTCACTTGGATGAAAAAGAATGCGAAAAAATGTACTTAAAAGCTACCATAAATAACAAACCCTAACACACCGGAATCTAAAATGTTCATATATATACAAATATTTTGAAATGTCTGTAAGAAAAAAAATTCCAGCAGGGGGAGCACGCTTATATATATGATAGGAGAGCCAAAACGTTGAATCTCTAACAAAAACGATGAACAAAAAAATCCACTAGAATAGCAAAAGCAGAACAATACCTACTGAAATGTGCAACCCCCCCCCCTCTCCCCGTCGACCACGAAACCTATATACGGCGTTCCACTAGAACAGATCCAAAACAAACACCAAGAGTTCTACACGAAAATCGGCAAAAGGGAAAAAACATGGAAAAAAATAGATGCGACCCGCTACAATAGAAGCGCTAATAGGAACCAGATGATACTGAAATCCTTGAAGCCCCGAATCAAAATCGGATACCCAAACTCGCTGCAGATAGCAGAACTACACGAACAACAAGGCGAGCCTCCTCGCCGGCGCGGGCCTCCTCCTCGACGGCGAGCTCGAGGAGGCGGCCATGGAGGATCTCGTCGCCCTCCTCCACCGCGAGCTCGCTGGCCAGAGCTCGATTCGGCGCCGCCGAGGAGGGCCCGTCGTGCCGCGCGCGAGCAGGGAGGGGTAGGCGTGGGGCGCCGCGATGTGGAGAGGAGAGAGGGAGGCCGCCGGCGGCCGGGCTGCTCCGCCGAGCCGAGGACCCGAGGTCGGAGAGAGAGAGGAGAGGAATACGGTGGAGAGCGAGAGAGACGGAGAGAGCGAGACGGAAACGGAAGTGTTGGGAAATATCTAGGAGGCGCCGGTGGGGAAAATAAAGAAGGGGGAGTGAAGGAGGCGGACGGACCGGGGTGACCGTAAGTTTGGAAACTTACGGTCACCCGCAGATTCATCATCGCGGTAGAGAAAGAGGGATGGGGAGAAAAAAAAAAGCCGATTTTGTTATGGTGACCCCTCTGCAACGTCTCTGTTTAGATTTTCTCCTTCTATCCATAGAAGTGTTGATTGAGTCGGACTTGTTTAAAGAGATGACGATGGCTGCATAATACAACTGTGACCCTGATGGCCTGATCTGATAAGAGCATATAGTTTTGCTACCACAGATAGGCGCGCTGAAAGTGCCTTCTGAGAAGCTCGGATCCCAAGCGAGCTCCTCGCTGCTAACAAGATTTCCAGATGCCCATCACGAAACCTGAAAGCCAACTCTGACCAGCTCTCTGGGTTGGACTCAAACTATTACTATGTGGTTAGCATCATGACCATCATAATCGAGCTCAGTTGAGGTCATTAACCGAATGAGCAAAGAAAGCTCAGTTGAGCTCAGTTGTCTACTCGTCTTCGCAAGAACGAACTGACCCGGCAGCGACGGAACGAAACAAAGGCGCGCACTGCTCAGTGTCTTTATAAAGAATAAAAAGATGACTTTTCGTTTTCAAATATATGGGCCCTGTTTGGTTTGTTGTAGCATGAGTAGCACAAAAATTTTGACCAATAATTAGGGGTACTAAATAAAGGCAATTTGCAAAACTAACTCCACAACCCTGCACTACTTCGCGAGGCGAACCTAATGAGGCCTTTGACCGCACTCATCCGTAAAAAGGTTTTGCAAATAAACTTTGTTTAGTACTCCATGCATTGAAGATTCTTTTTCGGAAATTGTGTGTGCTACTCATGCTATGCAACCAAACAGGGCCAGGAACCAATTCACAAGTAAATTTTGATTCAGAAAAAAACAAGCATAGAAAGATGACCTTTAATTTCTAGTTTGACTCCGATCCGAGCACAAGAATCAAGAATGGTCGCTATCTTTGACCACGTGGACTTGGCAAATCATGGAGTAGCCAGCGACGAGGAACAAAACAATAGTGCTACTAACGGGAATTTGCATCTACCCCCTACAGGTCACTTGGAATTTTTTTTAAAGGAAATAGAGGAGGAGGCTCGCTCCTACTAGATTTTTTTTTCAGTACAACGCAGACGCTCACAACACGCACGCACACTGTGACATCCCAAGTTTTTAATTTGCCAAATCAAGATTAACAACCAATGTTATACAGCAAAGATCAAGAGAAATATAACACAATCCATCAAAATTTTCACTTTTGCAAGCATCGATATATAGGTATATATGCATATGCATATGAATGTGCACCTTTACACGTAAATTTATAACTTTCAAATCATTGCTCAAATGAAAAAATGCCTAAAATAAAAGTTGTGGATCTCGAAAAATTAAACAAATTTGGTATTCAAAAGTTTTTCATTTGACCTCATAAATAGGGAGGAAAATTCAGTTTACAAAACAGAACCCTAAACTTCTCCTTATTTACAGTTTTGCCACTGTCTTCATCTTCTACCTTTCCTCCTCCCTGCTCCCAGCCCATGACGGCGCACGTACACCGGCGCTGGCCACCTGGCCGGCCACGCGCCGCGCCATGGGCCAAACCAGCCACCATGTAGTTCATCTCCTGGCGCAGGGCCCTGGTGCGCTCCTCTGATGGTACGGATAGGTCGATGTTGTCGAGAGCGCCTTCGGGTGAGGACCCCTTCCACCTGATGCCATGACTGCGGGTCCTCTTGAAAGAGCCGATGAGATCGGCTTCGAACTGAGCTTTGACCTCATCATACTTCTGCTGGTGTTCGGGGGGGGGGGGGTCAGCTCTTCATACGTGACAGGGTTGGTGACCGGCGGAACCGGCGCTTGGTTCTGAGGTCCAGTCATCCCGGCGGTGGACGTTGTTGCTGATGAAGGTCCCACTGGGCGTGCCAGAATGTGTTGTTGGTCAAAACCCACCGGCGAGTAGCGACAGGCAACATGAAGAGCCGGGAGGCTGCCGAGGCGCTGGCCGGCACCGGTCCCTCGGTCAACGGCCCAGATCCTGGCACACGCCGATGCTTCCGGAGATGCAAGGCGTGCCACCTGACCTATACCCGATCAGGAAGGTGCAAACGTGCTTTCGACAATTTGCCTACATGCACAAACACGTGTAAATATTAGTCCGAGCCATGGTCGGCTCCCCGGGACGACTCTTGCATCGACTTTAAAGAGCCGATCGAGTCCCGGTGTCAGATCAGATATGCATATCTAAATATTAATAGATAAAGCAAATAACTGCAAAAACTACTTCAATTAGATCTAGTTAATCTAATCCACGACGGTAAAAGCTTCACTGCTCGATCGAAACATCCTACACGTAGTTAGGCCCAACGAGCGTAATAGATAACCAAACTTTAACCAGAATAGAGGCCTAAGAATAAGCAAAAGCCAATTCCCGGATCAATCCCTGTTAAGATCAAGGCAAAGCATTTAATATGTCGCCGGATCGTCCAACCCGTTTGCAAGGCCTAAACTAGCAGATATTAAGCCGATTCTTACATATAAGAACAAACCATAATAGATTAGATCTACTGGATAGAAAAGAAGCAGGGTGTTATCTCTACGCGACTAACTCTATGCAACGAGAATTAGTATAAGATTAATACGTGATCACGCAGAGATAACATGATATTCGTAGATGATAAACAACAAGAGCATGATAGATCTACTAAAGGTCATGCTACGAATACCAGGATAACTAGCACTACTCGCCATAAAAAACGCTTCAGTACGAGTAATACCAAGGTAAAAGTAAGAACAATGCTGCCCTGATCACAAGAAGTGATCAGGGCAGCATGGCGCTTACTTGGATAAAACCCTAGGATTAGGGGTGGCGGTGCGCCGAGAATTGTTGTTGCGAGACGTGATGACGTTCTCCTCCTTTACGAATATCATAGGGTACATATTTATAGTCCGGAGACTTGGAAAACAATCTAAACTAAAGCATCCAAATCAGACTATATCCCTTACCCAAACTGAACTAAATCTAAAGATACATGACCCACACGGCCTAAACACTCACGCAAAAGCCGATTCACAAGCCTTCTTTAGTTCCTGCTTTAAGCCCAACTTGCCCGCGGCCCATTAATTAACCCTGTTAATTTATGGCGATAACAGTCCCTTCAGCCCCCTCCTGCGCATGCCACAAGGATGGCCACCGCTCCACGAGTCCAGCCCTGCCTTCCCTATTCTGCCCATTCCTTCGCAGCTAAGGCACCCCGGCTTCCCCTCCCCTTCCTCGCGTGCCTATAAAATGCTAGTTCGACCCCTCGCGCGCATCGACCAGTCCGCCCTGCCATTGACGGCGGCGAGGTCACCTCGCCGTGGTGCCGCCTCCCCACCCCCACATTGACCAAACCTGACCCCCACTAGCGGCTCCTCGTCCTAGTGGAACTCCCAGGACCGGCCGCCCCACCCCATCACCGACGACGCGTCGCTGCCGCGGTTCAGTTCACCGCCGGCCGCCGTGGACAGCCCGCCTCGGACCATATTCCCGCGAACCAAGCACAGCAATAGGTGCGCCTCAGCCTCCTCCCCCTTTCCCCCACCCTGGCCCTCGCTGCCGGTGAGCCTCCTCGCCAGAATCTGGCCGAAACCCGCCGCCCTTGCTCTGCAATTCCGGCCAAGGGCCCATTCATAATTTAAAAACATGATTTCAGGGGTGAAACAGCAAAATGTACATAAACATTTACCTGCAAACTTGTAAAATCAATAACAATTAGTATAAAAATTGGAAAAATGAAAATCCAACTGTTTTGGAATCTTTCGAATCAAATCTATAACTTTTTTACATGCACATACTCAAAATTTTCCTACGTTTTAATCTAGGATAAAGATTAAAATAAATAGCTCATAATTGTTCTAGGAGTTTCACACATGAACTAGGGATGATTTCTGAATGGTAGTCTCACATCATTGAGTAGAGGCTCACATAAATTTTTTTGCACCAGAAAACTACTATAACTAGATGAAAACCTACCTCTTACCAGATCTAGCATAATAATTTGCTTTTTATTTCTAGATGTTCTGCTAAAGATATTTTCATGAAACATTTTCCATAATCTAGGAGTACTAGGAGAACTGGAATGCGCAAGTTTGGTTAATTTTTGAACTGTCTAGCTATATATTTGGTTTAATCACTAAGAAATGACACCATATCATGATAAATAGTTATACTACTGGAAAAAACCTGAAATTTATACTAGTACTTGCTTTTGAGAAGACAAACCTGGGTGAAACATTTGGGAGTCAAATAATGAGTAGAAACAGAGATACATTTTGCTCATGATGTCTTATGACTAATTTGTTTATTTTACACTGGTCATTATAGTACACTTTTGTAGATGAAAGTTGCACAGAGTCATATCCTAGTTCCTTAGATGATCCACAAAAAGTTTGAGTTTCATTACTTAAAAATAACTAGCTCAAATAATTATGCATATGTTAAGTTAAGAAAATGAAATACTAATTATTCTGTAGGTGAAAAATACTAAAATTTTTACTGAAGCATTCTCATGTTTATAATAGGTTCTGGTAAAATTTTGGAACTCATAAACATCATGGAACACTCTGGATAATTAGATATTATTAAATATAGCTTTAGTTTGTATAATTTATAGCCTCTGGAATTTGCACAGGAAAAATATGAAAATTTTACAGTAGATTTTTTATGATTTTAGAAACACTCTGTAAAACTTTGATAACAAGAACTTACTTACTTTGATCTATAAAAATGAATCTCGATTCTAGCAGTAGTTGTTTATTTTATTTTTCATGTTTAATCTGTTGTATCAAGTTAGCTGAAAGTTATACAGTAAGAAGAACACTCGGAGATGTACCTTGTGTAAAAATTTAAACATCAGAAACCATGTGTAACAACAGCTATAAGTATCACATTGTTCCTCTAGTGATTAATTAAGAAAATTGAAATTTCTGCACACTGATAAAATGGAAAAATAGCAAACTCTTGCTTTATGAGTTAAGTAAAGTAAATTGCTACTCTATAAACGATTGTCCAAAAAAATGTAATAAAAAGTTTTGGTAATAAAACTTGTGCTACAACATTATAGTGAAATAAATACTAAACCTTTGTCATCACAATAACTCATACATGTGCATTCATATAGAATCGACTACTCTCATCGACAGAATGAATGAGTTGGTACCGAAGTCCAAGAATGAACTACATGAAGCTCAAGCTAATATACTAAAGTTACCGAAGACCCGGACCAATGTTCGGAAGAGCCCAAGGATAATATTTGACTAGGAAGGCAAGCCCCGGTGCATCTAATTCCTATTATTTTCAATCTATGCAATCTATATTGTACTATTATCTATTTGTGCATTTAAGTTTGAAAACATATCAGGTGCAAACCAACCTCTCCATGCAAACTATAGAAACTTCAATCTGGGTCATCAGATCAACATCCAAGGGGAGGGGCGCAGAGAGGTGGAAGGGAGGATTTGCAAAAGTGTGATTACCCAATCCAAGGGCGGGTCCAGATCGTAAAATTATTCAATCTTCCATACCCCTTGGATGTTGATCCAATGATTCAGATTGAAGTTTCCATAGTTTGCACGGAGATATTGGTTTGCACATGATACATTCCCTTTAAGTTTTCAGGCATTAGTTGAAACCTTAGATGCATGATTCTAGGTACCTATATTTTGAATACTAGAGGTTAAGCTCGACTAGATGCTCTGCTAATTAGGACCGGTAAAAGTCGAGTAGTTCCCTGCTACTCGCGAGATAATAGGTTCTGACTGTTTTATCACATATGTAAGGCTTGTGACGAAATCATGGGACCCCGTCGGTTTAGTAAAAAGGTACTAAGATGTAGTGTATGGTAGCTTTGTTTAGGGTTTGAATGTACTAACCACATGCCGAGAAATATGGTAATCGGTAAGCAAATTACTCGAATGTACCGTGGCGTGGGACATACCTCCCAACCGTCTTTACTTCAGTTCCATCTGGCTAATGCGCGGGTGCAGAGTCTGCGTACTCTGTAGTCGAGGGCGGTGGGCCTGTCCCGCAACATGAGAAGAAAGGGGAAATGTTGTGTGGGTGACTTCGCTTCCCATGCGTGTGTGTTAGGTTTGCCTTGCAATGTTAATAAAATCGATTCGAATCGTTCCGCCGCTCACGGACAACGAGACTGCTTAACACTTTTGCCATATAGAGTAATAAGTGAAAGATGATGATGATAATATGGATGTACTCTGAATGCTCATTCCAATATGCTTGTTTAGATATAGATGCTTACTTAGAATGGTTAATTGAACTAGAATTATGAAAGCTAAAATCTGAAAGGAAGGATCCACTATTAGTTGCTTTTTCGGCAAAACAAACCTCTCCAGCCAAAAAGCCTTGCATGTCTAGTTAAGTGGACTAAGTTATATCCATTGACGGGTAAGCCTTGTTGAGTATTAATATACTCAGTTTTGCTTGTGGCTTTGTTTTCAGGTGATCTTTGCGGGGTATGGTTGATGCCATGTACGGGCTTCATCATGACGTCTTGTTTCGGCGCTAGACTATCGTTTTATTTCCGCTGCAATAAAAGAACTCTGATGATCTCTTTTATGTTCAAAAGCATTTTCTGAATTTAAACTCAGTTTGTAATAAATTTAGGATGTACTTTTGATGTAATAAATTTTGAAATGTTGTAATCTCTGGACTCGCCTTCGTGTGAGTTTTATGCAAGCTTTGGGTTCAATCGAAGTGTAGGTGGTTTCATCGGGACTTTACCCAACAGCGCTGTCGGATTACTCCGTTTGAAGTGCGTGTTAACTCATATAGCCTTTAAGGTAATGGTTAGCGCACTTGAACCAGATTAATTTGGGCAGTTCTGCCACACACACTCACCCCTATGAACACACGTACGCAAACCCTATCCCTATGAGCACCTCCGAAGGACTGGGCCGGCAGATCAGGAGATTCCTGAAGTCACCATTGGCGCCTCGTTGTCGACAGGTAGAGCAAGATGCCTCCACTCCGGATTTCGTGTTTCGGGCCTAAATCGGCCCAACAAATTAGTCAAATTTGTTCCGAAATAATTTTTTGTTGTAGAAAAAAAATTTAATTGTTCCAGCAATATAAAATATTTGTTTCAAAAAAATTATTCCGAAACAAAAGAGAGTTATTGGGCTTGTGTGATGATTTGACTGCCAGCCACACATGCGACTCTTAACATTTGCGCGGCGGAGGGTGGGGAGCCAATTTTGTTATGGTGACCCCTTTGCAATGTCTCTGTTTAGTTTTTCTCCTTCAGTCCTTCTATCCATAGAACCGTTGATTGAGTCGGACTTGTTTAAACAGGTGACGATGGCTGCATAATACCACCTTGACCCTGATGGCTTGATCTGAGAAGAACATATATTTTGGCTACCACAGATAGGCGCGCTGCCTTCTGAGAAACTTCGATCCCAAGTGAGCTCCTCTCTGTTAACAAGATTTCCAGATGCCGATCATGAAACCTGAAGGAAAAAGTCTAAATTACTCCCCTCAAGCCTCAACTATAGCCAAAGTCTGAATAACTCCCTAAACTATTTTTTAGTTCATTTTACCCCTCAAACTATCCCATTTGGTTCAAATTACCCTCTACTGTAATTTGTCTTTTCCATTTCTCCATACATAGGTGGAATTTTAAGTTGAAATTTTACAATATGATAGTACACACCATAACACATGTTAAAAAAATAAATTATAATTTTTTTATCACTAGCAGATATGCCTGTGCGTTGCAACAGGAGAAAATAACAGCCGCCCCTCTCCCCCGCGGCCACTGCCCTTCCAGTCCGCCACCACATTTTCTGCCGTCCTTCCCCTAGTGAGACTCATAGGGCATCTCATCACATTATTGTAACCGCTAACTTAAATTGTGGATTTGATAATCATCACAAAAATAAGTGTAAATGAACATTAGTTGACACATTTGAACTCCTCAATTTCGTAAAATTTTGTCATCAAGCTTAGTAGACAAACTATATTGAACAAGCGTGCTGCTTGCCAATCGATCAATATTCCAGACTTCTTGTCATCTTAATTTACTCATATGGAATCTACTTACTAATTTGTAGTCGGAAGAAATGATGTTACGCTTGTTCGCATCAATCAAAATAAGCCGCGGACAAACCAAGCGGTAGGTCCCATGCTCCAATAAGAACAACAGAGAAAAGCTTCATCCAGAACCAGAACTCGTTTCTTCTCCCCAAGCTTTCGTGTGTTGCTGCCAAGTGTGCATCTCCACCGTCATCGACTGATCCAGCCTTGTACAATTCCAAACAGCAGCAGTACGCACAATCCATTCCAATCAATTCTGCGCTCCCGATACTGCACCGCCGCTGCCATGGATGTCCAACAGATCTTTGCCATTCAATTTTTCATAGATATTACTCCCAAGCGTCCACGGCGGGGATGACTTGCAGTCCGTCGCCGCCGCAACACGTGGTGCCTTCACCGTTGTTCTTCAAGGTTGACTGCCACACGCCATAGTACGCGCATTGGCCACTGCCCAATGCCCACCGTTGAGCGTCGACACGATGCGGTTGTTGAGAGGATTTGTTAGTGGGAGGAGGCAATTGATTTGGTGCGAACAATCTTGATAAGAAAGCGATCGGAACCAGCAGGAATCAAAGATTGGAGGGGACGGAACCGTGCTAAACACGGAGGACACAGAACCAGACCGTGCACGACTCGACGGAAAAAACAAGGACGCAAAGATGCTAATGTGGCCCACGTGTCATTGAGAGATGACGGACCAAAAGTCAACGTACCGCAGAAACGGTACGCTCTTTATACGTGTATATATATAGATTATTTTGATAGGTTAGGATATTTAATAATAAATTAGTCGTTGGAGTTCAAAATTATATGAAAATTAATGGGAAAAATTATAAATTTTTTTCTAAATATGCATTGTGATGTCTACTACTATCCTGCAAAACTTGAAATTAAAATTCAACTTGTGTAAGGAGAAACAAAAAAGATAAATTGTGTTATGGGGGTAAAGTAAACTAAATGACATAGTTTAGGGGGTAAATTGAACCAAATTATAGTTTAGGGAGTTATCCAGACTTTAACTATAGTTGAGGGGAGTAAATTGAACTTTTTCCAAACCTGAAAGACAACTCTGACAAGCTCTCTGGGTTGGACTCAACTATTAGTACGTAGCATCATGACCAACACAATCGAGCTCAGCTGAGGTCATTAATCAAATGAGCAAAGAAAGCTAGCTTCTCGTTAGTATCTGGAGTGAGCTCATTAGACTCACAAGACAGCCAGAGAAATAGATGAACAACTAATGGTGCTTATAATTATCTAAATAGTGATCTAGCACTAAACATAAGCTTCAGAGAATATGTTGTGATTAAAAGCCTGGAGTTTATGTAGCTAATGGAAAACAAATTCTCTGTAAAAGTTGAATATTCAGAGAAGCAATGTGTTTAACTGACAGACATCTTGACAGACATCTCTGCTAAGGAATGCAGAGAAATACAAAGAGGTACTGTACAGATTTGAAGTATTTGAGACTAGATAAGTAGTACATCCAGTCCAACTCAGAATGAGTCAGTGCCTTGGATCTCTGTAGCTGATCAATAACAAACGCTCTGCAGTACAGGTTGCACTTTCAGAGAAGCAGCGTGTGGGGACGTTGGCAGACATCTTGAAAATTGCCTTATTCTGAATATAGTCCACAGTTCCAAATCGCTTGGAAGAAATGGAATACAAAGGGTAACTGTGTTCAGATAATCAGATTTGAAGAATAAGAGATTCAGATGGTTCATCAATGAGTATTCACAAACGCAAGGCAAAAATTGACATCAAGACACGTCTGACAGGGTGACGTCTCAGGTTATCGTTCTCTCTGCAATGATTATTTTGGTCGGGGACCGCAGTTCATCGATCTTTTTGATGTTTTCATGGCTCAGTTCTTCTCCTGTGGAGTGTGCACTGAAGAGGAAAGGTTTTGACAGAAGTTGATATTTCATGATGACAACTCATCCTTGATTGCTCTTCCAGACGAGATGACAACACTCAAGTTAGTTGCTTCTGCGTCTCAAAAAATCTGAAGATACGCAATCAAAAGATTGAATCAGATGATGAGGTTACTGAAGACAAACAATACTGAACTGAGTTTGTTAAATTTGGAACCTGAAAGATTGAAGTATACGTCCTGGGGAAATCATATGAGTGGCCCTACTCGTCCTTCCTCAATGGTGGAAGGCTTAAGGGCTTGACCGATTGTGCCGGCATCAGAGCCGGCGACTGTGGAACTTTGCAGTCCTGATGAACCAAAAGGTAAGCACGGATGCAAACAGATCATCCAAACACTCTCGACCAATAAAAAAACACCCGAGAGTTGGTCAGGAATAACTCTTGTTTGATGATCTCGCGAGGAAAAGAAAATTCCAACATACCTATTTCACACAGTGAATTCATTTTCACCGGAATCTGACAGCTAGGAAATCTGACAAAGAGGATCAAACATTGCATACTAGCTAGCTGTTCCAAAGAAGAAAAAAACAGGGTGCTAGCTAGATCATTGTTAGTTTGTTGAGTGATAGGAACAAGTCAGTATTATGTTTCGACTCCTGCAGTGACACATCACACATGAAAACTTCACAGATAGGTACACAGAAATTAAACATTAGCAGAGGAGGTGTAAACTGTGTGTGTACTGTACCAATTACCAAGCCATACTCCCTGAACAAATGCTAAGCAGCATCCATCGCACGAGAGTAACAGGAACAGCACGAGATATGGTCTTACCACAGGTGCCTGTACAAATAACAAACAGATGGCAAACACATAAGCTCTCCAGTCCACAAATTGGCAAAATAATAAAACTGTACATTCATAATGCAGAATCACGTTTCATGGATCATTCAGATCTCAACCTTTTACTTTCAGATAACAATTTTTTTGAGACAACTTTCAGATAGCAATGAAAATCCAAAGATCCTGTGCAGTGATCTGTTGTGCCAAAAAGGCATACGCAAACATAACATCTAGAAGCCAGGTTTTGATTTGAATCCTAGCAATTATGCTATTGCCATGTCTCTCAAAACTCCAAACTTAGTAAAAGGACTCAGTTGAGGGCCTATTTAGAAGTTGGAAATTCCATGGGAAATTCACAGAAATTCGGTACTACTGGACAGTTCATCCAGTCAAAATTTAGGGAAATTTCCCGTGCTCCAAACTGTGCCAGATTGTGTTTCTGCTAGATACGATATGTCACAGAAACAAGAACTACTAAACTAGTTGCGAGGAGCAGGTGGTGGTTGTACCTCTTGGCAAGACGAGGTTTCATCGGCCTTGTTGAGAAGCCTGACCCAGTTGAGCGTGGCGTCGACGTAGCTGACAAGGGGGAAGAGCTGGAGGTAGAAGGCGATCTCACCCTGCACCTCGCGGAGCTCGTCGGCGTGGCGCGCCCCCATGAAGCACCGGTACGCGTACCCGCGGCGCTGGCAGGAGCGCACGAGCAGGTACGCCCGCCGGAGCGTCTCCTCCAGCTCCTCCACGGGCGCCCGCGTCTCCGGCTGCCGCATCGGCTGCGCGTCCTGCAGCCGCCGGAGCAGCGCGCCTATCATCTCCACCCGCCGCGCCAGCTGCCGGCAGGTGGCGCGGTTCCGGCGCACCGTGCGCGCCGCCTCGGCGATCATCGTGATGAGGCTGGAGGCGTCGAGCCCCACCAGCTGCGCCACCGTGGCGACCTCCCCGACCAGAGCCATCTTCTTGCCTTTGGCTTTGCTTTGGTGGTGGTAGGAACGGATGAGCAAAGAATCAAAGATGGTGGAGGGGAGGAAGAAGATGGTGCGGTTGAGAGGGAGCATATAAAAGGCTGTGATTTGGGAGTGGCAGACAAGTCAAAGATCTTGACTTGTGTGAAAGAGACAACACCACTTGAAAATGTTCTTTTTTTTTGGGAATTGTGATGCTGACATTTTTTACCAAAACATACAGATGCCGCCAAGCGTGGAGATGGCCGGGTTTCCAGGAAGCTTCACCTCAAGTTTATTTGTATAAAATATGCATGATTCAAATTTGAGACTGAACTTTCAAGCTTTGACAGATTCCAAGTTGGACCCATGAACTGCTGGTTGGTTTCTCATCAGTCTTCAGTCTTCCTGAACAGCAATGCCAACCTACCTGAACCTGATTTGTCCAGCGGGACGGGTGGCCGGTCCATGTGACCGTTTCTTCATGCTCATGGTCTCACTGTCATCTAGATCTAGGCTATATTAACCACACATGCATATGACAGACATTTTCAGCTATACAAGACAAAAGGGCAGGTTGCAGTGACATTTCAACAAAGCATAACTCAGCCAGCGCGAAAAGGGGCGACTTCGGACTTCCGAGAAGCCTGCAATCATCCTCCCGGCACAATTTGTGCAGAAGAATTGCAAATGCAGTCATGCAGATGTCCCCAAGTACTACATTAACAAACTTTGCAGGAAAAGGACCACATGAAAGAGACCTCTGACCAGATCTCTAAGTTGGACTGAGTCACTCAACTCGGCACTGTGTGTGAGATCTGGTGTGAGATCTGACCAACTTGACAAATATCTGACTGCAATTATCTCTCTGTAGTGTTTACCCGATCATGATTACATACTTGTTCTCTCCATACAGGTCTATGGAAAAAAACATTAGTTGCAGTAGTTGTGGTTCTTCCAAAAGTACAACCGGATGCAGTCTCAACAGGCTGATGATCTATTGCCAGGGTGATACGCCGATACTGCCAAGCATGGTAACAACTTCTGCCATGGTAGGCCGATGCTTGGCAAGATGGTTAATGCATAACAGCGCCACCTTCAGACATTCCATTATCTGAGAGCTTTCATGCTTTTTCGCACGCAACAATGGATCAACAAGCTTGTGTAGTTTCGTTTGGTACTTGTGTGCCTGAAATAGAATTTTAAATCAGGAGAAATCTCAAAGTTCTTCAAGTGCACACCACAAATCTCGTGTCTAGAGAATAACTCAGAAAACGTGCACACCACAAGTCGTTTTGTCAATAACACCTATGTTGCAATTTTAATACATTACTGTAGGCATGACTCTTTTTTTAAGAAAAATGGACCAAAACTTACATAATCAGGAAGCGGTAGCCCTCGATGGCCCTTCACCTTCAAGTTATAGGACTGAATAAGCTTTCCACTTATTATCTCAAGAAGTACTATACCAAAACCATATACATCAGCCTTCTCTGAGATAATTCCAGTAGCAACATATTCAGGATCTACATAACCACTAACAGATGGAAAGAAATTATCATTGCAATGCACGTGCAAACACTTGAAAATGAAAAATAAGGTCATGTCTATAACTTGAATGCTGTGTCAGATGAGCTCTTACTATGTGCCCATAACAGCCACCTCTGCAGTCGTATTTGGAGCCAACATTAGTGCCAGACCAAAATCAGTAATCTTAGCATTCATTTCATGGTCCAACAGGATGTTGCTTGCTTTTACGTCCCTGTGGACAATATGCATCTGAGAATGCCCGTGCAGATAAAAAAGACCATCTGCTATCCCTTTGATTATTTGAAGACGCTTAGACCAATTTAGCAATCCCCTTTTTGTTTCATCTACAAAAAAAAAACATCAATACATTGGTAGCAGAAGTCGTTGAGTCGTAGTTGCTGAATAATGAACTCAACAGATTAAAGAGACAATAATGTTAATGTAAACTTGCCAGCAATGACAGACGCCAAGCATTTATTTGGCATGTATTCATATATAAGTATGCTTTCTTCTGCTTGAACACAACACCCAAGTAGAGCAATTATGTTTTTATGTCGAAGATTTGGAATAGATTCAATCTCAGTTCTGAACTCATGTGGCCCTTGAAATGAAGATGCATCACGTCTTTTGACTGCGATACGAACACCATTAGAGAGTTTTCCCTACGAAGATTGAATGGCAGTGTTAAAAGAACACATCTAAAGATGTATGAGGCAGCTTAAAGAAACTTTCAGGTATGAGGCAATATAAACTTCTTGTGTCAGCGACTAGTAGAATGGTTGAGCACATCCATTGGATTAACCTTTAACATGAAGCAAGGTGCTATGATTGAGTAGCCCCATCCGAAGTTGAGATGCATTTAGAGAAGTTTTTGATTTAGGTGTCATACTTAAGCAGTTCAAGTACTTATCTCTAGTTAAAGGTTATCTTGAGAAAACATTACCTTGTAAACACAGCCAAATCCACCATTTCCCATCAAATTTCCATCTGATAAGTTGTCTGTTGCAGCCAAAATCTGAGAGAAGCTAAAATGCAATAATTCTGCTCCTTTCGCACCGCCCATGAGATTTGCCAATCGTCTCATGTTCATGACTTGGCCTAATTCAAAGGAAACCCCACCTTATCACTGACTATAGTATTGAAAGAGTTAAAAATATGCATGTATATGGAACAGGTAGCATCCATATAGTCAGAAATGGCGCCTACAGTATGACTGAACTACAACAATAGCTTGAATCTTCCTGGACCTGTCTACAATCATATGCACGTACTCAATTGATTCATAAAGGAACATATATAGCAAGTCTTTATGTCAAAGCATTTTCGTAACTTCAAACTTAGTTTCTTTAAATAAAATAGGAAAAATTGGTGATCCATTCATGCCCTAGGAGATAAATTCGTGTCTTGATTATTTCTAGAAGATTATGCTATATCATACCCCTGTATCCAAAGGGAAGGCATCAATGTATACTGAATGTATATTTTTCATATATTGATACAAGTTATCTTCCAAATGTTACATAGATGTACATGTCCTCTGGAGTAGGAAAAAACCACTTAGTAACTCCTAAAAAGGCCGCAAAATTTGACAGCTATTAGACAATATTGCATAAGTGTGGAGTAAATGCATGAGCGTACCTTCTGTTTTCTCTTCCTCGGGTTTTGAGGGAGGATGAGTTCCCAAATTTTCAAATCCATTAGCCATGAGACCCTCTGTTCTGAGCCTGATATAGTAGCACACATGTAAAATGTGATAGGTTGTATGAATAAAGGAACTCAAGAGTTTGGCTGTTGAAAAGGAATTTACATTTGTGTTTGTGGGTAGGTTGGATGAGGTCACAATTTTCTTTATCGGAGTATCACATAATTAGTATCACATATGGTGATGACTATGTTCTAAAGAAAAGAATCAGCACCTGAATGGTACAGAGCCATATTCTGCAAGGATAGTGCACAATTTTCATATTGAGCAATCACAGTCCTTGCGTTGGTTTTAATCTTAAGAGAGGTATGGCGTTGGAGTGAGAAGATGTTCAGTGCATCGTTCTAAACTCCAAATAGATAGCAGCAAAATGAAGCAGGTTTACAATGTCAAGAAAAATAACTCAATCAAAATCCAATTATCTACTCTACAAGAACGAAATGCTTGGTGAATGCATAACCAAAGGGAGTCCATAAATTTGACAAGAAAAAAGGGATGACATAGATATACCATACCTATCTTCATGTTCCGCATGATGTACTGCATGTAAATCATCTGTAGTTTCCTTAATGATGCAAAAAGAAAAGAATAAGGAAAATAAGATCCTTTGATCATAAGTTAAATCTTAACAAATATTCCAGTAACAAACTGCCATCAACATTTTGAATCTTAATTTTAATAAGAGGCATGGTAAACGGAATAAATATCTACTTGTTTCCCTTGATGAAATAATATGTAACTGATGGACAATGCTTCTTGTAAAAGTTCCTTAGAATTAGATATTGATTATAGCCTATATAGATTTGCACAGTTGCAGGATCTTGGGACTATAAGTTGTGTCGGCACTGACCAACAAAGTCAGCCAAAAAAATGCATTTAGAAACAGAATCTTATCTGCTACAAAAACTGGCTCTTTTTCTTGTGGGAAAAAACTGTTTTTTTCTGAAACACAACAAAATCTGAGAAAAAATCACACAATGAAATCCATACCCTTGAGCACAAAGGACAAGCCCTGCTCAGAAGCCGCTCCCAAGTTCGGGTGTTATCGACAAAGCTGACAAGGGGGAAAAGCTGGAGGTAGAAGGTAATCTCATTCTGCACCTCACGGAGCTGATCAGCCCGCTTCACTCCCATACAGCAGCTATACAGATAGCTATCATCACGACAGGACGCGATAAGAACATACGCGTGCCGAAGCGTCTCCTCTAGTAGTTCCACTGGGTTCCTAGTCTCCATGTGCTGCATCAGCTGTGTCCGTTCGAGCTGCTCCAGAAGGTCCCCGATCATCTTTGCACGGCGTGCCAGCAGCTGGCAGATCTCCCGGTTCCTCTTAACCGTCCGCGCCGCCTCCACAATCATCGAGATCAGCCCATACGCGTCGACCCCAGCGAGCTGCGCGATGCTGCCCACCTGACCCACTGCGTTCCACAGTGCCATACTCTTTGCGCGGTTGGTTTTCTGGCAGGCCTACCTTAGAGACGCCAGAAGAGGAAGAAGACCGAGCTTCCTCAAATGAAGCCAAAGTACCTGGGAGCTAACTTCTTCAAACGACACTGGCTTTGACAGAGAACCGAAAGTGACCAATTGAGAAAATATGGTCAGTGACTAGTGACCCAGTCACCCCCAAGCCAGGCGTCGCATCTCCATGCAATGAACTTTCCAATGATACGACTTGAATGGCCACATTTGAGCTGTTGACTTCGACGAATGGTATCAATTCCATTGAACACAGAAACTGAACCACAGCATACTGGCCTCTCTTCTCCATGAAACATCTGGTACTCTGGCAGGTTGTGGCGTTGCCACAAACTCTTCGAGCTCACTATATTGTGCCAGCAGCATCTGAAGGACCGAATTGGCTTAGTCTTGCAGAATTTCCACAAACACTGGCACTGCAGAGCCATCCCACCGATACTGACACCAACTGACGGCCAATCCAATTTAACGCCAATTGCAGCTCACTCGTGGCATACAGCAAGGGCAATGGTTCCCATGCTGACAGGATGGCGAGTCAACCCACCTGCTGCGTTCGGCGAGGCTCTCGCTGGAAACGGCATTTCCTCAAACACCTTCCGCGCGTCCACCTTTCCACCTGTGCAGCGCAGAGAAACCGCCGGAATTCGCTCCCGGCTTTCTTGCCTCTCGCTCAACGAGGCTGCGGCCATGGAGCCTTCGTAGCGGTCCCTTGCGCTCAACGAGGCCGCGGTTCCTCGTTCCCGTTGGCTCTGTCCCGCCGGCCGGCTACGGACGGCGAGCGGGCGGCACCCAACCCCGTGTGGGCCGCGCCCTTGCCGCGTATGGCGTTGCACTGCAGTGGCGAGGATTTCTGGAGAAGGGATGAAAGCCGGCCGCACAGGCAAGAGGGCGGCATGCCGGCGGCGGCGAGCAAAGCGAGCAGCGCGTCAACCGAGTCCGACGAGGGAGCCTCTCGCGATGGGCTAATATGGGCCCACAATCCTGGCCGGACGGGGCCTCAAGAGTTGCTACGGCAGCCGTTGGGCGGGAGCTAGGCCGGCGCCACGCACGCGGGTGGGAGTGGGAGTTGACGGGTTACACAAGCTCGTCAACGGCCCACAGCCGCTCACCGGGAATCCTATATATATTTTTCCGAAGTTTTTATTTCCTCCCTTTTCATTACTTAAGATTCGTGTAAATAATCACAACTATTGGATCCATACTCAAACCCTAGCATTCTCTCTCCTGATCCTACCTCCCCTCTCTCTCCGGTGCATGCACTGCGCGCCGCCGCCTAGGTGTTGCACCGCCCAACTTGCCGGAGAAGAAGCACCCGTTCTACATTTCGATTTTATTATTTTCAACATTTCGTTCTTTCAATTTCACCATCTTGTGTTTCCAATTTCAATATTTTGAAAGTCAAATGTTGAACAGATTTAAAAAATAATAATGTCTTAGTTTTATCAAAATGTTGAATATGTTTACGGTAGTTAATTAGGCCAAATGAGTTTTAAAGATGAATGGCTCGGGGGAGGGTGGCGGCGGACCTGGTTGGTGGCCGTGGTGGTTGGTTCCTTGCTCGGGCAGGGGCAGAGGTTAGTCTCAGATCTGGCGGCAAGAGCCACCTGAGACGAGGATGGTGGGCGGCGGGGGTGAGAAAGGGAAACGATTCTCCAGGGCAACAATGTCAAAGCTCACCTCAAAAAACACAGTGTTAGAGCCGGGGCGAAGACAAGATCAAGTAAAACCAACATGGAGAATAAAGTGCAAACAAAACAAAATTTATGCCAAAATTAAAATCTGTAAGAATGTAACATGCACAACATGGTGTTAACCGTGCTCTACATGTATTATCGAACTAATCAAAGTTGGGGCAGGCTTTCTGAGCATTGCTTCCCTGCAGGCAAAACGGCGAGCACGTAGTGCGCACCCACAAGCGACACACCGGCCAGTACATAGAATCCGACGTCTGAAAGTTTGGAAAATCTAAATGACACTATACAAGTCAAGTTTGATGACAGGCGGTGCATTTTACTCTACTAATCAAAGCCATTACCAAAGATAACAATTGGCCACAGGAGGAGACACGGAGTAACAGATTGAACTGACACTTATTAGCTATAACCCCATAATACCTGAATACATATACTACAACAACACAGAATCATCAACATAGGGAGCTGCTGATGAACACCATGCTGTATATCTTTCAGCATCATGAAAACTAAAGTGTCATTGAGAAGAGGTGTCTTGGGCTACCCATGTCGAGTGTGCAAAGAGGACACGCCCCATCCACCCTTGTAGAAGCCATTGGCCATCCTCACAGATCAAAAAGTCCTTGTGGTGGTGCTTCCGGACTGTATCTTTCACTACCTCTACAATTCTTGATTTCAAAGGCAGCTGCCTCAGCCCTGCCCGTTGGTTTCTCACCTGCCACTGCCTATACTTCTCTGGGCGTTCCACCAAGTCCGGGCCCTCACAGGCAATGATGTTCAATGCAGGACGACCAAGCACGAACTGCTCCAGCACCACTCGAGATTCGCTCTCCCTTGGCGTGGTTGCATCTAGCATGTCAAATATTGCGATGTAATAGGACATCACCTCTCGAAACCTTGTCAGGAATGAAGAACCACATGAACAATTCAAAACGCTCTGGATGAACACGTCCGGCCTCATCTTATTGATATTATTAAGGACGGTATCCCTAGGGCTTTGTCTGTCGAAGAATACACTCTCGTCCATCAAGGTGTTGAAACTGAAGAGGTCATTCACGACAAGCACCTCATCTGCGTCGGTGTTCAAGTCTTCAATGCGAACATCCTCCCACTTTTTCATGATTGTGTGGAACTTGAAAGAAGCCAAGCCGAACTCATGAGCATATTTGCTGAGCCGGCACCCTAGCTCCTCAATCCGCTCTGCTGGACAGGACTTGAGCCTGGGGGGGCCTATGGCGGTGATCCTCACCTCTGGTAGGTCACCTTCTCTACTCGCCAGTAAGCGGAGCAAGCCAGCCCATTGGAAGCCAAAATGCATACCGTAATCCACAACATGTAGCTTCCTCTTACCCACCATGGCATGAAAGATTGTCATCGTTGAAAAACTGAGCGCCACCTTGTTGAAGCAGCAGGCTGCGAAGTAAAGTCTGTAGGCCTTGAGGAACTCCACGATAGAGAGACGCTCTGCCATGAGCAACTGCCAAAGCTGGCTACCTGTGCCCACTAGCCGTGCCTCTAGCCCCTTGGTGAAACACTGAGCTACCCGTTGCGTGACATCCCCTGTTGCCGATGCATGTTTCTTGATTTTCTTCAATAGCTCACATGCCCCCATATGGTTATTTGTTGCCATTGCTTGCGCACAAGAGATCAGCAATGTGCGTATGTCCACCACATTGTCCTTTACCGCTTTGTTAAATCTCTTCCTGTTTTCCTTCTCCATCTTGTTGTCCATGGAGACACGCAGCTCCTCCATGCCCTTGATGCATGTCTCGTAGGCACGCAGCATCAATTCATCAAGCATCTCATTGGCACAATTCTCCTCTGGATCATTGATCCTCTTTGCAGCTTTGCTGGTCCTTATTTGCTCCTCCATATGGTTATCCCTATCATTCCTCTTCTTGTCCCCAGTATGATTGTTGCTTTCCCGGAGCATCTGATTTGCCTGCACATCCCCTCTAAACTTGTTTTGCTTGGGCAAGAGCATGTTTGCCTCTTCTGTGCTTTCCAGGAATGCCCGAACTATGTCTGTACCCTTGGATAAGGCTGAGTTGAGATTGAGCATGCTTTCATCATCCCTGCCATCTTGCAACAAATCTTTGGCACCGTCTGTGTTACTACTTACTAGTGTTGGTGCCATAGGAAGAGGAGGAGAGAATTTGAGCAAAGGGCTGCTGCACCTGGAGTAGAGCAGGGTGATCATTGAGCTTATTATCATCAATGTCATCCTCCAAGAGCACGCGAGAGATGAAAGGGAGCATCATGTCATTAGGGACATGATGGTAGCCCTCACTCCTACCATTGGAATTTTGGGGAAGGTCTAGGAAGAAAGGTGGGGATGGTTGTGATTGCTCCAGGAGACCCTTGACGAAGAATTCCTCCGGTGTGGTGTCCATGATGATCAGTGGTAATGGGAGACGCCGTATCTTTTGGTTAAATATATCATAACGAGAAGAACAGACAAACTTTTGGTTAATGATTACAGCAAACTACGATCCAAAATGCAGAAGACAATGGAAACTCCAATGCTGCTTGGAATGTGGAGACCATGGCTAGCTATATTTCCAATGTTGCTTGGTTAAATGTAGTGAAAGGTAACTACTGCACAGAACAAATCAATATAATATATTGAAAAACAACAGATCATCGAAACAAACTCCAACTCACTGACCTATTGTAAATGACAAAGCAATAAGAAATACTGTTGTGGGATGCAAAGCACATCATCTAGATAAAGTAATAGTGATCAGGGAAGAAATAGGGACAGAATCTGAGTTTAGATAGGTGTTTAAATAATTTTTTTTTTGCATAGTAAGACAATGGTGAAGCACTATGAAACATGCATGCCAAGATTTATGAAACAAATATACCGGTTGATCATGCATCTAATGATATAATTTTTGAAATACTACTGCCAAGTTGTAATTTCTGACTCAGAGGCGTAACTGTTACACCCCTTATTATTACTAGTTTACTACATGAGTCTTACATGACTGTGGACTCTCTAAGAAGTAAATTATCCTACTCTTAAGCTGCAGTGACGGTCCATACTTTTTCTCAAACAACCAAAGTTACACCTGTATGTGAACCACCCACTACTATTAGGATATTACTCTTCTTCTGACCAGGTCAACAGATCCCATGTTACCATTGTTAAAAGGAACAGGAATAATCAATATCAGAATAAGGTTGATGCTTCTAGTATGTCGTGGTGTGCAAACCTACAGCCGGGTGGCGTAGTGCATCCGCCTAAATCCAGAGGGTGAGTACTCGGGGGTTAGCTAGGATTAGTCCAATCTCGATGGAAAAACACGATGAACACAGCAGGTTTAGAGTGGTTCGGGCCTCCGGAGCGTAATACCCTACGTCCATTGTGTGTTGTATTGCTTGTGCTCTCAAGAGGTTGAGAACAGGGTTGTTCGGAGTGAATCCGTGCTTGTGTAGTGTGAGTGTAGAGAGAGAGTCTCCCTCTCGCCTGGCCTTTTGCCTTAGCTTAGAGAGTCTGGAGTGTGCAGCGAGCGCCTCCCTTTTATATACTGTACAGACATTATGGCATTGAGTCCCCGACAGGTGGGCCCAACGATGTAGTATAAAATAATATATTGTACAGACATTATGGCATTGCAGACGATGGAGATCTCATTCCTTGATTTCCTTGCTCTGCCTGTGGGAATCTTCCATCCGGCATAGCCATGCCCTGTCTTGTCGAAACGGCGCCAGGGTGTAGCTTGCGGCGTTGCCTGCAGCGTAGCTGAACGGGCCGTGTAGCTTGCGGCGTAGGCGGTATGATGAAAAGGTGCCGTGCCGTCGTATCTATTTTATGCGGCAGACGGGCTCTGCATGGATGCGGCGCATGCGGCTGCACTGTGTACCTCGGTAATATGTGGTCTACAGTGAGGCCTGACAAAAGCTGCCCCCCGTACCGCGGCGGCAGAGCACGCCTCAACCACCCGCATTGAATGCTGTGGGTCGGCGAGTCTTCTAGCGGAAGACTCGCGCCTACGCCTGCGCCTGCGGGACACGTGGCGCCCCCGGACCCCGCCCCGGCGGTGTATTGGTTCTACGCGCGTGGGAGGTCCGGACGGACGCGGGGAGGTCTCGGACCCCTATGGGGGGTCCGAGCCCTCGGCTGTTAGCACGGAGCTTCCCCTCCTGAGGGACACGTGGCGTCTCCAGACCCGTCCTAGAGCGGGGAGCAGGTCCGGGGCCGTTGGCCTGGTGAGGTAAGAGCCTGACCCGTGGGGCCGGCGGCTCCGCCCCTTTGGGCGTAGTTACGGATGACTACGCGAGTCCTGCCCTGCGGCAGTAGGAGCGGGTATCCCTGCTACAGGGTACCGACAGTGGCCCCCGGGCCCACCTCGGGAGAGGAGACGAACACGCAGGTGGGGCCACTACTGTGATTTGGCTCTGCATAACTTGAAGCCTCTAGCATTAGACTATGCACGCTGCAGGAGTCTTGTCCGGCTTTGACCATCCATCGGGTTTTTCGCTGCCTCATCACATCGCAACGGCTTACTGACTCGTGGCCCCCACATACAGTGGTACACCTAGTCACGCGAGCGACGCTCGGCATTGTTGCGGCTGGGCTAAATGGAATTTTTACCACCAGCGCAGTTCCCGAAAAGCCTGGTCATGCCAGCGCTTTGTGCGCGCACGTCAGCTCAGCTTCCACCTCGCTTCGCGCGCGAGCGACGGTTCAGATCCCGCCTTTTCACACCTTTGTTTGTTACCCGCCCTCCCTGACAAGTGGGCCTGGGCCCCCTTGTCATGGACTGGGCGGCCTACGCCAGGCGTGAGCGTCGCTTGGCTTCCAGCGACGGTTCCGGGGCGCGCCGAATGGATCAGCCTTCATAAAGGGCCGAACCGTATTCCGTGGTTATTTTTCCGCATTCGCCTTCTTCCTTCCAAACCTTTGCGCCCCTTTGCGTTCGAGCCTCCTCGCCCCTTATTCTTCTGCGCAGATTGTTCATCGCCTCCATAGCAAGATGGCGTCCCTCGTTCGTCCCCGCCGTTTCCAAACCGAGGAGGAACTGAACACAGCGTGCCGCCTGCTTGGGTGGAGTCCACAGGAGACTGCCTGGGGGATTTGAGCAAGCTCGGTTCCCCTCGGTGATCTGCGCGCCGGGGAATTTGTGTTGTTTATTTCACACATTTCCACTGGCTTGGGGCTGCCGATCTCTTCGTTCTTCCTGCTGCTGCTGGAGGATTTCGGCCTCCAGCTCCAGCATCTCACACCCCACTCCATCCTCATGACGTCGATCTTCGTCCACCTATGTGAGATGTTCATGGGGGTGCGGCCCTACGTCATTCTCTTCCGCCACTTCTTCATCCTGGTGAAGTCCGGGAAGAGAAAGGATGAAGTGGGGGCGTACTACTTCCAGACAAGGAGCGATTTGCGGACGCCCTACATTCCCGGGCTTACTGGCGGGAAGTGGGAGGATTGGCGCAAGGAGTGGGTGATCGCCACCACCGAAGCCAACGAGCGCCTCGTCATGCCGACCGGGGGACCCGCCTCCGACCGCCAGTCCTGGACGGCCAAGCCGTCCATGCCGTTGGAGTTTGACCCTGTGCTGAGCAAGATCAGGGCGCTGGCGGAGAGCGGTATCACCTCGCTGCACGTGCTCGGGGACTTCCTGAAGCGTCGGATCGCCCCTCTGAAGCAGCGGCCGCGTCCTGCCTGGAGCTTCACCGGACTCCAAGACTGCAGCAGGACCCACCGCGAGGAGGGCAGCGATCTGACCCAGGAAGGCATGGAGGTCTTTGGTGCAGGCAGTGACGGGGGATATCTTCGTCCCTGAGCACCTGATCCTTCCTCAGGGTGTCGTTCCTCTCTGCGAGGACTCACGCCTGAGGACTGCGGTGCTAGCCACTCTGCCGACCCTCGACGACGGTGGGCTAGCAGCACGCCAAACTGGGGGCGACCCGGACCGTGGGATCCGGATCCCCGGTGCGTCCGTGGAATAGTCCGTGCCGAGCGCCGCGGGGTCTGGCCCTTCTGCCAAGGGCAAGCAGGCCGTGGCTGGTAGCTCCGCCACGAGCGGTCCCAGCCAGGCCCGAAGCAGCTCCGGCGCATCGCCGGAGGAGGTGAGCCGGCGCAGGTTGCACCGTAGCGACGGGACCCCAGTCATGGAGCCCGCCGCAAAGTGTCAGAGGACCACTGAGGACGCGGGCCAGGGTAGCTCCCGGGCACCCAGCTCACGCGGGACCCGCTGAGGTGCCTCCCCTCGGCAGCAACAGTAGCAGCATCAGCCATGAGGTGCGCCTCCGCCGCTGCTACGACAGCCACCACCACCGCCGGGGGGTGCCTCTCCCCGGCAGCAGCAGCAGCAGCAGCAGCGGACACGAGGTGCGCCTCCGCCGCCGCCGCCACGGCAGTAGTAGCAGCAGCAGCCTCCACCACCACCGCCACCACCAGGGTAGCAGCAGCAGCAACGAGGTGCGCCTCCACTGCCGCCATGGTAGCAGCAGCAGCAGCCTCCACCACCACCGCCACCACCAGGGCAGCAACAGCAGTCGCCCAGCCTTCGTGGACGCTGGAGACCCGGCGCTTCAGGGTAAGTGTTCTTCCGTTCACTCCCCTTATTCCCGGTGCTTCGCTTTTTGCTGAAGAGCTTCTTCTCTTTGTTTGCCAGGGCCTCTCGCCCAGGCAGCTCTTCCGCCGCCGCTGGCTCATCTGCGGGGGTCCAGGCGACCGGCGCCTCGGCGGCAACGGCGGAAGCGACGGCGGATGTGGGGAGCTCGGGTGCGGTGACCTCCGCTAACCCGATGACGCCCAACGCGGTGGCGGCAGATGCGCCAATTCCAGGCGCGGCAACGCCCGACGTGGTGGCCCCCGAGGCCCCGGCTACGACGGCAGACGCACCGACACCGGGCTTGGCGATGGCGAGCACAGCGGCAGCGGACGCAGCAACGGCGAGCACCTCAGTACCCGAGGTCCCGACGTCTGTGCCGGATGTCACCACCCCCAGCTCCCATCCTGCAGCAGAGGAAGAGATGGAGGTGGTCTCTGGTAGGAGGCTCTTGCAGGGTCCCCTAGAGGAGGGCGCGGTTCCCCTCCCCCGGGTGCTGGTCCGGGTCCGGCGGACGATAGAGGAGGCGACTTCTACCGCCGAGGCAGCATTCCGGCGGGAGTGGGCAACTCTAGAGAGCGAGCGTCAGTGCCTCGGCGACTGGCACATCCGCCTGGAGGAGCGCACGAAGGCCAAAGCCTCCCGTGCTGTCCCCGCCCGGTCTGAGCTTGAGGCCGATCCTGAGTCCTACAGGGAAGGGCTCCAGAAGGTGTTCGACCGGGAGCTCGCGGCGATGGGACGGGAGAAAGCCCTGGCGCTACGAGAGGAGGCTATTGCCAAGGAGGAGGCCAACCTTGCAGCCCAGCGATCCGAGTTCGAGTCTCGCAGCCAGGGACTCGAGGTCCGCAAGCTAGAGCTCGATAAACTCTCCGAGTCCCTGCATCAATGACGCCAAGAGCGGCAGGAGACCGCCAGCTAGCAGGCTGTTGCCGAGATAGAGCTCGAGGGGGAGAGGAAGTCCCTTGCACGGCGGGGATCCCTCACCACCAGCATGGAGCAGGCCCTTGTGCGCCAGCACGAGTGTCTTAAGACCCTGAAGGAGTCGGCGGCGCGGATGGAGGCCTCGCTCTAGGAGAAGGCCCGCCAGCTGGAGGCGGCTCAGGCGGCATTGGATGCCCAGGTGCAGGAGGCGGTCCAGGAGGCAGTCCGGAAGCTGTAGGAGGACCAGCGCATGGGGGCACAGCAAATCATCGACTGGGCGAGCGAAGCAAGCTCAGCTCTGGTGCCACTTGGAATTAGTCCAATCCAAGTGGCGGAGCTGCCAGCTTCAATTGCTGACGCCCTCCCAGTGCTGAACTCTGTTTCAGATAGACTCCAGCGCCTGGAGTCGATCCTTGCTGGCCACCTTGAAGCCGAGGGCCGCGAGCTGTGCCGGATGCTGGCGGAGTACATTTTGACCTGCCTCCGGAACCATGACCCTGCCATCTCACTAGCCCCCGTCATCGATGGTACAGTGGCGGAGACGGAGGCCTCCGCTCGGGAAAGCATGCGGGATGTCGTCGACTTCGTAGCTGCTTATTTCAAGCGGGAGCCTGCAGATTCCTGCGCTGGACCATCACAGTAGGCGAACTTTTATTTTTTGTGTTATGTAAAAACATTTTACTGTTGAAATTTTAATAGAAGAAAATTTCAACTTAGTTGTTTGTCAGTTGCTCTGGTTTGTGTATGCAGCACCCCGGCGCCCTGGCCCCCTGGTAGATAGGTTCAGTTGTTAGAACCTATCTGCCATCCGAGCTGAGAAGACGCTCCGGACCCACGTATGAGGTTGAGCAAGTGTCTTTGGGCATATGTGTAGCATAGATTGCAACTCAAACGAGCGAATTATTCCCTGTATAGCAGAAAAAACTACAGAGAGGAAAATCAAACTTGCTGGGATAGTAGTAATGATACTGCAACTTAGTTGTTTGACGCATGCAGAATCGATCCTTGGTGTCTGGCTCAAAGCGAACGCTCCAGGCCCCCTAGGAGACAGGCTCAGTTGTTTTGAGTCTGTCTACCACTGAGACTGGACCTCGATCTGCATGAAGCCTTAAAGCGGATGCCGGGACCCCCTGGTAGGTAGGCTCAATGGTTTGAGGCTAGCTACCACCAGTCAAGGCCAAACCTGCATACCACTCAAAGTCGAAGTTTTGTAGCAGGCCCGCGGGACTTATTCTGGACCGGCCCCCAAGCTAGTACGAGGTCTGGGCTCCGGATACGCAGGTCCAGGCAGCATAAATGCTTGTTACAGAGTGGAGGAGTGTGTAGGCTTAGGGTACGGAACCAGGCTAAGGCGCTACACATGGCTCCGGACCACTCCAGGAAACAAACACGACTTTACTGGACCTGGCTCCGACGTTCCGGACCCCTCCCTAGCAGTGGGTGAGGCCATTCTGTCGTACTCGATCCTTTGAGATATGGAGCTGGAACTGCCATGTAGGACTTAGGAAGCCAACCCTTGAGATAGAACAAGGTCCGGGCCCCTAATTACCCAGCTCCGGGTACTAGAGCACTCGTTACAGGGTGGTGGAGTGTGTAAGCTTTGGGTACGGAACCGGCTAAGCAGCTACACAGGACTCCGGACCACCCCAGGAAATAAGCACCCCCTCTCCAGAGTAGGTCCCTAGGGGTCCAGACCCCTCTCCCAGCAGCAAGGGGGTCCGGACATGGACGGCAGTCCAGCAACTCAATACAGATCTTAGCTGTAGCGACAAGAGTGGAAGTCCGCGCGGGGGTTAGAAAGGGAAAAGCTCGAGAACCGAAATGTAAAATAAAATTTTGACACAAAGACAGAACTTGGAGCAAATCTTTCCTTTGCAATATGATATACATGGCTTATGTGATGGATGCCAGAGGCCGGGTTTATGAGAGCGGACCTCTACCGCCCTGGGCCACGCGTTAATGTTAGCCGATGGTGCGATGGATGCCAGAGGCCGGGTTTACGAGGACGGACCCCCACCGATCTGGACCGCACGCTAATTCTATCTTATTACAAAGGAAAAATTCATTTTCCTGCTCTGTCTAAGTGTAAAACTTACGCAGATGCTCTATGTTCCATGGGTTGGGTAGCGGCACCCCTTCTTCTGTGGCAAGGCGAACGCATCCGGGCCGGCATACTTCTGTAACCTTGAAGGGACCCTCCCAGCTAGGGGAGAGTTTGTGGAGCCCTGCTCGGTTCAGGATCTACCTTAGGACGAGGTCCCCAGCCCGGAGCTCCCTACTGTGCACGAACCGTTGATGATAGCGCCTGAGCGCCTGGTTGTAGCGTGCATTTCGGATTGCTGCTCGCCACCTTCGTTCGTCAACGAAGTCCACATCGTCACGCTGCAGTTGTTCTTGCATGGATTCGTCAAAAGCGTGGATCCCTGGTGAGCCCAGGTGAATTTCCAGGGGAAGGCATGCTTCAGCCCCGTAGACCAGGAAGAATGGGGTCTCCCCGGTGGCTCGGCTGGGTGTGGTCCGGTTGCCCCATAGTACGCACGGAAGCTCATCAACCCATTTTTCACCATGCTTCTTCAAGCAGTTATAGGTGCGGGTCTTGAGTCCCCTAAGGACCTCTGCATTCGCTCTCTCGACCTGTCCATTGCTGCAGGGATGTGCCACGGACGAAAAGCATAGCTGGATGCCGATGTCCTCGCAGTACTCTTGGAAGAGTCTGCTTTTGAATTGGGTCCCGTTGTCCGCGATGATGCGGCTTGGGACGCCAAATCTGCACACAATGGACTTGAGGAATGTGACTGCTGATTTTTTGGTGATGTTCACCACAGGAGTAACCTCCGTCCATTTTGTGAATTTGTCAATGGCGACGTAGAGGAACCGGTACCCGCCGACGGCCCGGGGGAACGGCCCCAGGATATCCACGCCCCATACGGCTAATGGCCATGAGGGCGGGGTCATTTGCAGAGCTTGAGCCGGTGTGTGTATTTGCTTTACATGGTACTGGCGTGCTTTACAGGACTTTACCAGCTCAGCCGCATCCTGGAGTGATGTCGGCCAGTACCAACAAGCGTGCGAGATGAGGAATGACTTCCCCACTCGCCTCCATGGATCTCCGCGAGCAACTCGCAGCCTTCTTCCTGGGAAATGCACCGCATGAGGATACCATTAGCGCCACGGCGGTAGAGATCCCCTTCTACCACCGCGTAGCGTTTAGCCAATAGTACTATGCGCTCAGCGGACACATCGTCATCAGGAAAGATATTGTCTTTCAGGTAGTCTCGGATCTCAGAGATCCATGCATCGGGACCTCCCTGAGCAGGTAGGGGTGGCGCTATGAGGTCTCCAGGATCCTCAACAGCGCACACAACCCTGGGCGGGCACCACGGATGGAATGCCGCCGGGACCGCTAGCTTCGAGGTGCTAGCTTGATCCCCTTCACCCGGTTCGGTAGGCTGGGCGGTAGGTCTCAGCAACTGTCTTTCAAAGACGCCCTCGGGCACGGATGCCCAGGTAGATGCTCTCGCGGAGAGATTATTTGCTGCTGAGTTGAATTCACGGGGAACATGTTGCAGTTCTAAGGCATCGATGTCCTTCTCGAGCTTCCTCACGTGAATGAGGTATGCCGCGAGCTGGGGATTGTTGCAGCTGCAGTTCCCCTGGACCTGCTTGATGATCAGCTGAGAGTCTCCTTTCACCAGGAGCTGCCGGACCCCAAGAGACAGGGCTTGCGTCAGGCCAAAGATCAAAGCTTCGTACTCTGCTATGTTGTTGGTGGCCTTGAACTCAAGGTGCACCATGTACTTCAGCTGATCTCTGTTTGTGTCGATGAGGACCACACCAGCTCCAGCCCACTGTTTGCGGACGGACCCGTCGAAGAAGAGTGTCTAGTGGGGCTCGGTGAAGACTGGTGTCTTGACTTCCGGCTCCGGGGGTCCGGCGTTGAGGTCCGGACCCCCAGAATTGCTTGTGGAAGGAGTCCATTCTGCTATGAAATCAGCCAGGATTTGGTTTTTAACTGCATGGCGGGGCTGAAAGTCCTGCTGGAACTTAGCCAACTCTGCTGCCTACTTGGCGATGTTGCCTGTGGCGTTGGAGTTGTGCAGGATCGCTCTCAGCGAGTAAGAGGTCACTACAACAACTCTGTGTGCCTGAAAATAGTGGCGCAGTTTCCTGGACGCAATAAGTATGGCATAGATAAGCTTATGCGTCTCTAGATACCTGGCATTTTCCTCGTGGAGGACTTCACTGACATAGTAGACTGGCTTCTGGATGGTCTGGACCCTGGCCACCGGGTCCGGCTTGCCCTTGTCCACCAGGTCAGGACCTTGGGCCCCCAGCGGTTCTGGGTTCCAACTAGGTCGAGGCTCCTCCGGACCCCCTTGTCCGGGGTCCGGACCTTCAGACAAAGGAGTGGTTGCCGGATCCCCATGTCCGTGGTCCGGCTCACCATCCTTGGCCGTGGAGACCCTGGTGTCCCCCTGGCGAGCTTGCTCCGTCCTCTCGGCCACCGGCACCATGCTGACACCTCTGCAGACGCAACAAGATACAAAAACAACGTCTCACCTGGCTCTGGTGCCACCAATACTGGCAGTAAGGTGAGGTGCTGCTTCAGTTCCTGGAAGGCTTGTTCAGCCTCTTCAGTCCAAGAGAATGGATCGGATCTCCTCAATAGCTTGAAGAAGGGGAGGGCCCTCTCAGCCAACCTCGAAATGAAGCGGCTAAGAGCGGCCAAAGATCCAGTAAGCTTCTGGATGTCCTTGATGTGACCAGGAGGCCTCATCGCCTCGATCGCCTTAATCTTGGCTGGGTTTGCCTCGATGCCTCGATGTGAGACTAGGAAACCCAGCAGCTTCCCCGCCGAAACGCCGAAAACACACTTCTCGGGATTCAGCTTCGTGTGCGTGGTGCGCAGTTGGTCGAAGACGAGGGACATGTCCTCAACTAGTGTTGACCCTACCTTAGTCTTGACTACAATATCATCGACATACACCTCAACTATATTTCTAATTAGATTACGGAAAGTTTTGTTCATAGCTCGCACAAATGTGGGTAAGGCATTCTGCAGACCATATGGCATGACAATATAGCAATAAAGTCCATCCAATGTTACAAAAGTAGTATGTTTCCTATCCTCTCTAGACATCTGAATCTGCTGGAAACCAGAGTATGCATCTAGGAAAGACAAAAGGTCACACCCGGAGGTGGAGTCCACAATCTGATCAATACATGGAAGAGGATAGGGGTCTCTAGGACATGCCTTGTTGAGGCTGGTGTAGTCGATCCACATCCGAAGCTTCCCGTTGGCCTTTGGAACGACGACCGGGTTGGCCAACCACTCGGGGTGGTGGACCTCCTCGACGAAGCCAGCATGTAGCAGCTTGCGGATTTCTTCACGGATGAAGTTCTGCCGCTCCACGAACTGCTTCCGAGGTTTTTGGTGTACCGGCGTGGCGTCGGGGTAGATCCTCAGATGGTGCTCGATCACTTCCCTGGGGATCCCGGGCATCTAGAAAGGTTCCCAGGCGAACACGTCCACATTTGCCCAGAGGAAAGTGATGAGCGCGTTTTCCTATTTCTCCTCCAGGTTTCCCGCGATGCGGGTGGTCCTGGAGGAGTCCGCTCCGATCTGCACGGTCTTCACGGGAACATTGTCCGGGTCGGATGGCTAAACCTTAGGTGCCTTTGCAGTCACCTTGGCTTGCGAGGTGGACGAGTCCTCCTCGGGACGTGCAGCCTCCGCAGCTAGAGCATGCAGTTTCTCAACTATAGCGATGGCTACGGTGCGGTCTCCCCACACGGTGAGGACACCAGCGGGGGAAGGCATCTTCATGACCAAATACCCGTAATGGGCAATGGCCATGAAGCGGTAGAGAGCCGGCCTGCCAATGATGGCATTGAACGGGAGGTTTACCTCAACTGGACGCTCTTTGTGCGGAAGTTCTCCTCCGTCCCGAGCGTGTCCGGCAGAGTGATGCTCCCCAGAGGGAACACCGGATGTGGGCCCACTCCGGAGAATGGGCGAGAGGGAGTCAGCTTGGACTCCGGGATCTGCAGCTGCTTGAACGCTGCATAGCTGATGACGTTGAGGCCAGCCCCACCGTTAATCAGCATGTGATAGAGCCTGATGTTGGCTATGACAGGGGCGGTGACTAGAGGTAGTACACCAGCCCTGGCCATGTTCTCCATGTTCCTCCACCTGTGGTGCGGCGCCGCCTTCGGGACCCCCGGCTTCGCCGAAAGGACCTCTCGGCGAAGGGTCTTCACGTCCCGCCGGGAGACAAGCTCCCAGCTCCTGCCGTACATTACGTACAGCTTCTTGCGGTACTCCTCGTTGTCAGAGTCGGAGTTGTCGTGGCTATAAACGCCCTTCAGCTCCCTAGCGGGGGATTGGTACCCCAGCTCCTTCTCCCCGGCAGCGGTCTCACTGTCGGAGGCTTTCTCCTTGCTAGACCGCAGGCGAGGAGGGGGTGAGCCATCCTTGGAGGCCTGCTCATGTCGCCCACTGACCCGCTTCGCGAGTTTCTGGATCTCGCGGTAGTCAGCGGCGCTGTGGCGAGCGGTGGGATGAACTGGGCATGAACCTCCATTGCCACCTTACGGGCGCGGGCGCTTGCCATGCGCATTCTGGCCCCCAGCCGCTGCCGCAGCAGCTGGTGTCGTTGCTGCAGCGACTGGACCGCCGGGATGTGGCTCCCCGGTTCTTGTTCTTCTTTTTCTTGCCACCGCCCAGGACGGTAGCCCCAGAGCCACCTGCCTTGGCATCTCCGTCTTGGGGGGCTGAGTGCCATGCACGGCCCTCAGCGGCCCTGGCACACTTGTCAGCCAGGGAGAAAAGCGTGGTAACGCTTTCCACCTCGTGCGTCGCCAGTTTCTCGAGCATCTTCTCATCACGTGCCCCCTGACGGAAAGCAGTAGTGATAGATGCGTCAGAGATACAAGGAATGGTACCCCGTACCTTGGTGAAGCGTGAGATGAATGCCCGGAGCATCTCTCCGGGTTTCTGCCTCACGGCGTGGAGGTGAGCCTGCACACCATGCTGCTGGTACGCACTGGCGAAGTTCGCAGTGAACCTCACACAGAGCTCCTCCCAGGACTGAATCGTCCCAGGAGTGAGGTTCATGAGCCAAGTCCGGGCTGGCCCAGTCAAGGCTATATGAAAGTAGCTCGCCATGACAGCGTCGTTGCCACCAGCAGCTGTGATGGCGGTAATGTACACATGCAGGAATTCCGACGGATTAGTGGTACCGTCGTACTTCTCCGGCAGGTGCGGGCGGAACTTGGACGGCCATGCCACCGCGCGGAGGTGATCCGCCAGCGCAGTGCAACCCACCCCAGCCACCGGGGTGCCCGCCTGTATCCAGGCGTTTCCCGGAGGCTTGGGTGCCGCTGCATCCAAGTCGGCATTGAGGTTGTGGCCCTCGATGTTGAGGCGGCGTTCTCGTGCCCTTTCCACGGAGAAGCGGGCGTCCTCACCCTCGCGCCTGCGGTTGAGCTCCGCCCGCAGGTCTTCTGTTCGCGCACCCCTCACCGTGGGGGAGCGCACGGACGCCGACGCACTGCCCTAGCGCCGGTGGTAGGGTACCACCGCATTGCTAGGCGGAGGTCGTTGCCCAGTCCTTGCAGAACTGGGGGAGGCCTGAGCCAGATAGAGGAGACGTTCAACATCATCCCGCCACTGCCTCAGGGGGTCTGGCGAGGCTGCAGCAGCCAGAGGTTTGCGAAGCAACTCCCTAGCTACCGCCAGCGCTCTGCCGCTCGCAGCTTGTGAGGCGGCCCTTGACGGGCGCCCTGACTCTTGCCAACGTGCAGTGCGCGCCATTGCCGACGGTGGCTACTCCACGGGCATGGTTGCCCCTGGCGCAGAAAGGCGAGTGGCGTGTGGCGCGGATGACGCCGTACCGTCCATCATCTCCATGTCGTCGTCGTGGTGGGAGTGCTCAACCACCCAAACCATGGAGATGGGCAAGAGATGAGCTAAAACTAGCTAAACCCCCACCTGGCGCGCCAAATGTCGTGGTGTGCAAACCCACAGCCTGGTAGCGTAGTGCACCCGCCTAAACCCAGAGGGTGAGTACTCGGGGGTTAGCTAAGATTAGTCCAACCTCGATGGAAGAACACGATGAACACAGCAGGTTTAGAGTGGTTCGGGCCGCTGGAGCGTAATACCCTACGTCCACTGTGTGTTGTATTGCTTGTGCTCTCAAGAGGTTGAGAACAGGATTGTTCGGAATGAATCCGTGCTTGTGTAGTGTGAGTGTAGAGAGATAGTCTCCCTCTCGCCTGGCCTTTTGCCTTAGCTTAGAGAGTCTTGGAGTGTCTGGAGTGTGCAGCGAGCGCCTCCCTTTTATATCTCAAGGGAGGCGCGTACATGGACATTGAGTCCCCGACAGGTGGGCCCAACGATGTAGTATAAAATAACATATTGTACAGACATTATGGCATTGCAGGCGACGGAGATCTCATTCTTGGATTTCCTTGCTCTGCCCGTGGGAATCTTCTGTCCGGCATAGCCATGCCCTGTCTTGTCGAAACGGCGCCAGGGTGTAGCTTAAGGCATTGCCTGCAGCGTAGCTGAATGGGCCGTGTAGCTTGCAGTGTAGGCGGTATGATGAAAAGGTGCCGTGCCATCGTATCCATTTAATGCGGCAGACGGGCTCTGCACGGATGCGGCGCATGTGGCAGCACTGTGTACCTCGGTAATATGCGGTCTACAGTGAGGCATGACAAAAGCTGCCCCACGTGCCGCGGCGGCAGAGCATGCCTCAACCACCCGCATTGAATGCGGTGGGTGGGCGAGTCTTCCACCGGAAGACTCGCGCCCGCGCCTGCGCCTGCGAGACACGTGGCGCCCCCGGACCCCGCCCCGGTGGTGTATTGGTTCTACGCGCGTGGGAGGTCCGGACGGACGCGGGGAGGTCTCGGACGGGGAGGACGTACCCCTTCCAACTCGGGTTACAATAGGACTCTAAACACAAAACCCTAACCCTACTCGGATTACAGGCCCAGACCGGTCAGACCGGTCGGCCCAACCGGTCAGACCGGTCGGCCTCGGTTACTGCCAGTTTTGGCCTCCAACATATGCCCCCTTGCCTTTTTGGTGAGCTATGCAAGCCAAAAAGCAAGTACCTAAACATGCTCTAAAAAATACAGAATTACAGATAAAGCACTGGCCTAAAACAATGCTAAGGACGATATCCAAATACCGGCCATCCTCATCTTCAACCATCTTGCCAAACACTTGGGTAATATTTCTTCAAGTATCTTCCATTCATCGCCCTTGGTAGATGTTCTCCTTGCAGTGTCTCCACCAGATAACCATTTCCGAAGATAACCTTGACAATCTTGTACGGATCTTCCCAACTTGACGACTATTTGCCAAACTTATTGCTCTTTGTCCCAAGAGGTAGAATTGTCTTCCAAACTAGCTCACCAGCTTGAAAAGATTTAGCCCTTACCTTCTTGTTGTAAGCTCTAGCCACCCGAAGTTTGTCCTTCTCAATTTCCTTCAACACTTGCAATCGCTTGTCACTTACCTCATCAATATTATCCATTATCAAATTATGATAATCAACAGCGGAAAGGTCATTTTGTTTAGCCAACCTATAAGCATCCAGATTCACCTCAACAGGCAAAACGGCCTCTTGTTTAGATATGCGATGAGCCCATAATGCTTTGGATAAAACCTCATGCCACCTCTTAGGATTTTCGTCTATGTTTTTCTTGATGAGCTTTATCAAAATCTTGTTACTAGAATCGGCCTGACTATTGGCCTGAGCATAATATGGAGATGAGTTGAGTATCTTAATCTTATAAGATTCGGCAAATTTTCGTACCTCCTTTGATATGAATGACGAACCTTGATCCGTTGTCAAAGTTTGAGGAATACCGAATCTATAAATAATGTGCTCCGTAATGAACTCAATTACCTCTTTATATGTCATATTCTTCAAATGCACTGCTTCGGTCCACTTAGTAAAATAATTCGTTGCAACAAACACAAAGCGATGTCCCTTTGAAGAAGGCGGGTTAATTAGACCAATGAAATCCAAACCCCATCCTCTAAACGACCAATGCTTAATAATAGGATGCAACAACGCAGCAGGCACCAACTGAATATCACCAAACCACTGACATTCTTTACACCCTTTATAATATCTAAAGCAATCTGAAATCATACTTGGCCAATAAAAACCGGCTCTCCTAAGCAACCACTTCAATTTAGGAGCCAATTGATGTGTACCACATATGCCTTCATGCACTTCTCCCATAGCAACACGGGCCTGATCGGTACCCAAACACTTGAGAAGAATATCATCGGCGGTCCCGACGATAAAGCTCATCGTCAACCAAAATATATTTAAATGCCAAACGCTGAATATTTCTTTCTGCACCACGACCAGGGTCTTTCAAATACGCTATGATAGGCACCCTCCAATCTTGCACTTTGGCCTCAATCTCTTGAGTAGAATTTTCAGCCGAACTGCTGCTCGCACCATCCTCAGCGGTCAGATCGGTCCCTAGACTAGTCAGACCGGTCTGAGCGATCAGACCGGTCTCTGTGACCGGTCGGACCGGTTCGTCCAGAACCAGTGACTCGGCTTTAATTCGCATCAGCTTTCTAATATTGAAATATTTCTTTGTAACATTATAGCCAGATGCTTGTTGAGCCAGAGCATTAGCCTTTTCATTATCTTCTCTTGGAATATGTCGAACTACAAATTCATCAAAGCAAGGGATAATATCAAGGCATTTATCAAGATATGCATTTAAAGCTCCATTGTAATATTGGCATACCTTGGATACTTGCTGCACCACCAGAAGTGAATCAACAAAGGCTTCAACAAGTTTGACGCCCATAGATTGCAAAAACTCCAAGCCAAATAGAAGTGCTTCATATTCAACTTGATTATTTGTGCAAAATTCTTCTAACCAGTTTGATAACTCAAAAACAGCACCACTTGGAGAGATAAGAATATTACCAATGCCAACTCATCTCCCATCATCACAAACCGATCCATCAAAATATAATTTTCATGGTGTGCAAGTAATATAGCCGACTTCCAAATTATGCTCATCATTAATTCGATGTTCAACAATAAATTCCTCTACAATTTGGCCTTTTACGGATTTCAAAGATTCATAGGCCAAATCATACTCTACAATTGCATAAGCCCACTTGCCGATTCTTCCACTTAAAATCGGCTTTTGTAACATATGCTTGATAACATCGCCTTGGTAAGTAACTATGCATGTACTAGATAACAAATAGTGCCTCAACTTGGTACAAGCACAGTATAGTGATAATCACAACTTTTCAATAAATGTATACCTTGTTTCCGCATCAATAAGTCGTCGGCTTAGATAAGCAATGATGTACTCCTTCCCTTCGGTTTCTTGAGTCAAACAGTACCAATAATTTTATCTTCAGCAGCCACATAAAGCCTAAAAGGAACCCCTCTCCTAGGCGCCTTAAGTACTGGTGGTGAAGACAAATAATTCTTAATTTTCTCAAATGACTTTTGCTGTTCTGCCCCCCAAATAAATTCGGCTTCATCTTTTAACCGAAGAATAGGAGTAAAAGAATCAATCTTCCCAAATAAGTTAAATATAAATCTCCTCAAGTAATTCACCTTGCCCAGAAATTTCTGTAAATCTTTCTTACAAGTTGGAGCCTCAACACGCTTCATGGCTTCAACTCACTTTGGATCAATCTCTATGCCTTTCTTATGAATAATAAAGCCCAAAAACTTTCCAGCCGATACTCCAAAAGCATATTTAAGTGGATTCATCTTCAAACCATACCGTCGCATCCTTGCACCTCGAAGACGAAGAAAGCTGTTGCTAGCGTCTTGCTCCCCACAGTCAACTCCATGGAAGCCACACCCTTAGCACCAATAGGGTCACCTCCACCCACGCCTCTGACCTTCATGTTTGTCTTGATCAGCTCTTCATCCGTCCCCCCAAGCTTCTTGTACAACAAATAGGGTATTAAATTTACAATTGCCCCCTCCATCAACAAGCATACGAGAAATCTGCCTTCCATTGATATGTGCCCTCATATAGAGGTCCTTCAAGTGATTGTCCGATTCTTTGGGCTTCTGGAATACGGCCTCACATGGCCCAAAATCCAGATGAGCCGCCGCCTCCTCCTCCAAAACGGTGTAGTACTCTTCGGAGAAACGCACAACATTTATCTCCATGTTGCTGTGCTCCGGAGAAGCCCCATAGTCCACCAGTTCCTCATCACCCAAAGCTGCAGGAACTGCTGGAACTTCATCATGTGAAGCTGAAGTAGCTGCTTCGGCCTTCTGCTCGACAACAGACTCGACCGGTCTGACCGGTTGGGCCTGGCGGTCAGACCAGTCCTCTGCACTGGTCAGACCGGTCACCTGGAGCGGTTCAATCGGTCCTGTTGGATGCTCAGCGGACTTAACCCGCCACTCTTTACCTTGAGGAACCATTGGCCGGTATTTGTTGAAGTGTTCATCCCTGAGCTTCTCGGCCTCCTGCTCCTTCTGCTCTTGGTGCCTTAAGCGCTGCAATCTCCTTTTTTGAGAGTGGCTTAAACCCGGTGGGCACCATCTAGGTTGATGGTACTTGCTCGCCGAGCTGCTGCTGGCCTCATGATCATTAGCAAACACTTGTTTCTGAGAATCAGATTTAGCCTATTTGCCAAACACCATCGGCTTCTTTCCAACATCTTTGATGACCACATTCACATCGCCGACTTTCACAACCTCGTCGGCAGTGGTCTTCCCAGAATCAACTTGCTTGGGCTGAACCTTGTCCTCTTTTTTCTTAATGTGATACTCCTGTTTCAGAGGATGGGATTGAACCGGTCTCTGCTGAGATCGGTCTGACCGATCGGGCTGGACCGGACTGGCCGGTGCAGCATTCTACTACTGACCAGATTGGCGCGGGCCCAATCGATCGTATACCGGTGTTATGAAACCTTCCCCATGATAATGTGGTGCATATGGCCTGGGGAAGCATTGCATCCATACTCCTTCGTGTTCCCACACCGGATTTGTAGCATTTGATGCTGGAGGCATCCACGGCATAGTAGCATAAGCCTTTTGGGGAGGGAACACGGTAATAACATCACCTCTGCACTTATTAGGTCCTTCCCTTATTGGGGAACCAGCTCGACGCGGGGGTGACCAAGATCTCTTTTTTAGTGGCCGATCTTGTTGAACGGCCTTTGTGTACTTATTCAGAAGCTGGCCAAAAGTTGGTTTCTGAGTAGCAAACCTTCCCTGATCTTTTGGCACATTTTGCTTCCAAGTACCCACTTCCGGGCGCTTGGGTTTGAAGGTCCTCGATCGTCCCTGGGGCGGACCGGTCTGACCAGTCGGTGAAACCGGTCTGACCGGTCGATCCTGGACAGCAGGCCGACTGGAAGAAGAAGCACCCTCTTGCCCCCCGGGCACATGAGCTTTGACCGTAATTTTTATTAACTCCTTTCCATCAAGAGCCTTTTCCAGAACCACTTCTCTGGCTGGAATTTTGTCATCGGCATTCTTCGGCCTTGTTTCACCAATTACCACATTCTTGCCTTTTGCCCCTTCGGCTTGTTCCGGCCGAATCAGCACCTTTGCATTGTTCAGATCAATGGTATGTGTGTTGGTGTGAACAGGGAATGGTGTCTTATCAATCTTCATCTCAGGAAAAATCAATTGTCCTTCATTCATGGCCGATTAAACCTGGCGATGGAATACATTGCAATCATTAGTCGCATGAGAATGAGAGTTATGAAATTTACAATATGCTCGTCGCTTTAACTCCTCAAGCGGTGGTATACATGAGTAATCTTAATATGTCCTAAATGTAATAGTTCATCAAATATACGATCGCATTTAGAAATATCAAATGTAAATTTTATCTCTTCTTTCTGATTCTTTTGAACTGGCTTAAGTGATGCACATGAAGGGGCCGCCGATGGCCAAACAAACTCAACAGTGTAAACTTCTTTATCCTCATCGCTCGATGAATTAGAATCATACTCAACAACATGGGTATGTGAACGATGAGGTTTATAAGCATCTTTAGAATTTTTAAACTTAGTCTCTTGGCTCATTGCTCGAAGTTGCAAACCATTGATAGAATAATACACAAGACCTTCGAGCCTCTCTCTAAGATGTGAACGCAAACCACCAAGAGCAATATTAGCTAAATCTTTTTCAGGAATAGTCAAATAGAAGCATCGGTTTTTAATATCTTTAAATCTTTTGAAATAGTCCGAGACTGATTCATCTCGGCCTTGCCTAACCGATGTCAAATCTGTTATTTTTGCCTCATTATCCCCATTATAAAAGTGATCATGGAATTTTTGCTCCAATTTATTCCAAGATTGGACCGAATTTTGGGGTAAAGATGCAAACCAAGAAAATATTGTTCCAGTTAAAGATAATGAAAACAAACGTACTCGTAAAGAATTACTGGAACTAGCCTCACCAAGCTAAGCCATATACTGACTTATGTGTTCCCAAGTTGACCGATTATCATCCCCACTAAACTTAATAAAATCAGGGACCCTCCACCGCGAAGGATAAGGGACTAAATCAAAAGCATCGAGATACGGTCGCTGATACAAGCGGCTTTTACTAGGAGCTAAACCTAGTTGACTCAGCTCGCTTCTAAAAAGTTGGCTCAGATCCTCTTTTATTTTAATTAGACCGGGCTTGTAATTTTCAGCGTTTGATGTTTGGGCACCAGATGTTAGACGATTTACTGTCGGAGCAGTATCACTCATCGTCTGTACGGCATTATGGGGATTATTTCTAGTTAAATCATCCCAAACATCTTGTGGTATAGCGGGTGGAAAAGGTGGCTCACCATATGACCTGGTGGTGTATGGCAGCACAAAACCCTCCAATTCATTGGTTCGGCTAGGGGCACCCGAACTTGGAATTGGCGCAAGTGCGGGAGTGGACGCCGAGGCCAGCACCATGGCACCTGTCTGACTAGTCGGAGGGGCCGGTCTGACCGCACCTGCCGCCGAGGCAGCGGTCTGAACGGTCGATGTGACCGGTCTGACCGGTTCAGCCATGGTTGGCCAAACGGTGCCTGGAGGTAGTGACTGCCCAGCAAAATAATTCGGTGGCATACCATACTGCACATTAGCATTAGAAGCAGGTGCTACCGAACTTTGAGCAAGATCCTTAGTGGAATAAGATGTATCTACGGATTTGCCCTTTTCTATCTTTTCATGCATCTCAAATAAGAGATTTTGCGTGAGAGTTTGTGACTTCTCAAATTTGTCCATGAATCCCCTTAAGAAGTGAACAAGAGGATCTTTAGGAGGACTTACTTCAACAGTAGGAGAAGTTGACGTTTTAGTGGAAGGAGCAGACGGGGTAGAAGACAGGATCGACGTCATGACGAATTGCTCCTTCTCAATCACACCTTGCCGAGTCTTCCCGTAGCATGTTAGCATCTTTGCCTTGATCTCCTCGTTCTGCCGCTTCAGGTCAGCCTTGAACTTCAGGCGCTGCTCCTCATGTAGATCTTCATAGTTGATATTGATGGTGTTGGATGGATCTACTTTGGACAGATCTGCTTTCTCACCGGCCATAGGAACCGATGTAGATCTTTCCTTCCCCAGCGGAGTCGCCAAAAAGTATGTTGACGCTTTTCTGGTCAACACACTAGTGCGCTAGAATGCGCGGATCATAAACGATCGTCACCAGCAGGCTTCAGACAGGACCAGTCAGACCGGTTCCTCCAACCGGTCGGGAAGACCTAGAAACTCGAGCTCGGGAGGGACCCCATCGGAGCTTGAAGAACTAGGGTTGTATTGAAATCGGCAGGCCACTCAAGACGCCCTTGAACGCCGTTAAGACGAGTAAAAAACAGCAAAGGGGTTGAAAAATCTATGGTTTGAGAGATTGAGTAAAGAGAGTAATTTTTTATTCAATTGTGGTTAGAAACCCTCAATCGGCCGCAGCCTTTATATTTATAGACCAGGAAGGACGTACCCCCTTCCAAACCGGGTTACAAAAGGACTCTAAACACAAAACCCTAACCCTACTCGGATTACAGGCCCAGACCGGTCAGACCGGTCAGCCTCGGTTATTGCCAATTTTGGCCTCCAACAGAAGGTAATCGGGTTGATTGGCGGAGCGAGCGGCCCTGATTGATTGGCCTTGGCGCCGTCCAAACCTTGGATCGCATGAATGCCATCTCCGCCGCATGCAGCGGATCCCCTGGACGCCGGTGAGTCCCAGCGGGCACTGCAGCATCCTTCCCCCTGGAGACCTTCTCCGCCGCCTCCGCACGACTGCACGAGTGTACTGGCGTTGTGTGCACATGCAAGGCATATTTGATCTGCGATGGTTCTATATGGGCGAAGACAAAATCAAATGAAAACAACATGGGGGACAAAGTGCAATAAAAAAATTATTCAGCATAACTTTGAATGCTTATTTCTATAAAAATATTTGCTTGAAAAGTGATATATTTATATTTTTATAAAAGTGTTTTTTAAGACAAATATATTCATATGGATTTTATTTTTTCAAACTCAATAATTTAAAAGTTATTCATGATTTATATTTCTAATGTATGGCCCAAATCTTTTCCAGAACGACATTCTTTTCCTACAAAGAGGGAGTACTAATCAAAGTTATTACCAAAGATACCAATTGGCCACCGGAGGAAACATGGAGTCACAAATACTAGGTTAATGGCACCGACTCTTATTAGCTATAAGCCCATAATACTAGAATACTAGATACTACAACAAACACACAATCATCAACGTTGACAGACATATGCCTGAGAGTGAGTAAACAGTTCGATCAACCTATACACTCATGGACGTCCATGTATAGATCTACTTGACATGGAGCTGCTGAACACCATGATATATCATATTCAGTGCCAAAAAAGCGTCATTGAGAGGTGTCTTGGGCTACCCAACACGAGTGCGCAAATAGGATGCGCCCCTTCCACCCTTGTAGAAGCCAATGGCCATCCTCACATATCAAAAAGTTCTTGTGGTGGTGCTTCTGGACTGCATCTTTTACGACCTCTACAATTCTTGATTTCAATGGCAGCAGCCTCAGCCCTGCCCGTTGGTTTCTCACCTGCCATTGCCTATACTTTTCAGGGCGTTGCGCCAAGTCTAGTCCCTCACAGGCGATGATGTTAAGTGCAGGACGACCAAGCACGAACTGCTCCAGCACCACTCGAGATTTGCTCTCCCTTGGCATGGTTGCATCCAGTATGTCAAATAGTGCCATGTAGTAGGACATCACCTCTCGAAACCGTGCCACGAATGAGGAACCACATGAACAATTCAAAATGCTCTGGATGAACACGTTGGGCCTCATCTTCTTGATGTTACTGAGGACGGTATCCCTAGGGCTTTGTCTGTCAAAGAATACACTCTCGTCCATCAAGGTGCTAAAACTGAAGAGGTCATTCACGACAAGCACCTCATCTGTGTTGGTGTTCAAGTCTTCGATGCGAACATCCTCCCATTTCTTCATGATTGTGTGGAACTTGAAAGAAGCCAAGCCGAACTCATTGGCCCAATTGCTGAGCCTGCACCCTAGTTCCTCAATTCGCTCTGCTGGACAGGCCTTGAGCTTGGCAGGGCCTATGGCGGTGATCTTCACCTCTGGCGGGCCACCTTCTCTACCCGCCAGCAAGCGGAGCAAGCCTGCCCATTGGAAGCCAAAATGCATACCGTAATCCACAATGTGCAGCTTCCTCTTACCCACCATGGCCTGCAAGATTGTCATCGTCGAAAAACTGAGTGCCACCTTTTTGAAGCAGCAGACTGCATAGTAAAGTCTATAGGCCTTGAGGAACTCCACGATGGAGGGATGCTCTGCCATGAGCAACTGCCAAAGCTGGCTACCTGCACCCACTAGCCGTGCCTCCAGCCCCTTGGTGAAACACAGAGCTACCCGTTGTGTGGCATCCCCTGTTGCTGATGCATGTTGCTTGATTTCCATTAGCAACTCCCGTGCCCTCATGTGGTTGTTTGTTGCCACGGCCTGCGCACAAGATATTAGCAATGTGCGTATGTCCACCATATTGTTCTTCGCCGCCTTGTTATATTTCTTCCTGTTTCCCTTATCCACCTTGGTGTCCATGGAGACATGCAGCTTCCCCATGCCCTTGATGCATGTATCATAGGCATGCAACATCATTTCATCAAGCATCTCATTGGCACAATTCTCCTCTGGATCCTTGATCATCTTTGCAGCTTTGCCGGTCCTTATTTCTTCCTCCGTATGGTTATCCCTATTATACCTCTTCTTATCCCCACTATGATTGCTGCTTTTCTGGACCATCTGATTCACCTGCACACCCCCTCTAAACTGCTTGTTGTCTTTGGGCAAGAGCATGTTTGCCTCTTCCATGCCTTTTAGGAACGCCCGAATTGCGTCGGTACCCTTGGATAAGGCTGAGTTGAGGTTGAGTGTGCTATCATCATCCCTGCCATCTTGCAATAAATCTTTGGCACTGTCTGTGTTACTGGTGTTAGCACCATAGGAAGAGGAGGAGAGAATTTGAGCAAAGGGTTGCTGCACCTGGAGTAGAGCAGGGTGATCATTGAGCTCATTATCATCAATGTCATCCTCCAAGAGCATGTGAGAGATGTAAGGGAGCATCATGTCATTAGGGACGACATGCTGTTGACAGCCCTCACTCATGCCACTGGACTTCTCGAGAAGGGATGGTTGTGACTGCTCCATAAGACCCTTGACGAAGAATTCCTCTGGTGTGGTGGCCCTGATGATCAGTGGTAATTAACAGGAGGCGCTGTATCTTTTGGTTAAATATATCATAATGAGAAGAATAGACAAACTCTTGGTTAATGATTCCAGCATATTATGATCCAGGAGTGCAAAAGACAATGGCAAGCTGCAACTCCAATGCCGCTTGAATGTGGAGACCATGTCTAGCTATATTTCCAATGTTGCTTGGTCAAATGTCGTGAAAGGTAGCTACTGCACAGAACAAAAATCAATATAATACATTGAAAAGAAGATCATCGAAACAAACCCCAATTGTCCGACCTATTGTAAATGACAAAGCAATAAGAAATACCGGTGTGGGATGCAAAGCACATCTAGATAAAGTAATAGTGATCTAGGAAGAATTACTAGGGACAGAAGCCGATCGAGTTTAGATAGGTGTTTACATATTTTTTTTGGATATGTGAAGCAAGTGAGGCATTATGAAACATGTATGCCAAGATTTATGAAACAAATATACAGGTTGATCATGTGTCTCTGGTGTTGTAATTTTTGAAATGCTACTGCTAATTGAAAGCGATCGGGTGCTCTAGCCTAAGAGGGGGAGGGGTGAATTAGGCACTCTAAAAAAACCTTAACCTATGGTTCCAACTAGTTTGCACAAAAACTTAAACTAAAACAATCTATCTAGATGTGCAACTATGGTTCTTCTAGTGTGAAACCCTCATCCCAAAAGAGTTTAGCAACCTATAGCCAATCCTATCAAGAAACTACTCTATGAAAGTAAAGTCACAAAGATTGCAATACTTAAATGCGGAAGATTAAAGGAGGGATGAGAGGAAGCAAACTCTTTGACACGAGGATTTATCCCGTGGTTCGGTTAGCCACAAAGGCACACCTACATTCATGTTGTTGAAGCACTCACAAAAGAGTATTGCTTCTTGGCAATCAAGTCTCTCCCGGGGACACCAAGTCACCGCGGTCACCTTGATCCCGATTTCCACTAAGAGAGCTTGTCCACAAAGGAGGGGTCTCCGTCCCCCGCACAAGGTTATCGACGCCGCTCCACACCAAGCCGGAGGGTCGTTGACGTGCCGGCGAGCCACCAAGACTCCAAGGAGGCCGGCGCACCGAGATACACGAGTGGTTCTCTCTAGAACCGTAGCACAAGGATCTCAACCTTGCTTACTCACTCACTCAAGAGCTAATCTAGCACTTACACAAAGCTAGTGCTAAACCTAAGGATTTGATCAATATGCACTTGGGTTGGCTTGGAGGTGTTCTTCAATGCATATGGGGTCTCTCTAGTTTCCAGCAACAACAAAATGGCCGGGGCGAGGCGTATATATAGGCCACCAAGTCTTGGAGCCGTTGCTCCAACGGATAGCTGAAATTAGTAAACCATCGGTTGAACCGATGCCTCTGTATGGGGTAGCGTCGGTTCAACCGGTCACTCACAGGCTGAAACTAGCCGTTGAGCTTCTGATACACAGTCTGCAGCTGACACAGTACCCATCGGTTAAACCGGTGCTTAGGCGTTGGTTAAACCGGTCACGCTGGACCAATTATATAGCCGTTACACTCTCTCATCTTGCTGACGTCATTGCACCGATGCTTGCTCCGATGGGGCATCGGTTCTTCCGGTGTTGAAGGCTTGGTTTCTGGGCACTTGACATCGTCTCTGGACAATAGTACGGTGATTACACCGATGCCTAACTTGACACCGTCGGTTCAACCGGTGCAACACTCCTTTCTTCATTTGACCTTCCTTGATCTCCATTTGGCCCTCAAACTTGCACTGATGCCAGAGCGTCGGTTAAACCGGTGCTATAGATTTCAATAGAACTCGTCCAATTCAGCGTTTCTTTGAGTTCTTTCTTCGTGTTTTGCTTTGTATGGCCTTTTTACTTCATCCCTAGGATCTAGAAATGTTCACTTAACAAAACCATTAGTCCCATTGATTGTATTGTTATACGATCACCAAAATCACTCGAAATGGCATAAATGGTGCCATGTTCGTTACACTAATAAATGGTAATTTCTGACTTAGAGGCATCATCGGCACACCTTATTACTACCATGAGACTTACATGACGGTGGAGACTGTGTAAGAAATAAATTATCCTGTGTCTTAATTAGTCTGCAATGACTGTCCATACTTCAATTTTTCTCCAACAACGACCAAAATTACACCTCTATATATATGTGAACCACCCAACTACTATTGGTAGAGTACTCTTTTTCTGACCAGGAGCAACAGGTCCCATGTCACCATTGTTACAAGGAACACAAATCAATATCAGAGTAACATTCATGCTTCTAGTATTTGACTCGATCCCGGTGACAGTTTACCAAGCAAAAATGCAGTACAATGCGGTTCACAGACACACGGAAATATTGATAGTGAGCTTAATAATACTACTATCCAACAGAGCATCGAGAATCAGAAGCTTGAACAGCACAGAAGAGTAGACTAACAAACAAAACTATCGTTAAGTATATAAGCCCCATGGAGCTAGGTGATTAGCATGAGCATGCTGCAATTACTTGAATTCACGTGAAATTATTGCTGCCTAACTTACTGGTACAAATCTAACCAAATGGACGTCCTCGATTCCTTACATGAATGCATCTGCCCACTGAAGAACCAGACGTTTGAGCTTAATCGTCCTGGATCCAAACTTAAAGCCTGCAAGTACAGTAGTCTCTTGTTGAAGCCAAGCTCTTACCGGCTGGCGGCAGGGACGGCAATCGACCGGACGTGCATGAGAAAAGCTGAAGCGGAATTCTGCTGAAGGAACCATCCGTACGTGCCCAACACTGCTTCCATGATCAACTACAGCCAAGAACAGAAGAGGCTGGGAAGGAGGTAACCGGATGGCAAGCGGAAGAAGGCTTCGACGGGGCAAGGGAATTTCTACAAGCACCTTCCGCCCCGTCTCCTGTACACAGTACACTGGCCAGAGAACCAGAAGCCCCCGCCGGGGGACGGCCGGGCGGCGGAGGAGCGGCCCTGCCCTGATGGATTTGCCTCGGCGTACGCGAGGCCGGTGAAGGCCACCCATCGAACTCCCAGGCCTCGCGAGGAAGAGGAAGAGTCGTCTCTTGCGATGCGCCGATCTCGGCCGCACAGGATCGATCGGACGGCCAATAAACACCCAGGGGGTGGACGGTGTTTCAAATACCATCCACCTCTGGGATCGTCGCACGTCCTCGTCGTGATCGTCGTGCACAGGCTGACAAGCTTCTCGCGCCGCGTCAGCCACGCCGCCCACCAGGCTCCTCCTGCTTCGATCTCCTCCAACCCCTCGCCGTCGTCGTCACGCAGGAGCACCGGATGGAGAGAACGAACTTGAGGAGTCGATGCTCGCGCGCGGCGCCCACGCCACGGTGCCCGCCGTCGATAAAAGTACCGCCTTCCCAATGGCAGGAGCAGTACCGGCGACTACGCCGCCGCCGCCGTCTTCTCCCCCTGGCTCCTGGTTGACAAGCACATTCAAGCCGCCGGTGCACGGGGAGGAGTCTCTAGTGAGCGTGGACAAGCTGGTCTTGTTCGTGGCCATCACCTGCGGCGCCGGCGGCACGCAGACGCTGACGGCGATCGACAACATAGGGCAGATCTCGGGCGACGGGGGGCGGACGATGAACGCGGCCGGTAGACACTGCGCCGTGCCGTGCAGCAGCGAGGAGCCAGGGGACGGCGACCGATCGGAAGCGAGCGGCCTGATCGAACTCCAAGCCTCCAAGTCTCGGGAGGAAGGAATGGGAGGACTCCCTGACAAAACGCCGATCTGAGCCGTACATGTTTGATCCGACGGCTCCGACGCACCCAGGGGTGGACGGTATTTCAAATACCGTCCACCCGGTCTGTGTCGCAAACACCGTCCCCCTCAAATCGCGCCATGCTGCCATCTCCACCGCACGCCGCCGCTCGCCCGGGCGCCGGCGAGTCCAGGCGGCCCCCGCCTGCGACGGCGTTCCTCACAGAGACCTTTCCTCCGCCGCCGCACGAGTCACTGGTGGTGTCGTGCGCTCCGACCCCTCTTAGCCCTTCTGCAACCGCATTGAGCTCCAGTTCACCACCGCTCATGGGGAACGACGGTGAGCGAGCGCCATGGCTTCGTCAGAATCCTCTCTGCGGAGAGTGCAAATTGTTTCCTCAGGAACGGTGGATTCATTATTCTACCTCTTGAGCGAGTTCGCTGGACAGAGCATGGGAAACTAGCCCAACTGCTAATCAAATCAAAACAATCGTTCCTGGACGCACACCACCGCCTGCACAGCTACGCTGCCTTGTTCGTGCTGGCTCCTGTCCCAGGGAGGTCCATGGAAAGGAAGGAGCTGCTGCCCGGCTTTCCTGGACGTGGACCGCCATGGCGCGCCTCTCTGGTTTCTGAGTTGTCGCTGGCCTTGTCTTCGTCGCCGCCGGCCAACCGAGCAACGCAAGACCATGGCCACTCTGTGTGCAGCGGCGAGGACCCCATGAGAGAGCAGCGGGCCCTGGCCGGCGGAGCTTTGGCCAGCAATGCGCGAGAGGTGTGTTCTATCAGCGTTCATAGAGAGGAAGAGGAAGAGGCTCATCGATCTTGACCGCAGAAATCTGATCCTACGGTCTACGGGTACTCAGGGTATAGTATTCCATCAGGCCCGAGGCCCATGGGCCGGCCCGAAGCACGAGAATTGGGCCCGGTACACGGCCCGGCCCGGCACGAAGGTAAACAGGCCCGGGCCGGCCCGACACGGGCGTCGTGCCGTGCCTGGGCCGCGCCTCAGGCATGTGGGCCGGCCCGGCCCGGCCCGGCACAGTTAGCGGCCGGCCCGACTCGGCACGTGGGCCGGCCCGTGAGCACGAAGCCCACGTAGCCCGCCAGCCCGAGCCGGCCGGCCACATATAAGGGGGGAGGGGGCGTGCGCCGCCGGTAACCCTAGCGCCCCCCTCCATTCTTCGCCCACCTGGCTCCTCCGCCTCGTCTCCTCCGCGGCTCCGTGCTCCGCCTCTCCGTCTCCCCCGCTCCTTGCCAGATCCGCTCCACCCCGAGTCCCCGACCTCGACCCCACCTCTCTGGTGTAGATCCGCCGCTCTCCGACCTCCTCCTGTCGCGCGGATCGCCGGTAACCCTAGCCCCCTCCATTCCCGCCCGCCTGGCCGCCGCCTCGTCTCCTCCGCCTCTCCGCCTCCCCCGCTCCTCGCCAGATCCGCTCCACCCCGACCTCCACCACACCTCTCCGGCGTAGATCCGCAGCTCTCCGACCTCCTCCTGTCGCGCGGATCGCCGGTAACCCTAGCCCCCTCCATTCCCCGCCCGCCTGGCCGCCGCCTCGTCTCCTCCGCCTCTCCGCCTCCCCCGCTCCTCGCCAGATCCGCTCCACCCTGACCTGCACCCAACCTCTCCGGCGTAGATCCGCCGCTCTCCGACCTCCTCCGCCTCTCCTCGGCCAGATCCGCCGCTCCAGTGGACCTCCTCCGACTCTGCTCGGCCAGATCCGCCGCTCCCCTCAGGCCCTCACCTCCTCCCCTCTCCTTTCTTCTACTTCTTCCTCACGAATCCTCCTCTCCCCTCTTTGCGAGTCTGTGTGGCCTGCAACTCCGGTGAGGGCGTCGACGGCAACTTCGGTCTTCGGTGCTCAGGCCAAAGGTAAGTCAGAACTCGCCTTTCTTCTCCTTCTTCCTCATGAATCCCCCTCACAGATGTTCCTCCTTGTGTAGGCTATGAGGGACCGAAGACCGGCGATGGCCGCCGATGACTCCTACAACAATGAGTTGCGGTCGATGGGCTTTCGCGGAGATGATGAGGATGACCTGTCTGCGGATGCCGCTGAGCTGTTTGGCAGCAATGCTGCCATCGACCTGGATCCAGAAGGCTTTCCTCAGGGGACCGCCGCTGGATCTAGCACTGGCAGCTCGAGCACCGCCGCTGCCACTGACTCTAGCACGACCAGGAAGAGGAGGGCGTCCACCTCCAAGGTCTGGAAAGACTTTGATGAGATCTATGAGGTAATTGATGGTAAGGAATGTCGAACTGGTGCTAGATGCAAGCATTGCAAGAAAAACCTCCCTGGTAAATCAACCCATGGTACTGGTCACTTGAAGCGGCACATTCCTATATGCCCTGTTTTGAAATCTCGTAATGCCATGACTCAATCTCAATTTAAGTGTAATCCTGATGGCTCTGTGCACCTTTGGGAGTACAAACCAGAAGTAGCTCGTACTGAGTTGTGTAGGTTAATTGCTCGTCTTGACCTGCCTATTTGCATTGGTGAGTCTGATGCTTTTGAAGAGTACATTACTACTACTCATAATCCTAAATTTGCTAAGGTGTCTAGGCAAACAACCACTAGAGATTTTGCCAAGTACTTCACTGAACGTCGTGCTCAGCTTGTTGAGTGCTTGAAGTCTGTATCCTCTGTTGCTCTTACTTCTGATATCTGGTATGGCAATGCTAAGGAGAATTACCTTAGTGTGGTTGCTCATTTTGTGAATGCTGATTGGCAACTAGAGAAAATGATCTTAGGTCTCAGGTTGATTGATGTGTCTCACAATGCTGAGAATATTGCTGAGCGTATTACTTCTGTTATTGCTGATTATGGGTTAACTGATAAAATATTTGCTGTTACACTGGACAATGCTGCTGCTAACACTAGGGCTATTAATCAACTTAATATTGTTTTGTCTGGTTATGTTGGTAGCTTGTTCCTGCATCAAAGATGTGCTTGTTATATCATAAATCTTATTGTTAAGGCTGGTCTTGAAGTATTTAAGCCAATGCTTGGTGCATTTAGATCTGCTATATCATTTCTAAACTCATCTAACCAGTGCATTGCTGCATACAAGTCATATTGCATTGCTGTTGGTGAAAGACCTCGCAAGTTTGGCTTGGTTATGGATGTGAGATGGAATTCTACTTATGTTAAAACATCTCCTGCCCCATAAGGCCACATTCTCTGTTTTCATCACTACTCAGCATCCTTTAGTTGATGGTCAGAACCTCCTGACAGACCAGCATTGGTATGTTGCTGAAATTTTTTTTGAATTCCTTGAACAGTTCTATGATTCCACTGTTGTTATGTCTGGTGTTTATTACCCCACATCTCCATTAATATTGCATCATGTTCTTGAGATAGCTATCCATCTAAATAATTATGAAAATGATAGAGACTTAAGATCAGTTGTTGTTCCTATGAAAGATAAGTTCTTGCAATACTGGTGTGACATACCCATACTCTACTCCTTTGCATTTATACTAGACCCTAGGGCTAAGCTGAAAGGTTTCACCAATGTTCTTAGACTTCTATCTCAGCTTAATGGTAATGATTACTCATGCTACTTGACTGAGGTAAGGGCTGAGTTGTCTGTTATTTTTGCTAAGTATGATGAGAAGTTTGGTGGTGTAAGGTTGCAAAGGGTTGCCCAACCAGGCCCTACAGGTAAGAGAAAAACTGGTTGGGGAAGAATCTTTGGTGGTGAGTCTTCTTCTTCTGGTTCTAGTTTGTCTGGTACTACTCTTGGTTCTGTTACTAGTCTTGGTTCTGGTTCTACTTCCTCCTTGCATAGAAGAACCTCTGCTAGTGCTCTGTTGCAAGCTGCAACTTCTGGTGCTTCTCTAGCATCTGGTTCTGAATTGACTGCCTACCTGGACAGTGATACTATTAATCAGTATGATGATGATTTCAATATCTTGCAGTGGTGGCATGAGTATAAGCTATCATATCCTGGTCTTTCAATTCTAGCTAGAGATGTAATGATTGTTCCTGTTTCAACAATATCATCAGAATCTGCATTTAGTATGACTGGCAGGATTATCGAGGAGCAACGACGGTGTCTGGGCCCTGAGATCGTGGAGATGTTGGCTCTGATCAAGGACTGGGAGCAAGCCGATGCAAGACTTCAGCATCTTATAGAGGATGAAGAACTTGAAGAATCATTTGAAAACTTATATCTAGATGTTGAATCTGTATAACTGTGTAGTGTGGACTGTGGAGTCCAAGACTTGAACTTGTGATGAACATTTGAACATTTAGAGCTGGCTGTACTCTTTTCCTTCGTAGGGTTTTGTCCTCACGAGGTGTATGGTTTTACCTACAAAGGTTTTTAACGAGGCAGCACCCAAAACAGCTCAATTTAATAAGTTTGAACTGTGTGTGTTCTGTGATCTGTGTGTGTGCTGTGATCTGTGTGTGTATGATCTTAGACTTCAATGTATTTGTGAATTTGAATCTTAGATTTGAAATCTTGAAATCATTCTGAGTTGAGGGAGTGACGGCTTGGTGCAGATGCCTAGCCGGGCTCGGGTTGGCACGGGCCACGAAGCCCGCCTGGCATATCGGGCCGGCCCGGCACGCCAAACAGGCCCCCATGCCGTGCTCGTGCACAGTGCTCGGCACGTGGGCTGGCCCGGCCCGGCACGATTAGTTATCCGGGCTAATCGTGCCGGGCCGGATTGGGCCCGGGCCGGGTCGGGCCGGGCTCAGCCCGTTGGACAACTATACCCAGGGGGTAGACAGTATTTGAAACACCGTCCTCCCGGACGGTATCCCAAACACCGTCCACCCCGTGGGGGCGCGAGAGCGCTGTCTCCGCCGCACGCCATGGCTCGCCCGAGCGCCGGCGACTCCCGGAGGCCAGTCCAGTGCCTAAGGCATCTTTCCTCCTGCAGACAGCGCCGCCTCCGCCGCCGCTGCTTGCGTCCGCCGTGCGCTGGCTTCCGTCGTGCTCTCCCAGTGCCCGTCCTTCCCCTTCTAGCCCCGCCAGCAACTGCACTCACGCACGGGCACCACCAGGTCGCTCTGCAGCGTGGATTTTGCAGTCTATCGCTTATTTCAGTCGGCCATTTTTGGATGGATTCGTTGGACAGACTTCGATCAGACATTAAGCTCTGTGGCACAAAAGGAGATGGCTACTGCCATGCTCTCTCAGTCTGGCCCCCTAGACAAGCTGGCAGCGACAAGAGAGATGGAGGAGAAGTTGACATCGGCCGATGCTCGGAAGAGCAAGCCGCAGGTCTCCACCATCGGGGCATCTACTATATAAGGTGAGTGCTCCCCCTCCATGCTGTCGTTTCAACACCAAGATAGACTGAAATCACAAACCATATTGGATGCAGTTGGAACAGCGCCTAATACAGCCGGACCAACTACACAAAGGAATGTCGCCTGTTCGGATGGAGTTTGGTCAGTCACAGGAGGCGCCCATGACTGTTGTTTCGACTCCATCCAACAACATGGCAGGTAATGACCAGTCTAGTGATGAGATTGGTTCAGTTTTTATTGATGGGAAACATCGGAGTACGCGGACTAACTACTCGTATTCTGCAGATGGAATTTCTGCAGCGGACGAGCTAGTGATGGATAAGGCCACAAGAAGAGCTGCGGAAAGGAAATTAGACAGCTCGGTGGCAACTCCACAGAAAGGTCCCAACAAGCCTAAAAATACAGGTAAGTCACCAATTGATACCTGCACTTCAAATTTAAATTCGATAGGAATTTCTATGGGTAGCACTCCAAAGACAATTAAAGTTTCCTACAATGCGTTGAAACACATCAAAATAGACAAAATCAAAGTTCAACCAAAAGCTGGTACAACTGGTAGTGGTGAAGTTAATCCCTATTCTTTAAGCGATGGGGAGGACTCTGAAGATGACAGTAGTCTTCTTTCCCGCTTAGTGAAAGACATAACGAATGTTGATTTGGATGACTTGGACCTTGGCACAAAAATATGTGACCTAGGTATCTGGTCGTAAATCTAAATCATCATCGAAAAAGGAGAAGGCTCGAAAGAGAGCCCAAAAAACTAAAAAAGAAATTTCCCCATTAAAGGCTTCTTTTGGAATAGCAGAGGTCTATCAGACTTGGCTAAATACCGGTATATATCAGAAGCTATCAGAGATCACAACCTTGACTTTGTCGCCGTCATGGAGACCGGGAAACAAGACATGTCTAGAGCCAACCTTAACCGACTTTCGGGAGGTGCGGATTTTGTTTGGCATTGTCTACCGCCAAGTGGACGTTCGGGTGGCATTCTTCTGGGGGTGAACTCCTTAATCCTTGACTTATCTTTAATAGTGGAAGGGGAATTTTTCATAAAATTCCATCTCCGCAACAAATAAGATGATTTAAAATGGTTTCTAATGGCAGTCTACGGCCCGGCACAGGAGGATTTTAAATCAGCCTTTTTGTCCGAGCTTGTTCGCACCTGTCAACAGAATACATTGCCAACCTTAATCGGGGGAGATTTTAATATCATGAGACATAGCAAAGAAAAAAACAAAGATAACTTTAATCCCCGATGGCCATTCCTATTCAATGCTGTCATAGATAGTTTTGATCTTCGGGAGATAGAGTTGATAGGTCGACAATTCACCTGGGCAAACTCCCTAACAAATCCTACCTATGAAAAACTCGACAGGGTTTTGATGACAACTGAATGGGAACTCAAATATCCATTGGTAACGTTACACACTTTAGACAGAGGGGTATCAGATCACACTCCGCTGCTTTTAGAGACCGGTGATCCAGCTTTTTTGGGACATCCTAAACAGTTCAAGATGGAACTCAGTTGGTTGTCTCATGAGGACTTTAAAGAAAAAGTCAAAGAAATCTGGATTCAACTAGTTGTGGGGCAAAATTCGGTTCAACGTTGGAATATAAAAATAGGGGCACTTAGAAAACACCTGCGGGGATGGGCACGCCATCACCATGGGGGTGTATAAAGCCCAAAAGGAAAACCTACAAAAGGTTGTGACTAACCTAGACACTCAAGCTGAGATAAGAAATCATCTCAAGGAGAGAGAGACCAGTTGGAGACTGCTCGTGATGACCTAATAAAACTTCTACGGGAAGAAGAGCTTAGGTTTTATCAATGAGCCAAAGCAACTGATGTCCTTTTGGGGGATAACAATACTAGATACTTCTAGATGATTGCTAATGGCAAACATCGAAAGAAGCGTTTTTTCTCACTAGAACATGAGGGGGGGGGGATAGAGGGTCAACAAAACCTCAAAGAGTATATCACCAAGTTCTATAAAGACCTGTTTGGACCACCGGAGGACAACCACTTCAGCCTGAATAATACGAGGGATGATATCCCTCAAGTCAGTCAACCAGAAAACGAGTTTCTCACGGCTCCGTTCACTGAAAAGGAGATCCGGAAAGCGATTTTTAGCATGGAACACAACAAAGCACCAGGCCCGGATGGCTTCCCTGTTGAGTTCTACCAGCATTTTTGGGAAGTCATCAAAGGTGACCTTATGAACATGTTCCATGATCTGCACTTTGGTGACCTGCCTTTATTCAGTCTCAATTTTGGTGTCATAACCTTATTGCCTAAAACCCGAGAAGCAAATAAAATTCAACAATACAGACCCATCTGCCTGCTGAATGTCAGCTTTAAGATATTCACAAAAGTGGCCACATGCCGTATTAATTCACTGGCAGACCACCTTATCAGCCCTACACAAACAACTTTTATGCGTGGCCGGAACATTTTAGAGGGAGTCATAGTTCTACACGAGACCATACATGAGTTACATCGAAAGAATCTGAGTGGGGTTATCTTCAAAATAGATTTTGAAAATGCCTACGATAAAGTAAAGTGTAACTTCTTATTGCAAACGCTTCAGTTGAAAGGCTTTTCACCCAAATGGATTGAGTGGATTAAGTCGTTCATCTCAGGCAACAGCGTGGTGATTAACGTCAATGATGAGATTGGTCCTTACTTTCAAACGAAGAAAGGGCTGAGACAGGGAGATCCGCTTTCACCCATCCTATTCAATACAGTAGCAGATATTCTCACTCCTCATCAATAGAGTCAAAGCCAATGATCAGGTACATGGAGTGGTGTCACACCTAATCGATGGTGGGCTTTCTATCCTACAGTACGCTGATGACACAATACTATTCATGGACCACAATTTGGAACAAGCTCAACACATGAAGAACATCCTTTGTGCTTTTGAGCAGTTATCTGGTCTTAAAATCAATTTTTACAAAAGTGAAATTTTCTGCTTTGGCGAAGCTAAGAACTACAAGAACCATTACATGGAACTGTTTGGTTGCAACTCAGGCAACTTCCCAATCAGATACTTAGGCATTCCAATCCACTATAGGATGCTTTCTAATAATGATTGGGTTAGGATCCAAGAATGATTTGAGTAACGTCTCAGTAGTTGGAAAGGAAAAACCTTTCAACTGGAGGCAGATTGACACTCATCAATTCGGTCCTTAGCAGCCTTCCCATGTACATGATGTCCTTCTTTGAAATCCCAAAAGGGGTTCGTAAAAAGCTGGATTACTTTCGGTCTAGATTCTTCTGGCAAAGTGACGAGAACAAAGAAAATACCGTTTGGCAAAGTGGAGTATTCTGTGCCAACCCAAGGATCAGGGTGGACTAGGAACACATAACCTAGAGCTTAAAAACATTGCTCTGTATAGTAAGTGGCTATATTGTCTTCTAACGACATACGGTACATGGCAGCAAGTCCTACGCAATAAGAACTTAGGGAATAAACCTTTAGTACAAGTCCAATGGAAGAGTGGGGATTCACATTTCTGGGCAAGCCTAATGAAAGTCAAAGCAAACTTCTTAAAATTCGGCACCTTCATCATTAAGGATGTGTCTCAGATAAGATTTTGGGAAGATGCATGGTTAGGTAATAGATCCCTTCACGAACAATACCCACAACTTTATAACATAGTTCGCAAAAAACAAGATACGGTGGCTGAGGTACTGAGTTCAGGTACCCCCAATCTATCTTGGCGAAGAGATCTAATTGGTAGAAAATTAGTAATGTGGAATAACCTTGCTGCACGCCTAGCTAATATTACACTTAACCACGAACGGGATGATTTCAAATGGAATCTAGACCAGGCATGTGTTTTTACAGTAAAATCACATTACCTCGGACTAATGCATCAGAATATACCAAATACAAACAAAAAGCTTTGGAAATTTAAAATCCCACTCAAGATCAAGATCTTTCTATGGTACCTAAAACGGGGAGTCATACTTACAAAAGACAACCTGGCAAGACATAATTGGCAAGGGAGCCAACAATGCTGCTTTTGTCATGAAGATGAGACAATACAACATCTTTTCTTTGATTGTCACGTTACACGGCTGGTATGGGCTCTGTCTACGCGGCTTGGGGTTTGCCTAAACCAAGTAGTGTATCTAATATGTTTGGAAACTGGTTGAATGGTGTACCAAAAGATTACAAACCACTTATCCTTGTAGGTGTTGTAGCCCTTTGCTGGTCTGTTTGGCGCTGCAGAAATGCAGCGGTATTTTATAACAAAAAACATTCTTTCTTGCAGGTTATTTGCAGGTTATCTTCGCGACTACACATTGGTTACGAACATGGGCTATCCTACAACGGCCCTCTTCGCAGGACACCCTTGTGGCGGCGTCGCATTTTTTGGCCCAGGTGGCCAAGAACTTTTTTGCTCGGGTGCATGGGTGGCAGTCTAGTCTTAGGATTGACAGTTATTAATGTGCTTGGCTTCTATCAAAAACTTTTTTGTAGGGTTGTGTGTCATTAGGACAGAGGCCGGGAACATTTCAAGGCGATGTATCACCTCGATGTATCAAACTTGAAATTAATAAAGTTTCCCTTTTCTAAAAAAAATTAAGCTTCAGATGCTTATCGCTAGTCGCTGCACCTGATGAGTGAAGACACAATCAGCCGAATCTTCAAGTGTCAGTTCATAGTGGCAGCCATTGTACCGAGCACTCAAGGGAATCCATACATGATTAAATCTAGAGGTGCTTCAACTTTACTGTGCATTGGGCATTGCAGCAACTCTGAACTTCTGAACTCTTGAACAGAACGACGTGACCACAACAGATTCTGCTGCTGTCGGGAACAGTTCGCGCTTGTTTGCAAGAGAAGATGACCAGAACCATGAGAAAGTAGTAATACGCATGCAGTCTTTGTGACACTGAAACCAGTCGAAGAACAAGATCATGAGAATTTGTGCTTCCCTTCTGCTTGAGCTTGCCATATTGTCATACCCGGAACGCAACAGTGGTACTGTAGCCTGAAAATTGAATGTCATGGGTTGATTTCGTAGTATATACTTGCCATTTCATTTTCAGGCAGTCTGATCTTACCACCTGCTCCACCAAATCCCATAATTGTACAAAGCTAGCCATCTGCTGAACTGAGTCCATCCTCCACAGGCCTGAAGCCCCTTGTCCAACTCTGGTGCATTATTAGTTCATCCCTGACCACCCTGTCCTTTCTCCGTGACAAGTACCAGAATTTTTCCTTTCTACCATCTCCAGTACTTAGTGCTGTATGATTTGAACTCCAGCAGGTCCAGTCTCAACGTCTTGACAAGGTTGCCCATGAATACTAATTTGAGTTTTTTACCGCTCCAATGCTTAATGCATATGCCACAAGGACATGGAACTGCCTACTTCATTAGTGGTATAGAATACTGATTTGAGTTTTTTTTTTACTCCTTGGTATATATCAACAGGTACTACCGAGACCAGAAAATTATAATTAGGGAGTTACCAAATTTTGTGGTAGCTCAAAAGAATCAAAGGTAAGACCAATGAGAAAATATTGACAACGGCCGTATTAATATAGGGAACTAAAAAAGATTCAGTGGTGTACAAAACCAAATTGCGATCTTTTAAGAGTAGCCAAAATCCAAAACAAAAGAGAGAGGAGAGGTACTGGAGAAGTGGTGATACTATCTGAATTTTTTCTCAAACAAAATATTTCTGATCAGGGTGCATCGTGTGAATCCTTGGTGATTCTGTTCTGTGTCATGCTATCATATTTCACTGCAGCAACATTATGAGACCAAGCAAACAAGGATGGAATATCTGAAGCACAGCTGGAAGTCTTAACTTAGAAATCCTATTACCCAACAAGGAAAAGCAATTGATAACAATGATGGATATTTACCATCTTGCTGAAACAGTTTGTTCAGATTAATCAGTCTACTTCAGTGTCTTGACTGAGTGAGGCCAAGGAGATTAGAAGCAACTTCTTGGAGAAACAAATGTACAGAATTGTTTATAGGACTATTTGTCAATGACCAAGAGAAGGAAAGTGAACTGGAGCATGGCCAGAATAGCTTAGCAGATAACAAGAAACATTACCAGATTATTTTTCTCCGAGCAAGATCTGATCCCTTTATAGACTAGATACTACTGGACTTTCTGGTTACCAAACAGAAAGGATGAACTGAGCGGAGCAGAGCCGAAGGATGCAAAACGTTGTCCATACAAACTGATGTCAGTACGCACGGTGGCAAAATTACTTTTCAAGAAACAGCAAACAGGTGCACTGCCAAGACACGTAAATCAAGAATTACTAAAGAGAAGAGGGAGGGGGGAAACAAGACATCTGAACCCACTATGGAAAAGATACTGAATTTTGCTCACCAAACTGAAAGGATTCAGAAACAGAGGATCCGGCTACAATCGCAGGGAGCACTTCCTACTGAAGCATCATCCAGCGATAAAATGAAATCTTGCAGAAATTCAGTATGATGCCAATTGACCTGTCTGCAGACTCACTAGTGTTCTTGCCTTGCACTGTTGCTATTGCCAGCTCTGAAGTCTGGTGTAACCAATGAACCTTAACAAGAGAGCTAGGAAGGGTGCTGTATTGTCAACCTTCCATTTAACAGCACAGCGAGATTGAGTTAACTCAGCTGTATAGTACCAGCTCGCCACCATCTTCATTCGATTCCCCCGGAACACACGCCATTGGTGAACAGGACATGGCAAATAAAATGTCAATAGCAGGATGCAGGGCATTCCCCCCGCAGAGACCAGGCCAGGCAAAGGTGGTCAGCGCCTGAGCGTGGGCATGGCCAGCGGCAGCAAGGAGCGGGGCCGGCCGCCGGCGGAGCTCCGATCTGGCGAGGAACTCTAGCGGCATGGCTGGCGCTCGCGGACCTGGGCGCTGGCTGGAGTACCCGTCGGAGTCCAAGTCTGACCGAGGAAGATGAAGAGGAGACTCTCTTGATCTGGGCCGCACATGCCCGATCGGACGGCAACTAGGCACCCAGGGGGTGGACGGTGATTCAAATACCGTCCACCCGGACGGTATCCCAAACACCGTCCACCCCGCGGGGTCGCGAGAACGCCATCTCCGCGGCACGCCATGGCTCACCCGAGCGCCGGCGACTCCCGAAGGCCACCTCGGGGTCGCGAGAACGCCATGTCTCGCCGGAGTTCCGGCGACTCCCGAAGGCCACCGCCTATGGATTCTCTGTTCGTGCACACCGTGCCGCCTCAGCCGCCGCAGTTCGCAGGGCGCCGCGGAGCTCCGGCGCAATCCGCGGAGACCGTCGCCGGCGAAGGGAGGGGAAGCTCGCCATGGCCACCGGCTGCTGCGCCTGACGAGGAAGAGGCCCCTGCGATGCACGCAATCCCAACCGCCCACGTCGCATTGGACGGACGGTACGAGCCTAGGGGGTGGACGGTATTTGAACCAGGATGCCATCTCCATCGCACGCCGTGGCTTGCCCGGGCGCCGGCGAGCCCCTGACTGCGACGTACTTCCTCTAGAGACCTTGCAGCCGCCGCGCTGGCGTTGTGCGCTCGCTTGCATGTACGATGAGCACATCTGAGTGGGTCGCGCCGGGTCTCAACTTGTCCTTCGCCGGCCAACCGAGCGGCATTTCTGCAAACACTTTCCGCTGGCTCTCTCCTCCTGTACGCCGGGGCTCCGTGATGAAGGCATGAAGCGAAGGCGTCTGCACAACCACTCCTCGTGCTCTGCTCCATGCCACTCCGGCCAATGGTCAGCACCTGCGCGCGGTGTGCACTCGCCTCCATTCCCAGGCAAAGGAGCAGGGAGCCGCGTGATCAGCGTTCATGGACTGAACAGAGGAAGAGGAAGGGGCTCGCCGATCTTGGCCGTAGAAATCCGATCGAATGGATGGTAGGCACGGAGGGGGTGGACACCCGGACTGTATCTCAAACACCGTCCACCCCCGTGGGCGCGCAAGAGCGGCGTCTCCGCCGCACGCCGCGGATTGCACGAGCGCCGGCGAGTCCCGGCGGCCCCCGCCTGCCGCTTACTTCCACCTGGAGACCGTTTCGCCGCCGCACGCGTCGACCGTTGCCTCTTTCAGCCACGGCGGCAGATACCGAGATGCATGCACGCGCACCACCACCACGCTAATCTGCAAATCGATGTGTTCTGGGCTCAACCCTCCTCCTCGATCGAGTTCGATGCGTTGGTGATGGCTAGCTGCTGCCGATTCCACACGCGCAGGCAGCTTTCGGTCGATCGCCTCCAGTTCTGGCGGCGCGCGCCGCGCGGCACCGGGGCAAGCACAAGGCCTCGCCGAACGCCGGTGCGGCGTTTCGACGAGCCTGTCTGGCCGCTCTCGCTCGCACCACCCTACCGGCCGCCATCACCGCCGAAGCGATTTCTCCTGTCGGAATCTTCCGAGCCACCGACGCACCGCGGCCACCGGCAAGCTGCCGCGAGCCCCTGACAAGGAAGACCCCCCCCCATGCAACACTCCCATCGCAGCCGCACACGTCGCATCGGACGGTCGTTACGAGCCCAGGGGGTGGACGGTAGTTGAAATACCGTCCACCCGGTCGGCATCTCAAACACCGTCCGCCCGTTGGGGTGTCCTCCTCTCCTCTGCGGCTCGCCGGAGCGCCGCCACGCTCAGGGCATCCCTCGCTTCCGTCCCCTTCCCCTGAGAGTCTAGGAGCCTTGCCTTCTTGCATCTAGCCGCCGCCGCCACTCTCCTACGGCGCCTGGGCACGACGCACGCTAGCAGCTCCTGGGTGCAGCTGGCTGGCGGGCCGGCATGGCGCGCAAAACGATCTCTCGTGATCTCTTCTCCGCGTGCTCATCCGCTCGGCGCCCTCGCCTCGCGCCGGCCTCTTGCATGCGCCATCGACCAGCAGAGCCATGAGTATGGCATGGACCGTGGACTCGGGGGACGTGGGGTTGCAGGAACAGGCCGTCGCATGCATGCAGCCATGTTCGCTGGCAATGGCTCCGAGAGCAATTTCGTTCAAATTCATATCATTTGCTATCTATCTATTATCTTATTAGAGCCTCCATGTTCGCTCTCAAAGTCTAGAAATTCCCACGTTAATCGGAGAAAAATAGAAAAATAAAAATTATCCACCACTTCCATTACGATTAAATTAGCCTAGAATACCCCTGTGCCTAATTAAAAATTACACACCAATGTCATTATGAAAAATTAAATATAAAATATCATTTAGCTATGTATCAGTTACAAATATATACTATTAATAAAAACTAAAGATAACAACAATCAATCAAAATAAAAATAATTATCTGCATAATATTATTAAAGCTCAACAAATCAAATTGTTATTATAGTTTGATCATAGTTGAATTGTTTTAATCAACAATAAGACATAATTTATGATAATAAAAAAGATGATGTATGGTAAAAAAATAGTATAACATTTAATTTATGGCGACCAGAGCTCCCATCGGGGCGCCCGCCGGGGACGCGCACGGCCTCGAGGCTCGGAGTCAGGAGCCTTGAGAGGTTGACGAGGAGGATTAGAAGACAGCTTCGTACCGCTGCATCTTGCACGCAGCAAGGTGATCGAACGACGACGACGATCCCAGGGGTCGCGGGGAATTAATTTGAAGACCGCCGCCGCCTCTGCTTCATGCCGCACGCCGTGGCTGGCCGGGGCGCCGCCGACTGCGTTCCGGCCATATCCTTCCCGCGTCTCTCTTCGTAGTCACTTCCTCCGGCGTCGACGAAGCGTGCTCTCCTGCAGCAGCTCGCCGCCGGTCACGCCCTCCGTGTTCCGACCCCGACGAGGATGACCGAACGCTGCGCGCCGCTACAAGCGTTCGCCTCGGTCTCGTCCGCGCCGGCACGCAGGGGCCACGCCAACACGCCGCGTTGCGGACAGGCTCTTGGTTGCTGCCGATTACACGCTCCAGTTCAGCGGCGCGTCTAGTGCGCGCGCCGCGCGGCACTGGGGCAAGCACCAGGCCTCGCCTCGCCGGACATGTCTGGCCAGTGCGGCGTTTCGACGAACATGTATGGCCACGCTCGCACCACCCCGCTGGCCGCGCCGTCGCTGCCGAAGGGAGGAAGCCGCTGCTCCTCCCAAGCCGCCGAACCACCGCGCGCCCCTGACGAGGAAGACGCCACCTGGGACGCGACCAATCTCGACCGCACACGTCGCATCGGACGGACGGTAGGCATCCAGGGGGTGGACGGTATTGAGTTGAAATACCGTCCACTGCACCCGGTCGGCATCACAAACACGTCCACCCCTCGGGGCGTCCTCCTCCGCGGCTCGCCGGAGCGCCGCCGCCCTCAGGGCGTCCCTCGCTTCCGTCCCCTTCCTCGTCAGCGTCTAGGAGCCTCACGCTCTCGCATCTAGCCGCCGCCGCCGCCACTCCCCTGCGACGCGACCGGCTGCTGGGCGCGGCTGGCCGGCATGGCGCGCGCAGAGTGACCTCGGCTCCGCGTGCTCATCCTCCCGGCGTCCTCGCCTCGCGCCGGAAAGGACGATGGTGGACGTGGCATGCAGCAACGGAATCTGAGCAACGGTGCCGCGCTGACTGAAACGGAAACGGCGTCTGCAACGGTGCCGCGCTGAATTTACTCGGCATCGGCATCGGCAGTTCCCACGATTCGATTCTCCATGCAAAGAAGAAAATTGCAGAGCTCGCCGTTGCCAGACTGCCAGGTTGGACATCAAGTCCTGAACAGCTCCCGCTGCCCGTCCATCACAGCCTGAAAATTGGATGTCATAGGCTGATTTCGTACGTAGTATGCTTGCCATTTATTTACTGTCTTTTTTCAGGCAGTCTGATCTTGCTCATCTGATAGTACCACCTGCTGCACGAAATCCCATAATTGTACAAAGCTAGCCATCTGCTGAACTGAGTCCATCCTCCACAAGTCTGAACTCTGAAGCCCCTTGTCCAATCCCGTCCAACTCTGGTGCATTATTAGTTCATCCCTGATCAGCCTGTCTTTTCTCCATGCCAATTGCCAAGTACCGGAATTTTGCCTTTCTCGTCTCCAATGCTTCCTGTTGTATGATTTGAACTCGGGCAGGTCCAGTCTCAACGCCTTGACAAGCTTTTTTTTTTCTTTTCTAGAACACAACGCCCTGACAAGATTGCCCATGAATCGCCACAAATCAAGATGAGAATGCATATGCCACAAGGACATGGAACTGCTTGCTTCATTAGTGGTATAGAATACTAATTTGAGTTTTCTTACTCCTTGGCATGTATCAAGAGGTAAGAGGTACTATACTGAGACCAGCAAATCATAATAATTAGGGAATTCCCAAATTTTGTAGTTGCTGTCGCTTGGTAGTTCAAAAGAATCAAATGCAAGACCAATGAAAAAATAGTGACAGCAGCCGCATTAATATACGGAACTAAAAAAAGATTCAGTGGTTCAAAACCAAAATGCGATCTTTTAAGAATAGCCACTCTTGTAACTCGAGGGTGGGATCCCTCAATTGGCTGTAGACATTCTCTAGAGAGTGTTCAAGGCCGGAACTTTACTTTATCTAAGAAAAAGATCGAGTAGCCAAAATTCAAAACAGAAGAGAGAGGAGAGGAGGTATTATCTGAATTTTTGCTCAAACAAAATATTTCTGATCGGGCCACGGCGTGTGAATCCTTGGTTCTGTTTGCTGTTACCCACGCAGTTGCATCTATGATTATGAGCGGTTCCATATTTATTTATTACGGTGCTACATAAGCTAAAAGTTTTACATGACACTATATTTAATGCTATGGAAACCATGGAGAGGGTTGGGGATGCCCTAATCTTCGATAGTCACCGAAGTAAACAGTTATGTCGGCAGCAGGATGATGCGGCTCAAACGCTCTCTTCAGCAGCGATTCGACCGCTGCTCTGTGTTGATCCAACTCGGAGGCCGGTACCTCCGCATCCTTGTCGTCCACCACTAAACGGACTTGCCGAAGGGTGGCAGCAGGCAAGTGCTCGATGCGAACCGGTTGTTGGGGCCAGACGTAGTAACGGAAGCATATGTCGAGCTTCTCGAGGCTGGGAAGAGCTCCTTCTTGGAAGTCCAGAGTCAGATAAGGACAGATCAAAGTCAAGCGCTTGAGCGCTCGGAATGACTTGCCGCTGCCGGAGATGATTGCCCTTTCATTTGTTGGATATTTACGTAACAAAGTCTGCAATTTGAAGTAGGCAAGGGAAGGCAACCTTGCAACAATGCTGAGACCATCAGCCACCTCACTGACGTAAAGTTCTAAACTGCAGAGTTCGTGGAGGTGAACAATCCACTCAGGGATTCTTGGGAAATGGCAGCTACTTAGATCGAGCTTCCGAAGTCGACGAGGTGGAGGAATCGGTGTGAAAGTGATCGGGTGCACTAGCCTAAGAGGGGGAGGGGGTGAATTAGGCACTAATAAAAACTTAGACCTATGGCTCCAACTAGTTTGCACAAAACTTAAACTAAAACATGCTATCTAGATGTGCAACTAGGTTGTTCTAGTGTGAAACTCCTATCCCAAAAGAGTTTAGCAACTTATAGCATTTCCTATCAAGAAACTATTCTATGAAATTAAAGGCACACAAATTACTAGTATGAAATGCGGAAGCTTAAAGAGAGGGATAGGAGATAGCAAACTCTTGACGCGGGTGTTTATCCCATGGTTCGGTTAGCCACAAAGGCCTACATCCACGTTGTTGTAGCACTCACTAAGAGTATTACTACTCGGCCACTAAGTCTCTTCCGTGAACACAATCACGGTCACCTTGGCCCCGGGTTCCACTAAGGAGCTTCTCCACAAAGGATGGGGGTCTCCACGTCCCCCGCACAAAGTGTCGTCGCCGCTCCACACCAAGTCGGAGGGTCGATGATGTTGCCGGCGAGCTTCACACTCCAAGGTGCCGGCGCACCAAGCTCTTGTTTTGGTTCACTAGAGAACCACAGCACAAAGGCTCAAGGCCTTGCAATCACACTCACTAAGAGCTAATCTAGCACTCACACTTTACAAAGCTAGTGCTATAAGCTAAGGATATGATCTATGAGCTCTTGTATGGCTTGGAGATGTTCTTGGATGTGTATGAGGTGTCTTGGGACTCCAGCAAGCTTCAAATGGCCGGGGTGAGGCGTATATATAGGCCACCAAGTCTTGTAGCCGTTGCTCCAACAATCAGCAAAATTCTGCATATCACCGGAAGAACCGATGGCTCTTGGCGGGGTAGTGTCGGTTCATCCGGTCACTCATAACCCAAAGTAGCCGTTGAGCTTCTGACAGCTGACGCAGTGATCACCGGTTGAACCGATGCTTTGTACCGATGCATCACCGGTTCATCCGGTGCTTAAGAATCTTCTCCTGGGCGCTGACGCCATTGCACCGATGCCATACTCCGATGCACCGTCGGTTAAACCGGTGCTGAAGAAACTTCTCATGGGCACTTGACATCATCTCTTTTCGGGGCGGCCCTTTGGGCCTTACTACGCCTATCTTCTCTTTCTCTTTGTCATCACTTGAACCTAAAAGTCTGAGAATGATCATCTTAACAATCATATTAGTCCAAGTGTTGTGTTGTCATTCGATCACCAAAATCACTCGAAATGGCATAAAAGGTGCCATGTTCGTTACACGGTGTTCAGTCATGGGCCGGTACTACGATGTGGCAGTCATCTCCCATAATAAAGCTCCTGAGGTTGCCGGAGAGCCTTCGCAATGCATCCATGCGCATCTTCCACTCCAATTTATGCACCTTCTCATCATAACAATGGAAAGTCGAGCATTTCTTGAGTTGTCGCAAGCAGGTCAGCTCGGCGATGCCCTTAATATTCTCCGCCGAGCTTTCCAAAAGATCAACGGCTTGTAGGGTGCGAAGAGATCTCAGCTTGCCTATCCCGTCAGGCAACACCAAACCTGATCCTGTATAACTGAGATGCATTAACCGGGACAACCTAACAATATCCGGTGGAAGAGATGTCGGTTTGCCTAGGAAACAATCTGAGATCTCAACTTCTATTGTCTCCAATTGCTGTAGCTCCCCAATTTGATCAGGTAGCTTCACATATTCTCCAGTTGTACTGCACACAACCTTTAAAAACCTTAGCAGAAACATCCCATGAATACCAGTGAGATCTAGCCTCTCACATGCAGCAACTTGGAGGTGAAGAACTCGGACATACTTCAATACCAAAAAAGAAGGCACAAGTGACCCCCCTGAAAAGTAAGACTGATCGAACATGCGACAGTGACCCCTTGATGGCTGCCAGTATTGCGCCATCTTGTTCACCATCATAGCAAATAGAGACTCGGCGCACCCTTTTATGTTCCCCTGCCACGACTTCTGGGCCATTTATCACAAGGTTGAAATTCTCTTCTGCGGCCTTGGATCTGATAAGATCAAGCATTATATCATGTACTCTACAGGTCTCTACCTCATCGTCCTCCATCGTCCAAGGTTGGATCATGCTCATGTTGATGAGCGCGTAGAAGTAGTCTTCTGCAACATCCACCGCATCGCGCATACGAGTCCTACTCACAAAACCTTGAGCTACCCATTCCCTCAACAACGTATCCTTTTCTATCTCGTAGTCCTCTCTATACCGACCAATATCAAGTAGGCATGTCTTAAGATGGTGAGGGAGATGCCTGTAGCTTAGATCCAATATTCGCTCCATTTGTTTCAGTTCATCTTGGTCTCCTTCAAACATGGACACCAAAGAATTCCTCACAGAATCCCATCTTGACCTTGGGTTATGAGCAAGAAGGCTTGCTGTACTGATAATAGCAAGTGGCAAGCCACCACATTTTTTCAAAATATCAGCTGAAATCTCTTCTGGTACATCTAGGCCAGCTTCTTGAGATCCAAATATTCTATTAACAAATAGTTTTCTTGAGTCCTGATCACTTAGTGGTTTCATCTTATACACATATCCTCTGCAGTGTTTGCAACAGTCATCCGCAACGGAGAGAATCCTGGTAGTAGTCAGCACACTAGCGCCACAATCATTTACCGGGAAAGCACATTGAATAACATACCATGCTGAGGAATCCCATATATCATCAATCACTAGGAAGTACCTGGAAATATATTGAATACATGGCAGGCAGTAGCAAAATCTTAGTAAAGCTGGTAAACGAAACAGGCCGCAAAGGATGACTATTCAGGTTTTAATTCGGAGATTTTTCTAATTCTTTTTGTTCTTTTTTATTTATTTTGTACACATTGCGGTTGTGCTTATGTACTTTGATGTCTTGGCGACAGGTACTATGGTGCTTGTTTCAGCCAGTAATTAGTGGGTAGATCTTTCAGTTTTGCTTCCTCTATTCTTTGAGGCTTCCTACCGTTTCTAAGTTGAGCATATGACTAGTTGGCTCGTATCATCTTAGCAGTTAGAAGATAGATACATTGTGCTGTAAACGGGATATAGATTAAGTTCTTTCTTGGCGAAGAAATTTTTATCAACTCCCATTCATCCTCTTCGGTCACCATTTCGATCCTACACTTAATTACTATATATAGTCCCATCACCATATAGGCCGGCTGATCATGCATAGCAGAAAGGGTGAGTGATACGTACCTCTTGTTTCGAAGCAATTTGTGGAGTTCGTCAATGAGGTGCTTTTCATTTAAGCTTGTTGCACTGGAATCATAACCAAGTTCACGGAGAATTTCCTTGAGAACGCTCTTGGCGTCAGGATTCCGACCCACAGAAACAAAAGCTCTAGGATGGAACTGATTATGAAGCTTGTCATACACAACCTTGGCAAGTGTTGTCTTGCCCAAACCTCCAAATCCGACAATAGAGATTATCTTGAGTTTCTGTTTTGACACATCCCCATCCTTATCAGAGAGCCATTTGATTAGCTCGTTTCTTGGCTCTTTGATGCCAACGAGCTCTTTTTGATCTGTGTGAGGAATGTGAGTACTCCATCCTGCCTGTGATGAGTGAATTGTCAAACGTATGGTGTGATCGTGCGCTTGGTCTATGGATTGCAGGTACACGGGCGTCGAGTGTCGACGGGGAGCTGCCGTGGAGGTGCTGTGGCCGATGGACCGTGCGGTGGACGGCGGTGAAGGGCAGCCGGGACCGGAGCTCGGACCGGGCGGCAGCTGTGGCGTCCACTCCTGGATCGAGGGCGCAAGCGGCGACGGAAGGCGGGTTTCTTGGTTTGGGCCACAAAACCAAGGAGGCGGATAGCGGTTGAAGACGCCAAGTCATGGAGGCACGGGCGTCGGTCTCGGGACTGACGGAGGCGACGGGCGTCGACGGCGTCTAGGGCCTCGCTGCGGGCGAGGAGGTGACGGGCGTCGGGCGGCGTCTAGGGCCGTCAGAAGGCCGACGCGGGAACGGCGTATAGGGCCACGGCGTGGAGGCGGGAATCTTCCCGCGCGAGGAGTTTTGGCGGTTTTCTCAAAACCGGCCACCTACCCGGGTTTCGCGGACCCTCCAAAACCGCGGACCAGATCTTCATCAAGATGACGGCATCGTGGAGAAGACTTCATTCCGAAGAAAGAACCGCAGCCGTCAGATGGGATCGTGTACAGGGGGATACTGCAGACCAACCGGTCTGACCGGTCCATGGAACCGGTCTGACCGGTCTCCGCGGGTATAAATACCCATCACTTGTATTAGGTTTTTGCGGCTTTTGTAACTCGTCCGAGGATTGCTTGTTTCTCCAGGCCGCCGCCCCTGTGTCTCTCTCCCCCCGTTCTTCTCTTTAGAATAGGATTTGCTTATGGATTTGTGAGACTTTGTATTGGATTTGATTGGGAAAGGAGGCCCCATCCTCCTTGTGCCCTCTGGGTTTTTGAATCAATCCAATCCCATCTCTCTTGTGCTCTTTTGTGATGGATTTTTGTTTCATTTTTGGTGCACATGATCGTGACGGTTCATAGAGCTTTTTGTAGTGATTCCCGTACCCCTAGCCTCGTCCCAAATCCTCTGGAATCACGAGTTCTCACGAATTGAAGTTTTTGAGTTCTTGAGAAAACCCCAATCCTTCTTGATCTTCCCTTAAATTCTCAAAATTCTTTGATGTTTTGGGAAAGATCTCTTGGGGATATGTTCGCAGGTTAGTTGCGGAGGTATCCTCCAAGTTTCACTGGATTTGGACTTCGTTTGCTCGAGATTTGCCATTTGGAGCTTTGGTTGCGGGCTGTCTGGGAGCGACCGGTCTGACCGGTCTGTGTAACCGGTCTGACCGGTCTGGATATTCAAAATTCCAGCCCGACCGGTCTGTGCTAGCGGTCAAACCGGTCTAACTCAGCAGAGCTGCTGTTTGAGAAGATTTTTCGCATCACTTTCGTTTCTCTTCCTAGGGGTTTTTGCTTAGAGATAGCTCGTCCATAGCTACTCTCTCACCCTAGGTTCGAGGGTTTGTGGTGATTTTCGGGATATAGGCCGACGGATCGATTTCAAGAGAAATTTTGATCGGCTCACATTCACCCCCCCTCTGGTCGCCAGTTTCGGTCCCTCAATTGGTATTAGAGCTTGGTTGAGGTTTTCAGTACCTTAACCGGTTCGAAAACCACTTGGCGACTATGGCGAGTCTTGGGAAGATCCCGTTGTTTTCCGGCGAGGACTATGCCTACTGGAAGGTTCGCATGAGATCCTTCTTGCAGAGCTTGGGAGCCGAGGTCTGGGATATTACCAAGAACCAGGCTTACGTGGTGCTTGCCGCTCGGGTCACTCCTCTTCAAGTGACTGAGCACGAGGCTAATGCCAAGGCTGTCAATGCCTTGTTCGTTGGCGTTTCTCGTGCGGAGTTCTCACGCATTTAGGGTTTTCAGGAAGCCCACAAGATTTGGATGTGCCTTGAGAACTACCACGAGGGCACACCTCACGTGAAGGCTAGACTGTTCGAGACTCACCGGCATGAATACGAGAACTTCACACAGGAGCCGGGTGAGAGCATTAACTTGATGTTCAGTCGTTTTCAGTCGATTGTGAACAAAGTCAATGCGAACAGATCTGCTGATGCCCTTGAGTACACAGAGCACGAGAAGGCCCTCAAGTTGCTCTACGCACTTGACCGCTCTGTGTGGGATCTCAAGGTGAACACCATCATTGAGTCTGCTGGCTATGAGACTCTGATGGTGAACGAGCTTTTCAGCAAGCTCAAGGCCACAGAGGTGGATAACCAAACACGAGCCAAGCTCAATGGTGCCCCTCCTTCCAAGAGCATTGCTCTTGTGACTGACCCAGGTGGATCGAGCTCTAACGCTAACTCTGCTCTTGGCTTTTCTCTTGCCTCTTTGCCTTCTGTTACAGATGAGCAGCTGGAGACGCTGGGCGACGACGACTTGTGCCTCCTCATCAGCAAGTTCCAGTGCGTCTACCACAACAGGCAGAGGAAGAAGAACCCCGGGTGCTACAACTGCGGCGATTTGAACCACTTCATCGCCGATTGCCCCAAGAAGTCCGGCGGTGGCCAGAACCACCACTTCGACTACTACCGCCACCGCGACCGTGACGAGGGAGGCTCCAACAAGGAGCTTCGGCGCCACAAGCACCGCCGTCGTGACCGGGGAGGACGCTTCGACAAGGAGTCGCTCAAGAAGCGCTTCCAGTACAAGGCCAAGAAGCGGGAGAAGGCCTTCCTAGCGCAACTCAGCGACCTCGACAAGAGCTCCGACACCGACCGCTCTTCTTCACCGACTTCCGACGATGATGACAAGAAGAAGAAGAAGAGGGACAAGGAAGCCACCGGCTTCATCGGCCTTTACTTGGCAGCCGGTCGGCGCAAGGGCTTCTGCACCATGGCGGGTGAAGCCGATGGTGCTCGTGCGTCTTCAGGTGGACATGCTACACCGATGCACGCCGACTCTTCTCCTAGATCCGAGAGTGATTCAGAGGTAAACTCCACGATTGACCTACTAGATACAGAGGTTAGAGAGTTGTATGCCACTCTCGACAACCATAAAAGGCTGCTTAAGGAAGCAGCTAGAGAGCGTAGAAAGCTTAGGGCTGAGCTAGCTTGTGCTAGGGAGAAATCTAGTGAGGATGAGTGCGCTGGCTGCATATCTCACATGAACGATCTTGTTGCACTCAGTGCCAAGCATGATGAGAACGTCGCGAACTTAGATGTTGCTAAGACTTCGCTTGCTGACGTGTCTCATGAGCTCGCTAAGGCCAAGCATGAACTAGAACTGGTTAAGGACGCTCCTATTGTTAGCGATGTACTTGAATGTGATGAGTGTCCTATCTTTAAGTCCGATCTAGCTTCGTTGCAGTCCAAGTTTGCTACTGTTGTGTGCGAGCTAGAGGAGATGAAGTCTAGGTCAGTTCTGCTTGGTGCTTGCAAGGTTTGTCCCACGCTTAGGTCGGAGTTAGAGGAGAAGAACGCTTTGATCAAGTCTTTTGGAAAGACTAAGGTCGTAGAGTCTAGCCCACCTATTGACTGCTCTGTTTGCCCTGGATTGATTGCTGATCTGGATAGTCTTGTGGTAGAGAAAGCCAACTTGGAGAATGAGAATACCTATCTTAGGGCGATTCTAAGTTGGGTTTCTAGTAGTGAGCCGCAGTTGGGCATGATGATTAAGCAGTTCAAGCGTGGTGATGGGTTTGGGGTCGGTTACACATACATGAAGTCAGACTTTGACAGGTTGTGTGGCAAGATTGGCAAGGCTGCTGGAAACACTGCTAGCACGAGCACGCAGCCTACGCTTGTTGACCCCGCCGATGGTGTGCTTAAAGAACCACAAAAAGCACCTCCACAGAAGCAGGTTTGGGTTCCAAAGCCCAATGAGCTGAGGAATCCCCTCGACACGCTCCCTGCTTCCACAGCCCAGGTTGCCCAGAAGAAGGGGGCTACTCCTCCCCGTCCGCAGGCTAGGCCTTCACCTCCCAAGTGTGAGGTGAGGTACCACTGCGAGTACTGTGACAGGGAAGGTCACCTGGAGGAGTTTTGCTTCAGAAGGAAGCGATCTGTGAGGCGAGAGCAGGAGAGACGAAACGCGGACATGTACTCTGCTCGGGTGCATGGTCCTTCTCGGCGTGGTGGTAGGCAAGATGCTAGGGCACGCCGTGTAGGTGGAGGTCAGGGAGACGGTGGTGGTTACCGTGCTCCAGCGGGTGGTCGCTTTGCCGGTCGTGCTCCTGGTCGTTTTCAGTACGGCTATGAACCACGAGACCGAGGTTTTGGAGGAGGTTTCGATGCTCCACGCTTTCCTCATGGTGGTGTTCGTCTGTCATGTGGTAGACGGGACGGGGGATACGCTTTGCCTGGTTTTGCTAACCCTTCTGTAGAGCAAATGGCTCGACACTGGTTTGCTTCTTACTTTGCTAACCCCCAGTGTTGAGACATTTGCTCACCCTTTGTCACTACTGATGTGCAGGTTGGAGGCTTGGAGAACAAGTGGATCATGGACTCCAGTTGTTCGCGCCACATGACCGGAAATGACAAATGGTTCTCCAGCCTCACCCCGATGCACTTAAAGGAATACATTGTGTTCGGGGATAATGGAAGAGGAAAGGTACATGGACTTGGCGCTGTTCGAGTTTCTGATCGCTTTACCCTGAGAGAGGTTGCTTTGGTTTCGAACCTTGGGTTCAATTTGCTTTCTATTTCATAACTTCTTGATGAGGGGTTTGAGGTTCGCTTCAAAGAGGGTTGTTCGCGTGTTCTTGATTCCAGAGGAGATTTGGTTTGCCGGATTACACCTCGCGATCGGGTTTTCTTGGTTGACTTCTCTGGAACTCCTCTTGGCCCTTCTCGTTGCTTGTTGGCTGGTCCTTCTTCTGATTTGTGGAAGTTGCATAGGAGACTTGGACATTTGAGCTTTGATTTGTTGTTGAGACTTAGCTAACTTGGCCTAATCCGAGTTTTGCCCAAATTGAAGTTTGATAAGGACCTTGTTTGCCATCCGTGTCGCCATGGGAAGATGATTGCCGCTTCTCATCCACCTGTTAATCAGGTGATGACCGCTCACCCTGGAGAGTTGCTACACATGGACACAGTTGGTCCTTCTAGGGTGATGTCTGTTGGTGGGAAGTGGTACGTTCTTGTGATCGTGGACGACTTTTCTCGCTATTCTTGGGTCTTTTTCATGAGAACCAATGATGAGGCTTTCGAGTTTGTTCGAGACTTGATCTTGAGGTTGAAAAACGAGCTACCCCAGGCCATGCGAGCGATTCACAGTGATAATGGCACAGAATTCAAAAACGCTCGTTTTGACGCCTTTTGCAGTGATCAAGGGCTTGAACACCAGTATTCTTCTCCTTACACTCCACAGCAGAATGGAGTTGTAGAGCGGAAGAATCGGACACTGGTTGAGATGGCAAGGACGATGCTCGATGAGCATAGGACTCCTCGCAAATACTGGGCTGAGGCGATTAACACAGCTTGTTACGTGTCCAACCGCATTTTCTTGTGTGCTTTCATGCACAGGGCTTCTTATGAGTTGCGGTTTGGACGCCAGCCCCGTGTTGACCACCTCAGAGTTTTCGGTTGCCAGTGCTTTGTGCTGAAAGATGGTAATCTTGATAAGTTTGAGTCTCGCTCGTCTGATGGCATTTTTCTCGGTTATGCTTGTCACTCCAGAGCTTACCGCGTACTGATTATTGATACTAACATCGTCAGAGAGACTTGTGAAGTCACTTTCGACGAGACTGCACCGTGCAATTCTTCTGTCTTTGAAGTTGCAGGGGATGATGAGCTCGGCACCTCCATCTTTGAAGATGAGGAGGAAGAAGCTGCAGAGGGCGAGGCTGTGGCTACCACGCGTGCTGTGGACCTAGTTGCCTCCGCCACGAGCTCAGACGATGATGACGGCCCCGATCCGACTACGTCTACTTCACGGGGGCCGATCGAGGAGGTGACTCAGGCTTCACCAGTAGCACCTGAGGAGACACTAGATTTGGTTGAGGAGGAGGCGACTTCGATAAGGGAAGCACCGCGACACATTCAGTGTCGTCATCCACCTCAACAGATGCTAGGTGATCTCAACGAGCGAATCACCAGGTCCAAGGTAACGAGTATCGCTGGCTTTGCTCATTCAGCGTTTGTTGCCTCTTTTGAGCCCAAGGATATTGGACATGCTCTTTCTGATTCTAATTGGGTCAATGCCATACATGAGGAACTTAAAATTTTTGAAAGAAACCAAGTTTGGGTTTTAGTCGTGCCTCCACCTGCTTGTAATCCCATCGGAACGAAGTGGGTTTTCAAAAACAAGCAGGGTGAGGATGGTTTGGTTGTTCGAAACAAGGCTCGTCTTGTTGCCCACGGGTTTTGCCAAAAAGAGGGTATTGATTTTGAGGAGACTTTTGCCCCTGTTGCTCGTTTGGAAGCTATTCGAATATTTCTTGCATTTGCTGCTTCCAAGGGTTTTAAAGTTTTTCAAATGGACGTTAAATATGCCTTCTTGAATGGTTTTATCGAAGAAGAGGTTTATGTGAAACAACCCCCTGGTTTCGAAAATCCCAAGTTTCCAAACCGTGTTTATAAACTTAAAAAAGCTCTTTACGGTTTGAAACAGGCACCTAGAGCTTGGTATGATAGGTTGAAAACTTTTTTGCTGGCTCAGGGCTTTAAAATGGGATGTGTGGATAAAACTTTGTTCCTCATGCGGTCTGGCAATGACTTTCTATTAGTTCAGATATACGTGGATGATATTATCTTTGGTGGCTCTTCTCACGCTCTTGTCTCCAAGTTTTCTGAGCAGATGTCCAGGGAGTTCGAGATGAGCATGATGGGTGAGCTGCAGTTCTTCCTCGGGCTGCAGATCAAGCAAACTCCTCAGGGCACGTTCGTCCATCAAGCAAAGTACACCAGGGACTTGCTGCGGAAGTTCGACATGAGTGACTTGTCTCCTCAGCCGACTCCGATCAGCACTTAGACGACGCTTGATGAGGACTTGGACGGCGAGGTGGTGGACCAGAAGGAGTACAGGAGCATGATCGGCTCACTCCTGTACTTGACGGCGATGCGACCGGACATCCAGTTCGGCGTCTGCCTTTGTGCGCGCTACCAGGCTTCTCCGCGCACCTCCCACAGGCAGGTGGTGAAACGCATCTTCAGGTATCTGAAATTCACCCCTGAATTTGGTCTTTGGTATTCTGTGGATTCTTCTCTGGTTTTGGTGGGCTTTTCTGATGCCGATTTCGGTGGATGTCGGTTGGATCGCAAGTCGACATCCGGCACTTGTCAATTTCTCGGTACATCTTTGGTGTCTTGGTCCTCTCGCAAGGAGGCTAGTGTAGCGCTTTCTTCTACAGAAGCTGAGTATGTTGCCGCTGCTAGCTGCTGCTCCCAGATACTTTGGATGAAACAAACCTTGCAGGATTATGGTTTGAGTTTCGGTAGGGTTCCCATCTTTGTAGACAACATGTCCGCCATTAGCATTGCAAAGAACCCTGTCCTACACTCCAGAACCAAACACATAGATATCCGGTTCCATTTCCTGCGAGACAATCATGAGAGAGGCCACATAGACTTGATCCATGTCCCATCTGAGAGGCAAACCGCAGATATCCTCACCAAACTGCTAGAGCAGGACACTTTTGCTCGCTTGCGAGGGGAGCTTGGGGTTTGTTACCCCTTTTGATCGCTGACTTTTCTTTGGTTAGATTTGTAGGTCTTGTTTGCTCTTCTTTTGTTTTCTAGGTTTGGTAGTTGCAATGTGCATATGCATTGTACATGTTTGCATTTTGCATTGTCTCACTTGCACTAGCATTCTTGTATACATTGCTATGATCTTCTAGTGCCTGCTAGTGTGAGTTGATAAATTTGATCATGTATAGCTTGCTCCACTGTGTATATAGCATCATCTGAGTTAAGCTATTTTGATTTGAAAATCTGAAAACATGATCACCCTGTCTTGGCTACTAGCATGTTCGGGCGTATTGATATGCTTTGCTATCTTATTCATGCTAGTGTAGCCTTTTGTTCAGCAATTCATACTTGAAATGATCTAAATTTGATAAAATTGCTTGAACTGCTCTTGAAATGGATTGAAAAGACCCAGATGGGATTGCTTGTCGCACTGATCGAGCTTTCGGGACGGCTCACTTTGCACTTGTGAGAACCCGGGTAAGGCTGTGCATGACTGAAATGAGTGCCTTAAGCTTCTGATTGTCTTTGGCATAGGCTTGGCCTCGTTGCTAAGTAAAGCATGACAAGCTTTCAACCCCTGGCATTAAGAATTGCTTGATATAAATTTGATCGGAAAATGAATGTTTGCAACATGTTCTGGCTGTTTTGGCTCACCTGTATGAGTATGATTAGCACTGCTTTCCATTCCCTACTTGTTAGTGCTAGATCATGGGTGATGCTTTTATTTCTTCTAAACTAAACTTGCCTAGCTCTAGACTGATTTGATATACCCTGTTGAGCTAGATGCAGGTCTTGTTTATGGATGCACACGTGCTTGTGACTAGATGTTGCTCATATCATTGTATCCCTGAATGCTTTCACTTACACCTCTTGCATTGCATTTATTGCATAGCTTCTGTTCAGGGGGAGTTTCAGCTTCAGGGGGAGCTTTAGGTCTTTTTAAACTCGATGTGTGCATGTGCCAACAAGGGGGAGAATTTTGGGAGAAGTGATCGAACAAGGGGGATACTTGTTTGATTTTTGAAAAACTTGTTGTGCACAAGGCTTTGAGAGTGCATCATTTTGGGAGAGTTGCACTTGTGAGAGGGAGAAACTTTGCTTTGGGAGTTTCTGTTGTGTTTGGCTCCTAGTTTTCTCTCCACTTCGAGCATGACTGCGTCGAGCGTTACCTCTGTCTTTGAGGAGTCATGTTGTGGCTTTTGATCGATTGTGTCGAGCCATTGCCCTTGTCTTAGGGAATCGATCTGTGCTTGAGTAAGTGACTATTCTTGACTTTCTGAGCTTTTTGTCACTTGCTTGAGTTCTTCGTTCTTTTTGCTTCTTTGTTTATCACTTCTCTGGCTAGTTTGTGGTGTGTTGACAATGCACTCATCAAGGGGGGAGATTGAGGAATGTGAGTACTCTATCATGCCTGTGATGAGTGAATTGTCAACCGTATGGTGTGATCGTGCGCTTGGTCTTTGGATTGCAGGTACACGGGCGTCGAGTGTCGACGGGGAGCTGCTGTGGAGGTGCTGTGGCCGATGGACCGTGCGGTGGACGGTGGTGAAGGGCAGCCGGGACCGGAGCTCGGACGGGGCGGCAGCTGTGGCGTCCACTCCTGGATCGAGGGCGCAAGCGGCGACGGAAGGCGGGTTTCTTGGTTTGCGCCACAAAACCAAGGAGGCGGACGGCGGTTGAAGACGCCAAGTCGTGGAGGCACGGGCGTCGGTCTCGGGACTGACGGAGGCGACGAGCGTCGACGACATCTAGGGCCTCGCTGCGGGCGAGGAGGTGACGGGCGTCGGGCGGCGTCTAGGGCCGTCAGAAGGCCGAGGCGGGAACGGCCTCTAGGGCCACGGCGTGGAGGCGGGAATCTTCCCGCGCGAGGAGTTTTGCGGTTTTCTCAAAACCGGCCACCTAGCCGGGTTTCGCGGACCCTCCAAAACCGCGGACCAGATCTTCATCAAGATGGCGGCATCGTGGAGAAGACTTCATTCCGAAGAAAGAACCGCAACCATCAGATGGGATCGTGTACAGGGGGATACTGCCGACCAACCGGTCTGATCGGTCCCTGGCACCGGTCTGACCGGTCTAACCGACCGGTCTGACCGGTCCATGGAACCGGTCTGACCGGTCTCCGCGAGTATAAATACCCCTTCACTTGTATTAGGTTTTTGCGGCTTTTGTAACTCGTCCGTGGATTGCTTGTTTCTCCAGGCCGCCGCCCCTGTGTCTCTCTCCCCCCGTTCTTCTCTTTAGAATAGGATTTGCTTATGGATTTGTGAGACTTTGTATTGGATTTGATTGGGAAAGGAGGCTCCATCCTCCTTGTGCCCTATGGGTTTTTGAATCAATCCAATCCCATCTCTCTTGTGCTCTTTTGTGATGGATTTTTGTTTCATTTTTGGTGCACATGATCGTGACGGTTCGTAGAGCTCTTTGTAGTGATTCCCGTACCCCTAGCCTCGTCCCAAATCCTCTGGAATCACGAGTTCTCACGAATTGAAGTTTTTGAGTTCTTGAGAAAACCCCAATCCTTCTTGATCTTCCCTTAAATTCTAAAGATTCTTTGATCTTTTGGGAAAGATCTCTTGGGGATATGTTCGCAGGTTAGTTGCGGAGGTATCCTCCAAGTTTCACTGGATTTGGACTTCGTTTGCTCGAGATTTGCCATTTGGAGCTTTGGTTGCGGGCTGTCTGGGAGCGACCGGTCTGACCGGTCTGTGTAACCGGTCTGACCGGTCTGTGTAACCGGTCTGACCGGTCTGGATATTCAAAATTCCAGCCCGACCGGTCTGTGCTAGCGGTCAGACCGGTCTGACTCAGCAGAGCTGCTGTTTGAGAAGATTTTCCGCATCGCTTCCGTTTCTCTTCCTAGGGGTTTTTGCTTAGAGATAACTCGTCCATAGCTACTCTCTCACCCTAGGTTCGAGGGATTGTGGTGATTTTCGGGATATAGGCCGACGGATCGATTTCGAGAGAAATTTTAATCGGCTCCCATTCACCCCCCCTCTGGTCGCTAGTTTCGGTCCCTCACTTTGTATATAGCCGAAATGCGAGGGTCAATGGTAATTGCAACAGCCACATTAGCCACGCCTTCGTCGACCTTGAACCTTTTACGCCTATCGGCTGCAACCTGAACTTGTTTCTTGATGTCTCTGATGGCGTGGCCAATCGGATTGTGAGTCTTATCCCTCTTGAAGAGGTTGAACATCTTGTGCATGAGCCCCATGAAGAATCCCGTGTTTGAGGCAGGCTCGCTGTGTACCAGGAAGCCATCAACAACATCCTCAATGTCATACGACATCTCCCTGACACTGTCGGCCCAGCACTTGATCTGGTCATCGCGGTTGTCCCGCTGCACCTCTGACACCTTGCAGAGGGCTAGCTGCATCTCCATCAGCTCTTCAGAGAAAGACTCTATGTCTGCCTTCACGCTTATCTCTAGATTGTACTCTTCCTTTTGGAGCTCGTCAAGCTTATGAAGCAGGCTGCCCATGGCCCCGGTTGCAAGATCCACAGCTCTGTTGCCCATCTTGGTCCTTGGATCGCGCGAAATGATGTTTGGTGCTGCATGTAAACTAGGGCGCTCTGGTTGCTGCTCTTGCTCAGTACGTTGTCCTCGCGCATCTTTGTAGCTCATAGAATTATTAATGTCCTTGCAGACAGAATAATGAAGTACTTAATTAGATTAAATAAACTCATTTAAGCAGTGATGCAAAAGTTGGCTTATCTCACTATATAGAAGCTCACCATGGGGACTGCGTTTGCTTGCCAAGTTGCGCTGACGCCAGGTTTTTCCTCGCTGGAAGCAAATTCGACCATCTGTTTCCTTTTCTGGCAACGCATGCATACACACATTTGTAAATAAAAAAAAACAGAAGACAACGCATGTACAACAGTCAAATTGGTCATTGTGGTTCATCAAAAAAAGGGGCTCACCTTGGTGTCTTCTCGACTCTTGGGATTTCTGTTGGGTTTATCAGGCTCATATACAACTGCCAAATTCACCTCATCAACAATTCCGGCCTCTTCTTGAAACATGTGTTCAGTGATATCCTCGATCGCGAGACCTTCCTTCACTTTTGTGCTCTGTACGATGATCTCATCCGGACGTTGCGGTGCATTCTCCTGTGCTCGCAGTGTTATCTTGACACTGCGCATGGATCCTGGTGACACAATGCCTTTGTCTGGCTGTGTGTACAGCAGCAAGCTTGACGTTTGGATGTTAAAGGCTAAGTAATCGTGCTTTGTCTCGTTGGTTAGCCTAACCAGGGCTGTTATCTGCTTGTTAAGCTCAAAATGAAAACGTAGCTCGAGGGGCTCAATTCCAAGCATGTCATCCTCCGAATAAAGGCTTATCTTCGAAAAAAGAGAGATAAAGGCATTGTCTCAAAGGATACATGCTCCTTCCTGCCAAAGTTTGAGTAGACAAATGATGATTGCGGTTTCTTTTAGTGAAGGTTTACAGGTAGCATTACTAGTCCATTAACTCATGCACCCGTATATGGGCTAGAATTTTTTAAGTATTAAAATTAAAATTTCTTGGATAACTTTAGTACTTTTTTTTTGCGAATAACTTTAGTACTTACAACTAATTAGAATTGCTTTTCTTTTTGCTCCCTCACTATTCATTTTCTAGGACAAAATATAGATACTCTGTAATCTCTATCCGGTTTTTAGAAATATGGATTTTAACTTTTGGACTGCATTCTTAATTACTATAATGGCATAATAGTCATGTCTGCCTACACCATCACACTCAATATGTTGAATTTTCTTATCAAAAAGTTATGTGTGTGGTATTCTATTTTTTATTAAAAATAGATGAAACTATCATTATTGTAGGTATGTTTTTTTGTCAAAATGTATAAATTTATCTAAAATAACAGCTCACATAATTTATTATCATAGAGTATTGATGTAATTTAAAATGTTTTTTAGTGGTCGATACCTCATTCATAAAGGAAATTGTTTTTATGATTCCTAAACCACACACACACACACACACACACACACACACACACACACACACACACACACACACACTTGGCTTACGTGGTATGGTGACGCAGAGCACATATTTTTAATTTGAGTTACTTTTTTATATATTAATAGTGGTAGAAGCTGGCAATTTAGAAAAATATATTAGCATACATTTTGGGCAAATTTAAGGGTTTCATTTATATTATTTATCATAATTAATGACACATGTGGGTAACTTATATGAAAATTTAGAGTGCTACTAGAAAAATGTTGTGCCGCTGGCGCTCCCCAGAGGCCCGTCATGGACGTCATGGACGGACAACGACAGGGCCAGGGTGGGCTAGCAGGGCACCTCCAACACTGCAAAATTTTTTTGAGACCCCTTCATGACTTCATCTATTAAGAAGGCACTGAGGTAGGACCACCGCCGCTCGTCTGAGCCGTCGCCGTCGCGGCCATGGCAATCGGCTTGCCTTTGCTGCTGACGAGCGGAATCACGAGCCTCGGCGCCAACAACACCGGATAGGAGCGACGCGTGGCGGTGGAATGGATTTTGCTGCCCCCTGGAATATTTGCTAGCTCCGCCACTGCAGACGTATATATCCATGCTTATAAAGTTTTGTTGCGGGTCGGTCAAATTTGATTTGGATTGTTGAATGTATGTGTGTGAGGTGTGGACCGTTGAAATATGTCTATGCAGTGTGATACACATTAAGGGGGTTGGTTTAGCAAAAGTCTTGTGGTTTTCTATGAATTTGATGTTATTGGTTTCGCCAAAGTCAAGGGGCACTACTACAAAAAAATATTAACTACGACTTTTAAAAATGGCCTCGGTTAATGCCTGCAATTAATCTAGGCGGTCATTTTTTATTAACTGAGGCGGTTATAAAAAACCGCCTTGCAAAATCTATTTTTGAAGGCGGGAATTATAAGAGGTCCGCCTCCAAAAATGGCATTTTGGAGGCGGTTATTTATAAGAAGTCCGCCTCGGTTAAAAGGGCCAAGCCAAGAAAAGCCCAACTCGGCCTGATAGATGGCTCCAGATATATATACTGCACCTAGGTTTTCATCTCACGCACCCCTCTTCTCCCCCCTCTCTCTCCCACGGCCCGGCGGCCTCTCTCTCTCTCTCTCCCACGCCTCATCACCTCCAGGCTCTGGCCACTGACGCCACCCCACCTCCGACCCCCGATGCCAGCCGCGCCCCCTCCCTCCGCGACGCCCCTGATTCGGCGGCGGGAGTGTGGATCCAGCGGCGCCGGGATCAATCCGGGGCGCGGGGAGCAGATCCGACAGCGCACCTGGCGCATCCGGCGATGGTGCGGCGGTGGCAACCTCCCTCCCGGTGGCCCCTTCCCCAACCTTCCCGGCGGCGCCCTCTGCCTCCCTGCCTCCCTCCCTCCGGCGCGTGGTGGTGGAGGCACGGCGGAGGGCACAGGCGTAGCAGGACTGTGGCGCGGCCGAGGACGGGCAGCAGTGTCGCGGCGGCGGGCGCTGCGAGTCCACATCCCGGTGGACCTAGTGCCAGCACGGCGGCTCGACGCGAGTTGCAGCGGCGCGGGCGCCACCGGAACCGACCGGCGGCGTCATGGGCTTGGCGGACCCGTGATGGGCTCGGCAGACTGGCGGGCTTTTTCTTTTTTTAAATGTTTTTTGATTAACCGAGGCGGACAGTAAAAACTGCCTCGGTAAATCATCTATTTACCGCGAGCCTTGGTCCGAGGCGGTTCGGTTAATTGTTTTTGACCGCCTCGGAAAATAGTTATTGTAGTAGTGGGGGTTATTCATAAAATTACCGTCAATAGAGTGCGTGTCGAAAGTTTAGGTTTTGTAAAATTAGCATTCACAAAGTCTGGGAATCCTTTTGCAAAATTGTCGTCCATGGACTGCGAGTTGATTTCACCAAAGTTTGGGTGGCTGCAAAATTTACATCCCCACCTGGCCGAGGAATTCGGGGGTAGCCCCAGAGGCTGGGAAATACACAAGAATTAGTAGGAAAGATTTGAAATTATCTTTTGTAATAAAAAAACACATGGAGTAGAATTCTTCCACACAGGCCCTTAGTTCTTAGAAGATTAGTTTATATTTATTTTATAATGGCAGAGCTGGGTAAATATGTAGACAAGATTATAGATCCTGATGGTTATACTATTGATGATGATTATAGTTGGTTGAGTAGATGGTCGAATGTTTCTGATTTTTATAAGAATTTTTAGAATTTATCTTTTTTTATAGCGTGTTTCATCTCTAATTGCGCTAATACTTCTATTATTGCTATTTTGTGGAATGAACCTACCACTATAGTTGCATGACTATGCGCCAAGAATGATGGAAACTAATTATTCAATAAAATTATCTTTGAATTTTGAAAAACTTCATACAGGCTTGGCCGAATTGATTTTTATTTTCAAATTTACCTAACTTCGTTGGATATTGAAGCTTTCTAGAAAACAAAATTGGAATCCCTACACATAAATAAAAAGTTCATGTGTCACGGCAGGAAAGACCGTATTTTCCATGTGCCCAAAGTTTGCCGTGGGCAACTTTCCAGACACGCGGCAAACAACACTTTTGCCGTGTGTCATCCAAAAAAACGCACGGCAGATATTGGGCACATGTGCTTTTTTTCACACGGCAAAGTAATAAATTTGTCGTATGCTTTTTTTGCACGCGGCAAAGTAATAAAAAAAATTTCTCTTCTCACCTCGAAACCTTTTATGCTCTTCACATACAACATGTGGCACTCTATATTAAAATTTGGTACATTTTTATATTTATTTGCTATATTTAACTAATTAATTTGGTACACCATGTAGAATTTTTTTAAAAAAAGATGTTTGCCGTGTGCTCTAGATCTGGCACCGGCAAATGACCAGGTTTTGCAATGTGCTCTAGATCTGGCACACGGTAAAGCAAATTTCAAATTTTATACACAGCATTGGATGGAAAAATAGCCAAAATAAAAGTTGTAGATCTCAAAAAGTTATGAAACTTTGTAGTTGACCACTTTTAAATTTGAATTCGTTTAGGGCCTTAAATAAGCAATTTACACTCAGTTTAGTATAATATGTGGAAAAAATAGACTATAGACACAAGTGAATGTATGGTGCATAGCGACAAACTGTGTGTAACCAATTGATTTTGATACGCTCCAATTTAATTAGAAGTGGCAGAGTCTCGAACTCAGGCAGCTCCCTACAAACTTGCATTACCAACAGTAATGTGTAAAATCATCAACCATCACAAGATAGTACTTAAAACCTGAGATGCTAAGCACCGGTGATGTCCAGACATCGCAATGAACGAGTTCAAAGGGGGGCAGAAGTGCTAGATGATGAACTAGTAAAGGGCAGACACGTGTGTTTGCCGAGCTGGCAAGCATGACAAAGACCACGTGCTGCATTATTACATGAAATAGCTGAAATTTTATTAAGTTCACTAATGGCGACTGGTGCAGGATGACCAAGACGTGAGTGCCACAGCGAGGACGAAGCAGAGGCGACGTGACAGGTGGCTGCGGAGGAGCTGGCGTGGGTGGGTGGAATGGTGTAGAGATCCCCGCCACTATTGCAGCGAAGAATCACAGTCTTGGTCTTCAGATCCTTAATAGAGAAGCCAAAGGCGTCAAACTCAATGGAACAGTTATTATCGCGAGTAAGCTGTCGAACAGATAACAGGTTACGAACAAGATGCGGAGCGAAAAGAACATTATTGAGATGAAAGAGATAATCAGCTATAGGAATACTGGAAGTGCCACGACAAGCAATTGGTATGGAATTTCCATTGCCGACTGTGATGAAGGACGGCGAATGGGAAAGACGGGATAGAAGTATACCGTCATTGGAGGTCATATGAGATGTCGCTCCAGTGTCGAGGACCCAAGGGCTGTTGCCCTGCTGTTATCGCCATAAATTAACAGGGTTAATTTATGGGCCGAAATCAAGATGGGCTTAAAGCAAAAGATGAGGAAGGCTTGTAAATCGGCTCCTGCGTGAGCGTCTGGGCCACATTGGCCGTGTATTCTTAGATTTAGTTTGAGATTAGAGATAGAGTCCAATCGGGACAAGATTAGTTTAGATTGTTTCCCAAGTCTCCGGACTATAAATATGTATCCTTCGTTATTCATAAAAGAGCGTCATCACGACTCGCAAACAACAACTCTCGGCGCATCGCCACCCCTAATCCTAGGGTTTCATCCAAGTAAGTGCCATGCTGCCCTGATCGCTTCTTGCGATCAGGGCAGTATTGTTCTTGCTTTTACCTTGGTATTACTCGTACTGAAGCGTTTTTGATGGCGAGTAGTACTAGTTATCATTATGTTCGTAGCATGGCTTTTAGTAGATCTTTTGTGCTTCATTGCTTATCATCTGCGAATATCATGTTGTCTCTGTGCAGTCACGTTTCAATCTCTTGCTAGTTCTTATCGCATAAAATTAGTCGCACAGGGACAACACCCTGCTTCTTTCATATTTAGTAGATCTGATCTATTATGATTTGCTCTTATCTTAAGAGTTGGCATAATATCTGCTAGGTTAGGCCTTGTAAACGGATTGGATGATCTGGTGGCGTAGTAGATGCTTTATCTTAGCCTTGATAGGGATTGTTCCGGGAATCGGCTCTTGCTAGTTCTTAGGCCTCTGTTTTAGGTTGTGGTTCAGTTGTTTGTTACGTTCGCTAGGCCTAGTCACGTGTAGGATGTTCCGATCTAGCAGTGAAGATGTTACCATCGTGGATTAAGATCAATTAGATTTGATTGAAGCAGTTTTATAGTGATTTGCTCTATTTATTATATCCGGATACAATCAGATCCCGTCTGACACCGGGACTCGATCGGCTCTTCAAAGCCGATGCAAGAGTCGTCCCGGGGAGCCGACCATGGCTCGGACTTACGTTTACACATGTCTTTGTATGCAGGAAACTGTTCGGAGCACGTCTGCACCCTCCTGATCGGGTATAGGTCAGGTGGCACGCCCGGTTTTCACACATCCTCCGGGCGCGTGATGGAAATTGCGGGCCGTCGACGAGGGAGCAGTGCCTCTAGTGCCCTAGCAACCTCCCGGCTCTTCGTGTTGCCCGTCGTTGCTCGCCAGTGGGTTTTGGTCGACAACACATTCTGGCACGCCCGGTGGGACCCTCGGCAACAACATCCACCGCAATGATGACCGGAGCTCAAGATCAAGAACCCGCTCCCAAGCCCGTCACATATGATGAGCTTCCTCCTGAACACAAGAAGAAGTACGATGAGATCAAAGCTCTGCTGGAAGCCGATCTCATCGGCTCTTTTGAGAGGACTCGCAACCATGGCATCAAGTGGAAGGGGTTCTCACCAGAAGGTGCTCTGGACAATGTAGATCTGTCTGTACCATCTGAAGAACGCACCAGAGCCCTGCGTCAGGAGATGAACTACATGGTGGCCCATGCGCTTCATCGGCACTCTCAGAGCTTGATGAATGAACTCGAGCGCATGGCGCATCGCGTCATCCAGGAGATAATCAAGAACCAGTACTCTCCATCGGGGCCAATCCTGGGGAGTCACGCAGAGGAAGCTGCACTGCATTCTAGGCCGCAACTACCATTCTCATTTGCAGCTCCCAGGCCACACAGCTCGCCGATCTACGTCGTCCACAAGATCGGCGGTGATCCTGGAGAAGGCCAGTTCCTCACCGAGCCACCTAAGGAGATTCCGCACGGCTACACATGCGCCTACATCCCTGACAGCGTCAGTCCAGCACGCTCGGTGCAGATGGTGAACCTAGGAGCTCCTGGAACAGACGCAGAAAAACAAGCGTGGCTGGCAAAGTATGCTACTAGGCCGAGTGCTGAGCCATCGGCCTTAGGAGTTCTTAGTGTGGAGCAGGTCAGTGCAATACTCAGAGACTAGTTCGGCATCCTGCCCAAGAGGAAAGCGATCGACTATTCCAAGCCGTATCCAAGCGACTATGACTTGATCCCACTACCACTCAAGTATCGGCTTCCTGAGTTCACCAAGTTCAACGGATCAGAGGGAGCCAGCTCCATTGAGCATGTGAGCCGATACTTATCGCAGCTTGGGATGATCTCAGTGTCGGATCCATTGAGGGTCCGGTTCTTCGGCCAATCCCTTACAGGTCCAGCCTTTGGATGGTACGCGTCGCTAGCTCCGGATTCGATTCGGACTTGGAGGCAGCTTGAAGATCAATTCCATACCCAGTACCACTCGGAAGCTGCAGAAGCCGGAATTGCCGACCTCGCCCAAGTCAGGCAGAAGCGATGAGAGACCGTGTCAGAGTACATACAGCGCTTCAGGGAGGTCAAGAACCGATGCTACTCGTCACGCATCACAGAGAAAGAGGCAGTCGATCTGGCTGTCCTGGGACTTGCCAAGCCGATCAAGGATGCGGCTTTTCAGTTGGAGCTTACGTCTCTGGCGCACCTTGTGCAAAAGCTTACCGCATACGAGCATTATCATCCTGAACTGTACCAGGACAAGTTCAGGCGCCATGTAAACATGGCACAAGCTGAAGAATCTGACGACTCGGGTGAAGAACAAGAAGTGGCCGTGGCAGAGTGGACTCGGGGTGCAAATCCTGTCCCATGCAAGTGGATCAAGCAGCAGGGGCTTGTGAAGGGCTTCGATTTCGACGTAACCAAAACAGAGCAGATATTCGACCTGCTCCTCAAAGAAAAACAGCTGAAGCTCCCAGAAAATCACAAGCTGCCGACGGCACAAGAGTTGCAGGGAAGGCTATACTGCAAGTGGCACCACTCGTTTACTCATGCCACTGGTGAATGCAAGCAGCTGCGTCACCAGATCCAATCGGCTATCGAGCAAGGCCGATTAATCCTAGCTCAACACACTATGAAGGTGGACACGAAGCCCTTCCCACAAGCTAACGTGGTGGAACTGTCAGACTTCAGGTCCAAGGGCCAGGACTTGGCATTCCACATCAACATGGTGGGACCTATGCGCCGCCATGACAAGCAGAGGAGAGAGGCCGCTTCTGGCAAACGGCCGCAAAATGAACACGAGTTGGAATAGCAGCATGTGACTGAAGAGCAAGTACGTCACAACCGCAATCATCTTCCAGCTTCTAATCGGCTTCTGGAGAAATACCAGTACCAGTACCAGCTACGCCACCGATACAAATCGGAGGAAGACGAGTACGAGCACCGCTCAGGAAGGACATTGGGCAGGCGCCAGGCTATACGCGACCACTAGCATTGCCCATTCTTCAGGTACTGTTGGAATTCTGGCATGAGCCGATTGCCTACTATAGATGATTGCTTGGAGTGCAGGCCTCGAGGGCACCAACAGGACAAGACATCGGTGTTCCGGTGTTTGGGGCCCAGAACATGTCAGGACGACCATGTGGGGCGCCCATCCGGAGGTGATTCAGAGCTAGAGGAAGAAGACAGGTACCATCGCCCACGGTGGTGTCCTGATGGGCTCAATCGGTCGCAGAAGCGCAGAGTACAGCGCTTGCGCAACCTCAAAGACGCAGAAGCAAAGTATCTTGACGTGCTGAGGAAAGCGCGTCCGGATCTCGCGGAGCAAGTTAGGTGACCGCAAAGGGAAGAGAGGCACCCCCCGAGGATGGAATGGCGCCCCAAGCAGACAAAGGCCGATGAAAAGCCATCGGCTGACGTGAACATGGTGTTCGTGCTCCCGTCGGAGTTTCGAGCACCCCAACCGGAGGAATTGCCCGTCGCGCAGCTGGATCTCGGCCCACGACCAATTATTTTCGAGAACCCAAGGAGAAGAGCTACAAACACTTGAAGGGGTTATATCTCAAGGGCTTCATTGACGGCAAACATGTGAACAGGATGTTGGTCGACACTGGTGCTGCAGTTAACCTGATGCCATATTCTGTGCTGCGCCGATTGGGTCGTTCTTCTGCCGATTTGATCAAGACCAATGTGATGCTCAACGACTTTAATGGACAGCCATCAGAGGCGATGGGTGTTCTTAATGTGGAACTGACAGTGGGCTGCAAGACTGTACCGACATCGTTCTTCATCGTTAACAGCAAGAGCACGTACACGGTGCTGCTTGGAAGAGACTGGATTCATGCCAACTGTTGTATCCCTTCCACAATGCACCAGTACCTCGTCCAATGGGATGGTGATGAAGTAGAGGTGGTCCCTGCAGATGATTCCAGCGAGGTCTCGGTCGCAGATATGAACGCCTGGGATACGGAAGGACAAGAGCCGATTTCCGGGATCGCCCTGGAAGACTATGATCGGATTGAGGCGTCAAAAAATGGACTGAGGCTGGTCTTATCCACTGGTCTCACAGAATAGATGCACCCTGGCTAGCTACGGGGTGTAAGGAAAATAGAGAGGCCGATCCCGGCGACCGGCCCCGAAAAATAGAAAAATTCTGTTTTTGGTTGGAATTGTTACATCATGTACGCATGAAGGCCTCCTATAGCAGTTGGCTATCTATTGACTATTGGGTTCTGAGAAATAATAGAAGTATAGAAGCGGCCAGCCCGTGCGGTTGGCCAAATAATTTTTCTTGTCATCTCCCTATGTTTGCTGCTGACATTGTGGATAGTGAAGACTCGCTCGCATTCGCGGCCGATTTTTTAGATGACGGCAAACTCGGATATGGATTCACATCAGCTGATGATTTGGAAGAGGTTGACATCGGTCCTAGGGATAAGCCACGGCCGACATTTATCAGCAGTAAGTTGGATCCGGCTTTGCGAGAGGAGATGATCACACTCCTAAAAGAATACCGGGATTGCTTTGCATGGGACTACACGGAGATGCCTGGATTGGATAGAAGCATAGTCGAGCATCGGCTCCCGCTCAAGAAAGGGTTTCGGCCGTTTCAGCAACGGACACGTCAGATGAAGGCCGAAGTCCTAGAAGAAGTTAAGAAAGAGGTGGAGAAGATGCTGGATGCTGGGTTCATCAGGCCGTGCCGGTATGCAGAATGGATCTTCAGTGTGGTGCCGGTACAAAAGAAAGATGGCCGATGGCGTGTCTGCGTCGATTTTAGAGATCTCAACAGAGCAACTCCGAAGGATGAATACCCAATGCCTGTTGCAGAGACGTTGATCAACGCCGCTGCTGGCCACAAAATGATGAGTTTTATGGATGGCAACGCCGGTTACAACCAGATCTTCATGGCCCCAGAGGACGTGAACAAGACTGCGTTCAGAGTACCAGGTGCAGTTGGCTTGTATGAGTACTTGGTTATGACCTTCGGACTGAAAAATGCCGGTGCAACGTACCAACGTGCTATGAATTACATTTTCCATGATCTCATCGGCAAGCTGGTAGAGATTTATATTGATGACGTTGTGGTCAAGTCCAAGTCAGCTGCGGGGCATTTAGAAGATCTGCGTCAAGTTATGGAGCGGACTCGAAGGTTCGGGCTCAAAATGAACCCAAAGAAGTGTGCCTTCGGTGTATCGGCCGGTCAATTTCTGGGATTCCTAGTGCATGAAAGGGGAATCGAGATCGGCCTAAAAAGTCAAGAAGCCGTGAAGATGATGAAGCCACCTACTACAAAGAAGGAGTTACAGAAACTCATCGGTAAAATTAACTTTGTCAGGCGATTTATTTCTAATCTGTCTGGACGCATTGAGCCGTTTATGGGTTTAGTAAAGATCAAATCCGATGATGAGTTTTGCTGGGGGGCGGAACAGCAGCAAGCTTTCGATGAAATCAAAGAATATTTGTCAAAGCCTCCAGTATTGGTTCCTCCTCAGCAAGATAGGCCGTTCTATGTGTACCTATCCGTTGGTGACACTTCCATTGCTTCGGTGCTGGTCCAGAAGCATGACGGCCAAGAGAGGGTGGTTTTTTACCTCAGCAGACGCATGTTAGACGCCGAGACCAGGTATCCTGAAATCGAGAAGCTTTGTCTTTGCTTATACTTTACATGTACAAAGCTTTGCCATATTTTGCTCTCGGCGGAAACAATTGTCATATGCAAATCGGATGTCATAAAACATATGCTGTCGGCCCCTGTCCTTAAAGGCCGGCTCGGAAAATGGATGTTTGCATTATCAGAGTTCGATATCCGATACCAGCCTGCGAAAGTAGTCAAGGGACAAGCACTGGCAGATCTTGTTGCGGATAGGATCAGCATTGATATTGCTGCGTTATTTATTCGTGCTTGGGCTATGTTCTTCGACGGATCGGCTTGTGATGATGGATGCGGTGTGGGAATTCTGTTGGTGTCGCCTCGAGGGGCGACTTATTCCTTCTCCATCAGAATGACTGCCCCGTGCACCAATAATCTGGTGGAATATGAAGCTATTCGCAAAGGGATGGAGTTGCTTCTCGAAGCCGGTGCAGAAGCGATGGAAATTTTTGGAGATTCGAAGCTGGTGATTTCTCAGCTCACGGAGGAATATAGGTGTGAGAGCGAGGCTCTTTTCCCAATATGGATGCAGTGGTGTGAGTTGATGTCACGATTTAGGTACATCAATTTCCACTGGATACGCAGGACTCTGAACAATGAAGCTAATGATTTGGCACAGATGGCTTCTGGCTACAAGGAGACAGCCGATGGAGTCGAGGTGGAGGTCCAGTTTCTAGAACCCGGAGACTGGAGAGCCGATATCTTCAATTACTTGAAGGATTCGGCTCGGGGGGCACCCAGAAGGATAAGACTCAAGGCCATGAAGTATGTTCTGATAGGGGACGATATGTTCTACAGGACCTTGGAAGGACTATTACTTAAATACCTGGGACCTTCAGAGTCAAATCGGCTCTTGCATGAGGTACATGAAGGAGCTTGCGGTACTCACCAATCGGCTCATAAGATGAAATGGCTGATTAGGCGATCGGGTTATTACTGGCCCACTATGCTTGAAGATTGTTTCAAATATTACAAGGGATGTCAAGCATGTCAGAGGTTTGGCAAAATTCAGATAGTGCCAGCATCAGTGATGAATCCTATCATCAAACCCTGGCCATTCAGAGGATGGGGCATGGACATGATTGGACAGATCAACCCATCGTCTAGCAAGGGTCACCAATGGGTCTTAGCTGCCACAGATTATTTCACAAAGTGGGTAGAGGCAGTGCCCATGAGGTCAGTAGCATCGAGAGATGTGATCAGCTTTGTCAAAGAACACATCATTTATAGATTTGGGATCCCTCAGACCATTACGACCGATGGAGGATCGGTCTTTATATCAGAGGAGTTCAGAAAGTTTGCCGATGACATGGGGATTAAGCTGATCAGATCATCTCCGTATTATGCCCATGCTAATGGACAAGCTGAAGCATCCAACCAGAGCCTTATCAAGCTCATAAAGAGAAAGATTGATGAATACCCTAGGCACTGGCATGAGGTGTTATCAGGAGCTTTGTGGGCATATCGTATTTCATGTCATGGGTCCACCAAGACGTCGCCGTACCATCTAGTCTACGGCCAGGATGCTGTGCTACCATGGGAAATCACGGCTGGATCAAGGCGTGTTGAGTTTCAGAATGATCTATCTGCTGAACAGTATGCAGCCTTGATGAACGATAATGTGGAGGACCTGACAGAGCTAAGGCTTTGGTCGCTGGAAAAAATCAAAGAGAACAAAGCTAAAGTTGCCCGTGCATACAACAAGAAGGTCAAGCCTAAAGATTTCCGAGTTGGAGATTTGGTTTGGGAGGCGGTATTGCCGTTGGGGACTAAAGACAAAAAGTTTGGTAAATGGTCTCCGACTTGGCATGGGCGGTATAAGGTTGATCAGGTTTTGCCTGGGAATGCATACATGCTCGAAAAATTGGACGGCGTCAAGTTTCCTGTTGCTGTCAATGGTCAGCATCTCAAGAAGTATTTCCCGAGCATGTGGGAAGGCGAGTAACGAAAAGCCGATGAGATCCATCTGGCTGCAGTGTAATAGGGCAACACGTTGAGTCGGCCGCGCAAAAAAAAAAAGAGAGAGTCATGAAAGGCCAACACGTTGAGTTGGCCAGTAAAAAAAAATCATCATGATAGGCCAACACTTTGAGTTGGCTAGTGAAATATATGAAAAGCGAACAGCCGATGTGTGACCATCGACTTAAGATGTTTTTAAAGGACAGTTACAAATCTCAAGTTAACAGGCGGTACTAATTCTATCTTGAGCCTATCTACTAGTTCAGGAATTCTTCTATGGCATGGATGGCTTCAGTACGGACGACATCTGCTCGTGCTATAATTGCTTTGTCATCCTTGTCATCGCTTGTGACTATCTGCCGACTCAAGGTGCTGATTTCTGCAAACTCTGCTTGTATCTGCTTGGCTATTTCCTGGGTTTCTTGTTTGGAGTTTGCAATGGAGATTTCCTCGGTCTGGATGAGTTCTTTGGTGGTGCGGACCTTTTCTTCGAGTTCCGCCAGTTCTTTCTTTAGGGGGGTTGAGTCGGTTCATGTTGGCAGACACGTCAGCTTTGATATCTAGAGTTGCCTTCTTCTGGTTGAGGGCCTTGCACTTTTGGGTAATGTCAGCTTTCAGAGAAGTTTGGGAGCGACGTGCTTCCATCCTTTGTTGTGCTTTACTGACTTATATCCGAAAGAATGGGAGGTTGCTGGCTGACCAGAGCTTGATTTGCAATGGCTCTGGGAGTTGGGGTTCTATTTGCTCGAAGATGTTCTTTATTTTGCTGGAATCATCAACCAGAGCGGTGATTGGAGCGGATAGAAGATCCTTGATGAGTTGAAGCTGATGTGTCAAGTTAGCCGATTGCTGCAGAGGTAATGCTTCTGTTCCAGGGACAATCAGACCCATTGATGCCGGGTCGAAGGAAAGTAAACCTGAAATGTCAAAGCTCTATGGACATCTCTGGAGTTAGAACAATATACATTTATGAAGTTATCGGCTGGTTCAGAATTGGTTTTATGATGTTACCTGTTCTGAAGAAGAAGTGTTGGTTGGTTCGGGAGCAATCGTCCTATCAGAGCTGGTGTTAGCGTCAAGAGCCTCGACTGTATCAGTTTGTTCTTCGCTTGTATCCATCAGTGCATCGGGAGTTGCAGCCGTCTCATGTTGATTCAGGCCTTCTACGTTGGAGGTTTCTTCAGCTGCATCATGGAAATGGAATTATAGTCAACCAGAGCATATATGTCTAAAATAAAGAAGAAGGTTTTGAAAGATGAGTTACCTGGTTGGTGTTAAACTCGGATGGACTCGGAGATGCTGGTGCTGGTTTCTTGATTACTCGCCTTGTGATCATCTTCTTTTTCTTGGTCAAGACTCGGGGGGCAACTACTGCAGAGGCTTGTCTTCGCTTGGAAGCCGACTGAAGTAAGTCTGGCTGAACAGACATTATCACTTTCTTCATTAGTGGTGATCCTTTGCAGAAAAGTACATCAGGAGCAGTTGGAAGAAAGTGAAATGGTTCTCCAGTACTGGTCGTGGGTTCTGGACCATCTTGTTGCTGCTGACAGGATGAGCAGGTTAAGCCAAGAGAAAGGAGTAGATGATTTAAAAGGATGGATGCATAAAATCAGTACCTCTTCCTCGGGGATTACGTATTCAGGATCAATTTGCTGCAGTTGAGGGCCTAGAGCTTTTCTGAAGACATGTGTTGTCCACATCTTCCGAAGATTTCCGAAGATAACCTTGACAATCTTGTACGGATCTTCCCAACTTGACGACCATTTGCCAAACTTATTGCTCTTTGTCCCAAGAGGTAGAATTGTCTTCCAAACTAGCTCACCAATTTGAAAAGATTTAGCCCTTACCTTCTTGTTGTAAGCTCTAGCCATCCGAAGTTTGTCCTTCTCAATTTCCTTCAACACTTGCAACCGCTTGTCACTCACCTCATTAATAATATCCATCATCAAATTATGATAATCAACAGCGGAAAGGTCATTTTGTTTAGCCAACCTATAAGCGTCCAGATTCACCTCAACGGGCAAAACGGCCTCTTGACCATAAACAAGCTCAAAAGGAGTAACTTTAGTAGCACCATGTTTAGATATGCGATGAGCCCATAATGCTTTGGATAAAACCTCATACCACCTCCTAGGATTTTCTTCTATCTTTTTCTTGATGAGCTTTATCAAAATCTTGTTACTAGAATCGGCCTGACTATTGGCCTGAGCATAATTTGGAGATGAGTTGAGTATCTTAATCTTATAAGATTCGGCAAATTTTTGAACCTCCTTTGATATGAATGACGAACCTTGATCCGTTGTCAAAGTTTGAGGAATACCGAATCTATAAATAATGTGCTCCGTAATGAACTCAATTACCTCTTTATATGTCATATTCTTCAAAGGCACCGCTTCGGTCCACTTAGTAAAATAATTCGTTGCAACAAACACAAAGCGATGTCCCTTTGAAGAAGGCGGGTTAGTTTGACCAATGAAATCCAAACCCCATCCTCTGAACGACCAAGGCTTAATAATAGGATGCAACAACGCAGCAGGCACCAACTGAATATCACCAAACCGCTGACATTCTTTACACCTTTTATAATATCTAAAGCAATCTGAAATCATACTTCGCCAATAAAAACCGGCTCTCCTAAGCAACCACTTCAATTTAGGAGCCGATTGATGTGTACCACAGATGCCTTCATGCACTTCTCCCATAGCAACACGGGCCTGATCAGTACCCAAACACTTGAGAAGAATATCATCGGCGGTCCGACGATAAAACTCATCGTCAACCAAAATATATTTAAATGTCAAACGCTGAATATTTCTTTCTGCACCACGACCAGGGTCTTTCAAATACGCTATGATAGGCACCCTCCAATCTTGCACTTTGGCATCAATCTCTTGAGTAGAATTTTTAGCTGAACTGCTGCTCGCACCATCCTCAGCGGTCAGATCGGTCCCTAGACCAGTCAGACCGGTCTGAGCGATCAGACCGGTCTCTGTGACCGGTCGGACCGGTTCGTCCAGAACCAGTGACTCGGCTTTAATTCGCATCAGCTTTCTAATATTGAAATATTTCTTTATAACATTATAGCCAGATGCTTGTTGAGCCAGAGCATTAGCCTTTTCATTATCTTCTCTTGGAATATGTCGAACTACAAATTCATCAAAGCAAGGGATAATATCAAGGCATTTATCAAGATATGCATTTAAAGCTCCATTGTAACATTGGCATACCTTGGATACTTGCTGCACCACCAGAAGTGAATCACCAAAGGCTTCAACATGTTTCACGCCCATAGATTGCAAAAACTCCAAACCAAATAGAAGTGCTTCATATTCAACTTGATTATTTGTGCAAAATTCTTCTAACCAGTTTGATAACTCAAAAACAGCACCACTTGGAGAGATAAGAATATTACCAATGCCAACTCATCTCCCATCATCACAAACCGATCCATCAAAATATAATTTTCATGGTGTGCAATAATATAGCCGACTTCCAAATTATGCTCATCATTAATTCGATGTTCAATAATAAAGTCCTCTACAATTTGGCCTTTTACGGATTTCAAAGATTCATAGGCCAAATCATACTATACAATTGCATAAGCCCACTTGCCGATTCTTCCACTTAAAATCGGCTTTTGTAACATATGCTTGATAACATCGGCTTGGTAAGTAACTATGCATGTACTAGATAACAAATAGTGCCTCAACTTGGTACAAGCACAGTATAGTGATAAGCACAACTTTTCAATAAATGTATACCTTGTTTTCGCATCAATAAGTCATCGGCTTAGATAAGCAATGATGTACTCCTTACCTTCGGTTTCTTGAGTCAAACAGCACCAATAATTTAATCTTCAGCAGCCACATAAAGCCTAAAAGGAACCCCTCTCCTAGGCGCCTTAAGTACTGGTGGTGAAGACAAATAATTCTTAATTTTCTCAAATGACTTTTGCTGTTCTGCCCCCCAAATAAATTCAGCTTCATCTTTTAACCGAAGAATACGAGTAAAAGAATCAATCTTCCCAAACAAGTTAAATATAAATCTCCTCAAGTAATTCACCTTGCCTAGAAATTTCTGCAAATCTTTCTTACAAGTTGGAGCCTCAACACGATTCATGGCTTCAACTCACTTTGGATCAATCTCTATACCTTTCTTATGAATAATAAAGCCCAAGAACTTTCCAGCCGATACTCCAAAAGCATATTTAAGTGGATTCATCTTCAAACCATACCGTCGCATCCTTGCACCTCGGAGACGAAGAAAGCTGTTGCTAGCGTCTTGCTCCCCACAGTCAACTCCATGGAAGCCACCCCCTTAGCACCAATAGGGTCGCCTCCACCCATGCCGCTGACCTTCATGTTTGTCTTGATCAGCTCTTCATCCGTCCCCCCCAAGCTTCTTGTACAACAAATAGGGCATTAAATTTACAATTGCCCCTCCATCAACAAGCATACGAGAAATCTGCCTTCCATTGATATGTCTCCTCATATAGAGGTCCTTCAAGTGATTGTCCAATTCTTTGGGCTTCTGGAATACGGCCTCACATGGCCCGAAATCCAGATGAGCCGCCGCCTCCTCCTCCAAAACGGTGTAGTACTCTTCGAAGAAACGCACAACATTTATCTCCATGTTGCTGTGCTCTGGAGAAGCCCCATAGTCCACTAGTTCCTCATCACCCAAAGCTGCAGGAACTGCTGGAACTTCATCATGTGAAGTTGAAGTAGCTGCTTCGGCCTTTTGCTCGACAACAGACTCGACCAGTCTGACCGGTTGGGCCTGGCAGTCAGACCAGTCCTCTGCATCGGTCAGACCGGTCACCTGGAGCAGTTCAATCGGTCCTGTTGGCTGCTTAGCGGACTTAACCCGCCACTCTATACCTTGAGGAACCATTGGCCGGTATTTGTTGAAGTGTTCATCCCTGAGCTTCTCGGCCTCCTGCTCCTTCTGCTCTTGGTGCCTTAAGCGCTGCAATCTCCTTTTTTGAGAGTGGCTTAAACCCGGTGGGCACCACCTAGATTGATGGTACTTGCTCGCCGAGCTGTTGCTGGCCTCATGATCATTAGCAAACACTTGTTTCTGAGAATCAGATTTAGCCTATTTGCCAAACACCATCGGCTTCTTTCCAACATCTTTGATGACCACATTCACATCGCCGACTTTCACAACCTCGTCGGCAGTGGTCTTCCCGGAATCAACTTGCTTGGGCTGAACCTCGTCCTCTTTTTTCTTAATGCGATACTCCTATTTTAGAGGATGGGATTGAACCGGTCTCTGCTGAGACCGGTCTGACCGATCGGGCTGGACCGGACTGGCCGGTGCAGCATTCTGCTACTGACCTGATTGGCGCGGGCCCAATCGATCATGTACCAGTGTTATGAAACCTTCCCCATGATAATTGGTGCATATGGCCTAGGGAAGCATTGCATCCATACTCCTTCGTGTTCCCACACCGGATTTGTAGCATTTGATGCCGGAGGCATCCATGGCATAGTAGCATAAGCCTTTTGGGGAGGGAACACGGTAATAACATCACCTCTGCGCTTATTAGGTCCTTCCCTTATTGGGGAACCAGCTCGACGGGGGGTGACCAAGATCTCTTTTTTAGTGGCCGATCTTGTCGAACGCCCTTTGTGTACTTATTTAGAAGCTGGCCAAAAGTTGGTTTCTAAGTAGCAAACCTTCCCTGATCTTTTGGCACATTTTGCTTCCAAGTACCCACTTCCGGGCGCTTGGGTTTGAAGGTGCTTGATCGGCCCTGGGGCGGACCGGTCTGACCAGTCGGTGAAACCGGTCGATCCTGGACAGCAGGGCGACTGGAAGAAGAAGCACCCTCTTGCCCCCCGGGCACATGAGCTTTGACCGTAATTTTTATTAACTCCTTTCCATCAAGAGCCTTTTCCAGAACCGCTTCTCTGGCTAGAATTTTGTCATCGGCATGCTTCGGCCTTGTTTCACCAATTACCACATTCTTGCCTTTTGCCCCTTTGGCTTGTTCCCGCCGAATCAGCACCTTTGCATTGTTCAGATCAATGGTATGTGTGTTGGTGTGAACAGGGAATGGTGTCTTATCAATCTTCATCTCAGGAAAAATCAATCGTCCTTCATTCAGGGCCGATTAAATCTGGCGATGGAATACATTGCAATCATTAGTCGCATGATAATGAGAGTTATGAAATTTACAATATGCTCGTCGCTTTAACTCCTCAAGCGGTGGTATACATGAGTAATCTTAATATGTACTAAATGTAATAGTTCATCAAATATACGATCGCATTTAGAAATATCAAATGTAAATTTTATCTCTTCTTTCCGATTCTTTTGAACCGGCTTAAGTGATGCACATGAAGGGGCCGCCGATGGCCAAACAAACTCAGCAGTGTAAACTTCTTTATCCTCATCGCTCGATGAATCAGAATCATACTCAACAACATGGGTATGTGAACAATGAGGTTTATAAGCATCATTAGAATTTTTAAACTTAGTCTCTTGGCTCATAGCTCGAAGTTGCAAACCATTGATAGAATAATACACAAGACCTTCGAGCCTCTCTCTAAGATGTGAACGCAAACCACCAAGAGAAATATTAGCTAAATCTTTTTCAAGAATAGTCAAATAGAAGCATCGGTTTTTAATATCTTTAAATCTTTTGAAATAGTCCGAGACTGATTCATCTCGTCCTTGCCTAACCGATGTCAAATCTGATATTTTTGCCTCATTATCCCCATTATAAAAGTGATCATGAAATTTTTGCTCTAATTTGTTCCAAGATTGGACCGAATTTGCGGGTAAAGATGCAAACCAAGAAAATATTGTTCCAGTTAAAGATAATGAAAACAAACATACTCGTAAAGAATTACTGGAACTAGCCTCACCAAGCTAAGCCATATACTGTCTTATGTGTTCCCAAGTTGACCGATTATCATCCCCACTAAACTTAATAAAATCAGGGACCCTCCACCACGAAGGATAAGGGACTAAATCAAAAGCATCGAGATACGGTCGCTGATACAAGCGGCTTTTACTAGGAGCTAAACCTAGTTGACTCAGCACGCTTCTAAAAAGTTGGCTCAGATCCTCTTTTATTTTAATTAGACCGGGCTTGTAATTTTCAGCGTTTGATGTTTGGGCACCAGATGTTAGACGATTTACTGTCGGAGCAGTATCACTCATTATCTGTACGGCATTATGGGGATTATTTCTAGTTAAATCATCCCAAATATCTTGTGGTATAGCGGGTGGAAAAGGTGGCTCACCATATGACCTGGTGGTGTATGGCGGCACAAAACCCTCCAATTCATTGGTTCGGCTAGGGGCAGCCGAACTTGGAATTGGTGCAAGTGCGGGAGTGGACACCGAGGCCAGCACCATGGCACCTGTCTGACTAGTCGGAGGGGCCGGTCTGACCACACCTGCCGCCGAGGCAGCGGTCTGAATGGTCGATGCGACCGGTCTGACCGGTTCGGCCATGGTTGGCCGAACGGTGCCTGGAGGTAGTGACTGCCCAGCGAAATAATTCGGTGGCATACCATACTGCACATTAGCATTAGAAGCAGGTGCTACCGAACTTTGAGCAAGATCCTTAGTGGAATAAGAAGTATCTACGGATTTGCCCTTTTCTATCTTTTCATGCATCTCAAATAAGAGATTTTGCGTGAGAGTTTGTGACTTCTCAAATTTGTCCATGAATCCCCTTAAGAAGTGAACAAGAGGATCTTTAGGAGGACTTACTTCAACAGTAGGAGAAGTTGACATTTCAGTGGAAGGAGCAGACGGGGTAGAAGACAGGATCGACGTCATGACGAATTGCTCCTTCTCAATCACACCTTGCCGAGTCTTCCCGTAGCATGCTAGCATCTTTGCCTTGATCTCCTCGTTCTGCCGCTTCAGGTCGGCCTTGAACTTCAGGCGCTGCTCCTCAGGTAGATCTTCATAGTTGATATTGATGGTGTTGGATGGATCTACTTTGGACAGATCTGCTTTCTCACCGGCCATAGGAACCGATGTAGATCTTTCCTTCCCCAGCGGAGTCGCCAAAAAGTATGTTGACACTTTTCTAGTCAACACACCAGTGCGCTAGAATGCGCGGATCATAAACGATCGTCACCAGCGGGCTTCAGACAGGACCAATCAGACCGGTTCCTCCAACCGGTCAGACCGGTTGCATGCAGAAACACACGAAGACCTAGAACCTCGAGCTCGGGAGGGACCCCGTCGGAGCTTGAAGAACTAGGGTTGTCTTGAAATCGGCAGGCCACTCAAGATGCCCTTGAACGCCGTAAAGACGAGTAAAAAACAGCAAAGGGGTTGAAAAATCTATGGTTTGAGAGATTGAGTAAAGAGAGTAATTTTTTATTCAATTGTGGTTAGAAACCCTCAATCGGCCGCAGCCTTTATATTTATAGACCAGGAAGGACGTACCCCCTTCCAAACCGGGTTACAAAAGGACTCTAAACACAAAACCCTAACCCTACTCGGATTACAGGCCCAGACCGGTCAGACCGGTCAGCCTCGGTTATTGCCAATTTTGGCCTCCAACAGAAGGTAATCGGGTTGATTGGCGGAGCGAGCGGCCCTGATTGATTGGCCTTGGCGCCGTCCAAACCTTGGATCGCATGAATGCCATCTCCGCCGCATGCAGCGGATCCCCTGGACGCCGGTGAGTCCCAGCGGGCACTGCAGCATCCTTCCCCCTGGAGACCTTCTCCGCCGCCTCCGCACGACTGCACGAGTGTACTGGCGTTGTGTGCACATGCAAGGCATATTTGATCTGCGATGGTTCTATATGGGCGAAGACAAAATCAAATGAAAACAACATGGGGGACAAAGTGCAATAAAAAAATTATTCAGCATAACTTTGAATGCTTATTTCTATAAAAATATTTGCTTGAAAAGTGATATATTTATATTTTTATAAAAGTGTTTTTTAAGACAAATATATTCATATGGATTTTATTTTTTCAAACTCAATAATTTAAAAGTTATTCATGATTTATATTTCTAATGTATGGCCCAAATCTTTTCCAGAACGACATTCTTTTCCTACAAAGAGGGAGTACTAATCAAAGTTATTACCAAAGATACCAATTGGCCACCGGAGGAAACATGGAGTCACAAATACTAGGTTAATGGCACCGACTCTTATTAGCTATAAGCCCATAATACTAGAATACTAGATACTACAACAAACACACAATCATCAACGTTGACAGACATATGCCTGAGAGTGAGTAAACAGTTCGATCAACCTATACACTCATGGACGTCCATGTATAGATCTACTTGACATGGAGCTGCTGAACACCATGATATATCATATTCAGTGCCAAAAAAGCGTCATTGAGAGGTGTCTTGGGCTACCCAACACGAGTGCGCAAATAGGATGCGCCCCTTCCACCCTTGTAGAAGCCAATGGCCATCCTCACATATCAAAAAGTTCTTGTGGTGGTGCTTCTGGACTGCATCTTTTACGACCTCTACAATTCTTGATTTCAATGGCAGCAGCCTCAGCCCTGCCCGTTGGTTTCTCACCTGCCATTGCCTATACTTTTCAGGGCGTTGCGCCAAGTCTAGTCCCTCACAGGCGATGATGTTAAGTGCAGGACGACCAAGCACGAACTGCTCCAGCACCACTCGAGATTTGCTCTCCCTTGGCATGGTTGCATCCAGTATGTCAAATAGTGCCATGTAGTAGGACATCACCTCTCGAAACCGTGCCACGAATGAGGAACCACATGAACAATTCAAAATGCTCTGGATGAACACGTTGGGCCTCATCTTCTTGATGTTACTGAGGACGGTATCCCTAGGGCTTTGTCTGTCAAAGAATACACTCTCGTCCATCAAGGTGCTAAAACTGAAGAGGTCATTCACGACAAGCACCTCATCTGTGTTGGTGTTCAAGTCTTCGATGCGAACATCCTCCCATTTCTTCATGATTGTGTGGAACTTGAAAGAAGCCAAGCCGAACTCATTGGCCCAATTGCTGAGCCTGCACCCTAGTTCCTCAATTCGCTCTGCTGGACAGGCCTTGAGCTTGGCAGGGCCTATGGCGGTGATCTTCACCTCTGGCGGGCCACCTTCTCTACCCGCCAGCAAGCGGAGCAAGCCTGCCCATTGGAAGCCAAAATGCATACCGTAATCCACAATGTGCAGCTTCCTCTTACCCACCATGGCCTGCAAGATTGTCATCGTCGAAAAACTGAGTGCCACCTTTTTGAAGCAGCAGACTGCATAGTAAAGTCTATAGGCCTTGAGGAACTCCACGATGGAGGGATGCTCTGCCATGAGCAACTGCCAAAGCTGGCTACCTGCACCCACTAGCCGTGCCTCCAGCCCCTTGGTGAAACACAGAGCTACCCGTTGTGTGGCATCCCCTGTTGCTGATGCATGTTGCTTGATTTCCATTAGCAACTCCCGTGCCCTCATGTGGTTGTTTGTTGCCACGGCCTGCGCACAAGATATTAGCAATGTGCGTATGTCCACCATATTGTTCTTCGCCGCCTTGTTATATTTCTTCCTGTTTCCCTTATCCACCTTGGTGTCCATGGAGACATGCAGCTTCCCCATGCCCTTGATGCATGTATCATAGGCATGCAACATCATTTCATCAAGCATCTCATTGGCACAATTCTCCTCTGGATCCTTGATCATCTTTGCAGCTTTGCCGGTCCTTATTTCATCCTCCATATGGTTATCCCTATTATACCTCTTCTTATCCCCACTATGATTGCTGCTTTTCTGGACCATCTGATTCACCTGCACACCCCCTCTAAACTGCTTGTTGTCTTTGGGCAAGAGCATGTTTGCCTCTTCCATGCCTTTTAGGAACGCCCGAATTGCGTCGGTACCCTTGGATAAGGCTGAGTTGAGGTTGAGTGTGCTATCATCATCCCTGCCATCTTGCAATAAATCTTTGGCACTGTCTGTGTTACTGGTGTTAGCACCATAGGAAGAGGAGGAGAGAATTTGAGCAAAGGGTTGCTGCACCTGGAGTAGAGCAGGGTGATCATTGAGCTCATTATCATCAATGTCATCCTCCAAGAGCATGTGAGAGATGTAAGGGAGCATCATGTCATTAGGGACGACATGCTGTTGACAGCCCTCACTCATGCCACTGGACTTCTCGAGAAGGGATGGTTGTGACTGCTCCATAAGACCCTTGACGAAGAATTCCTCTGGTGTGGTGGCCCTGATGATCAGTGGTAATTAACGGGAGGCGCTGTATCTTTTGGTTAAATATATCATAATGAGAAGAATAGACAAACTCTTGGTTAATGATTCCAGCATATTATGATCCAGGAGTGCAAAAGACAATGGCAAGCTGCAACTCCAATGTCGCTTGAATGTGGAGACCATGTCTAGCTATATTTCCAATGTTGCTTGGTCAAATGTCGTGAAAGGTAGCTACTGCACAGAACAAAAATCAATATAATAAATTGAAAAGAAGATCATCGAAACAAACCCCAATTGTCCGACCTATTGTAAATGACAAAGCAATAAGAAATACCGGTGTGGGATGCAAAGCACATCTAGATAAAGTAATAGTGATCTAGGAAGAATTACTAGGGACAGAAGCTGATCGAGTTTAGATAGGTGTTTACATATTTTTTTTTGGATATGTGAAGCAAGTGAGGCATTATGAAACATGTATGCCAAGATTTATGGAACAAATATACAGGTTGATCATGTGTCTCTGGTGTTGTAATTTTTGAAATGCTACTGCTAATAAATGGTAATTTCTGACTTAGAGGCATAATCAGCACACCTTATTACTACCATGAGACTTACATGACGGTGGAGACTGTGTAAGAAATAAATTATCCTGTTCTTAGTCTGCAATGACGGTCCATACTTCAATTTTTCTCCAACAACGACCAAAATTACACCTCTATATATGTGAACCACCCAACTACTATTGGTAGAGTACTCTTTTTCTGACCAGGAGCAACAGGTCCCATGTCACCATTGTTACAAGGAACACAAATCAATATCAGAGTAACATTCATGCTTCTAGTATTTGACTCGATCCCGGTGACAGTTTACCAAGCAAAAATGCAGTACAATGCGGTTCACAGACACACGGAAATATTGATAGTGAGCTTAATAGTTAATAATACTACTATCCAACAGAGCATCGAGAATCAGAAGCCTGAACAGCACAGAAGAGTAGACTAACAAACAAAACTATCGTTAAGTATATAAGCCCCATGGAGCTAGGTGATTAGCATGAGCATGCTGCAATTACCTGAATTCACGTGCAATTATTGCTGCCTAACTTACTGGTACAAATCTAACCAAATGGACGTCCTCGATTCCTGACATGAATGCATCTGCCCAACTGAAGAACCAGACGTTTGAGCTTAATCGTCCTGGATCCAAACTTAAAGCCTGCAAGTACAGTAGTCTCTTGTTGAAGCCAAGCTCTTACCGGCTGGCGGCAGGGACGGCAATCGACCGGACGTGCATGAGAAAAGCTGAAGCGGAATTCTGCTGAAGGAACCATCCGTACGTGCCCAACACTGCTTCCATGATCAACTACAGCCAAGAACAGAAGAGGCTGGGAAGAAGAAGGTAACCGGATGGCAAGCGGAAGAAGGCTTCGACGGGGCAAGGGAATTTCTACAAGCACCTTCCGCCCCCTCTCCTGTACACAGTACACCGGCCGGAGAACCAGAAGCCCCCGCCGGGGGACGGCCGGGCGGCGGAGGAGCGGCCCTGCCCTGATGGATTTGCCTCGGCGTACGCGAGGCCGGTGAAGGCCACCCATCGAACTCCCAGGTCTCGCGAGGAAGAGGAAGAATCGTCTCTTGCGATGCGCCGATCTCGGCCGCACAGGATCCATCGGACGGCCAATAAACACCCAGGGGGTGGATGATGTTTCAAATACCGTCCACCTCTGCATCATCGCACGTCCTTGTCGTGATCGTCGGGCACAGGCAGACAAGCTTCTCGCGCCGCGTCAGCCACGCCGCCCAACAGGCTCCTCCTGCTTCGATCTCCTCCAACCCCTCGCCGTCGTCATCACGCAGGAGCACCGGATGGAGAGAACGAGCTTGAGGAGTCGATGCTCGCGCGCGGCGCCCACGCCACGGTGCCCACCGTCGATAAAAGTACCGCCTTCCCAATGGCAGGAGCAGTACCGGCGACTACGCCGCCGCCGTCGCCGTCTTCTCCCCCTAGCTCCTGGTTGACAAGCACATTCAAGCCGCCGGTGCACGGGGAGGAGTCTCTGGTGAGCGTGGACAAGCTGGTCTTGTTCGTGGCCATCACCTGCGGCGCCGGCGGCACGCAGACGCTGACGGCGATCGACAACATAGGGCAGATCTCGGGCGACGGGGGCGGACGATGAACGCGGCCGGTAGACACTGCGCCGTGCCGTGCAGCAGCGAGGAGCCAGGGGACGGCGACCGATCGGAAGCGAGCGGCCTGATCGAACTCCAAGCCTCGGGAGGAAGGAATGGGAGGACTCTCTGACAAAACGCCGATCTGAGCCGTACATGTTTGATCCGACGGCTCCGACGCACCCAGGGGTGGACGGTATTTCAAATACCGTCCACCCGGTCTGTGTCGCAAACACCGTCCCCCTCAAATCGCGCCATGCTGCCATCTCCGCCGCACGCCCGGGCGCCGGCGAGTCCAGGCGGCCCCCGCCTGCGACGGCGTTCCTCACGGAGACCTTTCCTCCGCCGCCGCACGAGTCACTGGTGGCGTCGTGCGCTCCGACCCCTCTTAGCCCTTCTGCAACCGCATTGAGCTCCAGTTCACCACCGCTCATGGGGAACGACGGTGAGCGAGCGCCATGGCTTCGTCAGAATCCTCTCTGCGGAGAGTGCAAATTGTTTCCTCAGGAACGGTGGATTCATTATTCTACCTCTTGAGCGAGTTCGCTGGACAGAGCACGGGAAACTAGCCCAACTGCTAATCAAATCAAAACAATCGTTCCTGGACGCACACCACCGCCTGCACAGCTGCGCTGCCAGCTTGTTCGTGCTGGCTCCTGTCCCAGGGAGGTCCATGGAAAGGAAGGAGCTGCTGCTCGGCGTTCCTGGACGGGGACCGCCATGGCGCGCCTCTCTGGTTTCTGAGTTGTCGCTGGCCTTGTCTTCGTCGCCGCCGGCCAACCGAGCAACGCAAGACCATGGCCACTCTGTGTGCAGCGGCGAGGACCCCATGAGAGAGGAGCGGGCCCTGGCCGGCGGAGCTTTGGCCAGCAATGCGCGAGAGGTGTGTTCTATCAGCGTTCATAGAGGAAGAGGAAGAGGCTCATCGATCTTGACCGCAGAAATCTGATCCTACGGTCTACGGGTACCCAGGGGGTGGACGGTATTTGAAACACCGTCCTCCCGGACGGTATCCCAAACACCGTCCACCCCGTGGGGGCGCGAGAGCGCCGTCTCCGCCGCACGCCATGGCTCGCCCGAGCGCCGGCGACTCCCGGAGGCCAGTCCAGTGCCTAAGGCATCTTTCCTCCTGCAGACAGCGCCGCCTCCGCCGCCGCCGCTTGCGTCCGCCGTGCGCTGGCTTCCGTCGTGCTCTCCCAGTGCCCGTCCTTCCCCTTCTAGCCCCGCCAGCAACTGCACTCACGCACGGGCACCACCAGGTCGCTCTGCAGCGTGGATTTTGCAGTCTATCGCTTATTTCAGTCGGCCATTTTTGGATGGATTCATTGGACAGACTTCGATCAGACATTAAGCTCTGCGGCACAAAAGGAGATGGCTACTGCCATGCTCTCTCAGTCTGGCCCCCTAGACAAGCTGGCAGTGACAAGAGAGATGGAAGAGAAGTCGACATCGGCCGATGCTCGGAAGAGCAAGCCGCAGGTCTCCACCATCGGGGCATCTACTATATAAGGTGAGTGCTCCCCATCCATGCTGTCGTTTCAAAACCAAGATAGACTGAAATCACAAACCATATTGGATGCAGTTGGAACACCGCCTAATACAGCCGGACCAACTACACAAAGGAATGTCGCCTGTTCGGATGGAGTTTGGTCAGTCACAGGAGGCGCCCATGACTGTTGTTTCGACTCCATCCAACAACATGGCAGGTAATGACCAGTCTAGTGATGAGATTGGTTCAGTTTTTATTGATGGGAAACGTCGGAGTACGCGGACTAACTACTCGTATTCTGCAGTGGACGAGCTAGTGATGGATAAGGCCACAAGAAGAGCTGCGGAAAGGAAATTAGACAGCTCGGTGGCAACTCCACAGAAAGGTCCCAACAAGCCTAAAAATACAGGTAAGTCACCAATTGATACCTGTACTTCAAATTTAAATTTGATAGGAATTTCTATGGGTAGCACTCCAAAGACAATTAAAGTTTCCTACAATGCGTTGAAACACATCAAAATAGACAAAATCAAAGTTCAACCAAAAGCTGGTACAGCTAGTAGTGGTGAAGTTAATCCCTTTTCTTTAAGCGATGGGGAGGACTCTGAAGATGACAGTAGTCTTCTTTCCCGCTTAGTGAAAGACATAACGAATGTTGATTTGGATGACTTGGACCTTGGCACAAAAATATGTGACCTAGGTATCTGGTCGTAAATCTAAATCATCATCGAAAAATGAGAAGGCTAGAAAGAGAGCCCAAAAAACTAAAAAAGGAATTTCCCCATTAAAGGCTTCTATTGGAATAGCAGAGGTCTATCAGACTTGACTAAATACCGGTATATATCAGAAGCTATCAGAGATCACAACCTTGACTTTGTCGCCGTCATGGAGACCGGGAAACAAGACATGTCTATAGCCAACCTTAACCGACTTTCGGGAGGTGCGGATTTCGTTTGGCATTGTCTACCGCCAAGTGGACATTCGGGTGGCATTCTTCTGGGGGTGAACTCCTTAATCCTTGACTTATCTTTAATAGTGGAAGGGGAATTTTTCATAAAATTCCATCTCCGCAACAAATAAGATGATTTCAAATGGTTTCTAATGGCAGTCTACGGCCCAGCATAGGAGGATTTTAAATCAGCCTTTTTGTCCGAGCTTGTTCGCACCTGTCAACAAAATACATTGCCAACCTTAATCGGGGGAGATTTTAATATCATGAGACACATCAAAGAAAAAAACAAAGATAACTTTAATCCCCGATGGCCATTCCTATTCAATGCTGCCATAGATAGTTTTGATCTTCGGGAGATAGAGTTGACAGGTCGACAATTCAACTGGGCAAACTAACAGATCCTACCTATGAAAAACTTGACAGGGTTTTGATGACAACTGAATGGGAACTCAAATATCCATTGGTAACGTTACACGCATTAGACAGAGGGGTATCGGATCACACTCCGCTGCTTTTAGAGACCGGTGATCCAGATTTTTCGGGACATCCTGAACAGTTCAAGATGGAACTCAGTTGGTTGTCTCATGAGGACTTTAAAGAAAAAGTCAAAGAAATCTGGATTCAATCAGTTGTGGGGCAAAATTCGGTTCAATGTTGGAATAGAAAAATAGGGGCACTTAGAAAACACCTGTGGGGATGGGCACGCCATCACCATGGGGGTGTATAAAGCCCAAAAGGAAAACCTACAAAAGATTGTGACTAACCTAGACACTCAAGCTGAAATAAGAAATCATCTCAAGGAGAGAGAGACCAGTTGGAGACTGCTCGTGATGACCTAATAAAACTTCTACAGGAAGAAGAGCTTAGGTTTTATCAATGAGCCAAAGCAACTGATGTCCTTTTGGGGGATAACAATACTAGATACTTCCAGATGATTGCTAATGGCAAACATCGAAAGAAGCGTATTTTCTCACTAGAACATGAGGGGGGGGGGATAGAGGGTCAACAAAACCTCAAAGAGTATATCACCAAGTTCTATAAAGACCTGTTTGGACCACCGGAGGACAACCACTTCAGCCTGAAAAATATGAGGGATGATATCCCTCAAGTCAATCAAACAGAAAATGAGTTTCTCACGGCTCCGTTCACTGAAAAGGAGATCCGGGAAGCGATTTTTAACATGGAACACAACAAAGCACCAGGCCCGGATGGCTTCCCTGTTGAGTTCGACTAGCATTTTTGGGAAGTCATCAAAGGTGACCTGATGAACATGTTCCATGATCTGCACTTTGGTGACCTGCCTTTATTCAGTCTCAATTTTGGTGTCATAACCTTATTGCCTAAAACCCGAGAAGCAAATAAAATTCAACAATACAGACCCATCTGCCTGCTGAATGTTAGCTTTAAGATATTCACAAAAGTGGCCACATGCCGTATTAATTCACTGGCAGACCACCTTATCAGCCCTACACAAATAGCTTTTATGCGTGGCCGGAACATTTTAGAGGGAGTCATAGTTCTACACGAGACCATACATGAGTTACATCAAAAGAATCTGAGTGGGGTTATCTTCAAAATAGATTTTGAAAATACCTACGATAAAGTAAAGTGGAACTTCTTATTGCAAACGCTTCAGTTGAAAGGCTTTTCACCCAAATGGATTGAGTGGATTAAGTCGTTCATCTCAAGCGGCAGCGTGGCGATTAACGTCAATGATGAGATTGGTCATTACTTTCAAACGAAGAAAGGGCTGAGACAGGGAGATCGGCTTTCACCCATCCTATTCAATATAGTAGCAGATATGCTCACTCCTCATCAATAGTGTCAAAGCCAATGATCAGGTACATGGAGTGGTGCCACACCTAATCGATGGTGGGCTTTCTATCCTACAGTACGCTGATGACACAATACTATTCATGGACCACAATTTGGAACAAGCTCAACACATGAAGAACATCCTTTGCACTTTTGAGCAGTTATCTGGTCTTAAAATCAATTTTCACAAAAGTGAAATTTTCTGCTTTGGCGAAGCTAAGAACTACAAAAACCATTACATGGAACTATTTGGTTGCAACTCAGGCAACTTCCCAATCAGATACTTAGGCATTCCGATCCACTATAGGATGCTTTCTAATAATGATTGGGTTAGGATCCAAGAACGATTTGAGTAATGTCTCAGTAGTTGGAAAGGGAAAAACCTTTCAACTGGAGGCAGATTGACACTCATCAATTCGGTCCTTAGCAGCCTTCCCATGTACATGATGTCCTTCTTTGAAATCCCAAAAGAGGTTCGTAAAAAGCTGGATTACTTTCGGTCTAGATTCTTCTGGCAAAGTGACGAAAACAAAGAAAATACCGTTTGGCAAAGTGGAGTATTCTGTGCCAACCTAAGGATCACGGTGGACTAGGAATACATAACCTAGAGCTTAAAACATTGCTCTGCATAGTAAGTGGCTATATCATTTTCTAACGACAAACGGTACATGACAGCAAATCCTACACAATAAGTACTTAGGGAATAAACCTTTAGTACAAGTCCAATGGAAGAGTGGGGATTCACATTTCCAGGCAATCCTAATGAAAGTCAAAGCAAACTTCTTAAAATTCGGCACCTTCATCATTAAGGATGGGTCTCAGATAAGATTTTGGGAAGATGCATGGTAAGGTATTAGATCCCTTTACGAACAATACCCACAATTTTATAACATAGTTCACAAAAAACAGGATACGGTGGCTGAGGTACTGAGTTCAGGTACCCCCAATCTATCTTGGCGAAGAGATCTAATTGGTAGCAAATTAGTAATGTCGAATAACCTTGCTGCACGCCTAGCTAATATTACACTTAAACACGAACAAGATGATTTCAAATGGAATCTAGACCAGGTAGGTGTTTTTACAGTAAAATCACATTACCTCGGACTAATGCATCAGAATATCCCAAATACAAACAAAAAGCTTTGGAAATTTAAAATCCCACTCAAGATCAAGATCTTTCTATGGTACCTAAAACGGGGAGTCATACTTACAAAAGACAACCTGGCAAGACGTAATTGGCAAGGGAGCCAACAATGCTACTTTTGTTATGAAGATGAGACAATACAATATCTTTTCTTTGATTGCCACGTTACACGGCTGGTATGGGCTCGGTCTACGCGGCTTGGGGTTTGCCTAAACCAAGTAGTGTATCTAATATGTTTGGAAACTGGTTGAATGGTGTACCAAAAGATTACAAACCACTTGTCCTTGTAGGTGCTGTAGCCCTTTGTTGGTCTGTTTGGCGCTGCAGAAATGCAGCGATATTTGATAACAAAAAAACATTCTTTCTTGCAGGTTATCTTCGCGACTACACATTGGCTACGAACATGGGCTATCCTACAACGGCCCTCTTCGCAGGACACCCTTGTGGCGGCGTCGCATTTTTTGGCCCAGGTGGCCAAGGACTTTTTTGCTCGGGTGCATGGGTGGCAGTCTAGTCTTAAGATTGACAGCTATTAATGTGCTTGACTTCTATCAAAAACTTTTTTGTAGGGTTGTGTGTCATTAGGACAAAGGCCGGGAACATTTCAAGGCGATGTATCACCTCGATGTATCAAACTTGAAATTAATAAAGTTTCCCTTTTCTAAAAAAATTAAGCTTCAGATGCTTATCGCTAGTCGCTGCACCTGATGAGTGAAGACACAATCAGCCGAATCTTCAGGTGTCAGTTCATAGTGGCAGCCATTGTACCGAGCACTCAAGGGAATCCATACATGATTAAATCTAGAGGTGCTTCAACTTTACTGTGCATTGGGCATTGCAGCAACTCTGAACTCTTGAACAGAACGACGTGACCACAACAGATTCTGCTGCTGTCGGGAACAGTTCGCGCTTGTTTGCAAGAGAAGATGACCAGAACCATGAGAAAGTAGTAATACGCATGCAGTCTTTGTGACACTGAAACCAGTCGAAGAACAAGATCATGAGAATTTGTGCTTCCCTTCTGCTTGAGCTTGGCATATTGTCATACCCGGAACGCAACAGTGGTACTGTAGCCTGAAAATTGAATGTCATGGGTTGATTTCGTAGTATATACTTGCCATTTCATTTTCAGGCAGTCTGATCTTTCCACCTGCTCCACCAAATCCCATAATTGTACAAAGCTAGCCATCTGCTGAACTGAGTCCATCCTCCACAGGCCTGAAGCCCCAGGTCCAACTCTGGTGCATTATTAGTTCATCCCTGACCACCCTGTCCTTTCTCCGTGACAAGTACCAGAATTTTTCCTTTCTACCATCTCCAGTACTTAGTGCTGTATGATTTGAACTCCAGCAGGTCCAGTCTCAACGTCTTGACAAGGTTGCCCATGAATACTAATTTGAGTTTTTTACCGCTCCAATGCTTAATGCATATGCCACAAGGACATGGAACTGCCTACTTCATTAGTGGTATAGAATACTGATTTGAGTTTTTTTTTTTACTCCTTGGTATGTATCAAGAGGTACTACCGAGACCAGAAAATTATAATTAGGGAGTTACCAAATTTTGTGGTAGCTCAAAAGAATCAAAGGTAAGACCAATGAGAAAATATTGACAACGGCCGTATTAATATAGGGAACTAAAAAAGATTCAGTGGTATTGACAGCCAAATTTGGCATCTGCTGAGGCTGACCGGTCTGACCGGTCGAGCCGGCCGGTCAGACCGGTCGGCTCTGTACAGTCCGAGTAGAATTAGGTTTTTTGTAAAGAATCCTCATGTAATCCTACTCGTGAAGGGGTACGTCTTCCCTGGCCTATAAATATAAAGGCTAAGGCCGATTGAGGGAATTCCCAATCGAATCAATACAAAAAATCGCATTACTTTTATCTCTCAAACCCTATCCTTTTCCAACCCTAGATTGCTTTCTTCCTTTGTCCCGGCGGCGTTTGAAGACGTTCTGAGTGGCTTGCCGACCTCAGAGCAACCCTACGATCACGAGCTCCGACGGGGTCCCTCCCGAGCTCGTTGTTCTAGGTTTCCAGCGAGCCCCTGCCTGCACCGGTCAGACCGGTCGGCGAAACCGGTCAGACCGGTCTACCCAGGGTTTCGCGGGTGTTGATCGTTTTGACGATCGTTCGCGCGTTCTAGCGCATTCGAGTGTGTTGGCGCGATTCTGTGTCAACACACCATGTAATCCTACTCGTGAAGGGGTACGTCTTCCCCGGCCTATAAATATAAAGGCTAAGGCCGATTGAGGGAATTCCCAATCGAATCAATACAAAATATCGCATTACTTTTATCTCTCAAACCCTATCCTTTTCCAACCCTAGATTGCTTTCTTCCTTCGTCCCGGCGGCGTTTGAAGACGTTTTGAGTGGCCTGCCGACCTTAGAGTAACCCTACGATCACGAGCTCCGACGGGGTCCCTCCCGAGCTCGCTGTTCTAGGTTTCCAGCGAGCCCCTGCCTGCACCGGTCAGACCGGTCGGCGAAACCGGTCAGACCGGTCTACCCAGGGTTTCGCGGGTGTTGATCGTTTTGATGATCATTCGCGCATTCTAGCGCATTCGAGTGTGTTGGCGCGATTTTGTGTCAACACACTTTTTGGCGACTCCGCTGGGAAACAGATTAATCTAGTTTCAAAAAACCAATCTAGTCTAGATTCTCCAAGAAAATGGGTACTCATGGTGAGATCCACAACGACAACATCAAGGCGACCATGGAGGAGCTCACTGAAGAGTAGCGCAAGGCCTACCTCATCGCTGAAGAGCACTTGAAGGAGCAGTTTCTTCAGGGATTCAAGAAAGAGCGAGGAGGCCTAGTCAAGAGGGTCGGGGAGTTCGTGATGCCATCGTTCAAGTTAAACCAAGACAAGGTCGAGGTACTTCCTAATGATCCCTCTGAACTAGTTAGGCAATTCTCTCTCATGGTAGATTCGAAAATATCTGTTGCGCAAGTAGCTTCGGGAGAGACTCTTGCTGGGCTTAATGATGAAATTGCAGCGCTCAAAAAAGGTAAAACTGTCGAGGGTGGCGCTCAATTCACGGAATCAGATTCGGCTGGCACATCTTTTACCCAAGATCAATTCTATGGGATGCCGCCGAACTCGTTTCCAGGGCAATCTCCGTTGCCGTCCACTGTTCATGCGCGCACTGGTCCCACCGGTCACCTCGACCGGTCAGACCGGTGCAGGCGGTCAGACCGGTTACTCGACCGGTCAGACCGGTATGACCGGACAGCAACCAGTGCCCTCTGTACCGTATACGTCTAACCCTAGTTCGGCCGTCCCTAGCCGAACTAATGAGATGGTGATGTATACAGGGCCTCATGCTACGTCACAGCAGGGATCTGGACCTCAATGAGGGCCGATTTCTAACACTAACATGGCTTACTCCGGTCCTACCATGCAACGTGTTTCATCTTCTCCGAATACTTCGGCCAGTGGAGCTTATCAGGCCGATTTTAGTAGATTTAAAGAAGATTTAGCCGGGGTGCTTAAATCTAAACTTGGGATTGATATGGGTGGGTCGCATTTATATCAAAAGCCATATCCTCCTGAGTTTGATTTTATTTCATATCCTGTTGGTTGGCGTATTCCCGAGTTTGTCAAATTCAATGGTGAAGATTCTCGTACGACTTGGGAACATGTTAGCCAATATGTCTTGCAATTGGGAGAAGCGGGTCTTAATGATGCCTTGCGGGTTCGTTTGTTTTCTTTGTCTTTGACTGGAACCGCTTTCACTTGGTTTTCCTCACTTGCGCTGGGATCTATTTTAAATTGGAATCCATTAGAGCGCAAATTTCATGATCACTTATATAGTGGGGAAGCCGAAGTTCGATTGCTAGACTTGACATCGATTAAACAAACTCGAGATGAAACAGTTTTGGATTACTTTCAGAGATTTAAAGCTTTGAAAAATCAGTGTTTTAATTCATTTCTTTCAGAAAAGGATTTGGCAGATTTAGCGTTTAATGGCTTGCGTTCTTACTTGAAGGAAAAACTTGAAGGTTTTGATTACATTACGGTTAATCATTTGCAAATGCGAGCTATTGGTACCGAATTTAAGTATAAAAATCTTAAAGATACTTTCAAGCCTCATCGGTCCAACACACATGTTCTTGATCCTGATTCGGATGGTTCGGACGATGATAGTAAGGAAGTATATGCCGCTGAATTTATTTGGCCATCAAAGGCCAAACCCAGTTCGGTTCCGTCTCTCAAGCCGATTCAAAAGAATCGGTAAGAGGAGCCGAAATTTACTTTTGATGTTTATAAGTGCGATCGGATTTTTGATGAATTGCTTAAGAATGGTAACATCCGATTGTCACATGCTATTTCATCTCCCGACGAACTTAGACGACATGCATATTGTAAGTGGCATAACTCTACCTCTCATGCTACTAATGATTGTAATGTTTTTCGTCGACAGGTACAATCGGCCACTAATGAAGGACGATTGGTACTTTCTGAGATGCAAATTGACAAAGCTCCTTTCCCTGTTCATACGCTGGAATTGAACAATCCAAAGGTGCTCATTCGGCCGGAACAAGCCGAAGGAGCTAAGGGGAAGCATGTTGTTATCGGTGATCCAAGACCGATGGATACAAGTGATAAAATCCTTGCTCGTGAAGTTGTCAAAGAAAAAACTGATGATGGCCAAGATACTTTGAAGATCATTGTCAGAAATCCCAGACTCGGGGGGGGGGGGCAAGGAAGCTCTCCACCAGATAATCGGTCTGCTGATCAGGCACGACCGGTCAGACCGGTGTCTGTGACCGGTCAGACCGGTTCGACCGGTCAGGCCCGTTCTTCCAACCGGTCAGACCGCCCTGGTGACCGTCCCCGGACCTTCAAGCCAAAACGTCCGGAAGTGGGTACTTGGAAGACCAACGAAGTGAAGGTGCAGGGAAGAACTGCTAATCAGAAGCCCACCTTCAACCAGTTGTTCAACAAGTACACAAAGGCCGTTCAAAACAATCGGCCGTTAAAAAAGAGACCGCGTTCACCACTGCGTCAAGATCGTCCAGCGTCCCCAAGGAGGGAATCTAGCAGGCGCAAAGGTGATGTTGTCACGTTATATCCTCCTCAAAAGATGTATGCTACCATGCCGTGGATGCCACCGGCTTCAAATGCAACAAATCCGGCATGGGAGCATGGGGGGATATGGTTGCAGTGTTTCCTGATGCCTTATCCTCCACACTATCAAGGGGAAAGCTCTAGGATGCCGGTGCATGACCGATTGGGACCACGCCAATCCGGTCCAGTGCAGCAGGTTTCACCGGTCAGACCGGTACACACCGACCGGTCAGACCGGTCTCATCAAAAGCCGGGTCAAGCTCCTATTCCAAGGTTTGAGTATCGCGTCAAAGAAAAGAGGGGGGAGCAGAAGACCGTGGTTGATTCAGAAAAGCCCAAAGCCGATGTTGTTCAAATCGGTGAAATCGGAGTGCCCATAAGAGATACGGGCAAGAGACCGATGGATGTAGATACATCGGTTGATGTTCCTTCACAAAAGCCGGTCATGGCCAATGATCATGAGGCCGGTGGCAGCAAAAGCGCGGCAGACAAGTACCATCAACCTAGGTGGTGCCCTTCAGGTTTAACTCATACTCAAAAAAGGAAATTACAACGCCTCCGCAACAAAGAAAAGAAAGAACAGGAGAAGGAGAAGATGAGGGATGAGGAATTCAACAGATACAGGCCTATGTTCCCTCAAATCAAGGTGTGGAAAGCTAAGACAGTTGACCAGCCAGACAGACCGGTCGGACCGCCACAGCCGACCGGTCAGACCGGTCAGGAGGACCGGTCAGACCGCTCTGACCAACCGGTCAGACCGGTCGAGCCCAGTGCAGAGGCAACAGCCGAATCGGTGCCGCCCATTTCGGTTCCTTCTGTTGATGAAGCCTCAGCAGTTCCTCTGATAGATGAAGACGAGGAATTGGTAGACTACGAAGTGTCTCCAGAGCGCACCAATATGGAGGTCAATGTGGTGCACTTATCTTCGGATTACTTCGTGGTTCCGGAAGAGGATTTGGCTCATCTTCAGTTCGGGCCCCGTGAAGTTGTGTTCCAGAAGCCGAGCGAGAAGGACAATCACCTCAAGGCTCTTTACATGAGGGGACACATCAACGGGAAGCCGGTGACTCGCATGCTAGTAGATGGTGGGGCCATTGTGAATCTTATGCCCTACTCGTTGTACAAGAAGCTCGGTGGCCAAGACGAAGATTTGATCAAGACGAACATGACCGTCAGTGGTGTTGGAGGGAGCGAGCCCCTTAGCGCCAAAGGAGTTGCTTCCATGGAGCTCACCATTGGAAGTAAGACGCTTGCTATAGCTTTCTTCGTCGTGGAAGTGCAAGGTAACTACAATTTGATTCTTGGGAGGGATTGGATTCATGCAAATCAGTATGTTCCTTCTATCTTGCATCAGTTTCTTGTTCAGTGGATCGGCGATGAGGTTGAGATTGTCCATGTGGACACTTCATCCTTTGTTGCTTTAGCCGATTCGGATTCCATTAGTGCACACGACAACGTCAAGTGTTTGTCGGGCGTGGACCTGTCCGATTATGATTTGATCAGTTGCACTAACGATGGTTTTGTTTCTGCTGTACTAAAGCCGATGGATAATCGGCTAAATCATTTAATGTAAATCAGATGAGTACAACAGACACTCCAGAGGAGACCGGTCAGACCGCTAGTGCCAACCGGTCAGACCGGTCCTGTCCCGTTTGGCGCACAGGGCCGACCGGTCAGACCGATCCAACGCAGAATGGCTGCAGCAGAGGCTAGATCAATATCGGGCGCGTACAAACGATATGTGTGAAGCCATTGAAGATTCTGGTGATCTAGATAAGTTGGGCCAAGGGTTTACATCGGCTGATCCTTTAGAAAGGGTAGATATTGGTGATGGAACTATTCCTAGGCCGACTTTTGTAAACAAAAATTTATCGGCTGAATATAAAGCCGATTTGGTTAATTTATTGAAGGAATATGTTGATTGTTTTGCTTGGGAGTATCGTGAAATGCCTGGTTTGAGTCGTGATCTTGTTGAGCATCGTTTACCAATTAAAGCCGGTTTTAGACCTTATAAACAACCGGTTAGGCATTTCAACCCCATTATTTATGATCGAATTAAAACTGAAATTAACCATTTGCTTGATGCTGGATTTATTCGGTCTTGTCGTTATGCTGATTGGATCTCTAATATTGTGCCCGTTGAGAAAAAAGATTCGGAGAAAATTAGAGTATGAATTGATTTTAGAGATCTTAATAAAGCTACTCCCAAGGATGAATATCCTATGCCTATAGCCGATATGTTGATCAATGAAGCTTCCGGACATCATGTCATTAGTTTTCTTGATGGTAACACCGGTTACAATCAAATATTTATGGCTGAAGAAGATATATCTAAAACGGCCTTTAGATGTCCGGGATTTGTTGGCTTATTTGAGTGGGTGGTTATGACTTTTGGTTTGAAAAATACAGGTGCTACTTATCAAAGAGCTATGAATTTAATCTTCCATGATTTGATTGGTGTCATCTTGGAAGTGTATATTGATGATATTGTCATTAAATCGGCCGGTTTAGATCATCATTTAGCCAATTTAAGGATTTCTCTTGAAAGGATGCGCCGGTAGGGTTTAAAGATGAATCCACTCAAATGTGCTTTTGGTGTATCGGCTGGAAAGTTTCTTGGCTTCATTATTCATGAGAAGGGAATAGAGATTGATCCTAAGAGAGTTGAAGCCATGAAGAAGGTTGAAGCCCCTACATGCAAGAAAGATTTACAAAAGTTCTTGGGCAAGGTAAATTTCTTGAGAAGATTTATATCTAACTTGTCCGGGAAGATCGATGCTTTTACTCCTATTCTTCGGTTAAAAGATGAAACCGAATTTACTTGGGGGCCAAAACAGCAAGAAGTATTTGAGAAGATCAAGATTTATTTGTCTTCACCACCCGTACTCAAAGCACCTAGGAGAGGAGTACCTTTCAGAATTTATGTGGCTGCTGAAGACAAGGTTATTGGGGCTGTTTTGACTCAAGAGACCGAAGGGAAGGAGTATATTATTACATATTTAAGCCGACGACTTATTGATGCAGAGACGAGGTATACATTTATTGAGAAGTTATGTTTGTCTCTTTATTATGCTTGTACCAAATTGAGACATTATCTATTATCTAGTACTTGCATAGTAGTATGTCAAACCGATGTGATCAAACATATGTTACAGAAACCGATTTTGAGTGGGAGAATCGGTAAGTGGGCTTATGCTTTGGTTGAGTATGATTTGGCTTGTGAACCTTTAAAATCTATGAGAGGCCAAATTGTAGCGGATTTTATTGTTGAGCATCGGATTAATGACAAGCATGATTTAGAAGTCGGCTATATTACTTGCACACCATGGAAGTTGTACTTTGATGGATCGGTTTGTGATGATGGTCAAGGGATTGGTGCTGTTCTTATTTCTCCGAATGGTGCTATTTTTGAATTTTCAAACCGATTGGAAGAAGAGTGCACAAATAACCAAGTTGAATATGAAGCTCTTTTATTTGGCTTGGAAGTCTTGCAATCCATGGGCGTGAAGCATGTTGAAGCCTTTGGAGATTCTCTTCTGGTGGTGCAGCAAGTATCTAAGGTATGCCAATGCTATAACGGTTCTCTAAATGTATATCTTCGTAAATGCCTTGATATTATTTCCTCCTTCGATGAATTTATTATTAAACATATACCGAGGGAAGAAAATGAAAAGGCAAATACTCTGGCTCAGCAGGCATCTGGTTATAATGTTACGAAAAAATATTTCAATATTCGCAAGCCGATGCAAACGAAAGCCGAGTTTCTGGTTTTGGACACACCGGTCCGACCGGTCGGCGATACCGGTCTGGCCGTCCAGACCGGTCTAACCGGTCCAGAGACCGGTCTGACCAGTGATGCAGCTGTTGATTCTGATTCTGATTCTGATTCGGCCAAAAAAGTTGATTCAATTGTTTCGGCCGAAGCTCAGGATTGGAGGGTCCCTCTTATATCATATTTGAGAGATCCTGGTCGTGGTGCAGAGAGAAATATTCGGCGTTTGGCTTTCAAGTATATTTTAATTGACGATGAACTTTATCGTCGAACTGCCGAAGATTTGCTCCTCAAATGTTTAGACTCGGATCAGGCCCGGATTGCTATGGGTGAGGTTCATGAAGGTATTTGTGGTACTCATCAATCGGCTCCTAAGATGAAGTGGTTACTTAGAAGAGCCGGTTTTTATTGGCCCACTATGCTATCCGATTATTTCAAGTACTATAAAGGATGTGAAGAATATCAGCGGTTTGGTGATTTGCAATTGGTGCCTGCTGCGTTGATGCATCCTATTATTAAACCACGGCCGTTTTGAGGTTGGGGGTTGGATTTCATTGGACAAATTAATCCTCCATCTTCAAAGGGGCATCGCTTCGTGTTGGTTGCTACCGATTATTTCACTAAATGGACCGAAGCGGTTCCTTTGAAGAATATGACGGATAAAGAGGTAATTGAGTTTATTACTGAGCATATTATTCATAGATTCGGCATTCCACAAACTTTAACAACGGATCAAGGTACTTCATTTGTATCAAAAGAGGTGCGTGCCTTTGCCGAATCTTACAAGATTAAATTGCTCAATTCATCTCCATACTATGCTCAGGCCAATGGGCAGGCCGAGTCTAGTAATAAGATTTTGATCAAACTTTTCAAGAAGAAGATAGAAGAAAATCCTAGGAGGTGGCATGAAGTGTTATCCGAAGCATTATGGGCTCATCGTATATCTAGACATGGTGCTACTAAGGTTACTCCTTTTGAGCTTGTGTATGGTCAAGAGGCCATTTTACTTGTTGAGGTAAATCTGGACGCATATAGATTAGCAAAACAAAATGACCTCTCCGCTGTTGATTATCATGATATTATGATGGATAATACTGATGAGATAACCGACAAGCATTTGAAGGCTTTGAAGGAAATTGAGAAGGACAAGCTTCGGGTGGCTAGAGCCTACAATAAGAAGGTAAAACTTAAGTCTTTTCAGGTTGGAGATTTAGTTTGGAAGACAATTTTGCCTCTTGGGATGAAAAGCAACAAGTTTGGCAAATGGTCGCCAAGTTGGGAGGGTCCCTACAAGATTATCAAGGTTATCTCCGGTAATTCATATATGATGGAGACGTTGCAAGGTGAGCGTCTACCTAGAGCTATCAACGGGAGATACTTGAAGAAATTTTATCCTAGCATATGGCAAAGTGCATGAAGACAAAGACGGGCGGTATTGTATATCGCCCTTAGTTTTGTTTTTAGACTTGCATGCTCTGTGTAAAACATGTACATCAGGATAGTTCTTGCTTTTTGGCTTGTGAAACTCACCAAAAAACAGGGGGGCATATGTTGACAGCCAAATTTGGCATCTGCTGAAGCCGACCGGTCTGACCGGTCGAGCCGGCCGGTCTGACCGGTCGAGCCGGCCGGTCTGACCGGTCGAGCCGGCCGGTCAGACCGGTCGGGTCTGTACAGTCCGAGTAGAATTAGGTTTTTTGTAAAGAGTCCTCATGTAATCCTACTCGTGAAGGGGTACGTCTTCCCCGGCCTATAAATATAAAGGCTAAGGCCGATTGAGGAAATTCCCAATCGAATCAATACAAAAAATCGCATTACTTTTATCTCTCAAACCCTATCCTTTTCCAACCCTAGATTGCTTTCTTCCTTCGTCCCGGCGGCGTTTGAAGACGTTCTGAGTGGCCTACCGACCTTAGAGCAACCCTACGATCACGAGCTCCGACAGGGTCCCTCCCGAGCTCGCTGTTCTAGGTTTCCAGCGAGCCCCTGCCTGCACCGGTCAGACCGGTCGGCGAAACTGGTCAGACCGGTCTACCCAGGGTTTCGCGGGTGTTGATCGTTTTGACGATCGTTCGCGCGTTCTAGCGCATTCGAGTGTGTTCGCGCGATTCTGTGTCAACAAGTGGTGTACAAAACCAAATTGGGATCTTTTAAGAGTAGCCAAAATCCAAAACAAAAGAGAGAGGAGAGGTACTGGAGAAGTGGTGATACTATCTGAATTTTTTCTCAAACAAAGAGAAATTTTATAGTACTTGGAAATTTTAGGAGCCGTTGAGGGGCCCAGATCCAATGGTCAGAAAGGAGGAGGAACCTATTATAAAGAACCAACAACGTGGACCAGAACCTATTATTACGTGGGCCAGGAACCACTTATGAAAATAATGGTAGGGATATTTTAGTATTTTCCTATCCCTTTTGCTCAATAAATAGAGAACGCTTTCCAAAAAATCCGTTGAAGTCACCCAATCTTCGTTGCTGCCGACGCCGGCGGCGGGCCGCGGGCGGACCCTGCTACCGCATGTCCCTGATCCCAGGATGGCGGCGCAGCACAGGCGGGGCTCGTGGGCAGCTAAGAGGTGCAGCGCACCTAGGAGCCAGGACGGCCGGGCGGCACAGCGATGGCGTCAAGGAGCGGGGACGGTTGGATGGCACTAGCGGGCGCGTCCTCGGTGCTGGCATGGCCGTGAATACCATTCGCGAGCTCTTGCTCGAGGACGAGTTCCTTGACGTGATCTGGTCGGCAATTGTGCTGCATGGCCCTGTTCGAATTAACGATGAATTGTTGCAATTTAAGACTCGATTTGAGTGGTACTGATGAAAGCGAAGGTTGTGAAGGTCTGGGAAGAAGGGTCAGGCTATGATTTTCATTTGGCACTTGTCAGATGTCATGAGTTGACTCGAACCGATCAACTACTTATCGAATTAGGATGAAAGCTAGAGTGCAAATTGCATCTCAGAAGAGCCACGCTGCGGCGCAGCACGATGGTCTCTCCCCCGCAGCACTGCACCGGGGCGCGGGGCGGCGCCGGCGTCGGGGATCGCAGACGGCCGGGAGGCACAGCTAAGCTGAGTGCGAGACTGGTGGGCGCACGCCGCCGGCGTGTGGGCACAGGAGAAGCCATCCCAATCTATTTAGTGTTCACATGACAGATTACTAAACTACCCCTAATTATAGAAAAAAGTAGTTTCTATAGATCAACGACTCTGCTTTTTTTAGAGGGGAGGAACTAGAGGTTCCTCCCAAGCACCGTAACAACTCTTTCTGATCAGGGTGCATCGTGTGAATCCTTGGTGATTCTGTTCTGTGTCATGCTATCATATTTCACTGCAGCAACATTATGAGACCAAGCAAACAAGGATGGAATATCTGAAGCACAGCTGGAAGTCTTAACTTAGAAATCCTATTACCCAACAAGAAAAAGCAATTGATAACAATGATGGATATTTACCATCTTGCTGAAACAGTTTGTTCAGATTAATCAGTCTACTTCAGTGTCTTGACTGAGTGAGGCCAAGGAGATTAGAAGCAACTTCTTGGAGAAACAAATGTACAGAATTGTTTATAGGACTATTTGTCAATGACCAAGAGAAGGAAAGTGAACTGGAGCATGGCCAGAATAGCTTAGCAGATAACAAGAAACATTACCAGATTATTTTGCTCCGAGCAAGATCTGATCCCTTTATAGGCTAGATACTACTGAACTTTCTGGTTACCAAACAGAAAGGATGAACTGAGCGGAGCAGAGCCGAAGGATGCAAAACGTTGTCCATACAAACTGTCAGTACGCACGGTGGCAAAATTACTTTTCAAGAAACAGCAAACAGGTGCACTGCCAAGACACGTAAATCAAGAATTACTAAAGAGAAGAGGGAGGGGGGAAACAAGACATCTGAACCCACTATGGAAAAGATACTGAATTTTGCTCACCAAACTGAAAGGATTCAGAAACAGAGGATCCGGCTACAATCGCAGGGAGCACTTCCTACTGAAGCATCATCCAGCGATAAAATGAAATCTTGCAGAAATTCAGTATGATGCCAATTGACCTGTCTGCAGACTCACTAGTGTTCTTGCCTTGCACTGTTGCTATTGCCAGCTCTGAAGTCTGTTGTAACCAATGAACCTTAACAAGAGAGCTAGGAAGGGTGCTGTATTGTCAACCTTCCATTTAACAGCACAGCGAGATTGAGTTAACTCAGCTGTATAGTACCAGCTCGCCACCATCTTCATTCGATTCCCCCGGAACACACGCCATTGGTGAACAGGACATGGCAAATAAAATGTCAATAGCAGGATGCAGGGCATTCCCCCCGCAGAGACCAGGCCAGGCAAAGGTGGTCAGCGCCTGAGCGTGGGCATGGCCAGCGGCAGCAAGGAGCGGGGCCGGCCGCCGGCGGAGCTCCGATCTGGCGAGGAACTCTAGCGGCATGGCTGGCGCTCGCGGACCTGGGCGCTGGCTGGAGTACCCGTCGGAGTCCAAGTCTGACCGAGGAAGATGAAGAGGAGACTCTCTTGATCTGGGCCGCACATGCCCGATCGGACGGCAACTAGGCACCCAGGGGGTGGACGGTGATTCAAATACCGTCCACCCGGACGGTATCCCAAACACCGTCCACCCCGCGGGGTCGGCCATCTCCGCGGCACGCCATGGCTCACCCGAGCGCCGGCGACTCCCGAAGGCCACCGCGGGGTCGCGAGAACGCCATGTCTCGCCGGAGTTCCGGCGACTCCCGAAGGCCACCGCCTATGGATTCTCTGTTCGTGCACACCGTGCCGCCTCAGCCGCCGCAGTTCGCAGGGCGCCGCGGAGCTCCGGCGCAATCCGCGGAGACCGTCGCCGGCGAAGGGAGGGGAAGCTCGCCATGGCCACCGGCTGCTGCGCCTGACGAGGAAGAGGCCCCTGCGATGCACGCAATCCCAACCGCCCACGTCGCATTGGACGGACGGTACGAGCCTAGGGGGTGGACGGTATTTGAACCAGGATGCCATCTCCATCGCACGCCGTGGCTTGCCCGGGCGCCGGCGAGCCCCTGACTGCGACGTACTTCCTCTAGAGACCTTGCAGCCGCCGCGCTGGCGTTGTGCGCTCGCTTCCATGTACGATGAGCACATCTGAGTGGGTCGCGCCGGGTCTCAACTTGTCCTTCGCCGGCCAACCGAGCGGCATTTCTGCAAACACTTTCCGCTGGCTCTCTCCTCCTGTACGCCGGGGCTCCGTGATGAAGGCATGAAGCGAAGGCGTCTGCACAACCACTCCTCGTGCTCTGCTCCATGCCACTCCGGCCAATGGTCAGCACCTGCGCGCGGTGTGCACTCGCCTCCATTCCGGCACTCGGCAGCGCGTAGGTGCACCCAGGCAAAGGAGCAGGGAGCCGCGTGATCAGCGTTCATGGACTGAACAGAGGAAGAGGAAGGGGCTCGCCGATGTTGGCCGTAGAAATCCGATCGAACGGATGGTAGGCACGGAGGGGGTGGACGCCCGGACTGTATCTCAAACACCGTCCACCCCCGTGGGCGCGCGAGAGCGGCGTCTCCGCCGCACGCCGCGGATTGCACGAGCGCCGGCGAGTCCCGGCGGCCCCCGCCTGCCGCTTACTTCCACCTGGAGACCGTTCCGCCGCCGCACGCGTCGACCGTTGCCTCTTTCAGCCACGGCGGCAGATGCCGAGATGCATGCACGCGCACCACCACCACGCTAATCTGCAAATCGATGTGTTCTGGGCTCAACCCTCCTCCTCGATCGAGTTCGATGCGTTGGTGATGGCTAGCTGCTGCCGATTCCACACGCGCAGGCAGCTTTCGGTCGATCGCCTCCAGTTCAGGCGGCGCGCGCCGCGCGGCACCGGGGCAAGCACAAGGCCTCGCCGAACGCCGGTGCGGCGTTTCGACGAGCCTGTCTGGTCGCTCTCGCTCGCACCACCCTACCGGCCGCCATCACCGCCGAAGCGATTTCTCCTGTCTTTCGAGCCACCGACGCACCGCGGCCACCGGCAAGCTGCCGTGAGCCCCTGACAAGGAAGACCCCCCCCCCATGCAACACTCCCATCGCAGGCGCACACGTCGCATCGGACGGTCGTTACGAGCCCAGGGGTGGACGGCAGTTGAAATACCGTCCACCCGGTCGGCATCTCAAACACCGTCCGCCCGTTGGGGTGTCCTCCTCCGCGGCTCGCCGGAGCGCCGCCACGCTCAGGGCGTCCCTCGCTTCCGTCCCCTTCCCCTGAGAGTCTAGGAGCCTTGCCTTCTTGCATCTAGCCGCCGCCGCCACTCTCCTACGGCGCCTAGGCACGACGCACGCTAGCAGCTCCTGGGCGCAGCTGGCCGGCGGGCCGGCATGGCGCGCAAAACGATCTCTCGTGATCTCTTCTCCGCGTGCTCATCCGCTCGGCGCCCTCGCCTCGCGCCGGCCTCTTGCATGCGCCATCGACCAGCAGAGCCATGAGTATGGCATGGACCGTGGACTCGGGAGACGTGGGGTTGCAGGAACAGGCCGTCGCATGCAGCCATGTTCGCTGGCAATGGCTCCGAGAGCAATTTCGTTCAAATTCATATCATTTGCTATCTATCTATTATCTTATTATTTGGCCAAAAAACGGAGCCTCCATGTTCGCTCTCAAGGTTTAGAAATTGCCACGTTAATCGGAGAAAAATAGAAAAATAAAAATTACCCACCACTGCCATTACGATTAAATTAGCTTAAAATACCCCTGTGCCTAATTAAAAATTACCCACCAATGCCATTATGAAAAATTAAATATAAAATATCATTTAGCTATGTATCAGTTACAAATATATACTATTAATAAAAACTAAAGATAACAACAATCAATCAAAATAAAATAAAAATAAGAAAAATTATCTGCATAATAAAAGCTCAACAAATCAAATTGTTATTATAGGTTGATCATAGTTGAATTGTTTTAATCAACAATAAGACATAATTTATGATAATGAAAAAGATGATGTATGGTAAAAAAAAAATAGTATAACATTTAAGTAAGGATACAGCGACATGAAAATTTTTGAATTTTCAATACTAGCCGCGCAAATGTGCGGGCTAAACACCTAGATTTATTAATCAGGAATGGTACACCTCCAGCTGGAGAAGCCAGGGAATGTTGGCGAACCTGGATGGATCGACAACACCCGTGGCCCATGGCGACCCGAGCTCCCATCGGGGCGCCCGCCGGGGACGCGCACGGCCTCGAGGCTCGGAGTCAGGAACCTTGAGAGGTTGACGAGGAGGATTAGAAGACAGCTTCGTGCCGCTGCATCTTTCACGCAGCCGAACGACGACGACGATCCCAGGGGTCGCGGGAAATTAATTTGAAGACCGCCGCCTCCTCTGCTTCATGCCGCACGCCGTGGCTGGCCGGGGCGCCGCCGACTGCGTTCCGGCCATATCCTTCCCGCGTCTCTCTTCGTAGTCTCTTCCTCCGGCGTCGACGAAGCGTGCTCTACTGCAGCAGCTCGCCGCCGGTCACGCCCTCCGTGTTCCGACCCCGACGAGGATGACCGAACGCTGCGCGCCGCTACAAGCGTTCGCCTCGGTCTCGTCCGCGCCGGCACGCAGGGGCCACGCCAACACGCCGCCTTGCGGACAGGCTCTTGGTTGCTGCCGATTACACGCTCCAGTTCAGCGGCGCGTCCAGTGCGCGCGCCGCGCGGCACTGGGGCAAGCACCAGGCCTCGCCTCGCCGGACATGTCTGGCCACTTGGCCAGTGCGGCGTTTCGACGAACATGTATGGCCACGCTCGCACCACCCCGCTGGCCGCGCCGTCGCCGCCGAAGGGAGGAAGCCGCAGCTCCTCCCAAGCCGCCGAACCACCGCGCGCCCCTGACGAGGAAGACGCCACCTGGGACGCGACCAATCTCGACCGCACACGTCGCATCGGACGGACGGTAGGCATCCAGGGGGTGCCCGGTAGTTGAAATACCGTCCACTGCACCCGGTCGGCATCACAAACACGTCCACCCCTCGGGGCGTCCTCCTCCGCGGCTCGCCGGAGCGCCGCCGCCCTCAGGGCGTCCCTCGCTTCCGTCCCCTTCCTCGTCAGCGTCTAGGAGCCTCACGCTCTCGCATCTAGCCGCCGCCGCCGCCACTCCCCTGCGACGCGACCGGCTGCTGGGCGCGGCTGGCCGGCATGGCGCGCGCAGAGTGACCTCGGCTCCGCGTGCTCATCCTCCCGGCGTCCTCGCCTCGCGCCGGAAAGGACGATGATGGACGTGGCATGCAGCAACGGAATCTGAGCAACGGTGCCGCGCTGACTGAAACGGAAACGGCGTCTGCAACGGTGCCGCGCTGAATCTACTCGGCATCGGCATCGGCAGTTCCCACGATTCGATTCTCCATGCAAAGAAAGAAAATTGCAGAGCTCGCCGTTGCCAGACTGCCAGGTTGGACCTCAAGTCCTGAACAGCTCCCGCTGCCCGTCCATCACAGCCTGAAAATTGGATGTCATAGGCTGATTTCGTACGTAGTATGCTTGCCATTTATTTACTGTCTTTTTTCAGGCAGTCTGATCTTGCTCATCTGATAGTACCACCTGCTGCACCAAATCCCATAATTGTACAAAGCTAGCCATCTGCTGAACTGAGTCCATCCTCCACAAGTCTGAATTCTGAAGCCCCTTGTCCAATCCCGTCCAACTCTGGTGCATTATTAGTTCATCCCTGATCAGCCTGTCTTTTCTCCATGCCAATTGCCAAGTACCGGAATTTTGCCTTTCTCGTCTCCAATGCTTCCTGTTGTATGATTTGAACTCGGGCAGGTCCAGTCTCAACGCCTTGACAAGCTTTTTTTTTTTCTAGAACACAACGCCCTGACAAGATTGCCCATGAATCGCCACAAATCAAGATGAGAATGCATATGCCACAAGGACATGGAACTGCTTGCTTCATTAGTGGTATAGAATACTAATTTGAGTTTTCTTACTCCTTGGCATGTATCAAGAGGTAAGAGGTACCATACTGAGACCAGCAAATCATAATAATTAGGGAATTCCCAAATTTTGTAGTTGCTGTCGCTTGGTAGCTCAAAAGAATCAAATGCAAGACCAATGAAAAAATAGTGACAGCAGCCGCATTAATATACGGAACTAAAAAAAGATTCAGTGGTTCAAAACCAAAATGCGATCTTTTAAGAATAGCCACTCTTGTAACTCGAGGGTGGGATCCCTCAGTTGGCTGTAGACATTCTCTAGAGAGTGTTCAAGGCCGGAACTTTACTTTATCTAAAAAAAAGATCGAGTAGCCAAAATTCAAAACAGAAGAGAGAGGAGAGGAGGTATTATCTGAATTTTTGCTCAAACAAAATATTTCTGATCGGGCCACGGCGTGTGAATCCTTGGTTCTGTTTGCTGTTACCCACGCAGTTGCATCTATGGTTATGATCGGTTCCATATTTATTTATTACGGTGCTACATAAGCTAAAAGTTTTACATGACACTATATTTAATGCTATGGAAACCATGGAGAGGGTTGGGGATGCCCTAATCTTCGATAGTCACCGAAGTAAACAGTTATGTCGGCAGCAGGATGATGCGGCTGAAACGCTCTCCTCAGCAGCGATTCGACCCCTGCTCTGTGTTGATCCAACTAGGAGACCGGTACCTCCGCATCCTTGTCGTCCACCACTAAACGGACTTGCCGAAGGGTGGCAGCAGGCTAGTGCTCGATGTCAACCGGTTGTTGGGGCCAGACGTAGTAACGGAAGCATATGTCGAGCTTCTCGAGTCTGGGAAGAGCTCCTTCTTGGAAGTCCAGAGTCAGATAAGGACAGATCAAAGTCAAGGGCTTGAGCGCTCGGAATGACTTGCCGCTGCCGGAGATGATTGTGTTGACAGCCAAAATTGGCACCAACCGGTCTGACCGAGCGGTCTGATCGGTCGAGGCACTGTGGTCTGTCCGATAGGGACTGACCGGTCTGACCGGAAGGTCCGACCGGTCTGACCGGAAGGTCCGACCGGTCTGACCGGAAGGTCCGACCGGTCTGACCGGTCCAGATAGAGTCCGAGTACAATTAGGGTTTTTCATAGATTTAGATCTTATAATAGGATTTCTTGCGGGACAAGTCCATCCACCCTATAAATATAAAGGGCCACGGCCGATTGAGGATCCAATCGATCAAAATACATCAATACATTACCTTTCTTTATGTTTATTGCCTTTACTTTTATCTCTAAACCCTAACTCCTTCCAACCCTTTTCTGCTGTTCTTCCTTCGTCTCCGCGACGTCTGAAGGCGTTCTAGGTGGCCTGCCGATCCTAGAACAACCCTACGTGCGTTTGCCCTGACGGGGTCCCTCCCGGGCGAGCGTTCGTCGGATTTCGCCGTTCTGCACCGGCGAACCGGTCTGACCGGTTACCCCGACCGGTCTGAGCATCGGCGCTGCAAATTGTGCCGTCGCTCGCTGCGCGATCAAGCGCGTTCGTGTGTTGGCCCTAGATTGGCGCCAACATATTTTGGCGACTCCGCTGGGGACGAAAGATCTTGGTTGTAAAACCGATCTAATCTACTCCATCTACTACCATGGTGAAGCTGTCGAATCCTGGTGAGATCGATCCCGATAACATCAGCAGACCGTCTGTTGATGAATTGCCGCCCGAGGATCGTCAAGCTTATGAAGCCTTCATAAAGGAGTGTGAAGAGGAGAACAAGCGGCGCAAGGAAAAAGAACTTGAAGAAAAGCGTCGGTGGTTCTTGTCTCACTTTTCCAAGAATCGGAAGGGTGATATCTCTAAAGACAAGGAGGTGGTCATTCTTTCGGATGAAGATGAGCAAGCCAAATCAAGTGCTACTGTAAGTGCTACAACACTGCCTACTTTAGAGCAAATTACTCAATTGGTGGTTAATGGTCAAGAAAAGATTCTTGCTACTGTTCAAAATATGATTGATAAATCATTAGGCAAGCAACCTTTGATTGATGATAGTGGTACCCCTAGATCTAATATTGATGGTACTTTTTATCATAATACTATGCATCTTGAATCATCGGCAGCACATGCACCCCAATACGGCATGCCGATAAATTTTTATGGTCAGAAAACTCCAGAGCAGTATCACTCTGTGCAAACTTGGTCTCAACTAGAGCGTAAATTTCGTGATCATTTTTATAATGGTGAAAATGAGTTGAGACTATGTCATTTAACATCGGTTAAGCAAAAGCATGATGAGTCTGTTGCTGAATTTATTAGAAGATTTAGAGATACAAAAAACCGATGTTATAGCTTGGTTATTTCTAAAAAGGATCTTGCCGAATTAGCTCTTAATGGTTTGAGATCTCATATTAAAGAAAAATTAGAAGGATATGAGTTTCTAACTGTTAATCAAGTGTTGCAGAGGGCTTTGGCTCAAGAAAGCCGAAGCAAAGAGTCTAAGTTTAAACCCGATCGTCTTAATATGCATATGCTACAAGGAGAATCTTCAGACGATGAGGGTAATGAAGTGTATGCTGCTGAATTTGTATGGTCATCTAGTGATAAGCCCAGCACTTGTACTTCTTTAAAGCCGATTTCTAAAAATCGGCAAGATGAGATTAAATTTACTTTTGATGTGACAAAGTGTGATAGGATTTTTGATGAATTGGCAAAGCTTGGGAAGATCAAGTTTTCTCACACTATTCCATCAACGGAGGAATTGAAGCGGCGTGCATATTGTAAGTTACACAATACTTTTTCTCATGCCACTAATGATTGCAATGTTCTTCGTAGACAAATACAATCGGCTATAAATGAAGGACGATTAGTTGTTCCTACGATGCAAATTGATCAAAATCCTTTTCTCGTTCATACACTTGAGTTGTCAAATCCTAAAGTATTGATTCGGCCGCATCAAACCGAATCGACTAAAGGGAAAAATGTGGTGGTTGGTGAGGAAAGGCATGAGAAAAAGGTGCTGCAAAACAAGACTCCTCGAGTTGCAACAGAGGCTTCAACGCTCAGGGGGCAGGACAAGGAAAAAGGGGCCGATAGCGAGTCGACCGGTCTGACCGGTTCAAAAGGCGGTCTGATCGGTTCTAGAACCGGTCTGACCGGTGCGCCCAGTAAATCTGGGAACTCCTCCAAAATCAAGACAAGGCCGAGTTTTAAGAAACTCTTGGCCAAATATGAGAAGGAACGGAGTGCTCAGAGACCGAAAGGGTGGCCAAGCGAAGTTAAGGATACTGGATCATCGTCAAGACATCAAGAGCAATCGAGTCGAGGTAATTATACTTCATCTAGTGGATCGATTGCTCCATGGTATTGCTAGTATCCTTACTTTTATATACCTATGGATTATAGTAGGATGCATATGCAATCATATTATATTCAATATCCTCCTATGTATCCAAATCATGCATTATTACAAAGACCGATTGTTGCTAGCAATAATCCGGTCAAACAAGATGTTGATTGCAGCAAAGAGAATGAAAAGAGCAAGGAGCAAGATTCAAAGTATTTACAGCCGAGGTGGTGTCCCTCAGGCTTGTCTCATACTCAGAAGCGAAGGCTGCAACGTATGCGCAAGAAGGAGTCGATGGAACAGCAGGTGGAGGCCGTGCCGCAGACGTCAGCGATAATGAAGAAGGTGTGGCGGCCCAAACAAGTTGTCTCAACATCGATTTGAGCAAAACATGGCCGATAACTGTTTATCGCCTTTAGTAAAAAAAAATGGCCGATGTAGTGTTAATTATCGCCCTTAGACAATTTTGGCTCAGAAGAATGTTTTTTGGCAAGCAAGCTTTACCAAAAAACAGGGGGGGCATATGTTGATAGCCAAAATTGGCACCAACCGGTCTGACCGGTCTGACCGAGCAGTCTGACCGGTCGAGGCACTGTGGCCTGTCCGACAGGGACCGACCGGTCTGACCGGTAGGTCCGACCGGTCCAGGTAGAGTCCGAGTACAACTAGGGTTTTTCATAGATTTAGATCTTGTAATAGGATTTCTTGCAGGACAAGTCCATCCACCCTATAAATATAAAGGGCCACGGCCGATTGAGGATCCAATCGATCAAAATACATCAATACATTACCTTTCTTTATGTTTATTGCCTTTACTTTTGTCTCTAAACCCTAGCTCCTTCCAACCCTTTTCTGCTGTTCTTCCTTCGTCTCCGCGACGTTTGAAGGCGTTCTAGGTGGCCTGCCGATCCTAGAACAACCCTACGTGCGTTTGCCCTGACGGGGTCCCTCCCGAGCGAGCGTTCTTCGGATTTCGCCGTTCTGCACCGGCGAACCGGTCTGACCGGTTACCCCGACCGGTCTGAGCATCGGCGCTGCAAATTGTGCCGTCGCTCGCTGCGCGATCAAGGGCGTTCATGTGTTGGCCCTAGATTGGCGCCAACAGATTGCCCTTTCATTTGTTGGATATTTATGTAACAAAGTCTGCAATTTGAAGTAGGCAAGGGAAGGCAACCTTGCAACAATGCTGAGACCATCAGCCACCTCACTGACGGAAAGGTCTAAACTGCAGAGTTCGTGGAGGTGAACAATCCACTCAGGGATTCTTGGGAAATGGCAGCTACTTAGATCGAGCTTCCGAAGTCGACGAGGTGGAGGAGTCGGTGTCCAGTCATGGGCCGGTACTACGATGTGGCAGTCATCTCCCATAATAAAGCTCCTGAGGTTGCCGGAGAGCCTTCGCAATGCATCCATGCGCATCTTCCACTCCAATTTATGCACCCTCTCATCATTAACAATGGAAAGTCGAGCATTTCTTGAGTTGTCGCAAGCAGGTCAGCTCGGCGATGCCCTTAATATTCTCTGCCGAACTTTCCAAAAGATCAACGGCTTGTAGGGTGCGAAGAGATCTCAGCTTGCCTATCCCGTCAGGCAACACCAAACCTGATCCTGTATAACTGAGATGCATTAACCGGGACAACCTAACAATATCCGGTGGAAGAGATGTCGGTTTGCCTAGGAAACAATCTGAGATCTCAACTTCTATTGTCTCCAGTTGCTATAGCTCCCCAATTTGATCAGGTAGCTTCACATATTCTCCAGTTGTACTGCACACAACCTTTAAAAACCTTAGCAGAAACATCCCATGAATACCAGTGAGATCTAGCCTCTCACATGCAGCAACTTGGAGGTGAAGAACTCGGACATACTTCAATACCAAAAAAGAAGGCACAAGTGACCCCCTGAAAAGTAAGACTGATCGAACATGCGACAGTGACCCCTTGATGGCTGCCAGTATTGCGCCATCTTCTTCACCATCATAGCAAATAGAGACTCGGCGCACCCTTTTATGTTCCCCTGCCACGACTTCTGGGCCATTTATCACAAGGTTGAAATTCTCTTCTGCGGCCTTGGATCTGATATGACCAAACATTATATCATGTACTCTACAGGTCTCTACCTCATCGTCCTCCATCGTCCAAGGTTGGATCATGCTCATGTTGATGAGCGCGTAGAAGTAGTCTTCTGCAACATCCACGGCATCGCGCATACGAGTCCTACTCACAAAACCTTGAGCTACCCATTCCCTCAACAAAGTATCCTTTTCTATCTCGTAGTCCTCTCTATACCGACCAATATCAAGTAGGCATGTCTTAAGATGATGAGGGAGATGCATGTAGCTTAGATCCAATATTCGCTCCATTTGTTTCAGTTCATCTTGGTCTCCTTCAAACATGGACACCAAAGAATTCCTCACAGAATCCCATCTTGACCTTGGGTTATGAGCAAGAAGGCTTGCTGTACTGATAATAGCAAGTGGCAGGCCACCACATTTTTTCAAAATATCAGCTGAAATCTCTTCTGGTACATCTAGGCCAGCTTCTTGAGATCCAAATATTCTATTAACAAATAGTTTTCTTGAGTCCTGATCACTTAGTGGTTTCATCTTATACACATATCCTCTGCAGTGTTTGCAACAGTCATCCGCAACGGAGAGAATCCTGGTAGTAGTCAGCACACTAGCGCCACAATCATTTACCGGGAAAGCACATTGAATAACATACCATGCTGAGGAATCCCATATATCATCAATCACTAGGAAGTACCTGGAAATATATTGAATACATGGCAGGCAGTAGCAAAATCTTAGTAAAGCTGGTAAACGAAACAAGCTGCAAAGGATGACTATTCAGGTTTTAATTCGGAGAATTTTCTAATTCTTTTTGTTCTTTTTTATTTATTTTGTACACATCGCGGTTGTGCTTATGTACTTTGATGTCTTGGCGACAGGTACTATGGTGCTTGTTTCAGCCAGTAATTAGTGGGTAGATCTTTCAGTTTTGCTTCCTCTATTCTTTGAGGCTTCCTGTGACAGAACCGCCAAGTTAAACGGTTTAATTAAGCGTAATGGCCATCATTTGAACGCATCAGGCGCATTAGCTTAATTAAGTGTAACCTGACAGCCTGTTTCCAACCCACAGGCCGATCGAAACACACCAGAAGTCTCGCGCGACGGCGAGTGCAGACGGTACCAGCATGATACAATTTTACAAAATAGTAAACAATATTAAGGTATTTACAAAATGACTTTTACAAATTAAAGTTCACATAATAGATAATATCAGCGGTAGAGAGAGTCTAACCTGAGGAAGATTTTCATTAGAAACCAACTGAAATAAAATGAAGTAAAACGATAACTACGGAGACGTGAGGACGTCACATCGAACTCACCGATGTGAATCCGGGTTAGCTCCTATACCTGAAACAGGGTAAACAACAAATCCTGAGTATACTAATACTCAGCAAGACTCACCCGACTAAGGGTATACTTAGCCCACTATCTAGACATGCACGGCTTTCTGGCTGTGGATTGTTTTGCGGAAAAGCAATTGAGAGTGAGTCCTTACTTTCAATATTTTAGCTCAAAATTAGGAATGAGTACCTATTTTCTACAGTTTGCATTTCTACACCAATCAGTAATCAGTGTGGAAAAACAATGGATTAGGTACAACCATATTGATCATTTTATTCCCTTCCAAGTTCTTACTACGATGTGACTCGGAGATCAAGTTGCTCATGTCCGAGAGTGACAAACGGCGAATCGATCCGATTTAACCTTGCAAGGTGAACCTAACCAACACGGCACGTATTTGCCCCGTCGGACAATACGAACCAACCATTCCCCTCCCCGCCTGGAACTACAGAACCGCCCCACCTGCATATAGTCAACCGAGCCCTACGAGAGACCACCAAAAGTAAACATATGCATCTCAATTCTCCGCGGCCACTCGACTGCCCTAAGGGGTGGGTAGAAGTTCTGTACTTTCGAAACAAGGCAGTACTAGGCTTACCGGTTTCGACTACCTCCTACTCCCTCGGTTTCGACTACCTCCTACTCCCGGCATGCGATTAGTACAGTTCAAACATGATCAGCAGGGCCAACAACGGTACGGTCCTCAATCGACACAGACGAGGCTAAGACACCAGGAATCCTGTCCTGTTGCCATATCTATATCTCATCATTATTTCCCCGTCCGGTCTCAAATTCCCAATCATTTCATATTGTATTCCATATCTCATATACTGGAATATAAAGATAACTATAAATCTCGCGAGTAACCGGAAATTACTCGACTTTTGCCCTATAGCTCGCGAGTGACAGGAAATCACTCGACTTATACATATCCTATATCTCGCGAGTGCAAGAAGGCACTCGACTTCTATCGAGAACTATTAAGCATAGCATTTCTATCGTCCTATACATGCTAGTATAACTCAGAGAAACCTAGAGATCATGCAACTAGGGTTCCACTCAACTCCTGAAACGTAATGCACAAGTAATAAATACATATATAGGTATCATAATTTCAACTAATAGGATATGCACCGGGGCTTGCCTGGGATTAACACTAAGTCAGTGTTAGTTAGATGATACTCGCTTGGCGAGCATCTTCCTTTGGTCATGCACATCGGGTTCCATCCATCCGTCTTTGGGATATGTCCACCAACATCGTCTTCGGGTTCGGCTCCAGTAGCACGTCCTTCATATGGTTCATCTATCGTACCTAAATGAGATGCGACAATGCATATGTATGAATGCATGGAAGTGCAACACGCAAGGCATTCATAAAAGTACAATATACTAGCATAAGCACATAGAGTTATTTAACTTAACCATCACTCAAGCATCTCATAGAAGATGACAAGCACATCAAGCATGCCACACAAATTAACTTAAATTAAACCACTGCAAGCATCCACCATTCAAGAAATTAGCCAAACCTTCTAGCCAACAAAATTTAATATGATTCACCCAAAAATGACATACTTGATGTATCAAACCATGCAGAAAAGAATGGCTTAGCAATACTTTTGGAAAGTGAAAGATATAACTAGAAACTAAACAAATGCAAAAACTTAACTTGAGGACATGATCTAGCAACCAAAATTTACCAGCATGATGAGCTATTGATAAAGCATGTAACAATATTTTTCCAACATTTATTGACAACATAAAATATTTAATTTAGCCCTAGCAAAACAAACAGAACAAAAATAGATTTACAAACATGCACATAGCTTCTGGTTCTGAAATTTTAACATTGATCTAAACATGCAAAGAGTAAGCTACTGCATAAATTTCATAATTTTTGAACATCCAAAACTGCAGATATTAAATAGACAAGCGTAAACAAGCATTAACCATGATTAAATCAATACATCATGAAAACATTTAATAAACAGCAGGTTAAATATTTTTCCTAAGTTCTACATGCCAAATAAAAGCTAATTCAACTGGTTTTACATTTTTACCATTTTTCTACTATTTACTATGCATTTTCAAAGCTTGCAACCACTTAAACTAACATTTAAACTAGAGCAAAAACTATTTAGAAACTGAAGATCAACCTGTAAGGAAAGATGTATATCTTAGGACAAGGAATCCAACAAATTTTAGTTTGCATTTTTTTGATTTTTCTATGATTTACTATGATTTTTCAAAGTTTCAGCCAATTATTGCAAAACAACCCTTCGCAGCACTATTCATTTGAGTCTATAGCTATGCAAATAACCCCCTGAATTTGTTTCAATTCTTGCCCGAGGTCTCTGGTCGCGAAACAGAGCAGGGGCGGCGATTTCTGGCCCGATTCCGGCGGCAGGGCTCAACGGCGGCATGGGGGAAGTTGGGGAAAAGCTAGAGGGACTCGAGAGCTACCTCTGGGTGGTCTCGGTTGATGTCGGGGTGGCCGGAGGAGGGCCAGCGACGGGAGCAGGCGGCCGCCGCCGGCCCTGTGCCGCGGCGGCGGAGCTCCGAAGGCCTTGGGTGACGGCGAGCGGGCCGGGGAGCTTCACTGCGGCAAGAGGATGCGATTTCCGGGGTCGTTTGGGGTCGAGGAGGACCGGAGGTGGGGCTCCGCTGCGCTGCAAGGGCGGCGGCCACGGCGTGCAGCCGCGAGCTCGATTCCGGTGAGCTGGTGGCTGGAGCAGCGGTCGGGAAGCTTTACCGGGATGAGGCGAAGCTAGTGGGATGGCTTGCTCGGGGGGAGGAGGGTCGGGAAAGGGTGCTCCGCGGAGAGCTCAGCGTGGAGGTGCGCGGCGCAGTGCGCGCGGCGCGCAGGCAGCCGGCGGCGTCGGCGTGCGGCGACGGCATTTGCGCGCGAGTAGAGGAGGCACGGCATGGTCGGGGCAGTAGCGGCGTAGCTCGGCTCGTGGCCTCGACGACCATGGCGGCGCACGCGCGAGCGAGAGGCGAGGGAGAGAGCGAGCGCGGTGCCGTGGTCGATTTGATCACGAAAGCGAGCTTGCGGTTCGGGAGGCTTCCCGAAGAATATCTGGACCCAATAGTGCACTATTAGTACTAATGATCCTATTAAGCTCTCAATTAATCTTAATTAAGGTAGTTAACACACGGGGTGTTACAATCCTACCGTTTCTAAGTTGAGCATATGACTAGTTGGCTCGTATCATCTTAGCAGTTAGAAGATAGATACATTGTGCTGTAAACGGGATATAGATTAAGTTCTTTCTTGGAGAAGAAATTTTTATCAACTCCCATTCATCCTCTTCGGTCACCATTTCGATCCTACACTTAATTACTATATATAGTCCCATCACCATATAGGCTTGTTTCGAAGCAATTTGTGGAGTTCGTCAATGAGGTGCTTTTCATTTAAGCTTGTTGCACTGGAATCATAACCAAGTTCACGGAGAATTTCCTTGAGAACGCTCTTGACGTCAGGATTCCGACCCACAGAAACAAAAGCTCTAGGATGGAACTGATTATGAAGCTTGTCATACACAACCTTGGCAAGTGTTGTCTTGCCCAAACCTCCAAATCCGACAATAGAGATTATCTTGAGTTTCTGTTTTGACACATCCCCATCCTTATCAGAGAGCCATTTGATTAGCTCGTTTCTTGGCTCTTTGATGCCAACGAGCTCTTTTTGATCTTTGTATATAGCCGAAATGCGAGGGTCAATGGTAATTGCAACAGCCACATTAGCCACGTCTTCGTCGACCTTGAACCTTTTACGCCTATCGGCTGCAACCTGAACTTGTTTCTTGATGTCTCTGATGGCGTGGCCAATCGGATTGTGAGTCTTACCCCTTTTGAAGAGGTTGAACATCTTGTGCATGAGCCCCATGAAGAATCCCGTGTTTGAGGCAGGCTCGCTGTGTACCAGGAAGCCATCAACAACATCCTCAATGTCATACGACATCTCCCTGACACTGTCGGCCCAGCACTTGATCTGGTCATCGCGGTTGTCCCGCTGCACCTCTGACACCTTGCAGAGGGCTAGCTGCATCTCCATCAGCTCTTCAGAGAAAGACTCTATGTCTTCCTTCACGCTTATCTCTAGATTGTACTCTTCCTTTTGGAGCTCGTCAAGCTTATGAAGTAGGCTGCTCATGGCCCCGGTTGCAAGATCCACAGCTCTGTTGCCCATCTTGGTCCTTGGATCGCGCGAAATGATGTTTGGTGCTGCATGTAAACTAGGGCGCTCTGGTTGCTGCTCTTGCTCAGTACGTTGTCCTCGCGCATCTTTGTAGCTCATAGAATTATTAATGTCCTTGCAGACAGAATAATGAAGTACTTAATTAGATTAAATAAACTCATTTCAGCAGTGATGCAAAAGTTGGCTTATCTCACTATATAGAAGCTCACCATGGGGACTGCGTTTGCTTGCCAAGTTGCGCTGACGCCAGGTTTTTCCTCGCTGGAAGCAAATTCGACCATCTGTTTCCTTTTCTGGCAACGCATGCATACACACATTTGTAAAAAAACAAAAAAAAACAGAAGACAACGCATGTACAACAGTCAAATTGGTCATTGTGGTTCATCAAAAAAAGGGGCTCACCTTGGTGTCTTCTCGACTCTTGGGATTTCTGTTGGGTTTATCAGGCTCATATACAACTGCCAAATTCACCTCATCAAGAATTCCGGCCTCTTCTTGAAACATGTGTTCAGTGATATCCTCGATCGCGAGACCTTCCTTCACTTTTGTGCTCTGTACGATGATCTCATCCGGACGTTGCGGTGCATTCTCCTGTGCTCGCAGTGTTATCTTGACACTGCGCATGGATCCTGGTGACACAATGCCTTTGTCTGGCTGTGTGTACAGCAGCAAGCTTGACGTTTGGATGTTAAAGGCTAAGTAGTCGTGCTTTGTCTCGTTGGTTAGCCTAACCAGGGCTGTTATCTGCTTGTTAAGCTCAAAATGAAACGTAGCTCGAGGGGCTCAATTCCAAGCATGTCATCCTCCGAATAAAGGCTTATCTGCGAAAAAAGAGAGATAAAGGCATTGTCACAAAGGATACATGCTCCTTCCTGCCAAAGTTTGAGTAGACAAATGATGATGAATGCGGTTTCTTTTAGTGAAGGTTTACAGGTAGCATTATTAGTCCATTAACTCGTGCACCCGTATATGGGCTAGAATTTTTTAAGTATTAAAATTAAAATTTCTTGGATAACTTTAGTACTTTTTTTGCGAATAACTTTAGTACTTACAACTAATTAGAATTGCTTTTCTTTTTGCTCCCTCACTATTCATTTTCTAGGATAAAATATAGATACTCTGTAATCTCTATCAGGTTTTTAGAAATATGGATTTTAACTTTTGGACTGCATTCTTAATTACTATAATGGCATAATAGTCATGTCTGCCTACACCATCACACTCAATATGTTGAATTTTCTTATCAAAAAGTTATGTGTGTGGTATTCTATTTTTTATTAAAAATAGATGAAACTATCATTATTGTAGGTATGTTTTTTTGTCAAAATTTATAAATTTATCTAAAATAACAGCTCACATAATTTATTATCATAGAGTATTGATATAATTTAAAATGTTTTTAGTGGTCCATACCTCATTCATAAAGGAAATTGTTTTTATGATTTCGAAACCATAGAAATATATATATATATATATATATATATATATATATATATATATATATATATATATATATATATATATATATATATATATATGCATGTATACTTGGCTTACGTGGTATGGTGACGCAGAGCACATATTTTTGAGTTACTTTTTTATATAATAATAGTGGTAGAAGCTGGCAATTTAGAAAATATATTAGCATACATTTTGGGCAAATTTAAGGGTTTCATTTATATTATTTATCATAATTAATGACACATGTGGGTAACTTATATGAAAATTTAGAGTGCTACTAGAAAACTGTTGTGCCGCTGGCGCTCCCCAGAGGCCCGTCATGGACGGACAACGACAGAGCCAGGGTGGGCTAGCAGGGCACCTCCAACACTGCAAAAAAATTTTGAGACCCCTTCATGACTTCATCTATTAAGCAGGCACTGAGGTAGGAACGCCGCCGCTCGTATGAGCCGTCGCCGTCGCGGCCATGGCAATCGGCTTGCCTTTGCTGCTGACGAGCGGAATCACGAGCCTCGGCGCCAACAACACCGGATAGGAGCGACACGTGGCGGTGGAATGGATTTTGCTGCCCCCCTGGAATATTTGCTAGCTCCGCCACTGCAGACGTATATATCCATGCTTATAAAGTTTTGTTGCGGGTCGGTCAAATTTGATTTGGATTGTTGAATGTATGTGTGTGAGGTGTGGACCATTGAAATATGTCTATGCAGTGTGATACACATTAAGGGGGTTGGTTTAGCAAAAGTCTCGTGGTTTTATGTGAATTTGATGTTATTGGTTTCGCCAAAGTTAAGGGGCACTACTACAAAAAATATTAACTACGACTTTTAAAAATGGCCTCGGTTAATGCCTGCGATTAATTTAGGCGGTCATTTTTTATTAACTGAGGCGGTTATAAAAAACCACCTTGCAAAATCTATTTTTGAAGGCGGGCATTATAAGAGGTCTGCCTCCAAAAATGGCATTTTGGAGGCGGTTATTTATAAGAAGTCCGCCTCGGTTAAAAGGGCCAAGCCAAGAAAAGCCCAACTCGGCCTGATAGATGGCTCCAGATATATATACTGCACTTAGGTTTTCATCTCACGCACCCCTCTCCTCCCCTCCCTCTCTCTCCCACGGCCCAGCGGCCTGCCTGCCTCTCTCTCTCCCCCCCCCACGCCTCATCACCTCTAGGCTCCGGCCACTGACGCCACCCCACCTCCGACCCCTGACGCCAGCCGCGCCCCCTCCCTCCGCGACGCCCCTGCTTAGGCGGCGGGAGGGTGGATCCGGTGGCGCCAGGATCAATCCAGGGAGCAGGGGTGGATCCGGTGGCGCGGGGAGCAGATCCGGCAGCACACGTGGCGCATCCGGCGATGGTGCGGCGGCAGCAACCTCCCTCCTGGTGGCCCCTTCCCCAACCTTCCCAACAGCGCCCTCCCTGTCTCCCTCCCTCCCTCCCTCCGGCGCGTGGTGGTGGAGGCACGGCGGAGGGCGCAGGCGTAGCACGACGGTGGCGCTGCCGAGGATAGGCAGCAGTGTCGCGGCGGCGGGCGCTGCGAGTCCACATCCCGGTGGACCTAGTGCTGGCACGGCTGCTCGACGCGAGTTGCGGCGGCGCGGGCGCCACTGGAACCGGCCGGCGGCGTCATGGGCTTGGCTTGGCAGACTGGCAGTCTTTTTCTTTTTTTAAATGTTTTTTTGATTAATCGAGGCGGACAGCAAAAACTGCCTCGGTAAATCATCTATTTTCCGCGAGCCTTGGTCCGAGGCGGTTCGGTTAATTATTTTTGACCGCCTCAAAAAATAGTTATTGTAGTAGTGGGGGTTATTCATAAAATTACCGTCAATAGAGTGTGTGTCGAAAGTTTAGGTTTTGTAAAATTAGCATTCACAAAGTCTGGGAATCCTTTTGCAAAATTGTCGTCCATGGACCGCGAGTTGATTTCACCAAAGTTTGGGTGGTTGCAAAATTTACATCCCCACCTGGCCGAGGAATTCGGGGTGACGTGGGTAGCCCCAGAGGCTGGGAAATACACAAGAATTAGTAGGAAAGATTTGAAATTATCTTTTGTAATTAAAAAAAACACATGGAGTAGAGTTCTTCCACACAGGCCCTTAGTTCTTAGAAGATTAGTTTATATTTATTGATGATGATTATAGACAAGATTATAGATCCTGATGGTTATACTATTGATGATGATTATAGTCGGTTGAGTAGATGGTCGAATGTTTCTGATTTTTATAAGAATTTTTAGAATTTATCTTTTTTTATATCGTGTTTCATCTCTAATTGCGCTAATACTTCTATTATTGCTATTTTGTTGAATGAACCTACCACTATAGTCGCATGACTATGCACCAAGAATGATGGAAACTAATTATTCAATAAAATTATCTTTGAATTTTGAAAAACTTCATACAGGCTTGGCCGAATTGATTTTTATTTTCAAATTTACCTAACTTCGTTGGATATTGAAGCTTTCTAGAAAACAAAATTGGAATCCCTACACATAAATAAAAAGTTCATGTGTCACTGCAGGAAAGATCGTATTTTTCGTGTGCCCAAAGTTTGTCGTGGGCAACTTTCCAGACACGCGGCAAACAACACTTTTGCCGTGTGTCATCCAAAAAAACGCACGGTAGATATTGGGCACATGTGCTTTTTTTTCACATGGTAAAGTAATAAATTTGTCGTATGCTTTTTTTGCACACGGCAAAATAATAAATTTTTTTCTCTTCTCACCTCGAAACCTTTTATGCTCTTCACATACAACATGTGGCACTCTATATTAAAATTTGGTACATTTTTATATTTATTTGCTATATTTAACTAATTAATTTGGTACACCATGTAGAATTTTTTTTTAAAAAGATGTTTGTCGTGTGCTCTAGATCTGGCACACGGCAAATGACCAGGCTTTACCGTGTGCTCTAGATCTGGCACACGGTAAAGCAAATTTCAAATTTTATACACAACATTGGATGGAAAAATAGCCAAAATAAAAGTTGTAGATCTCAAAAAGTTATGAAACTTTGTAGTTGGCCACTTTTAAATTTGAATTCGTTTAGGACCTTAAATAAGCAATTTACACTCAGTTTAGTATAATATGTGGAAAAAATAGACTATAGACACTAGTGAATGTGTGGTGCATAGCGACAAACTGTGTGTAACCGATTGATTTTGATACGCTCCAATTTAATTAGAAGTGGCAGAGTCTCGAACTCAGGCAGCTCCCTACAAACTTGCATTGCTAACTGGTAAAACTCAATGTCCTTCTCAGAAGCGAAATTAATGTAGTCTCTAAGAGCAAGGCTAATAATACAGCTAGTTGCTGGCCATATGGATTTTTTGTAGCTTTCTCTCAGCCCATTCATATTATATTGTTTATGATTATAAACTTATGATCATTGGAGACTATATTTTGTTTCAAATCTAACCGTATCAAGTTTATATTATTAAAGCTAAAAATTATTAGTTATATTGTTGGTCAAAGATTATAAAGTTTTGAATCTTAATCTGTGATGGGCGCCTTATAATATAAAACGGTCCGGAGGTAGTAGCTAGTTTGCTTATCTGGAAAAATGAACAAATATTGGAGGCACCACTTGCATTGTCTAAGATAATAGCGCCCTTGGTTCTTAGCTAGCTAGGGAGCAAACGAAAAACTTATTATCTGGTCAGCGTGCCCATTCGTGCTTTCAGTTTCACTGAGATAAGGGATTATATCCCATATAAAAGGTCTATCTTTTGGTTCTTGTTTCCTGCAACGTTCCGCTATTTCCAGGCATTTTGTTAACTGTTGGTACTGTTGCAGCGTCGGTGGTTTCTTCCACCTGTGCCTCCACCTCCGAAGTACCTACATTTCAGAAATGGTAGTTGTTTATGGTGATTTCCGAATATTTATTTAGTGCAAAACCAAGTGCAGGCTGTGTTCTGTATCGACCTAACAATTTTTAGTGCCCATTAAGGAATTAAAGACATGCTTTGTTTGTCCTCTAACTTATATAAGCTAACTTATTGTTCAAGAACAATATGATAAAACGACTTATTGCTCAAGAACAAGATGATAAAACACCTCTCGAAATGCTTGAATAAACTGAACTCTTACATTGCTGTTACTGTCGTTGACAACCTTACGTCCCGCTACTAGTTCTATGATTATGACACCCAAACCATAGATGTCAGATTTGAATGAAGTTTTGCCATCGTTCATGTATTCTGGAGCAAAATATCCTCTGCAAGAAAATCAACAGTATGATGCATGATCATGGTGGAAAGGAAAGGTAGGCTGTAAAATGTCAAAGAAATTTGAATGGATGCTCTTGATACATAGCGCTTACCGTGTTCCAAAACGTTCCCCTGCAGTACATGTGTTTTTATTAGGCCTTGACAGACCAAAATCAGTAATTTTTGGCACCATGCCATCATCTAGTAGTATGTTGGCAGGTTTGAGGTCCATATGAATAATAGACTTTTCCTTGTGAAGATAATGCAAACCCTCACAAATTCCCTTGATTATTTGATAACGAATATCCCATTCAAGTCCTCTTAATTCATCTACAGAAGAAAAAAAACCAAAAAATAAGTAGTAGTTTATGCTAAACTAAATTAATGGAAGTCTGTCCCTAGTTATTTTTGGAATGTGGCTTGACTGCTTGAGAAGCACACTACTGAATGAAGAAGATAAAGAAGCAAAAAAAGAAGAGCCAAAATGGAGTGATGCAACATTGTCGTACCAGTAATATATTTGTCAAGGCTCCCGTTGCTGACATACTCGAAGCAGAGTAATCTCTCTCTTTTCTGGGCCCAAACGAAGTTTTCTGACCCTGTTTCTTTTATCGCTTCACCTTCTGTATTATGACAGAAGCCGAGGAACCGAACTACATTCCGGTGGTTAATAACCTGCATCAGGCTATTAAACTCACGACGAAATAGCTTGTCATCCAATGTGTTTGTGTTCACATCAATCCGCTTCACGGCAACATTCCCGTTTCGGAGAACACCCTGTTGGCAGCATTCAGGTCCTGAGGAACTTTACAGGAAACTCGGAAAATTGGGTGCACACAAGTGACTCTTAGATGCACATTCAATCCTCCTTAGTTCAATATTTTGTACTACTTTTTCAAAATATGATTTCACTTTTGAGAAATAGTAAAAAAATTTGAACTAAAGTGGGTTGAAGTTGCACCTAGGGAACACCAATTTGCACCCCTAACACAACATAAGGAACTCAACTTTGGTAATACACCATCCAGAGAATCCCAGGAAAACAGAGCAGGGGGTGGAGCTTCCTTGAGGCCAGGGGTGGCCTAGCTCCCCATGAGTTTAAAATTACCATAAATAAATTCCTTAAAAAAAGTTCATCATCAATAAACACAAACTAGAAAACCCCGCGGCTTTGCCGCGGGTGGCCAGTGGATGTACTCATGGTTTTCGATGACAACAGATAGAAATTTTTTTTATAGGTTTTATAATGATTGGCATGAAGAGAACATATTGTATGAAATTGAAATTTAAAGGCACCTGAACTTGTAAGCTACTAACTGGACATTAGATATTGGCAACTTTTGTGCATTTTATTTTTCAGGAATTCACATATGTGTCCACATTGGCATTTAGAAGGGATGTGATACTTGACAAGAGTTGCTAAAATCATAAGTAACACATATATCTATATTTCTGCTTTTCTCTAAAAATATTTATATTTCTGCTAAATGTTGTCATTAATCGTCCATTAATCGTCCACAGACGCAAAGTTTCAAGTCTACAAAAGGAGCGCACATGTAGACAGCTCGCTCCAGTTATGGATCAAATCCCAACTATTAATTACCTTAGGAGATGGCTTCAAGTGCACGGTAGATTTGTGTTGATGAAATAAAAAAACAGGATTTAACCGATGAACAAAGATGATGCATGGTCTACCTTGCATGGACATATTCACATAAACCTTTTTACCAAGCATGCTTGGAGAGTGGCATCAAAGTTACTGCTAATTGGGGCAAGGAACTTTTCTAGTGAAAGGTTCGATACCTTTCCAAAGATCCGTCGAACTACCATAAAAATCAGCCTATTCAAATAACACTCTTTGGCGCAATGGTGGAGTTTCACAGATTCACAGACAAAAAAAAAACTGTCTTTGAACATTATTGAAATACATCTATATTTCATTTTGTTGTATATACAGGTTAGGCTTTGAACAAAATGGCTAAAGATTTAGAAAAAAATCATACGCTCTTATCTTCTACGTGCTTGTATTAAAGTTAAGTATTGCATGGATTGTTTCCATTTCATGTTTGTAGCTTGACTGAGCTCTATGACTCATATATTGAAAGCTATATCAACTATGTTGTCAAATGTGACCCATTGTGTGTGTGCGTGATTAAATTGAATGTGAACAATTCCTGAGTTCTTTAGGCTCTGTTTGGTTTCAACAACATAAGTCATAAGTTCCGTCACATTGCATATTTAAACACCAGTTAGGAATATTAAGTATAGGCTTATTACAAAACTAATTTCATAAGTCGTTATCATACGAGACGAATCTATTAAGCCTAATTAGTCCACAATTTGACCACTGATTGCTACAGTAACTATCCTCTAATTATTAATTAATTATACTTAAAAGATTCGTCTAGACACTTAATTGCAACTTATGCAATTAGTTTTAGATTAAATTGACATCTGTACATTCGATTTGATAACCAAATCGATGTGACAGCTACTTGTAGAAACCAAACATCTCCTTGATCCTTTATGGATGCTTGGTACTAAAATGGCCTTGGTGGCCTTTCAACAAAAAAAAGGCATTAGTGTGCATTGTCGGCAGATCGGCCATAAACTCCAAGCGACACGTGCATCCTCTCCCTTCTCAATCGCACAGCAGCACAGGCGCGCGCACAGACACCCGGCCATTTCTCGATTCGTGGCACGACGATGTGGACACGCGGCCCTTCTTTCTCACTCGTGTCTGGGAGTGTGTGAGCGTTGTTGTTCACTCATTTTTTTTGCATCTTGTTCATTTCATATCTCTCCCACGCAGCACTCTCTCGCTGTCTCCCCGATGCACTCTCTCTCCCTGTCTCTCCACACAGGCGGCACGGCAGCAAGCCTGGCGGGCGCGACTCGCAGAGCACGGCCATGGGGGCGTGGGCAGCGCGGGGTGGGTCGGCCCCGGCTTGCGGCGCCGTGGTGGGGCGGGGCGGGAGGCGAGGCGGCTTGACGGGTGGTGTGGCAGGCCGGTCGCCGGCTCCTCCGTGTCGGCTCCTTCTCCTCCTTTTTTCTCCTCCATGGTGACCCGGCGGGCAGGTCGGCGACTCGGCGACGATAAGCCGGTGGTTGCAGCAGGAGGAGCGAGGCGGCCCTGGCTCGCTGACCTGCATGCGTAGCGGCGCTGCCGCCAGCGCCCAACAGCGGCTCGGGCGGGCACTGCAGTCGCGCGGCGGCGGAGGCGGCCCCTGGCCGACGGCCGGTCGAAGGCGGCGCGAGGAGTCTGGGCCGACCCGACGAGCTGGCCGTGGCGCCCTTGCTGGCTGGGGATGCGAGGCCGCGACCACCAGCCGCGAGCACTCGTGGCCGTTCGTTGCTGGATCGACGGCCGGGATTCCGCCCGATGACGTGGCACGACGAGAGGCGAGAGAATTGGCCACGAATCGTCAGGAAGAGATTTCCATCACCTACACATCTTGAGAAAAAACATCAAATCTAGCCTACATTTGTGTTTATCTCTAAGCCTGCCCCATACCCCTGCAGTCTCGTCGAAGCTCCGCCGCTGAAACAGATTGGTACTTTGGTGAAGCTATGCATCTTTGTTATCCTGTTAGCGTCTTGGCGATCTAAACCTACTACTTATGTATTTTTTTAAAAGAAAAAAGAAAAACAAGCTCAATAATTCATCGGTGAGAATTTTTTAAAACAGCGTCGGTGAGAATTTTCCTCCCAATAATGTATCGGCTGCTGTCCGCGGTTTGCGGTGGCTCAATAATTCATCCACCACATGGAAGGACCACCAAAGGTTCGGATCGAGCGACAAGGCATGCGTGCTGTAGCCCCATTCTTATCGGCAAAACAGTGACGGCCTAAAACACGCTAACGTGACGGGCGTAGCTAGCGTTACCCAGCATTACCATGACCCTGCATATATATTGCTCCATCCGCTGGATCGTTTGAAAGGATCGAGACCCAAGAAGAAAGAGTTGAATTGGGATTTTTTCAAATTTCTAACCAGTCCTTAGTTTAAACTAGTATTGCACAATCTATAAATTTGAAACCTATCAACTAGAGCACACTAGCAAAGGGTTTTTAGGTGGGTAAACACACTAATAAGCTCATCTTTGCCTAAGGATAGACACACTACCAGGATCAAGTCTTAAGCAAAAAATCACACTATCATGCGATTGTCCTAGTCAAATAACAAGCAATTAAAAGCCAAGGTCACAAACAAAGAAACTTAATTGCTTGAAAGTAAATGCAAGAGACACGAGACAACCGGATTTTTTCCCGTGGTATCGAGGAATTGACGCTCCCCCTAATCCACGTTGGAGCACCCACACAAGGGTATTGCTCCCTTGCTTCACCAAGGAGCAAGTGATCGCTAAAACTGCTCCTTTTCCATCTCTGGAACGGCGAGCTTCACATCGTGTACAAGCTTCTCTTCATGGGCCTCCCACAAACTCTAAGAGCTCACCAAGAACCTCCCGATCACCAAGACCGTCTAGGTGCCGTCAAACACCAAGAGTAACAAACTCCTAAGTCTTCACTTGACCTACACTCAGTTGGCCCTAAGCTCAAGCACACTTGATACACTTGCAAAGAATGATTTCATCAAGTTTGGAACAATTTCTAGCTCTAGATCTTCATCTCATGGCTCAAAGCACTCTCTCTCCTTCTCTTGGGTGGTCTCAGGTATTCAATGTGTCAAAGGCATCATAAATGAGCCAGGGGTGACCTTATATAGAGTAGAGAAGCCACCATAGCTGTTACAAACCCACTGCAGAAAAATCGGGACCATCGAAAGAACCGATCGGTAGTGTTGCGGTAGCGTCGGTTAAACCGGTCTCTCTGCGTCCAAATAGTAGCTGTTGGAATTCTGACACAGTGCGTAGGTTTGTGTCATTACACCGGTGCATGCTCCGATGGGGTATCGGTTAAACCGGTGCTGAAGGGTGTTTTGGTTCCACCAAAATAACGTCTTTGCAATAGTACACCCAATGCACCGATGCCTTCCTTAGATGCATCGGTTAAACCGGTGCTGAAGGCAATTCCAGGTCCACCCAAACAAGCTCTCTAGGCAATAGTATATCAATTGCACCGATGATCATATTTGAACCGTCGGTTCAACCGGTGACCAAGAGTATCTTGACTTGATTCCATTTTGCATCAAAAGAAATTAGCCGACAGGGGCATCGATTCTTCCGCTAAGCGTCGGATGCACCGATGCTCAAGTATCGGTTCGGTGCTGCTGTTTTTTTTGTTTTGTAGCTGAATTGACTTGGATTTGATTTCTTCTTTGATCGTTTCTTCTTCCAAGTGTTGTATTGACTTCTTTTGACTGTCTTGAGCTGTATTTGAGCGAGTGTGCAAGATTTCTAAGGCTAACTCAAATTTGGTCAAGCTACTAACTCAAGAACCACTCTTCTTAATAGTACGGTCAAGAACTAAAAACTATGAAACCCTAACTAAATCAAGTGTCCTTCATCTCCTTGTGACACTTGAGACTAGAAGAATCTTTAATCTTCGAAAATGTGTCCTTGACACCCATGTTTGTTTCAAATTGAGGGGTCTCCTTTCATATTCCATATGTGACTAAGTCAATCATTGATTTTTCCTTCAAAACATACGTTAGTCGCATACGATTGTCATTAATCACCGAAACTTACCATTAGTATCTATCGGCCTAGATGCGCTTCATCGTTTCATATTGAGTTTTACACACAAATTATATATTCCGTCTCTAAATAAGTGTTCATTTACTCCCTCCATTCCAAATTATAAAACATTCCAACAACCTTGGAGAGTGAAAGTTTTTTATGTTTGACAAAATTTATATAATAGAATAATAATATTTATTATATAAACTAAGTACCATTAGATTCGTTATTAGTTATATTTTCATAGTACATCAATTTGATATCATAAATCTTTATATTTCTCTCTATAATCTTGGTCAAACTTGAGATTGCTTTGGCTCTCCAAGATTCTTGGGATGTCTTATAATTTAGAACGGAGGGAGTAGCATCCAATTTTTTCCACACAAAAAGTGTTCTTTTATATTGTAATGAGGTCTGTCTAATTAAAGAAATGTCAAATATCAAGAACAAATTGTATAGATTTATTTGGTCTAGTCAAATCATTTTGCATGCCGTCTCGTATAGCTGACTGTCAGGAGACACCAAAACAAGCCGCACGAGCCAACTGATTGGGCTAAATAAATTAATCACCCAGAGCCCACCAACAAACCTACCATCCTTAAGGCGATGGATCATGAATTTGCAGTATCACGGGGCATTTTCACCCAATAAACCCTGGTCGGCTGGCGAGAAGACGTCGGGTCGTCGGCATGTGACGATGTTCCCGCGAAACCACTAACAGATCGAGTACTCCCACTGACGAAATCAAGTCAACGGTGGGTGGATTGGCACGAGTCTTTAACAACTCCTCTTGTGCTAGATTCCACGCTTCCCCAAGAAGGCAGTGCCGCAGTGGAGCTTCACAAACCCAGACCATATCCATGCTGAAAAGGCCCTTTTCTGCCTCAGGAAAAAGATCCGAGATGAGCCGCCTTGTGGGTGAGGACATGGGCATTAAGCTCGAGTTGCTTGAAACTATTACAGAGAAATTTTCAGAGGCGCTAAAAGTTGGCGGCGGCGGGTATGGAAATGTTTATCGGGTACGACATACGACTGCTTTCTCAGAGCCACTTCTTTTTTTCTTTCCCTCAATGCATGCCTGATTCTATCTAACAAGTAACTAAATCACAACAGGGCGTGTTTGATGGGCAAGAGGTTGCAGTGAAGAAGCTTCACCCACTTCATGGACTGGATGATAAGGAGTTTGACAACGAATTCCGTAATCTTAGGGAGATTCGCCATCCAAATGTTGTCCGGTTGCTCGGTTACTGCTATGAATCACGCCACAAGTTTGTTAAGCACAACGGGGATCTAGTTCGGGCTCAAGAAATTGAGCGAGCTCTCTGTTTCGAGTACATGCAATGCGGAAGCCTCGACAAACACATTTCAGGTACATTTACTAGCTACTCTCTGGAGTATTTAGCATTCAAATGATTCAGTATCTTTATATGTTTTGTCCCTTTTTCCATTGCAGATGAATCATGTGACCTGGATTGGCCGACATGTTACAAAATTATTAAAGGGATCTGTGAGGGCTTGAACCACCTGCATACTGCACAGGAAAGACCCATTTACCATCTGGACTTGAAACCTGCAAATATATTGCTTGATAAGGACATGACGGCGAAAATCGGAGATCTTGGTCTGTCTAAACTGGTTGCTTCGTCAGAAACCCATAAAACGGAGGTTCTCAAAGGAACGCAGTAAGTGGATGCATCATTTTCCAAGCAAACTATTTTGCTAATAATGCTCTCAAACAAAGCTTTTTCGTTCTGCCATTTCTACTTCACTGACCATATGTATCTTTGATGCTTGTGGTATCATGAAGAGGTTACATGCCACCCGAATACATAAACGATCGAGCTGTATCAAAAATAGTTTGACGTGTTCAGTTTGGCTGGAAACAGAGGCCATCGTGAAATGCCTCCAGATCAATTTATTAAGTTTGTAAGGGGAACTTCTCTCTACCGTGGACAGATGTCGATCTTTTTCATGTTCTGGGTTATGCATTAGGTTCTTCTGCATGCATCTCCCATCTTAGCAACATTATCTTTGCCAATTTCGCAGGTAACTGATAACTGGAAAGAAAGGATGCAGGGCACGCCGAAACGCTAATTACGAGAAACAAACATCCTGCAAGTGAAGACTTGTGTGGATACAGCATTAAGATGTGTGAACGTCGAGCGAAATGAAGGTGTTGACGACTAAAATTGGCAGCAGACTAGACCAACCGGTCTGATCGGTCGCCCCAGGCGGTCTGACTAGTATGTGACGATGTAACCGATCCGGCAGGAGCCGACCGGCCTGACCGGTCCAAGCAGAGTCCGAATACAACTAGAGATTTTTATAGATTTAGATCTTGTAATAGGATTTCTTGCGGGACAAGTCCACCCACCCTATAAATATAAAGGGCCACGGCCGATTGAGACATCCAATCGATCAAAAAACACATCAATACATTACTTTTCTTTATGTTTATTGTTTCTATTTTTATCTCCAAACCGTAGCTCCTTCCAACCCTTTTCTGCTGTTCTTCCTTCGTCTCCGCGACATCTGAAGGCGTTCTAGGTGGCCTGCCGATCCTAGAACAACCCTACGTGAGCCTACCCTGACGGGGTCCCTCCTGGGCGAGCGTTCGTCGGATCTCGCCGTCTCACCCCGGCGACCGGTCTGACCGGTCTATTTGACCGGTCTGACCGCCCTGAGCATCGGCGCCGCACCTGGGCCGTCGCTCGCTGGGCATCGTGCGCATTCATGTGTGTTGGTCATAAATCTGCGCCAACACAATTTTGGCGACTCTGCTGGGAAAAAAGATCTTGGTTGTAAAACCGATCTAATCTACTCCATATACTACCATAGTGAAGCTGTCGGATCCCGGTGAGATCAACGTCAATAATATCAGCAGTCCGTCTGTTGATGAGTTGCCACCCGAGAATCGTCAAGTTTATGAAGCCTTCATCAAGGAGTGCAAAGAGGAGAACATACGGCGCAAAGAAAAAGAAATCGAAGAAAAGCGTCGGTGGTTCTTGTCTCACTTCTCCAAGAATCGGAAGGCTGATGTCTCCAAAGACAAGGAGGTGGTCATTTTTTCAGATGAGGAGGAGCAGGCAAAATCTAACACCAATATAAGTGCTGCAACATCGCCCATTACTTTGGAGAAAATTAGTCAATTGGTGGTTAGTGGCCAAGAAAATATTCTTGCTACTGTTCAAAATATGATTGATAAATCATTAGGCAAGCAACCTTTAATTGATGATAGTGGTACTCCTAGACCTAATATTGATGGCCCTTTTATCATAATACTATGCATTTTGAATCATCAGCAGCACATGCGCCCCAATACGGCATGCCGATGAATTTTTATGGTCAGAGAACTCCAGAGCAGTATCACGCGCATGGAGCGGTCGGACAGGTCTCGCAGACCGGTCATGGAGGACCGATTCTGGAGCTTTAATTGCACATCCATCGTCTCCTGAGCCAATTACTAGTGTACCTTATGTTTCAGTTGGCTTTTGCCAAATGAATAATTCATACACTATGCCTCCTCAGGGTTCAGGTTATTCATATGGTACAATGCCAAATAATGGACATTTGCAGCAAATACCATATACACAACCGAATCATATACCGCATGTGCCGAATAGCTCTAATACCAATGTTCAAAGGCCAAATGATTCTTATTTTAATCAAATACTTGAGAAGCATAAGAAAGATTTGGCTCTTATGTTTAAAGAAACTTTCGGCGTAGAATTGAAGGACAAAACTCTAGTCTGTCAAAAGCCTTATTCTGAAAGTTTTGATTCTATTCCATATCCTTAGAATTTTAGAGTACCAAAATTTATTAAATTCACTGGAGAGGATAGTATAACTACATGGGAGCATGTTAGTCAGTTTAATGCACAAATGGGAATTTATGGGAGTCTTGATCATTTGAAAATTAGAATGTTCCCTTTGTCTTTATCTGGCACTACTTTTTCATGGTTTTCGGCATTAGCACCTAATTTTGTGCAAACTTGGTCTCAATTAGAGCGTAAATTTCATGATCATTTTTATAATGGTGAAAATGAGTTGAGGCTATGTCATTTAACATCGGTTAAGCAAAAGCATGATGAGTCTGTTGCTGAATTTATTAGAAGATTTAGAGATACAAAAACCGATGTTATAGCTTGGTTATTTCTGAAAAGGATCTTGGCGAATTAGCTCTTAATGGTTTGAGATCTGATATTAAAGAAAAATTAGAAGGATATGAGTTTCTAACTGTTAATCAAGTGTTGCAGAGGGCTTTGGCTCAAAAAAGCCGAAGCAAAGAGTCTAAGTGTAAATCTGATCGTCTTGGTATGCATATGATTCATGGTGATTCTTCAGACGATGAGAATAGTGAGGTTTATGCTGCTGAATTTGTGTGGTCACCTAGCGATAAACCTAGCACTTGTACTTCTTTAAAGTCGATTCCAAAAAATCGGCATGATGAAGTTAAATACACTTTCGATGTGTCTAAGTGTGATAGAATCTTTGATGAATTAGCAAAGCTTGGAAAGATTAAGTTTTCTCACACTATTCCATCAGTAGATGAGTTGAAGAGGCGTGCTTATTGTAAATTGCATAATACCTTCTCTCATGCTACAAATAATTGCAATGTTCTTCGTAGACAAATACAATCGGCCATAGACGAAGGACGATTAGTTATTTTTGGAATGCAAGTCGATCAAAATCCTTTTCCATTGCATACACATGTGCTTGAGTTGAAAAATCCCAAAGTTTTAATTCGGTCGAATCAAGCCGAATCAACAAAGGGAAAAAAACATGATCATTGGATAAGAGAGACCTGAGAAGAAGATGCAGCAGAACAAAACCTCTCGAGATCCTTCAACGCTCGGGGGGCAAGACAAAAGGAAGACCGACAACAAGTCTACCGGTCTGACCGGTACGAAGACCGGTCTGACCGGTGCGTGCAGAGAATCTGGGAGTTCCTCCAGAAACAAGACAAGGCCGAGTTTTAAAGAACTCTTGGATAAGTATGAGAGGCAAGAAGTTATTCAGAAGATGGAGAAGCGATCAGATGAAGCTAAGGATGTGAGCTTATCGTTAAAACTTCAAGAGCAATCGGTTTGTTGTTCACATCAAAATAATTGTTATGGGCCGTTTACTCCCTGGTTTCATCCTTATTTTGATACGTCTATAGATTATAGTAGGATGCATATGCAATCATATTATATTCAATTTCCTCCTATGTATCCAAATTATGCTTCACCAAAAAGACCGATTGTTGCTAGCAATGATCTGGTCAAAAGAGACTTTAATTGCAGCAAAGAAGACATGAGACAAGATTCAAAATATTTACAGCCGAGGTGGTGTCCCTCAGGCTTGTCTCATACCCAAAAGCGAAGATTGCAACGATGGGGCAAGAAGTGGAGGTCAAGCCAACAAAGCCAATAGCCATGAAGAAAGTTTGGAGACCGAAGCAAATTGATTCATCATCAACTTGAAGAAAAGCAAGACATGGCCGATAATTTTTATCGTTGATCATCGCCTTTAGACAATTTTGGTCCAGAAGAGTGTTCTTTAGCACGCAAGCTTTGCCAAAGAACAGGGAGGCATATGTTGACGACCAAAATTTGCAGCAGACTAGACCAACCGGTCTGACCGGTCGCCCCAGGCGGTCTGACTGGTCTGTGATGATGTAGCCGATCCGGCAGGAGCCGACCGGTCTGACCGGTAGGTATGACCGGTCTGACCGGTCCAAGCAGAGTCCGAGTACAACTAGAGATTTTCATATATTTAGATCTTGTAATAGGATTTCTTGCGGGACAAGTCCACCCACCCTATAAATATAAAGGGCCACGGCCGATTGAGACATCCAATCGATCAAAAAACACATCAATACATTACTTTTTTTTATGTTTATTGTTTCTATTTTTATCTCCAAACCCTAGCTCCTTCCAACCCTTTTCTGCTGTTCTTCCTTGGCCTCCGCGACATCTGAAGGCGTTCTAGGTGGCCTGCCGATCCTAGAACAACCCTACGTGCGCCTGCTCTGACGGGTCCCTCCTGGGCGAGCGTTCGTCGGATCTCGCCGTCTCACCCCGGCGACCGGTCTGACCGGTCTATTTGAATGGTCTGACCGCCCTGAGCATCGGCGCCGCACCTGTGCCGTCGCTCGCTGGGCATCGTGCGCATTCGTGTGTTGGTCATAAATCTGCGCCAACAGAAGGCCTTCTATAAAATACATTGTCAATGAACTGGAAGAACTAGAAGCCAAGATTAAGAAAATGACACTATCTTCAGATCAGTCAAAACGTCATATTGTCGAGCAGGTACGATTGTTTGCAGACACATACTAGATCAGTTACTTCCACGCTGCATTAGTACATCCATTCTTTCTTGCAGAGGAGCTCTGACTCCAACGTTCTTGCTGTCGATCCGACACTGGAGCTGCGCTTTCTCTTCGAGACAAGAAAGGACATATCGAGCTGCCTCCAGCTAACAAACAAGACGGGCGGCTCCATTGCCTTCAATATAATGACCAACCAAACCAAGTACCGCGCAGAGCCAAAGATAGGAACGTTGCCACCATGTTCGAAGTGCTATGTCTCAGTGACGCTGCGAGCACAAGAGGAGGCACCACTGAATATGCAGTGCCATGACATGCTCATTGTGCAGTGTGTTAGTATCAGCGAGGGCCTCGCTGAATCTGATGAGATCAGTGAAGAATTCTTCAAAAAAGTCATGGCGGAGAAGGTGGTGGATGTGGTGAAATTGCCAATTGTTTATGTTGCACGAGAACAATTTAGCACAGTTTAGTGGCTGTGTGTTTTATATGTAATTATGGAGATGATTGTGTACCACAACTAAGTTTGCATTGCAGAAGATATGCTAATATGTTTCATTGTTATTAATTATGACTAGAGATCGATAAGCAGAATTATGACTAGAGATTGATACGCAGAATTATGACTAGAGATTGTTCAAGAGGCACATTCGGCGACGGCGGGGAGCCCGAGGGCGGCGGCGGTGTTGGAGGTGTTAGTGCCTTGGTGGGGGCAAAGGAGCGTGTGTGGGAGACGAGACCGTGGACTTTTCTTTTTTGGAGCGAACTGATACTAGAGGGACTGTAATCAATGATAGGTGGGTAATTATCCCCCAACTCCACCAGCTCCATAAATTGGTGGAGCACCTCTTAAGGAGCTCTCTAAAAAAGATGGAGTGGAGTCAATTGGAGGTGTAGTGGAGTTGGCTGACCTGTTTGGATATTTTTTTCCTGGAGTGGAGCCATCCTAGGTGGAGCAGAGTGCTCCCAAACACCCCCTTAGTATTAGAGATCTTACTATTACTAATTGGAAGCTCCTTTTGAAGCCTCCAGATAAAACCACCTAGGATCCTAAGTGGACAGTCTGAAAAAATAGATAAATTCTACAAATTCTAACAAAAATCAGAAACATCCGGCAATCAATTCGGTAACTCTAATCATAATAGACATTGGATTTGTTATATTTTTCTAATAAATTACCCACCTTTGCCATTGTGAAAATAGACTAAAGTAACTCGGTAAACGTGTGTCTAAATTACCCACCAATGCTATTATAAAAAATAATCTAAAGTCACCCCTAATCTTTATGTAAATTACCCACTTATGCCGTTATAAAATAATATCAAATAAACCCCTAAATTTTTATATACATTATCCAATGATATCATAATGAAAAGTTAAAGTAAATCCCAAATCTGAATCAAAATTATAATATTATAATAAAATCTTAAAGTGCATCAATATAAAATTTTAAATTACTAATTCTATCATTATTAAAATTTTATTTATGTTATTATTTATATAAAAATACTAACCATAATGTGTATGTCACCATATATTTTTGTATAAGAGAAGAGATAAGAATACCATGTTCCCATAGCTCAAACAAAGTGTTCAATTAAATACATATCAAACATATATGGTAGTGTGATGCAAAGTGAGAAAAAATTGTTAGTAACTAAACCTATAACATTTATTACGATTACATAATGATAAATATGTATCTGTACTGGGTTAGAATATTTAATTGGTTAAAGAGAGCGTGAGTTAGATAATTATTAGATATATCTAACTAGTCCGTGCAAGAGCACGGGTTGATAGACTAGTAGAATACTAATTTGAGTCATTTTGGCTCCTTGCTATGTATCAAGAGGTACCACTGAGACCAGCAAATTATAATTAGGGAGTTACCAAATTTTGTGGTAGCTCAAAAGAATCAAAGGTAAGACCAATGAAAAAATAGTGACAACAACCATATTAATATAGGGAATTAAAAAAAGATTCAGTGGTACAGAACCAAATTGCGATCTTTTAAGAGTAGCCAAAATCCAAAACAGAAGATAGAGAGATAACAGTGAATTGGTGATATTTATCTGAATTTTTTGCTCAAACAAAATATTTGTGATCAGGGCGCATCATGTGAATCCTTGGCGATTCTGCTTGTGTCATGCTATCATATTTCACTGCAGCAACATCATGGGACCAAGTAAACAAAGATGCAATATCTGAAGCACAGCTGGAAGTCTTACCTTAGAAATCGTATTACCCAACAAGGAGAAGCAATTGATAAACAAGGATGGATATTTACCATCTTGCTGAAACAGTTTGTTCAGATTAATCAGTCCTTCAGTACTTCAGTGTCTTGACTGAGTGAGGCCAAGGAGATTAGAAGCAACTGCTTGAAGAAACAAATGTACAGAATTGTTTAGACGACTATCTGCCGATGACCAAGAGAAGGAAACCAACATACAAGTGAACTGGAGCATGGCCAGAATGGCTTCAGCAGATAGCAAGCATCATTACCAAATTATTTTGCTCCGAACAGGATCTGAGCCCATTATAGACTGAAGACTAGATATAACTGAACTTTTTACTTACCAAACTGAAAGGATGAACTGAGCGGAGCATAGCTGAAGGATGCAAAACGTCGTCGATAGAAACTGGTGACAGTGTGCGTGATGGCAAAATTATATTGCTCCAAACAAGATCTTTTCACTCAGCTGTCCATGAAACGGCAAATTTCAGCCTCCACTGTTGGCCTTCCGGCGAGGTAGCTGCAGAGACCAGGTCAGGCAGCGGTGTTCAGCGCCTGCGCGTCGGCGATGCAGCCGCCGTCTCAGCTCCTCCCTTCTGCCTGGGAAAAGGACAGCGAGGAGGCGCAGATAAAGGAGCGGGGCCGGGCAGCGGCGGAGCTCCGATCCGGCGAGCAACTCAAGCGGCATCGGCATGGCTGGCGGTGGCGCTCGTGGACCTGGGGCGCTGGCTGGATCCGTCAGAGTCCAAGTCTGACGAGGAAGATGAAGAGGAGACTTTCTTGATCTGGACCACACATGCCCGATCGGACGAATAAAGGGCACCCAGGGGGTGGACGGTATTTGAAATACCGTCCACCCGGACGGTATCCCAAACACCGTCCACACCGCGGGGTCGTGAGAACGCCATCTCCGCCGCGGCGCCGCACGGCGCACGCCATGGCTCGCCGGAGCTCTGGCGACTCCAAGAGGCCACCGCCTATGGCTTCTTTCCTCCCGCACACCGTGCCGCCGCTGCCACCGCACTGGCGTCGTGCGCTTACAGTCCCAGTGAGGCAGTGACCTGCTCCTGGGCGCGGCTGACCGGCATGGCGCGCAGCAGAACGATCTCTCATGACCTCGGTTCCGCGTGCTCATCCTCTCAGCGCCTTCGCCTCGCGCCGGCCGGCCTCTTGCACGCGCATCGACGATGACGGTGGTTGCAGAAAAAGGCGTTGCATGGCAAGGACGAGTGGACGACGGTGGCCGTTGCAGTGTTGAAGACCAAGGATGAGTGAGTCTGAATAAATGGTGCAGTGCGTTGTGCTCTGTAGAAAGCAGTGCACTCTGAGTCTGATTTTTCGAAGAGAGAAATGACAGGAGAGTGCGATTTGAATGTTCATTGAAGCAGCATGTTTGGATGTGAGCAAATATCCTGGTAATTTGTAGGATTCTGAATCAAAGTCATGCAAGAGAGAAATGACAAAAGTAGGAACCATGTCAATCTTCAGACAAGCAACATGTGTTCATGTGAAAACGCATACTGAATTGCAGGGTTGTGATTCTGTGTATGTAATAATACAGTGATGGCCGGAAGTACAAAGAAGAACTGTACAAATTTGAAGAAGTTGAACTGTTATAATATGATCTCAATTATTGTTGTCTGGGCTGCAATAAGGAACTGAACAACTTTTTGTCTATCTTTTTTTTAAACAGATTTTTGCATTGTCTATCTTTTTGGCATTCTTTGAACTGAAGAGCAGTCCTCCTGAAAAACTACAAAGGCCAAATGGATAGTAGATTGTCGTCTGAATGCCAAAGGACGTCTAGTTCTGCAACATGGGCTGAATAATGCAGTACTCATGCGTTGTTCGGAAAGCTGAATATACAGAGGGAGAAACCTGTCATTTTTGTCAAATTAACACTGATCTTTTAGTACTGATGTTTGTTTAGAAAGCTGACTATACAGTACAGCCACATATGTCTGTCATGTCCCCTTACCATGTGCTTCCATCTTTCAGCTTCAAGATTCAACGAACTCATTTCAGTATTGCCAGTCTGCAACAACCTCATCCTCTGATTTAATCCTTTCCCTGTGTATCTTCATAATTTTCTGAGATACAAAAAACACTGAAAATGAGGTGCTACCTGAAAATCAGGTGTTGAAAAAAAAAGAAAATCAGGTGTCAAGACAAAATGTGTCACCTGAAAGAGCAATTAATATCAGTATTCATCTTGAGGTGTCTACTGCTGTAGAAGTCCCCTCTTCAGTCCACACTGAACCATGAAAACTTCAGAATGATCGGCGAGCGGCAGTCCTGACCGAAATAACCATTCCATGGAGAACACTGACCCAAGATGTCAGGCATGTCTTGCCGTAAATTTTTGCCTTGACCCATTGATGATGAACCATCAGAGTCTCGTATTCTTCAAAGTCTTAGTTAGAGTCAATGCAATTTTTCAGATATCTGTCAGTATCCACACACGCTGCTTCTCTGAAGAAGCAATTTGTTCTTGATCAGCTACAGAAACTCCAGGCTCTGACACATCTAATTTGCACTCGCATTTTCCTCCAGTTTTTTGTAGTCTTAAATCTCTACTGCACAGCAATGTATGATTGAATTGAACACAAAAGCATGATGAACTTTGTCCTGGACAACATAGGTGGCTGTACTGGCAAGCCCATACAGAAATTAAATAAAGTTATAAAAAAGGTCTCAGGATTACAAAAGGAAACAGCAAAGAGAGTGGGGGAAGGAGAAAAGGGAGAGAGAGGAGGAAGCCGGCGTGAACCTTCGTCCGCCGCCACACCAAGAGAGCAGGCGAGCAGGCTTCCGGCCTCTGCTTCCCCTGCGCACGGCCTCTGGATGACTGAATCCGTCAGAGCTTGAAGACGACAACGCCCCCTGCGATGATGCGCGAAATCTGGCCCGCAGAAGCGGGATCGGACGACTGCTAGGAACCCGGGGGTGCGGACGGTATCTGAAATACCATCCACCCCCCGACCCCCTGGTGTCGCATGAAACGCCGTGGCCGCTTGATGCCGCCGCTCGCCGGAGCGTCGCCGCGCCCCGGCCGTCCCTGGTGACCCTCCCCCATGATCCTGACGGCTTCGTGCCGCTGCATCTTGCACGCAACAAGGGTGATCAAATCAAACAACGACGAGGACGCAACAGTAGAAGATTGAAGACCGCCTCCTCTGCTTCATGCCACACGCCGTGGCTGGCCGGGGGCCAATTGGACCCACCAGTGTCTTCCCTGCAGGCCTTCGCACAGACTGCCGAGCTCCCCGATGGCAGGTTGAATCTAAACTGGAAGCTGCCACGACAGCCACGGCAAGGTTGTTGCCCAGGACGGCGCGGGCGCGCCCTTTGGGCTTCTGCTGGTTTTTTTGGGCGGAGTAATGCAACAACACATTCTTCAAATCCGCCCTGGGCGCCACTCCGTTCGAGGTGGTCTACGGGCGCCCACCGCCGCCCCTGCTGGCCTACCGCACGGGGTCGGCCCGGACTGAGGCTGTTGATGGCCTCCTGCGCGATCGTGACGAGGTACTAGCAGAGATCTGTGAACGGCTACTCCAGGCGCAGCAGCTCTCCACGAAGTACTACAATGCCTCTCACCGTGATCTGGAGTTCGCGGTGGGCGATTGGGTGTGGCTGCGTCTTCTTCACCGGACGACCCTATCCCTGGAGCTGCGCGCCAAGGGCAAGCTTGGCCCCCGCTTTGCCGGGCCCTTTTAGGTGTTGGAGCACATCGGGTCGGTGGCGTACCGACTCCAGCTCCCTGCGGGCGCTCGCCTGCATGACGTCTTCCACGTCGATCTCCTCAAGCCGTACAAGGGGGCTCTGACGACGACATCGCCAGCTCTTCCTCCACTGTTGGACGGCCGTCTACTTCCAGCGCCGGACCGTGCCTTGCGCGCCCAGCTTCGCCGGGGTGTTTGGTACATCCTCATCCAGTGGCACGGTCTGCCTGCAGAGGAGGCTACGTGGGAGCAGCTCCAGGAGTTCCAGGACCTCTACCCAACCTTCCAGCTCGAGGACGAGCTGTTCGTCAAGGGGGGAGAGATGTTATGACCGACATCACCTATAGCCGGCGCAGGGGACGTGGCTAGGGGGCACGGCCGGCCGCAAGGCCCATGGGCCAGGGATCATTAGTCCTTTGATTAGAGAAAAAACCCTAGAGACTCATATATATTGTAAACATTTGGTGATTGAGGAATTAAGCTGCAACAAATATTTTGTTGCCGGCTTCTCTGGAAGCCCTAGCCGCCCCTCTCCTCTCTCTCGCTCTCGTTCTTCTTCCTCGCTGCATACGTCTTGCATAGTGGAACCCTAGTTCCTACCAATTTGGTATCAGCTATGTCAAGTCGCCCGCCTGCGTCCACCATCCCCCCCACCACCTCCACACCGCCATCCTCGACGAACGCCATGGCCACGGGCGCCCAAGGGTCACCGGACCCCCTGATCAAGGTGCTCACCGACATGTTGTTCGCCATCCGCGACATCTACGGCCACCTGGCGGCACTCCATCTGGCGCCGCCGCCACCCCAGTATTCCATGCCGCCAGGGTTTCCATATGGTCCCCCTAGTTATGGATCGACGACGATGGGGATGGGGTCGGTTCCCATCCACATGCTCAGCATGCCGCCACCTCCATCGCCCCTGCCGGTCTTCACCATGGCGAGCTCCCAGCCGACGGCCACATTGCCGCTGGCCCACTGCGAGCACGGCGGCCACTCCGGCTCGTCTGATGGCTCCCTGCCCTACGAGGAGGTGGCTAGCCATGGCGGCGCTCCCCACCCGCCACGCTACTACAAGCTCGACTTCCTGACGTACGACGGCGCGGTTGAACCCCTGAACTGGCTCAACCACTGTGAGCAGTTCTTTCGAGGATAGCGTACCCCAGCCTCGGATCGCACATGGCTGGCATCGTACCACCTCACCGGCGGTGCCCAGACTTGGTACTACGCCCTCGACCAGGACGAGGGCTTGCCTGCCTGGGACCGATTCAGGGAGCTGTGCACTCTCTGCTTCGCACGTCGTTCCACGGCACGCGCCTCTCCGAGCTGGTGCGCCTCCCTTTTGTTTCCACAGTACAGGAGTACACCGACCGCTTCAACACCATCTTGTGCCATGCACGGGACTTGTCCGCCCCACAGAAGGTGGAGCTGTTCACCGGCGGCCTGCCGGACCACATCCGTGTGGACGTCGAGCTGCGCAACCTCCAGGATCTCCAGACGGCCATGCAACTCACTCGTGCCTTCGAGCGCCGCACGGCCGCCACACCAGGGGCCATGGTCCCCCATGGCACACGCCCTCCGCAGCGTACCGGGCCCTCGGCCCTCCCTCGCCTGCCTCTAGCAGTTCCGGCTGGCCAGGGCACCCAGCTCGCCCTAACGGCACCACCAGCGGCGGGCGCACACCCTCCGTCGCGCACGTTCCGTCGCCTCTCACCGGCGGAACAACGGGAGCATCGTCGGCAAGGGCTATGCTACAACTGTGATGAGCCCTACGTGCGGGTCCACCAGTGTCAGCGCCTATTCTACTTGGAGTGCACGGACTTCGTTGATGATCCCGACGCTGAGACCGTCGCTGCTGCAGCTGCCCTTGCTAGCGAGACCGCCGCAGCAGCAGCCGAACCAGAGACGCTCCGACCGTTTCCCTCTACGCCATCACTGGGATTCGGATGGAGAACGCCATGCGCCTCCCGGTGACTGTGCATGGGCACCGCTTGGTCGCCCTCCTCGACTCCGGCTCCACGCACAACTTCATCGACGCCGAGCTCATGCGCCGTCTTCGCCTCGCCTCGTCGCCACACCCAACCATGCAGGTCTTGGTGGCCAACGGAGACCGGGCGCCGTGTCTCGGAATCGCCCGCGACATGGCCCTCGCCATCGGTGTGGAGGAATTCGCCCTTAGGTTCTTCGGCATTAACCTGGGCGGGTTCGAGATCATCCTCGGCGTGGAGTTCCTGCGCATGTTGGGCCCCATCCTCTGGGACTTCGAGGACCTCTGCATGGCCTTCAACCGAGGGGGCCGACGCCTCCTTTGGAAGGGCCTGGGCTCAGATCGGGATGACATCACCGAGTTGGCCTCCAGAGCCGTGACGGCCACCACAGCACAGCCGCTCCTAGACAACCTCCTCTTGCAGTTCGCGCCGGTTTTTGAGGAACCGTGTGGACTGCCCCCGACGCGCCCCAACGACCACCGCATCCATCTCCTGCCGGGCACTGCCCCAATGGCTGTACGGCCATACTGCTACCCCCAGCTCTAGAAGGACGAGCTCGAGCGGTAGTGCACTGCTATGCTCGACCAGGGCATTATCCGGCCAAGCATGTCTCCGTTCTCCGCGCCCGTGCTGCTGGTGCGCAAGGCCGACTCCTCCTGGCGATTCTGTATCGACTACCGTGCCCTCAACGCCAAGACCTCCAAGGATAAGTTTCCTATACTGGTGGTCGATGAACTCCTCGACGAGTTACACGGTGCCCGCTTCTTCTCCAAGCTGGACCTCTGCTTGGGCTATCACTAGGTGCGGATGCACCCTGAGGACGTGGCCAAAACGGCGTTCCGCACACACCATGGCCATTTCGAGTTCTTGGTCATGCCGTTCGGGCTCTCCAATGCCCCGGCAACGTTACAGGCGTTGATGAACGATGTGCTGCGGCCCTTCCTGCGCAGGTTTGTCCTTGTGTTCTTCGACGATATTCTCGTCTACAGTTCGTCGTGGTCAGAACACTTGCAACACCTCCGCACCGTCCTCGACGCGCTCCGGGCGCACCGCCTCCATCTGAAGCGCTCCAAGTGCTCGTTTGGGGCCGCTTCGGAGGCATACTGTAACACCCCAGGGTTTAATTAGTTAAACCAGGGTCATTAGCATCAAATCATGTACCCTTAACCAAGAAGCGTCGCAATAAATAAATGTGTGTTTGTACTTGCACTTTGGGTGGGATACATCTGGTTTAGGGTAGTAGTGTTATTTTTCATACTCACCATGAAATGCAAAATAAAATGCAACAATATCTTTTATAGGTGATGTCAGAATTTTGGCATGAAGAATTAAATTCCAATTGAATAAGGTCACATGAAATGTTGAATAGATTCAAATTTTACCAAACGTGCTTTGAAAATAATTCTTGATCCATAGTTCAAACGAAATTTTGTCCAAAACCAAAGTTGTAGCTTTTTCAATGCGAAACAACTTTCGTGTTCAAATATTTTCGAGTTTCCATATAAAAGTTGAAGAAAATTTGAATTCAAACTCGAATCGGGTAATAATGTACATTCGTCAGTTTTCAAATTTAACTTTTGATTTGAGTTATGCTGCTTTGTTCGATCCAGATTTAAGTGGTTTTATCGGGAGTTTACCCGACAGACCTCCGATGTGCTCCGTCTGCTGTGCGTGTTAAACCTAATTGCCTTTGCAACGATGGTTAGCGCACTTAAGCCGGTTTATGTCGGGCGGTTCTGCCATAGCTGGTATCAGAGCCGAACAAAGCGTGCACCAGAGTTAGTGACGAGTTTTTGAAGGATTTTATTAAAATATTGACCGTAACAATTGTGTTTGCAAAATACGTTGGTTCGTTAAGGATGGTGCCTAGTCCGTAAAGCCCTAGGGGAATTATGGGAAGTTACTAGGTGGCTATCTAACTTATGTCACTATATATCTGGCTTCCAGTACTTTACTTTCTGTCAGACCTTATTTTTGGGCACAATCAACTCTTAAATTCTGTAACGACGCACCTACGCGAAGGTAAGAAGGTAAGGATCCTCAGTCAGCTGAGGGAGTCTGACCTTCCCGTCAGTGATGCGAGCCGAACGTTGCCCTCAAGCAATGGCATACTTGAGGTGCTGCCAATATACCAACTATCAGTTGCCTATATTGGGAGTAAAGTATACTCAGTCAGCTGAGGGAGACTGACCTTCCCGTCGGTGATGCGAACCGAACGCTGTGCTCAAGCAGTGGCCTACTTGAGCTGCTGCCAATATATCGACCATCAGTCGATTATATTGGGAGTAAAGGAACTGGTGAATACGCTATCTCAGTGGCGTATGTTAATGTTGGCCATACGACTGAAAATTGTATGGCTGTTGTTTCTATAGTGAATGGCAATGTATGGGTGAATATGTGGGCAACTGCATATGCGTTACTCATGTGGCGTAGGACACATGGGGGCCGTTCGTGAGTGCTGGCACGAAGGGTCCAGTCATGGATATTCATATATATACATGCTATGCATCTTTTGCAGGTACACTAACCGCGATTACATTAAGTTTAGAACAGTTAGAATTCGGCTAGACATATATAGGGAGAGACGTAATTTTGTGCTATGCTACCGGCGCTAACCCCGTAAGTCCAAAGCTATTTGGCAGTTGTTTGTCTTGTGAGGACGAATAGGTCGTGCATGCATAATGATCTTAAAACTGGAAATCAATAAAAAGTACATTTGGTAATGGGGAAATACTGAGGTTTGCACCTGAGCACGTGTTATTTTTTCACGATTAAGGTCTATCTAGACTCTGTTGTCTGCCGTGTCTGGATATAGGAAGTTACCGAACTCAGCGAAGGACTTTATTTGCCGAAGTGCTTGAGTAGAATACAAAGGTGTAGAATGTTAAAATACCCCTCTGCTGTCAAGAGTTGTTCTTGAAACGAACAACCTTTTGTCCATGTGGTTATATAATTCATGCAAGTTTCATTTATCTGCACTTACTCTTTTGTACTTTGGGGCATGGTATATCACTTGCTCACAAAAGAGTTTTTGCATGTTACAGATGGTGGGATCTACGCGTGGCAATCCGGAGGGTTTCGTGAACGCGAGTGGTAGCGGATCGCAGCAGCCGCCACCCCCACCACCAGGCATTGCGGAAGTCCTGGCCGCCCAGACTGAGTTGCTTCGCCAACTTGTCCAAGGGCAGCAGCGAGGTGGACACCACGCCCATCAACCTCAAGCTGCTGGTTATCAGGATTTCTTTGCAACCCAGCCTCCTCTGTTCCACAAGACAGAAGAACCACTGGATGCGGATGCTTGGATTCGCACAATCGAGTCCAAGTTTGCACTACTTTCGGTGCCATGTTCGGAGGAAAATAAGACTCTCTTTGCCGCACAACAGCTTCGCGGTTCTGCTCGTCTTTGGTGGGACAACTACCATGGCATGCTTCCGGCCGATCACGTGGTTACTTGGAATGAATTCAAAAATGCATTTAGGGACCACCATATTCCAGAGGGTCTTATGGAAAGGAAACTGAATGAGTTCCTGGCTCTCACTCAAGGGACTCGTACAGTTATCCAATATGCCCAAGCTTTTAATGGTCTCTGTCAGTACGCAGGCTATCATGCTAACACAGATGTTAAGAAGCGTGACCGCTTTCGCAGAGGACTTAATACTAAGCTCAAGGAACGTCTGAACCCCATTAAAGTCGATACATACAATGAGTTGGTTAATCTGGCAATTACACAAGAGGATTGCATTGTGGCTCATCGGGCCGAGAAGAAGCGAAAGGCTCCCCCTGGACCCTCGAGTGCTCAGTCATCGAGGTATCGTTTCATGCAGAATGTTTCTCCTACAATTCCTCAGAAGGCCCCTCCGCCAGGGCGTTGGGTTGTTAGGCCGCCACAGCAACAGGGTGTGATGCGACCCCCTGTTCCTCAGCTAACTAGTCCCAGACCATTTGACCCACCACCAGCCCGTCCAGGCGATAAAAATCGTTGCTTCAACTGTGGGAGTTCATCTCATTTTTCCCGAGAGTGTCCGCAGCCTAAGAAACAAAACCAGGGTCAAGGTTCTATTCAGAACAACCAAAACAAGGGAAGAAGGCAGACTGTTCAAGTCAGGCAAGGGCGAGTCAACTTCACCACTCTTGCAGAACTTCCTGAGGGTGCACCAGTGATGACGGGTACCTTTTCTATCCACAACAAGCCTGCAGTTATACTATTTGATTCCGGTGCATCCCATAGTTTCATTAATGCAAAATTTGGTGCAAAAGTGGGTTTGGATTTCTGTCACACAAAAGGGTCCTATATGATATCAGCACCGGGTGGAAAAATTGCTTCCAATTAGGTTATAAGAAACGTACCCCTTAAGCTGGGTAGTAAAATTATCAGAACTGAACTGATCCTTTTGGCACTTGAAGGCATGGATATCATTTTGGGGATGGATTGGATGACGCGACATGGAGTAGTCTTAGATATTCCTTCCCGGGTTGTGGAAATCAATTCCCCTACCCATGGAGCCACTACTCTTTATTTGCCCTCCCAAGAGTGCACCAATTCTTGTGCATATGCCATGAGAGAATCCAGATTAGAAGAAATCCCGATAGTGTGCGAGTTTGCCGACGTTTTTCCGGATGACTTGCCAGGAATGCCACCGGATAGGGACATCGAGTTTATTATTGAGTTGCAGCCAGGAACTGCACCTATCTCTAAAAGGTCCTATAGAATGCCACCTAAGGAATTGGCCGAATTAAAAATCCAACTTCAAGAACTTCTTGACAAAGGTTTCATTCGCCCTAGTGCATCACCTTGGGGTTGTCCGGCCCTATTTGTGAAGAAAAAGGATGATAGTTTGAGGTTGTGTGTGGACTACCGGCCTCTCAATGCGGTGACAATCAAAAATAAATATCCCCTTCCCCGCATTGATGTTTTATTTGATCAGTTGGCTGGAGCTAGGGTGTTTTCCAAGTTGGATCTTCGCTCTGGATATCATCAGATCAAAATCCGACCTTGTGATATTCCTAAAACCACCTTTTCTAGAAGATATGGATTATATGAATACTTATTCATGTCCTTTGGCCTCACAAATGCACCTGCTTATTTCATGTACCTTATGAATTCGGTGTTCATGCCTGAGCTTGACAAGTTTGTCGTGGTTTTCATTGACGACATCCTTGTTTATTCCAAGAATGAGGAGGACCATGCCAAACACTTGCGCATCGTTCTTCAACGTCTTAGAGATCATCAGTTATATGCTAAGTTCTCCAAATGTGAATTCTGGTTAGACAGGGTGAAATTTTTGGGTCATACTATATCCAGTGAAGGCATAGCCGTTGATCCTAGTAAAGTGCAAGAAGTGATGGATTGGAAACCTCCTGCTTCCGTTCATCAGATTCGCAGTTTTCTTGGTCTAGCTGGATATTATCGTCGATTCATTCCGGACTTCTCAAAAATTGCTAAGCCTATGACCGAACTGTTGAAGAAAGGAATCAAATTTGTCTGGGATGAAAGATGTGAGAAAGCTTTCCACACTTTAAGGGAGTTGCTGACTAAGGCCCCCGTCTTAGCTCAACCTGATAATGCCAAGCCCTTTGACGTGTTTTGTGACGCGTCGGGTACGGGTCTTGGTTGTGTGCTCATGCAAGACAATAGAGTCATTGCCTATGCTTCACGATCTCTTCAGCCCCATGAGCAGAATTATCCGACCCATGACCTTGAGTTAGCAGCTGTCATTCATGCTCTAAAGATTTGGAGACACTATCTTATGGGCACTCATTGCAATATCTACACAGACCATAAGAGTCTCAAATATATCTTCACCCAAGCCGATTTAAATATGAGACAAAGAAGATGGTTGGAATTAATCAAAGACTATGATCTCGAGGTGCACTACCATCCGGGCAAGGCCAATGTAGTCGCGGATGCACTAAGCCGCAAGACTCATTGTAATTGCCTAGCTGTGGGATCTTATGACTAGACACAGTGTTCTGAAATGAGAAGACTCAATTTGGAAATGATTCCCCAAGGCACTTTAAACCACATTTCCATTGAACCAACCCTCCACGATCAAATTATCATGGCGCAACTACATGATGAAGGTGTGAAAATCAACAAGCAGAAGCTCTCCCAAGGGGAAGAAAAGTATAAATGTTTTCGTCAAGACCACAATGGAATTCTATGGTTCGAAAGCCGCATAGTCGTTCCAAAGAATCATGAGCTCCGAAAGCAAATCCTCGATGAGGCACACCTTTCCAAGTTCTCCATTCATCCAGGCAGTAACAAGATGTATCAAGATCTTAAACAAAACTTCTGGTGGACTAGGATGAAAAGGGAAATTGCTAAATATGTTTCTGAATGTGATACTGTCGGCGAGTAAAAGCCAGCCACTTGAAGGTAGCCGGCCCTCTTCAACCTTTGTCTATTCCATCATGGAAATGGGAAGACATAAGTATGGATTTCATTGTTGGATTGCCAAACACATCCCAGAAGCACGATTCTATTTGGGTTATCGTGGATAGGCTCACAAAGACGGCGCATTTTATTCCAGTGCACACTACCTACACTGCCAAGAAATATGCCGAGATTTATCTCGATCGCATTATTTGCCTACACGGCGTACCTAAAACGATCATTTCTGATCGTGGTACTCAATTCACAGCACGCTTTTGGGAACAATTGCAAGTTTCTCTTGGTACCAAACTGATTCGAAGCTCAGCGTATCATCCTCAAACTGATGGACAAACAGAGAGAATAAATCAAATCCTAGAAGACATGTTGAGGGCTTGTGTCATTCACTTTGACAAGAGTTGGGATAAGTGCTTATCTCTAGCAGAATTCTCGTACAACAATAGCTATCAAGAGAGTTTGAAAATGGCACCATTTGAGGCCTTGTATGGTCGAAGGTGTCGTACTCCTTTGAGCTAGTCGCAAGTCGGAGAACGAGTGGTATTCAGACCTGATCTTGTAACCGAGGCAGAGGAAAAAGTGAGGGTAATCCAAGCAAATCTTAAAGCGGCACAATCTAGGCAAAAGAGCTATTTCGACAAAAGAAGAGATCCCTTGCAATTCGAAGTTGGAGATCATGTATACCTTCGGGTTTCTCCAACCAGGGGTGTACAAAGATTTGGAGTGAAAGGAAAACTAGCTCCCCGGTATGTAGGCCCCTATGAAATCATCGAAACTTGTGGACCCGTGGCCTATAGAGTGAGACTTTCTCCGCAACTATCCACAATACATGACATCTTCCATGTTTCTCAGCTTAAGAAATGTGTCCGAGTTCCCACGGAGATTGTTGAACAAGAGGATATACGGGTAGAACCGGACCTTTCCTATGTGGAATATCCTATCAAAGTTCTGGATCGGAAAGAAAGAGTAACAAGAAGAAAAGTAGTTAAAATGTACAAAATCCAGTGGAGTCATCACACGGAAGAAGAAGCCACCTGGGAGACTGAAACTTATCTAAATGAACATTACCGTGGTTTTCTAGCTTCTCTCCAAGGTACACATACCTTCCACACTTAGCCTATTTACTCGAATCTCGGGTCGAGATTCTTTTTAAGGGGGGTAGGCTGTAACACCCCATGGGTTTAATTAGTTAAACCAGGGTCATTAGCATCAAATCATGTACCCTTAACCAAGAAGCGTCGCAATAAATAAATGTGTGTTTGTATTTGCACTTTGGGTGGGATACATCTGGTTTAGGGTAGTAGTGTAATTTTTCATACTCACCATGAAATGCAAAATAAAATGCAACAATATCTTTTATAGGTGATGTTAGAATTTTGGCATGAAGAATTAAATTCCAATTGAATAAGGTCACATGAAATGTTGAATAGATTCAAATTTTACCAAACGTGCTTTGAAAATAATTCTTGATCCATAGTTCAAACGAAATTTTGTCCAAAACCAAAGTTGTAGCTTTTTCAATGCGAAACAACTTTCGTGTTCAAATATTTTTGAGTTTCCATATAAAAGTTGAAGAAAATTTGAATTCAAACTCGAATCGGGTAATAACGTACATTCGTCGGTTTTCAAATTTAACTTTTGATTTGAGTCCCAAATGAAAGTAAACTTGAAACAAAAGTGGTAGGGTTTGAAATTTGGAACTTCGTTTGTAATTCTACTTTTATGTTAAAATCTCTGTGTTGTAATATATGGTATAGTGTTGTTTTCTCTGGACTCGCCTTCGCGTGAGTTATGCTGCTTTGTTCGATCTAAGTTTAAGTGGTTTTATCGGGAGTTTACACGACAGACCTCCGATGTGCTCCGTCTGCTGTGTGTGTTAAACCTAATTGCCTTTGCAACGATGGTTAGCGCACTTAAGCCGGTTTATGTCGGGCGGTTCTGCCACACATACTTGGGCCACATCATCTCCGCTGGTGGGGTGGCCATGGATGCCGACAAGGTCGCGGCCGTGACCAAGTGGCCAGTGCCACAGTCGGCCCGCGGCCTGCGGGGCTTCCTCAGCCTCGCGGGCTACTACAGGAAGTTCATCCGCGACTTCGGCACCATCAGAGCTCCCCTGACGCATCTCCTGCAGAAGGACGCTTTCACTTGGTCCGCAGAGGCGAACCAGGCATTCTAGGCGCTCAAGGGCGCCCTCTCCATCGGGCCGGTGCTCCAGATGCACGATTTCGACAAGCAGTTCGTGGTGGACTGTGATGTGTCGGGCGTGGGGTTTGGCACGGTCCTTCATCTGGACGCGGGACCCCGCACCTTCTTCAGCCGCCCCTTCGCCGCTCGCCACCTCAAGCTGGCGGCCTATGAGCGGGAGTTGATCGGCTTGGTTCAGGCAGTACGCCATTGGAGGTCCTATCTTTGGGGACGCCACTTCCTCATCCGCACCGACCACTACAGCCTGAAGTTCTTGCTGGACCAGCGGCTCTTGATGGTCCCCCAGCATCAATGGCTCAGCAAGCTCTACGGGTTCGACTTCGTGGTGGAATACCGCCCCGGCCGCATGAATACGGTGGCGGACACTCTTTCTCGCCGTGACATGGAGGTCGAGGCGGTGCCTCCCTCCGTCCACACCATCTTGGGGCCGTCGTTCGCCTTTCTCGAGGTGATCCATGTAGCCACGGCGACTGCAGACGACGCCGCCCACCTTTGTCACCAGCTACAGGCAGGCAAGTTGGGCGAGCCATGGCGCCTCACCGACGGCCTACTCCTTCATGGCTCCCGAATCTTCGTGCCAGCACATGACGACCTCCGGCACCAGGCGCTCCTCCTGGCCCATTCTACTGGTCATGAAGGGGTGCAGAAGATGCTCCATCAGCTGTGGGTGGATTTCTTCATCCCAGGCGACCGCGCTCTTGTCCAAGACTTCGTGCGCACGTGTACAACGTGCTAGAGGAACAAGACGCAGGACCTGCAGCCGACCGACCTACTTCAGCCCCTTCCCGTGCCGTCCCAGGTGTGGGCAGATATTTCGATGGACTTCATCGAGGGGCTGCCCATGGTCGGCGGGAAGTCGGTCATCTTGGCGGTGGTTGATCGCTTCTCCAAGTACGCGCACTTCATCGCGCTCGGCCACCCCTACACCGCCGTCTCCGTTGCCAGGGCCTTCTTTGACGGCATTGTATGTCTTCACGGCTTCCCGACATCGATCGTCAGTGATCAGGACCCTGTCTTCACCGGCCATGTGTGGCGAGACCTCTTCAAGATGGCAAGCATCACCCTCCGTATGAGCACGGCGTTCCACCCCCAGACCGATGGGATGTCGGAGGTGGTCAACAAGGTGATTGCCATGTATTTACGCTGTGTTACAGGTGATCGTCCGCGTGCATGGGTGGATTGGTTGTCTGGGGCGGAGTACTGCTACAACACATCCTTCCACTCCGCCCTGCGCGCCACTCCATTCGAGGTGGTCTACGGGCGCCCACTGCCGCCCCTGCTGGCCTACCGCGTGGGGTCGGCCCGAACTGAGGCTGTTGATGGCCTCTTGCGTGATCGTGACGAGGTACTAGCAGAGAACTGTGAACGGCTACTCCAGGCGCAGCAGCTCTCCAAGAAGTACTACGATGCCTCTCACCATTATCTGGAGTTCGGAGTGGGCGATTGGGTGTCGCTGCGTCTTCTTCACCGGATGACCCTGTCCCTGGAGCCGCGCGCCAAGGGCAAGCTTGGCCCCCGCTTTGCTAGGCCCTTTCAGGTGTTGGAGCGCATCGGGTCGGTGGCGTACCGACTCCACCTCCCTGCGGGCGCTCGCCTGCATGGCATCTTCCACGTTAGTCTCCTGAAGCCGTACAAGGGGGCTCCGCCGACGACATCGCCAGCTCTTCCTCCAGTGTTGGACGGCTGTCTACTTCCAGCGCTAGACCGTGCCTTGCACGCCCAGCTTCGCCAGGGTGTTTGGTACATCCTTATCCAGTGGCACGGTCTGCCTACAGAGGAGGCTACGTGGGAGCAGCTCCAGGAGTTCAGGACCTCTACCCCGCCTTCCAGCTTGAGGATGAGCTGTTCGTCGAGGGGGCGAGAGATGTTATGGCCGGCATCACCTATAGCCGGCGCAGGGGACGTGGCTAGGGGGGCACGGCCGGCCGCAAGGCCCATGGGCCAGGGATCATTAGTCCTTTGATTAGAGGAAAAACCCTAGAGACTCATATATATTGTAAACATTTAGTGATTGAGGAATTAAGCTGCAACAAATATTTTGTTGCCGGCTTCTCTGGAAGCGCTAGCCGCCCCTCTCCTCTCTCTCGCTCTCGTTCTTCTTCCTGGCTGCATACGCCTTGCATAGTGGAACCCTAGTTCCTACCAGAACTGTACTTCATTAGTGGTGTATAATACTAATTTGAGTTTTTACTCCTCGGTATGTATCAGAGGTACTACCGAGACCAGCAAATTATAATTAGGGAGTTAACAATTTTGTGGTAGCTCAAAAGAATCAAAGGCAAGACCAATGAAAAAATAGTGACAACAGCCGTATTAATATAGGGAACTAAAAAAAGATTCAGTGGTACAAAACCAAATTGCGTTCTCTTAAGGGTACCCAAAATCCAAAAGAGAAGAGAGAGGAGAGGTACTGGTGAAGTGGTGATATATCTGAATTTTTCCGATCAGGGCGCAGCATGTGAATCCTTGGTGATTCTGCTCTGTGTCATGCTATCATATTTCACTGCAGCAACATCATGGGACCAAGTAAACAGGGATGCACTATCTGAACCACAGCTGGAAGTCCTACCTTAGAAATTGTATTACCCAACAAGGAAAAGCAATTGATAACAAGGATGGATAGTAATCATCTTGCAGAAACAGTTTATTCATATTAATCAATCCTCCATTATTTCAGTGTATTGACTGAGTGAGGCCAAGGAGATTAGAAGCAACTGCTTGGAGAAACAAATCTACAGAATTGTTTAGAGGACTATTTGCCAATGACCAAGAGAAGGAAACCAACATACAAGTGAACTGGAGCATGGCCAGAATGGCTTAGCAGATAACAAGAAACACTACCAAATTATTTTGCTCCGAGCAGGATCTGATCCCCTGGTTACCAAACAGAAAGGATGAACTGAGCGGAGCAGAGCCGAAGGATGCAAAACGGCGTCCATACAAACTGATGTCAGTATGCGCGGTGGCAAAATTACTTTGCTCTGAACAAGATCTTTTCACTCAGCTGTTCATGAAACGGCAAACGCGTGCATCGCCAAGACACGTAAATCAAGAATTACTAAAGAGAAGAGGGAGGGGGAAACAAGACATCTGACCCCATTATGGACAGGATACTGAACTTTTTGCTTACCAAACTGAAAGGATTCAGAAACAGAGGATCCGGCTGAAATATAGTCCCAGGGAGCACTTCCTACTGAAGCATCATCCAGCGAGAAAATGGAATCTTGCAGAAATTCGTATGATATGATGCCAGTTGACCTGTCTGCAGACTCACTAGTGTTGCACTGCACTGTTGCTAGCTCTGAAGTCTGGTGTAACCAATGAACCTTAACAAGAGAGCAAGGAAGGGTGCTGTTGCTGTTACTGTCAACCTTCCATTTAACTCAGCTGTATAGTACCAGCTCGCCACCATCTTCACTCGATTCTCCCGGACCCGGACACACACTCCATTGGTGAACAGAACATGGCAAAATAAAAGGCTAATTGCAGGACATGGCAAATTTAACCCTCCACTATTGGCGGCCTTCCGGCGAGGTCATCGCCTGCGCGTGGGCGTGCGGCCGCCGTCTCAGCTCCTCCCTTCTGCCTGGGCAAAAGGCAGCGAGGAGGCGCGGATAAAGGAGCGGGGCCGGCCGGCGGCGGAGCTCCGACCCGGCGAGGAACTCGAGCGGCATGGCTGGCGCTCGTGGACCTGGGCGCTGGCTGGACCCGTCAAAGTCCATCCAAGTCTGACTGAGGAAGATGAAGAGGAGACTCTCTTGATCTGAACCGCACGCGCCGCATCGGACGGCTGGTAGGCGCCCAGGGGGTGGACGGTGTTTCAAATACCGTCCACCCGGACGGTATCTCAAACACCGTCCGCCCCCTTGGCCGCGACGAACGCCGTCTCCGCGGCACGCCATGGCTCGCCCGAGCGCCGGCGACTCCCGGAGACCACCGCCTATGGCAGTTCGCCGCGCTGTCCTGCACACCACGCCGCCGCCGCCGCAGTTGGCAGTTCGCATCCGCCGTGCGCTGGCGTCCTGCGCTCCCAGTGCCACTCCTCCATCTCTTAGCCCCCCGCCTGGCTCACACCGTCCAGCTTCTCCAGGCTGCGGCGGCGCGACGTCCGCGCCGTCCTGCTCCTGCGTCACCGCAGACGACGTCAGCATAATCGCATGGCTAGCGAGATCGTCGGCGTGCAGCGAAGGCGGACGGGACGGTCAGGGTGGATGGCGAAGCAAACACCGACCAGGGGTGGACGGTATTTCAATTACTCCCTGCCGTCCGTCGGATCGAACACGAGCGGCCCAGGTGGGGCGTGGACTTTGGTCAGCGACTCAGTTTGTCCTCGTCCCTCATCAGGCAGGCAGGCGCGGGAGCTCGACGCGGCATTGCTCGGACCCGCCGGCCATGGCCACCCCCGGAAACAGCAAGCTTGTTATTGAGCAGCGGAGGCCGCCGCCGTCCTAGGCTCCGTCAGGCACCACTGCTGAACGCCGGCCGGCATGAACTCCGCTCCTTGCTCCTTGCCTACTGCCCGTGGCCATGGAAGAAGACGCGATCCGAGCCGGTTTCGTCACGAGGTCACGTGGGGAGGAGACCTGGACGGAAGAGGCGGCGGTCCTAGGGCGCCGCGTAGCTCCGGCGTCAGGGGCGGACGGCGAGCAGAACAAGGACCAGGGGGTGGACGGTATTTGAAACACCGTCCACCCCTGGAAGCCCTGCCGTCCGTTAGATCAAGCACGAGCGTCCCAGATCAGGCATTGACTGTGGTCAGCGGCTCGGTCGTCCTCGTCAGGCGGACGCGGGAGCGCGGCGCGGCGCCGCTCGGGCTCGTCGTCATCGGCGAGTGCCCGCCGGCCGTCGCGGACCCCGGGAACCTTGCCGTCGAGGCCGCAAGCTTCGATAGCTACGTGCCGCCTGCCGTGTCGCCGTCTTCGCCGCCGCCACCGCCTGGCTTTCCGATACTGCCATTGAGTTCTCCTTCTGTAGGCTTTGACTTTCGTGCCTCACACTTTGTGAAGAACTGCACAGCTGCTACGGATTGGCGAAGAGCTGCACAGATGCCGCCATCTGGGCTCCTTCAGGCGGGCAATTCTATCCATGGCCGGTGCCATGCGAGTTGCTGTCGTCTCCGGAGAAGGAGGCCTGGACGAAGAGGTGGGAGGGAAGGGGATCAACCATCAACTCCCGGGCCGGCGCAGGCGCAGGGCTCCGGCGAGCAGTGGCGCCTACGGCCTCCTCGCGATGAGCAGGGTCTGGACGGGGCCGACCTAGGGTGGACGAGATACCGTCCACCCCTGGCGTCCCTGAGAGCTGTCGGATCAAAGACGTGCGGGCGTGGGCAGCAGCCGGGAGAAACCTGTCATTTTTGTCAAAGGATGTCTAGTTCTATAGCATGGGCTGAATAATGCAGCAATACTCATGTTTGTTCAGAAAGCTGAATATACAGAGAGAGAAACCTGTCATTTTTGTCAAATTACCACCGATCTTTCAGTACTGATGTTTCATCTTTCAGCTTCAAGATTCAACGAATTCATTTCGGTATTGCCAGCCTGCAATAACCTCATCTTCTGATTTAATCCTTTTCCTGTGTATCTTCATAATTTTCCCAGGACATGGGCGATTTTGCAAAAGGAGAAGGATAGAGGCTTAATTGCAGATGCATGTTGCGCCTTGGAAGTGACGGCGATGGACATCTTTGCGCGGAACGGGTGGCAGTTTAGTAATAGGCTTTGTGGCTTGTAATTTGCTTCCTGTTTAGGTCTCAAAGTTTGTAATAAGGGCCGGATATAACTCTTTGATATAGAGGCCGGGATATTGTTCAATATTCCTTTATCTAAAAAAAATCTTCATAATTTTCTGAGATACAAAAACACTGAAAATGAGGTGCTACTGTGTGGTGTCGTGACAAGATGTGTCTCACCTGAAAGAGCAATTAGGATCAGTATTCATGTTGAGGTGTCTACTGCTGCAGAAGTCCCCTCTTCAATCCACACTGAACCATGAAAACTTCAGAATGATTGGCGATTGGCAGTCCTGACCGGAATAACCGTTCCATGGAGAACACTGACCCAAAATGTCAGACATGTCTTGCCGTCAATTTTTGCCTTGACCTTCAGAGTTTCGTATTCTTCAAAGTCTGTACAGCTACTCTGTGGTACAGTCATAGTTATAGTCATGCAATTTTTCAGATGTGTGTCAGTATCCACACACGCTGCTTCTCTGAAGAAGCAATTTGTACAGAGGATTTGTTCATGATCAGCTACAGAAACTCCAGGCTTTGACACTTCTAATTTGCATTCGCATTTTCCTCTAGTTTTTGGTATATAGTCTTAAATCTTTACTGCAAGTGATCTAGGAGAACTTCCAATGCAAGTAAAGCACCTGAACTCCTGAGCAAAATAGTATAAGAGACTGACAAGAACTAGCTCATGGCGTAGAGAAGCTCGCTCTAGTACAGACGGAAGGATTTGAAAGCTAGCTCATGTAGAGCAGCCAGAGAAATTTAACGAACCTGGATGGATCAAGACCACACCATCCGTGGCCCATGGCGACCAGAGCTCCGGCGGCAGCGGCAGGAGGTAGAACCACATGTTGGGTAGCCTCCGGTGTGAACCTTCGGCCGCCGCCACGCCAAGAGAGCAGGCGAGCAGGCTTCCGGCCTCTGCTTCCCCGGCGCAGGGCTTCTGGATGACTGGATCCGTCGGAGCTTCAAGACAAAAACGTCTCCTGCGATCATGCGCGCAATCTGAACCGCAGAAGCTGGATCGGACGGCTGCTAGCAACCCTGGGGGCGGACGGTATCTGAAATACCGTCTACCCCCCGACCCTTGGTGTCGCAGGAAACGCCGCGGCCGCTTGATGCCGCCGCTCGCCGGAGCATCGCCGCGCCCCGGCCGTCCATGGCGACCTTCCCCCATGATCCTGGCAGCTTCGTGCCGCTGCATCTTGCACGCAGCAAGGGTGATCAAATGACGACGAGGACGCAGCAAGGGAAAACTGAAGCCCACCTCCTGTGCTTCATGCCGCACGCCGTGGCTGGCCGGGGCGCCGCCGCATTCCGGCCATATTCTGCCTCCATATCTCTTCGTCCTTTATGCTACGCGGTCTCTGCGCGCCACCACAAGCGTTCGCAGCGGTCATCTCGTCCGCGGCACTACGCCCTGCTTGCAGGAGCCACGCCGGCACGCCGCGTCGTGAACAGGCTCTTGGTTGCTGCCGATTCCACGAACATGTATGGCCGCGCTCGCAGCACGGCGCCAGCAAGCCGCTGCTTCCCCCAAGCCACCGAACCACCGCGGCCACCGGCCAGCTGCCGCGCGCCCTGACGAGGAAGACGCCACCAGACGCACAGGCCCAATCTCAGCCGCACAGGTCGCATCGGACGAACGGTAGGCATCCAGGGGGTGGACGGTATCGCAAAGTATCGCAAACGCCGTCCACCCTTGGGAGCGTCCTCCTCCGCGGCTCGCCGGAGCGCCGCCGCGCTCAGGGCGCCCCTCGCTTCCTTCCGCTTCCTCGTGAGCGTCTGGGAGCCTCGCCATCTGGCATCTAGCCGCCGCCACGCTCCGGGAGGGGGAGGCGGATGGGGCGACCGCGACGGGGTGCTCGGCGCCGCGTGTCGCGGCGACAGCCTCGTGTGATCGCCGGCCGCCGTCCCAGCCGCACGCCGCGGGAGTCCCTCCGGACGCCGGATCACATGTGCTTACTCCTGGAGACCCTGCCGCCGCAGCCGTCGCCGCGCCCTTGCACTGGCGTCGTCGTGCGCTCTCGGCGGCGCCTCCCTCTTTAATTTACCCCCCGCCGCGCGCCGGCAGCTGCACGCACGCGCGGGCGCACCGCCACAGTTAGTGCTGCCTCGTGTTCACGTTGGCTCCTGTCCCAGCTGGAGCCTGGAGTCCGGAGAAAGGAGCTGGTACCTGGCGTTTCAAATGATTGGCAGATCAAATGATTCTGACAGGGATCAGAATTGCAGGCGAATTTATCATCTGTGGGTTTCTTCCGGATCAAATACCGAAGCAGCCATCGACATGCTGAGGATACACACACATGGATCTTCATTTGTGGATGAGACAGCAGAGAATATGCGTGCAGATAACTGGTATTGATAGAGAATATATGCAGTGTTCATAAGCACTGGAAACCAAAGCCAGCAGAACAACAAACCGGGATCGATAGAAAAGAAGGCAAGGAATCACAACTGTCTTAAATCCTAGTTACGTGCATATGGCACATAGCAAAGTTCAAAAAATAATCTCATTCACACTGCTATGTCCAAATACACAACAAGAGTTCATATCTGCTATGTCCATAAATACAGATGGAGTAGTTCGATTTAGAGATGAAGATAAGATACACCCATGATATGTCTACCCAGTGGAGGTCTTCCTGGTAGAAAGGTGAGCAAATGTCTCACCTGCAACTCTCCACGTCTGATCATTCTCCTCATCCTCGCCGTCCCATCATTTTTTTTATGTCGACCCAAGTACCTTACAAGCTAAGGGCAAACTAATGTTCATCTAGGACTTGGCTGTCAGCATTCACTTGTGGATGTAAATTAATAAAGGCCGGATGTTTTTCCTTAATCTAAAAGAAAATGCTCATCTAGGACTCAATGGCACGTCTCTCAGTATAGATGGCGTTGAGTCCAAAATTCACTACAGTTTGTTTTGTAAAAGGACGTAATATATAAGTTGGTTTCTTTGGGGTCGGCAACTCTTTCAGGCCACGTAGCATCTGAAGAACATCCTCCATGGGGGGCCGGTCTGCTCGATCACACTGAGTGCACAGAAGTGCTACCTCCACGCATCTCTTGATCTCCATTAGCTGAGACTCATCATTATTATACAGTGTCGGATCAAATAACTCGTCCATCGTACCATATTCCCGAGCATCCCAAGCCTGACAAATCAATTACAAGCATTATGCATAATTTAAGTAAATGATCTGTTATATTCTGGAAGGTCACCATGAAACAAAATTAAATAGTTGTTACAGTCGATATGCGTGCATCTAAATACTTACCCATCCATCTAAGGGGTATTCATCTCTAGGTGGTTTCGATTTGAGGATACTGCCAATAGTCTCAACGAGGGTCATGCCAAAGGCGTACACATCGTTCTTCGTTGACACAGTGCCGTCTGCCATGTGTTCTGGAGCTATATATCCCCTGAATGGTCAAGTAAAAAATGGAATACAATGTTCCTTTCAAAATAAAAACAAAGGAGAATGAAGAAAAGGATTTCATGAATGCCTTGTAGTTACGACAATGATAATATAGAATAACGTCGTACAATGTGCCTCTTACACCATCGACACGGGTATAGATCATGTTGTCACGCAACACTTCAGATATTCCAAAATCAATAATCTTTGGATTCATATCAGAATCCAAGAGGACGTTGCCTGGTTTCAGATCCAAATGGACAATGCCTTGCTCATGTAGGCAGTGCATGCCCTGGGCTACCCCCTCAATTATCTGGAAAAGTGAGGACCAACGAAGTCCAAACCCTGCAGAAATATAAATCATGTCCCAGGGTAGAAACTATTAATCACTGGTATACAACAAAGTTGATCGTGTGAACAAAAAGTTAGCCAAGTGTGAAGTATGATCAATAGTTTAGTAAATAAGTGGTGTTAACATACCAATGATAATGTTGTGCAAGCTTCTGTTCGTTGCATATTCTTCAACCAAAAAATATTCTGTTTTTATAACTCGACCTTCTCTGCGTTTGAAAAACCACGGAAATGGTGTAGTTCGGACTTCATGGTTGACATATCCCAGAATTTTTACTATATTTTTGTGCTGAAGCTTTGAAACAAGAAGATGAGTATCTAAAGTGTGCGCCCAATTAAATTTATCTGGATCTAAGATTTTCTTGATTGCGACCATGTATCCGTCGTTTAATACACCCTGAAGCATAAAACACCATGTCATATGATAGGATCATGTTAATAAAATAAGACCATGAATAATATTTATGATGTCACCCTATCTGAATATATATACACATACACTGGTCCTTGGAGCAATCCAAAGACGATGAAAGTCGAGCTATACAAGTAAATTATACAAATGTAACGTGACCATTGCTATACAAGTAAATTATACATGACAAACAATTGTATCGTATATTAACATGGTGCATACTTCGTCTGTATCCATCATAGGAGATAGATCCGCCCAACAATTAGATGCTGAGAATCAGTTGGTGCAGTTATGAAGGTTCAATTTTTCAATTAAAAAATCAGCTTATAAAAACTAGAAACCAGAATAAACCAGAATAACTATAGGATAATGTAAAAGTGAACCTAAAACAATGAAATCCCAATTCGTAGTAATGTTTTGTGTTTCTAACCAAAATCACAAACATCTCAATAAATATCATTCTCCACAATAAAGTTCAATGATGCAAAGGGCAAATAAATACATCATTGAATGTGATATAGCCAGACAATCTACAACAATACAAAATCATAAGAAGTCCAACATCTTAATTCAAATAGTCTCATATTGGAGGTAATGTCACAATAAGTTTATTCAGATACACACCTTGAAGACAATAGAATGACCACCTTGGCCAATGATGTTGTCATGCGAAAAGTTACTTGTAGCAGCCTCCAACTCAGATAACTTGAACTTTCTCAATCCTGATGTGGAAACAACACACATATATAGAAATTAGTTTAGCTTATACAATTGTGAACTGTAGCTGTATTGTTCAATTTGATGGAATAAAGACGTAAATAACTAAATACTGATAGCTTTGAAGAAAAGAGGTGATGAACATTGATAATGACAATAACTAGCTAAGCTATCATGATCCAAACAAAGATAGCACACGATACGACTTACCTAGTAAGGGTGGAAAGGGTGCTTTGCTTCCTGCTGGTACATTGTTTCTCCTGTCGTTCAATTTGGATATGTCATTCCATCCAAAGGTTAAAAAAGGGATACCCTAATATTTGCAAGTTATGCAATCAACTAATTAACTTTTACATTGAGTAATTGATCTAAAAAGTTAAAAGCTATGGCACCCTAAGAAATATCATGGAGCATTTTTTGTACTATTTGAATTAAGATGTTGGACTTATTATGATTTTTGTACTGTTGTAGATTGTCTGGCTATATTGCATTCAATGATGTTTTTAATTTTCATCATTGAATTAAGAGAATTTTGCATGAACATTTACGTGATCACATTAAAACTACGGAAAGTCGAGCTCTACTACTGATGGCCCCAACGCTCCGAAAGGATCGGCAACACAGCAGAACCATAAGAGATGGCACTTGACTAACTTTCAATGGCACTAGCATTATGTGCAGCAAGCAGGAGGATGAAGATGGTTTTCCATGTGGTTTTCAGATGTACAAAAGCACACTAGTATTACACATAGTAGCCAAACATGACCTCAAGCAATAGTTTGAGAACATCAAAACCAACATTGATAATCAGTCCTTAAGCTAAAAGACCATCCATGGAAGGTAAAAAAGTGCAACACTGGCGTCTCCAATGTTCAACACGCCTGAGTCAGCATCTCCCGCTATGTATCAGGGAGTTACTTTTGCAGGATTATAATGACAATTTACTTAAACATTAAAGCTCTCTCTTTACCCACAAAAAATAGATAAATGCTAGAGGTGCATTGGAAAAGCTCTAGGGAATTGTATATGAATGGTAAAATTGTGGTTGAATTGACTCAAATGCAACAGCTTAGTTGAACAGCAAACCATAGTCCCAACAACATAATGTTTCAGTTGATTTTCACCTACAACATCAGATTTTTGCCAACTGCCAACACGAAGGATAAATTGAAATGACATAAGTGACATAATTTTTAGTCTATATAATTGTAAAGTCGATTTTCGAGTTACTCTAGGTGAGATTACAAGTTCTAAATGTTGCAGTGCACTTCTCTTTATATCTTAATTAGATCATAGTGCCATGACAAAGAAGGATAGATTGACAATGATATCTGACCTGGCATCATTTATTGAATGACTGTTACGTGATGTCTCTGCCATTCCTGTATCCTGATATATATAGGAAAAAAATGATTCACTTTCGGTATCCAATTGAAGCTTGTATAAGCAATAATTAAATTTTTGCAAGACTAAACTGTACTGTCATCTACTAAACTTGTTTGTAGAATCATTTATCAAACTTCTTTTTGAAATATAGTACATACACGAATGTTCGCATACACGGACACACCTTCTTTCCGGCATAAATCCAAAAAAATATGAGCATCCATTCCAAATTCGATAGTCGAACGTGAGTGGACAGGTTCCACCACACAAGGAACCTATCAATTGAGATACGTTCAGTTTGCAAATCATTTACTAGACTATTGAGCTGCCAATGTGGTGTGTTTATTATGGGAAGAGAAAGTTGATTAGGGAGGATTGAATCTGGAGCCACTCAATTGGTTTTGGAGATTGAAACTATATTTTCAGAGTTATGAACCTAATCACACGATGAGGAGGACAATCAATTTTTATAGTGAATAAATAAATAATAATTGACTATGTACCGTGGATACATATGTAGGGTTACTTTACATTATTTTTCAGATTTTTCATGAAGACATAGGTGGGTAAATTAGATAAATATTAGAGGGTTACTTTAGATTATCTTCATCTGTGGGTTAGTTTAGAGTACTTTCATAATGGTAGAAGTAGGTAAATTTTTAGGTAACAGAATATATATTAATTATTATAACTTATGATTGGAGCCTACAGAATTGAATTGATGGCTTAATGTTTTTTTTAGGATTTATAAGATTTGTATTTTGTTTAGCATGTCTCATGAGGACTAATATAGAGGCTCTCCAAAAAAAATCTCGTAACATATTTGTTACATAACAAAAGCTAACACATGCTCTAAACATGTCAGATGTTCAACCACAACTTTGACAATTTATTCTGTTTATATTATATTTGTAATATATAATGAAATTATATTATTTGGAAATTATTTTTGATACAAAATTAAACTACTCATATCATTTTCAAATATCGAAACTCAACACACAAAATGCAAATTATAATAAAATTTTGGAATGGCTTACTTAAGATAGAAAATACCAAAAATATAGTCTTATGAAATTACTTTTTAAAATAAATATTATTATATCATTCTCCAACAGTCAAATACATGACATAAAAAATAATTTGAAATCAAAATTATAATTGTTGACTCTATGCAAACCAAAATGTGATTATAAGCTAATTAATGACATGCATCCCAAATGATTCATGCTGGTGCATGGTTTGTCGGATTCAATAGGGCTTGGCCCATTTATTTCCCTTGAAATAAATAAATAGGACAATAATAAGTGCTAGGGGGTTCAAAACCAGTTAATCCCACGTGGAAAGTGGAGGGGATCCTAAGCAACCTATTAATATGTGGATGTTCAGTACATTGTCTGTGAAGTTGGAAAAGAAGACTGGATTGCCACACGTGCATGCGCTTCTGCATCTCCATCCCTGTGCACATACAGAATGATTTTTTTTTTTGCGAGAAGGAACGTAACTTATATTAAGAAAGAGAGCACAGTACATTCCTTTCTTGCAGAAAAAGTCCCTGAGTAACATAAAAATCACAACAAGGTCCTCCCCGCAGCAGTTCATCGTCTTCCCCGGCAGAGCGTCGTGCGCACCTGAACCTCAACAGAATGCTGGAAGAGCAGGCCTCTAATTCTCTAAAATTGGTCCTCAGCAAGATTCTATTCGGGCCAAATCAGCTACATCGAACAGATTCGGTCAGAATATCCACTAAGGTTTAGATGCATTTGGAATTTGGTGTAAAATGTCACATCGAATATTCCGGCACACATTTGAAGTATTAAACATGGACTAATTACAAAATAAATTACATAATCCGTCTCTAAACTACGAGACGAATTTATTAAGCCTAATTAATCTATCATTAGAGCATATGTTACTGTAACAATTTAGTGTCTAATCACGATCTAATTAAGCTCATTAGATTCGCTCGCAATTTACAAGCAAACTGTGCAATTAGTTTTTTATTTTATCTATATTTAATTCTCCATGCAGATGCCGCAATAATCGATGCGACACTTTTGGAAGTTTGAATTTTGGATCTAAACGAGACCTAACCTGAACAACATCGCAATCATGCCCCAAGTACTGACTTCTCTGTCGGGGATGTCTTTGTTTTTTTCAGTATTATTCTATATGGTATCTATATATGCTAGTTAGCGAGCGCAGCACAACTGCACAAGTATTGCGAATAATACTGTTTGTGTGTTTTTTTTATCATTTTAGTCATGATTTATTTTTGCATTAAAATATACCAAAATAAAATTGCTCCAGATTCCGACATGGCTCACAAGAACTACTGTTAAGAAAAGAGTGTAGTACTAGAGTACGAGTGATGTCAGTAACAGTTACTATACTGGTAAGTAATGGTACCTCTGGCAGCCGGAGCGGAGGATGACCACCAGCCTGGATTGTATGCAAGACGATGGTTGTGTGGGCATTGATAGCGAAGGACGCGAGCATCACTTTGTTCAGGATGTCCTCTTTCACCCGGCGCAGCTGCTTGGACAGGTCCCCTGCCGAGATGAGGCGGCGGATGGTGCTCCTCTCCTGGCAGGCCATGACGAGCTCGAGGCCTTGATGGAGGCTCTCCTCCAGGTCCTCTAGCGCGCCGCTCATCGCCGGGCTGTCGTTAATCATCCCTGTCTGCTGCAGATGCGACAGGATATCGCTGAACCTTAGCACCCTCTTTCTGATCTCGTGGCACTCCTCGTTGTGGCGAGCCGTGTCCACCGCATCCTTGATCGCGAGTCCAAGCTTCACGATCTTCTCCACGCCGGCCACCGGGTCGGCCATCTATGCCGCTCCTGTCAGGACTCAGGACAGGACAGGGGGGGTACAAATCTGCAAGAACTTGTCTTTCAAAAAACAAATCTGCTGCAAGAACTTGGAATACACCCAACTGAACTCAAGAGCAGACAGTGATAAAAAAAACTTTATTGTCAAGTACAGCAGCAACACAATCAATGAAATGGATTGATTCTTCTCACCAATAGCTTCCTCTAGCTGGCATGTAGTACCAAGCTATAGCTATCGATGGCCGAGCATGACTCTGTCACTAACAGTCACTCCTTTTCCCTGGAAACTACTACTCCGGTTCCGAGTTCATCGGATTGTCAGGTTAGAAGGAAGATCTGCAGAGCAACAATCAGAGCAAATAAATCTTCCCACCTCGAGCTTCCTCCTACCCTGCGGTCTGCGGAGAGCCAGAGACTGGGGAATTTCCGGGCCTTGTATTCACTCTGCAGCAACTCTGCTCTGAGGATGAGTTGCTGAAGCCTGGACTGTGTTTCTCTGGGCGCTGGTGAGGTGAGGATGGAAGAGGTTTTTGTTCGTCCGCTCGCATGGACCCTCACCCACTACGTATTGTCTGCTCGCGAAACCGTGTGGAAAGCATGGAGCGGTTGTTGGCGACGCTTTTTCTGTGCCAAGTGCCAAAATGAATAAGCCTCCATTTGGATATCGATATTGGAGGCTTTGGCATTAATTTGGGTTCAATGCTAAATCAGCCTAGTATTAGTATTAGGTTATAGTGAAAAAAGTATATTTTTTATCCCTTAAGTATTACGAAAGTGTAATATTCATCCTTCATATTTCATTTGGTGCAAATCAACACCTCAACTAACCAAACCGGTGTGTCTATCATCCCCACCTTAGTTTAACAATGATTTAATGCAATCTAATAGCGGTTTATGCCACGCAATCATCTGATGAATTCCTGCTTAGCAATATAATATACTGAGTCGAAGATATAAAGCCTTTAAGAAATTCAGTAAATCCTCTAAATTAGGTACCCATAAAAATTTTGTCAGAAAAATTAACGGAACCTTCGCACCGAACTGTTATAGTGATACACTCAACATTAGATGTGGCTAAGCAATGATTAGAATGATATTGCATGACCTAAATTAATATTATATGACACTAAACCATTGCTAAACTAAGGTAGGGATGATAAATGCACCGATTTAGTTAGTTAAGGGGTTGATTTGAACCAAATAAAATATAAGGGATGAATTTCAAACTTTTGCAATACTTGAGGGATGAAAAATACACTTTTTCCTAAGTTATAATACCAAAGCCATTGTTTGAATATATATGAAATTGCAAGACGAATACTGATTCATGTTTGGATGTCCACACCATGGCATCTGATTCTGTCCACGCCGAGGGAGGCAGAGGAGGAGCCGTGCGGCTTGCCGGCGGAGAGGCGGGGGCGGGGCTTGCCGTGGAGGGAGGTAGGGAAGGGGCGCCATGTGGCTCGCCGGCGGAGGGGCGGCGAGGGGCTCGCCGCGGAGGGAGGCAGGGGAGGGGCGGCGTGCCTCCTCGCTCGCCCCGCGGCCTTCGCCTCCTCCCGCTCCGGCACGTCGGAGGGCCGCTGGGGAGGAAGACGGAGGAAGCCCGTGGGGGTACGCATTCGTGAAGAGGAGGAGAAAGGGGAGCGGCGGCGCTGGTCATTGGAGAAGCTCGATGATGGGGAAAGGGGGCACCGAGCTGCCGGACACGGGGAAGAGAGCGCTCGCCTCGCGTCGTCGCCCACCTTATCTGCAATTCCGCCCAATACAGACGGTGATGGCTCTGTATTGAGGGTGAGGAGGTGCAGGTGCAGCGAATACCACTTCGGCATTGAGAATGATTTCCAATTACAAAGTCTAAGCCCTCCAAACAGCAGCATTTGGTGCTATCCAATGCTAATTCCAATTCCAGAGCCTCAATGCCAATATCCAAACGCAGTGTAAACGATTTCACGAAGCGTGTAAATTATAAAAGCAAAAGATTCGACAGCGAAGTCAATGAAGTGAGAATGAACAAGTGTCCGTGTAAAGAATGTGAAATGAAGTTCCTCCCATCACGTGATGGGGACCACTTGCAGGGGCAGACCCACGTTGGGCCTAGTGGCGGCACGGGCCGCCACTCAAACTTCAGATTTCTAATGTAATTAGGCGGTTTTTTTATTTTTTTATTTTTTATTTTCGTTTTTTACAAAAATATATTTTCGATTTGGAAATTTACAAGAATATACCCCGGCCGCCCCGCTGCCGGGCGGTCGGGACCTGGCCGCCCGGCAGCGGGGCGGCAGGGGCATTTCTAAAAAAATTTCACGGAGAAAATTGCGCGCATGTCCCTGGGGCCGGTCGCCCGGCAGCGGGGCGGCAAGCCCTGGCCGCCCGCTTGTAGGGCGACCGGCTCTCCCACCCTTATATAAGGGTTGGCTGATCCCCCCACTCCTCATTTGCAGCACTAAAATTCCAGAAACCAAGAAAAAAGAGGGATGGAGGGAGAGAGGCGAAGCCCTGCCGGATTTTCGAGCCGGCGACTGCAGGTAACCAAAATTCTTCTACGCTTTACAAATAGATTATGTTGTAATTATTTTTATTGAAACAGTAGATTAGCAATCAATTTAATATCATGATTGTGTGTCCAGATATGTCGAGCAAGCTTCGTTTTCAAGTTCATTATGGTGACTACTATATTTCTCATGATGCGTATGGAGTAGATCTATCAGCTTTTGAACGAATAGAGTGCGGAGTAGATAAACCCTTAGAGAGGAGTTTTGGTTCCATACGCAAATGGCTTCACGAGATATTCAATGTGAATCCAAAGATTCATTTCCTAACCGTTCAGACTGTGACGAATTGGGGAACTGAAGGGGATTTCTGGGAATTGATGCTTATAGCAAACACCAAATAATGGTGGACTTACATGCAAGCAGCCCTTGACAGCGGGTGGCATCTTGCAATGCTAATTCAGATTCACCAGAAGGAAGCCCATTTCGGTGAAGGGTCAACAAGTACATCATCTCATATGAACCAAACAGTGGAACAAGAAAATGAAGATCAGAACATGCATGACACAGAACCTGAGCCGCAAGTTATAGCTGATCAGGTAGGAGAAAAATAAGATCAGAACATGCATGTCATTCAACCTGAGCCGCAAGGTTTAGCTGATGAGGGGGAGCGGATACCTAGAATAGTGGAAGTTGTACAGAATGAAGACCAAGAGGCATGAATGATGGAAGAATGTGGGGACTCATCAGACGATGAGGACTACCCGTTGCTAGGTGAATGGCGAGACAAGGGTTTTGGAAATCCAGTGATACATGATATTAGGAGTAATGAGTACGAATACAGAGAGAATGAGGTTGTGCAGGGGGCAAAGTATCCTAGCATTGAAGCTGTGAAAGATGCTGTGAAGCTTTGGGCTATATCGTTGAGGAAGGAATTCAGAGTTGTGAAGTCTAGCAGCAAAGAATATGAGGTGAAGTGTGTCAATGGCGATTGTACATGGCGAGTACATGCCTACAAGGGCAAGTACAAGACACACTGGGAGTGTTCAATTGTTACACCACATACATGTAAATTAACTGCTATTGCACAAACTCACTGTAATATCACATCCACTTTCGTGGCCAAGAAGATGTATGGGGTGATTCTGGACAAAATTGATTATGAGCCAAAATTGATAATCAGGGACATCGACGACCGTTTTCAATACAAAATCAGCTATGCAAAGGCTTGGCGGGCAAAACAAAAGGTATTTGAGATGAGATTCGGCACATATGAGGCATCATATGATAACCTGCCTCACATGCTGTCAGCAATTGTGCAGAGAAATCCTGGAAGCGCGACTGATACCTACATTGTACCGACTTTATCTGGGGGACCTGGGTTTCTGCTTCGTGCTTTCTTCTGCATTGGTGCATGTGTGAGGGCATTTATGTATTGTCTTCCTATTCTATGTATTGACGGCACATTCTTGACAGGAAGATATAAGGTGACAATACTGACAGCGATTGGAGTTGATTGCAACAACCAGGTGGTTCCCATCGCCTTTGCTTTTGTTGAGAATGAGAACACAGAGAGCTGGTACTGGTTCCTTGAACGTGTGAAGATTCACGTTGTTGCTGGAAAGCCTGATGTTTGCCTCATCAGTGACAGACATGCATGTCTTCTAGCAGCAATAAGGCAACTATATGAAGGAAGTCGAGGACAATCTCCTCTTTGGCCAGATGTTGTGAGTAGGTGGTGCATAAGGCATATGGGTGCAAATTTTTATGAGCGCTTCAAGAATAAGGAACTTATGAATTTGTTAAAGAGGTTGTGCCCTCAGAATCAGCAGCGGAAGTTTGATGCATTGTGGCAGGTGCTAGATAACATGTGCGCCGAGCTGCTAAAGGAACATGCCTCAACCACCAGCCGGAGACGTTCCGGCGGCGGACCTTTCACACAGTGGATTAAGGATGCACCTAAAGAGAAGTGGTCAATTCTATATGACACTGGTGGTCGTCGATATGGAATCGAGACAACCAACCACGCAGAGTGTTACAATATGGTAATGCGTCATGTTCGTGGATTTCCTTTTGTTGGCATAGTTGAGTTCATCATGTACGGATGCACAAGGTACTTCAGAGAGCGGTACCAGGCAGCTGCTGTCTTACTTAATGATCCAGGAGTGATTTTTTGTAATAGGGTCACTAAGTACATAAAAGAAAAAATTGAAAAGGCTCAATATCACAGAGTGGTCTCCATGGGCACAAAGGATCAAAGGTTTGAGGTTTCATGCAAGGACAGGATAGGGCAGGGTGTTCGCAGACAAAGGGTCGTTCAGGATTGCTTGATAACGCCGGAAGGCAAGGTTTTTTGCAGATGCAAGAAGCCACAGCTTCTTCACTTACCATGCTCCCATATCATTGCGGCATGTTCAGAATCTAGGTTGGATCCTGGGGTTGTTGTTTCAGAATATTATAGAAAAAAAAGCTGTGCATACTTGGGGCCATGAAATATATGGCATAGACAGTCTGGGATCATTCACTACACCAAATATCTCTCCAATGTACATTTCCAATCCAGATGCTAGGAGAGGGGTAGGTCGACGGCAGACACTTCGTATCCGTAACGGAATGGATGAGTCTGAGGCAGGAAAGAAGAAAAAACGATGCAACATGTGTGGAGCAGATGGTCACACTTACAAGAAGTGTCCTAAAATGCAAGAAGATAATGCTGGTGCTGAGGTTGGACCTTCTGGAAATCCCACCGATGGATTGCCTCCGGATTTTGGAACCCGTCGCGTCTAGATTTCATTATGTGTGCATATGTATTTGAACCAGATGTATGGATATGTATTCCGACCTGTATGTGATAATTACATTTCGTTATGCATAAATATGTATTTGCACTAGATTGTAGCATGTAATATTACGAAGGTATTTGTGTAGTAAGATTTCTTGGTTTGTTGTGTTTGTTTTTGAACCACATGCTGCATCGTTGTGTTTGTTGTGTTTTTTAAATTACCTAAGACATGTTAGCTTAGTTCAGAATCTGTTTACCGTAGTTGCAGCGGGTTCTGCCATGCCACTGCATGTCTGTTGTGTGTTTCATTAATGTTGTATTATGATATAATTCATATGGTTTACATTGTGTAATGCAGTTTTTAGTTCTTAATTCTTACCGTTATATTTAATGTGTGGTTCACAGTATTCTAGTCTCCTGAAAAGGTCCGAAAATATTAAAGGCAAGTTCGAAGATTCACTAGATTGTTTGTGCGTGCGTGGCACCTCGGCGCCGTGATCTGTGGCGCCAATACGTGTTATCTCGGCGCCACATATTACGGCGCCGACCCCCAGGATCTATTTCTACAAAAAGTTATAAAAAATGCACATGTGTGAAATTCTTTCACAAAAAGGGCTAAATTACAAAAATTACGGTCGGGCGGCCAGGGCCGGCCGCCCCGCTGCCGGGCGACCGGCCCCCAGGGACCTGCACGCAATTTTCTCCGCGAAATTTTTTCAAAAATGCCCCTGCCGCCCTGCTGCCGGGCGGTCAGGTCCCGGCCGCCCGGCAGCGGGGCGGCCGGGGTATATTCCTGTAAATTTCCAAATCAAAAATATATTTTTTGTAAAAAACGAAAATAAAAAATAAAAAAATAAAAAAAACCGCTGTAATTAGGCCTGTTTCCTTGTAGCTGCAAAGGTCCAGCTAGAAGTGGGCCGCCACTCACATTTTGGGCTGGGTCTGCCCCTGACGACTTGCACAAATAGTTTTGAAGGCAAACACCTTTAGAGTAAAATCATGCAGGGAGTCACGATGTCGGCGGGTTCCCCACGGGTGCGCGGCAGCGCTGCTCGACGAAACTTGCGGCATCCTGAAAGCTGACGTGTTTGGTTTCACGAAAAAAAAAGAAAGCTGACGTGTTAGGCTTTGTCCCACCGCTGGCGACGTCGCTTGTTTTCAATGATGTATTGATGATGGTTTCTATCCTCATTAAGTGACTTGCCACCTAAACAAAATATTAACATGGCAACGTAATTAATAAAAAAAAAGAAAAAAAATTCTAAAAACGGTTTCTGAGGAAGAAACCAAATCTTCTCTTCACCCGATGCACCAAGAAACCGTAAAATTACCATTAGGGAGAAACAGCTAGTTTTTAGTGGAAGATAGTTTCTGTAGATGATTTCCGTTGCGACGGAAGAAAGAAACTCGTCGCTAGATCGTGATGCACTTTCCTAGACGCTAAGTGTGACAGCATCAATACCAAGGTCAGGAGTTTTCTTTTCTTTTTTTACTGTTTTTCGGATCCACGTCTGCTAGCTGATGAAATCGTCTGGAGGCGGCCTAGGCTATTCGGATCCACGTCTCCTAGCTGATGAAATCTAGGCTGTTCTCCGTTGCCCATGGCCCATGGGGCTGGTGCCCACCCCAACGTCATTAGCTTCTTTTTTTTAGCCAATGGGAAAGAGTATCCCGCCTTAACCTCATAAGAGGCTACAGCTAATTATTACAAAGTATGGCTTCTGCAGATCTTCCGTCTGCGGAGACACTGTTAAGAGTAAATGAAAAACGGCAAAGCCAATCCAAAGTTTGATTAAAACGTTTATTAAGAACAAATCATATTACTAAACCTCCATCTATAGTTGGCAAAAATTTGCATGACCAAAACCTCCATATTTTGGCATGCCTTTTGTAACATCTTCTTATCTTCGTCATGCCTTTGTAGCTGTGCCCGTAATCTGAGCCAGTGGGTGCCTCGGTAAAGTACCTGCAAATAAGTTTTGGTTGGAGATTTATCAAACACCATATCATTCCTACTAAGTCAGATAGCCCAACATAAAAGCAGATACTCCTACTAATAGTTATCTTTTTAACCTGATTCCAACCCTCCTAAGCCAATTACTAAACATGAGTAATGCTATGATGCTACGTCATTAGCTTCTATTAACAAGAGAGATAATGCATGGATCCCAGTCTCCCATTTTGACATTTCTACTCAAATCAAATCCAAAAGACAACACTGTAGATTGCAATGTGTCTAAATGATCAGCATTTATTAGGTCAAGAAATATCTTATGACCTTAATGGTTTCTTGCTTTTTTGTCTAGAAAATAGATTCTAACCTAATGATGCGACACGCATTCTGGTGTCGACAGCCGTTAGTCTCCAGTAGATTCTTCGGATGAATTTCGACCATTAGTATTTCATCCGATGCCCAAGTATTTAGGTGGGCAAATGCCCATGTGCTCATGAAATTCGGTCTCCCTAATATATTCTTGTAAAGTATTCTTTTTTTAAAGAAAAACTTGCAGGAGCTTTGCTCTGTCATCTAAGGAGAAGAAGATGCGAGTTCTTACAAAGTTCCTTGGAAAGTTTGTGGTGGCATCAAATGAGTAGTCCTTTTCTAATTGTAATTGTGAATCAATAATTTTAAATTTATGACAGTTACAAAATATGAATTAAAGTTATGTATTCAAATGCAGTCTGATTTGAAAGTTTCAAACCCCTCATTTTAAGAATAAAAACATTTGTAAAATGCAACTAAACACGTCGGAATCGTCGCCCCAATAAATGGGAACCCGTGATCTTGAAACGGTGGTGTTCATGCTTCTTATTATAAACTATGTCAAACCAACATTTTACTAGCCGCAAAACGGAGGACCCATCTGGAATTGTTCTAGATGGTTACCAAATTTGGCAACTATTCTCATAGCCCAAATCACCATGCTTTAACTTGGCTTATCAGTCATCATGTTCGGATCGTTCACACAGCTATTTTTGTAAGCGCAGCCTGAAATTTGTAATTCACATTTGTCTACAGTAACTGTAAATGACTCAATTCTTGTAACTTTTGTGAGAGTGAGGAGATTATTGGAGACAGCTTATCCCATATTTTGTCCTATATTTTTTTCTTTGATTATGAGTCTGGACACAGATACTGCCAGAAAATTATTTCTCCATCCCTTGGTTTTTCCTCAGAGTCCTGCCTGTATCATATCCCCATGTATTTTCACTCCTAGTCAGAACAGTGTCGAATGTTTTAAGTTCGTTGGATATACTAAAATTATCCATTTTTTGTATCAAATACAATACATTAGTCTGGACATTACCACACCTGAAATTATCATAGCCAAGATGTCAGACAGCACAGGGATTTAATGTCATTTTTCCCTTGCTACTATTCCAAATGCCCGCTGATGTACCACCATTGGAGTCTCAAACTCTTGGATCTTGTCAATTCTTGTATGGGGGAGTTTAGTTCCTCCCCCAAAACTTTACACCTTATTACATCAAATATTTGAATATATGCATGGAGTATTAAATATAGACTAAAAAATAACTAATTGCACATATTGCAACTACTTTACAAGATGAATTTTTTAAGCCTAATCAGTCCATGATTTGACAATGTTGTGTTACTGTAAACATATACTAATGATGGATTAATTAGTCTTAATAAATTTGTCTCGCCGTTTACTGGCAAGTTTTGTAATTAGTTTTATTATTAGTCAACATTTAATACTTCAAATATGTGCCGGTATATCCGATGTGACACCCCAAAATTTTAGGCCTCTGGAACTACAGTCACAAGTCATACCAGAGTCTTGAAATTTTCAGGATGCCTGTCTGTTTTAACTCTGACACGCACGAGCTGCTTCTCTAGAGATATATATACTACACACTACTAGCTGTCCATATTTTTCATCTCCCTGTTTTGCAAATCACCATAGCGGCTGCAGCGACTCACCATTTTATTTCATTCTCGATTAGCTGAGAGATTTGTGTGAGAGAATTAAACTCTGAGGCTTTCGCAGATTCTGAACCCAGGTACCCAGCTCGATGTACCAAGCTATCGATGGCCGAGCAAGACTCTTCACTAACAATCACTGCTTTTTCCTGGAAACTACTACTCCAATTCCGAGCCCGTCGGATTGTCAGGTTACAAGAAAGACCTGCAGACTCATGGCGAGGTCTTTGCAAAAGGAAACAAAGTGCGGTGGATGGCTCCATTTTCTTTGTCCACAAGGTTATGGGAGCCGCGTCATCAGGTCAAGTCAAACCGTGTCGAACTGCCGCGTTATAGCAGTCTGCACTAATCAGTATGGAGGGCCCCAGTTTGGACGAGACTCACCTGCATTAGATGCCCCGAGTCACTGATGTGTGAGGTCGGGCCCACTAGTACAGCATGGAAAGCAACGTGAGTGTGACAACGCCTTGTGAAAGATGAAGGGACAAGTCCTGGAAACTTTTACAAAATGTATTAAAAAATCTTGGCCGAACTTTTCTTCAGACATGGTGATCCCTTTTCACAGTACATTGCGGACATATTTATTACTTCCTCCAATCAGAAATGACATCTATGATTACTCTAAGTCAAACTTTTTTAAAGTCTATGACCATAAATAAATATATAAAAATTTATAGAAATAGATGATGCAAATTGGTAACATAACTTTTTCTTTATTTTTCATAGTATGTTTCTATAAAGATTTCTAGTCCAAGTACGATCTTGAGACCATGTAAATATCCTAATGTCTTTATATTTCTTATCAGAGCAAGTAGAAGGGCACCAAAAGAGTGAGGCTTTGTGTCTAGGATACCATTATGTTCATTTTTGGTTGTAGGACAATGTAAATTTGTGATTTTGTCTACAATGACAGCATAAGAGGGGGGAAAGACCATGATGCCCTCAGGCCTCATGTTCACAGCTCCTCACCATTTTTTCTCCATGCATAGATTATAACTCATCCTGCATTTTTGAAGAATGATGCAATGCAATAATTCCCATTTGTGTGTGTTAATTAATAGATTTTTCACAGAAAAATTTGTAAAATGAAGAGAAAAGGGAGGGGCGTAATGGTCTTTCCCCCCTTGTCCCACAGATAAAAGCAATGAATTCATAGTGATAAGAAACCTTTGGCTGAACTGTTTTCTTCGGGCACAATCTCTTTGCACAGTACATAGGACTACACTACTAGAAAACATGCCTCAGTACCGGTTGGAAACCGGCTTTTGTCCCAGGATTGAATGCAGGAGCTACTTATCAGCATGCAATACAACTCAGTTTCAAAGACCAGCTGCATCGCAATGTGGAAGCATACGTGGATGATGTGGTTGTCAAAACCAGAAATCCTGATGACTTCATCTCTAATTTGCAAGAAACCTTTGATAGCTTGACAAAATTCTGGTGGAAGCTCAACCCGACTAAGTACGTCTTTGGCGTACCGTCAGGGGAACTACTCAGTTTCATCATTAGTCATCGAGGAATCGAAGCTAATCCAGAGAAAATCACTGCCATCACCGATATGAAAGCTGCAGTATGTATGAAGGACATCCAGAAGCTAATTGGGTGTACGGCAGCCCTCAATAGATTCATATCCCGACTTGGAGGATGGGGTTTACTCTTCTTCAAGCAAGACAAGTTCCAATGGACACCAGAAGCGGATAAGGCATTGGTTGATTTACAGAAACTAGAAGCGGATAAAATTGCTAGGGTTTTATGCATAACTTTAATTATTATGGAATAATAATATGTTATTGTATATAAATATGTTATTTCTATTTATATGTGACGGTGGGTGAGTACAGCAAGCAGGGATTCGAGGAAACCCCCGTTTAGAGAGATTCTGCCAGGGGTATAACACGCAGCAGGATTTCACCTGCGGGAAGAGCGTGAGGGACAAGGCGGTTTAGACAGGTTCGGGCCACTGGGAGCGTAACACTCTACGTCCTGTGTGAGGCTGGTGGTTGTATTGAGTTTGTTAGGTCTGATCGAGTTGGATCCGATCCCTTTACATGTTGCCCATGTATCCTATTTATAGCCTCCCCCTGGGCCTAGGGGAGGGCTAACTGCCTTCCGTGTGAATGCGGCGTCCTGCAAGTGGCGCCTGCCTGTCAGGAGGGATGTTGTGTCGTGGGCTCGGGCTGTTGTACCCCGGGGTCATCCTGGATGGGACCCGGGGCTGCCCCGGGATTCCATCCTGGGTCGCCGTCCGTCCCGGAGTCCGCCCCTGGCACCATCTATCCGTCCCGGGGTCCGCCCGGGGTTGCGGGCACCCTTCTCCACGCCTGCCTGATGGGACAGGAGGCGTCAGTGGGGGCTGCCTGTTGGCTCTCACCATCGAGACCGATTCAATTGCCTAGAGTGCAGACTTCTTGAAGATGAGGGTGCCAAGTTACGCTCTTCTTAAGGTCGACTAAGATTTGTCATGAAGTTTGTTGGTGAATTGAAATCAATCGAACACTACCCTGTCTTCACACAAAGGAGAAAACAGCAGGGTTGTCCTGCTAGACCACTGGCTACTAACCAAAGATAATTTTCCAAACATTAATAAATCCATTAACCTATACCTTTTCCGGCAACGGTGCCAAAAATGCTTGTTGGCGCTCACCAGTGTCACCGCTAGGATTGGGTGATCCTAGACGGCGACGCCCGTGAACGGCAAGTGGCGGGTACTTCGCATACCACGAATAAATCCGCAAGCGCACGGAGTACCGCTGTAGCATTTACCCGAGAGTATTCTGGGGTGTCATTTATATTTCCGCAGGGAAGGCGGCGGTGTAAAGAGTTTATTAAGTTGTGGAGAATATCATGAATTAGTATTCATAGCCTAAATAGGGGTAAATGATTTATGATAAAAGGGGTAGTGTGACACAAGAGAAACCAACTCAACTATATTTGCCTTAGGATAGCAGAAAGTTAGAGTGTGAACAAGGGTAACAAGAGTTAAATTTATTATTTAGCATGCATGAATTATACTTGGGTAGACTCGTTCATACACAAAGATTGAGCTTAGAACCAAGGATAAGGGAGACCGCTACTAGCTTAGTCAGATAAATCCAACCAAACCATACGGCTCTTTATGGACCTCCTACCACTCTACCCGAACGTGGAGGATTACTGGGCTCTAACAGGGCTGTCACCACCTGCAGGCTACCTCTACAAACCGTGGGATAGCGTCGCATTCAAACGTAGTTATTAATCCAGACACCATGTCTGTATTAACGAGTACCACTCTAGCCTTGCGCAAGGACATCCTTGTCTATCCGGAGCCTTAGTTCTAGAACGCCCGATTAAGAGAGATGAGACAAAGCCATGGTTTGGGAACTCAACTAGCATATGAATCAATCTATTCAAATTATAAATCATGAAAGGATCTCTCAAGTTGCCATGATCATAGAAACCAAACATGCTAGATAAATAAATAAACATCTATTACAAACTCAAGACATTGCATAAAGAGAAGATACAAGACATACCGAACTCTTCATGATGACCCTAAAACCTTGAACTACAACTCCACACCTAAATTCTAATAGTCCTAAGACCTTTACAAGTGAAGAATGAACTACATCTTTGGTTTTTTGCTTCTCTTGATGTGTCTTGATTAGGAGCCCCTCCACTCATATTTATAGGAGGGAGCCACCTTCTCCTCAGCTGATTTCTGCAGCTAATGCACCTTGAATTGACATTGGCAACCAATGGAGAGCTGCCACATCAAAGCTTTGAGGCAATGGGGCCCATGGGCCGTCGGCCGACAATGTTGGTCGGTCAGCCATGGCCTGGGCCCATTTGCCCTCTCCTTTGGCCGAGGCACTAACACGTGGGCCCTTATTCCCCTGGTTGATGACATGGCTTGATATATATCGGTTTGTGTCACTGGTGGGCCCTCCAATCCATGTGATGCTTGCATGGTGGTGCGTGATTGGACGACGTCTTACTCCTTGGATCAATGGGTATGATTGCCCTTCATTTGTAGCTGAAAACCTGCACTCATAAAGTTCTAGAGGTGCATATAGAATTCGGTGATTTATTAGCAATATGATTGTAAGAAATACAAGTTTATCCATTTATTTTGACCGTATTGATGCTCAGAATTGGTCTGTAATGAGCGTCAACACCGCCCCACTGCCCATGGTTAGATGATGCGATGTGACCAGAGGGTGGGGACTCCCCTTGACCTGATTACGGCGTCGTCTGCTCGCACGCCTCCCCCATAATCATGCTATCTTTATGGGAAGAGCGTGCCGCCCTCGGGCTCCATGCCACCGTGGCAGGGCGGGCGTGTTTACTGCACCGCCAGAGCGGGTTCCTTCTCCTTGAAGGGACCATTCTAGAGTGGCACTTGGCCTCCCCATCATGGGCCTTCTAGAGGAGGCTTTGGTCCCGGCCCATTATCGCTAATGGGCCGGGAGGGTCTTCAGGCTTGGTTTATCCCAATTTGTCCAAGGTTAGGGGACGCCGTTCCCTTGATGCTGACAGTAGCCCCCGAGCCCATGCCTAGATCTAAAATGGCGGACCGGGCTTGGGGCCAAAAGTTACTCTACTCCCCACGCGCCCATGCCGTGTGGTGGCTTACGGCGAGGTTTTCTCCATGTGGGGGATCGTGCCGGCCGAAGAGGGCCGTTGCTTGAAGTCCACAGGATTCTCGTGGAGTGGAGGTGCCCCATCCCTTCCCCTTCTGTTAGATCTATATCACCATGGGAGAGGGCGTCGTGGGTCACCCTGCCCACTTGTCTTCTCGCCAACAATCTTCTGCCTCCTCTCCGTCACCACCCAAGCTTCCGCCATGCAAGATAGTGGCCGCAGTGTTCTCGACTTCATGCCATCGACATTCACTGAGGCTGCTGTGGAGCGGGCGAAAGGGCTCGTAGCCCTTGACACCGTCCTCCGCGCCGGGTCACCCTTCCCCAACCCGCGAGGGTGGAGGGAGGTGGTTGTCTTCTTCCCATTCCTGGTTATAGGGCTGGTGCTGCCCTTCTCGCCCTTCTTCATGGAGGTACTCGAGGCGTATGCCATCCCCATGGTGCACCTCAGCTCCAACGTGGTGATGACATTGACGCTCTATGTACATGTGTACGAGATGTTTGTCAGTGTGCAGCTGTCGGTGTCGCTCTTCCATCACTTCTTCAGCCTCTGTCTGGTGGGGGCGACATCACCGGGTCCCGGCGCCGCCCCCCAGGCCCGCACGGTAGGCGGTTGCTTCTTCTAGATCCGCCAGAAGCGGCGCGAGGAGTTCATCGCCTTCAAGCTCTGAGGCAAGTGGGACAATTGGGAGCGGCAGTGGCTGTACGTGGAGGTCACCAATGACTCGCAGTGCCTCCGCCTTCCCTCTGGCCCACCGGTGAGTACCCCCGCCTGGACGGGGGAGCCAAACCTGGGACCCGAGTGGGGCCCGGTCCTTACTCACTTCGCCTAGCTGCACCCCGGTGGATTGACGGAGGCGATGGTGGAGATGGATTTCTTCCACCGCTGTCTCGCCCCTTTCCAAGCCCGTCTCCGCCCGGCGTGGTTCTATTTTGGCGACGACGACGAGTACCAGCTCGCACGCAGCACCACAAACAATCCAACCAACGAGGTCATCGAGGCTTGGCTGAAGCAGGCCCTGGAGCTGGAGGAGGTGGCGACGGTCATTCTCCCTGAGGGGATCAAGCACCTGTGCAAAGACTCGGTGTGCCATGACATCTTGGTAGACATGCCGGAGACCGACGCGCGGGGGCTGGTCCTTGCCCAAGTGCCGCAGGGCGACGCGGGAGGGGGGGCACCGGCTTTGGCGGGGGTGCTCCCAGGTCTTAGGAGGGCGAGCCGGAGCCACGGGGGATGTCAAAGCGGCAACATTCACTTTTCCTAATAGTGGTGGACTCCTCATCTTCCTCGCCTCTGTCATCCCCGCCGCCGCGTCCAGGGGACGGTGGCCATGGATGTTCCACATCGGCAGAGACATGAGTGACTTCGGGGCGCCCCTTCTCACCTAAGTGGCTTCCGATCTAGCTCTCGACATGGCAGTAAACAGGCCCGGGACCCAGGTATGGGTTTATGGCTTCAGCTTCCAATCTTCTCCACGCGCTTGTCCTTCTTTGCCCAGCCCTGACGCATGGTCGTCTTCTTGGGTTGGTAGGAGCGCGTCGAGCCACGGCACCTCATCAGGGGGCAAGGCTTCTTCGGCATTGTAGTTGAACCCAGTGCCACCCCCAGTGGTTGGTGCTTAGTCATCCTCCTGCCCGGTTGTTGCCATGCTAGAGGCCGCTCTGGACGAGGCGGCCGGATAGGACCTGCCGCCACGCACTGCGATGACGCTGGAGCCGATCGGCGCGGCGGAGGCTGCGTGGGCAGGAGATGCCGCTCGGGCAGGTGACGTCGTGCAGGCAGGGGATGCCACGTGGGTAGGATACACCGTAGCCAAATCCCCCGGCACACGGCAGCCCCGCGCTACTTAGGAAAAGACACCGGCACGGAAATGGAGCCGAGCATCGGCCATGATGCATCAGGCGGGCGATCGCCAGCCGCTAAGGTCGAATAGGTACCAGCCGCTGCTGCACCGCACCCCATCGTGTCCTTGGAGCAGGTGCAGATCACGCTGGATGCGGCACTTGAGTGTCTCTGGGGGACGGCCCTGGGCGGTGGTCCTTCCGGGCACGCGCCTGCGGACCATCCGCGACTCCTTTCCTCCTGGGAGCGCGATCTCCGAGAGCACGAGGAGGATGCTCGCCGTAGGGATGAGCAGCTCCAGCTACCGGCGGTTGACCTAGCGGCCCGTGAGGAGCCCCTGGCGGCCTAGGAGCGGCACGTCGAGGAGGAGCTTGGTGCCATCCCAGCGCGGGAGGGGAACCTCAACGAGTGGGCCCACAACCTGAGGGACCGCGACGTGCAGCTTCGGGCCCAGAAGTCCCAGATTTAGGAGGACCAGGTTGTGCTCCAAACATGGGTGGTGGTGGCCTCCGGCCGAGAGGCAGCCCTCGTCCTCCGCAAATAGGACCTTCAGTGTCGGGAGGATCACATCAACAAGGAGGCGGCCAACGCGGTGGTTGCCAACAAGAGCGACTGGATTGCCGCCGCATGCCTGGACGTGCCGAATAAGATCCATGACACCAGCACCGCCTTCGAGGCCGAGTTGCAGGAGGTTCGGAGCACCCTTGGCCCCCAGCTCTAGGAGGCCCGTCTTCGCGCCGACACGGCGGAGGCGAGGGCGACCGTCACGGAGATGCGAGTCACGGAGGCTGTGGACTGCACCAGCTGACACCAAGTCGAGCTGAACGAGGCGTTGACGGCTGTGTCGCAGTCAGAATCGGCCGTCCTCCGGGGCCGGCTTCACACCGCAGGCTTAGAGCTCAATGCCCTGCTGCAGCAGTGCCACAAGGCGTGGGACAGAGCTAGCCAGTTCATGCTCCAACTGGCCACCCTGGTGAAGCGGCTGGATGAGCTGGGCGGCACCCTCTAAGATGCCGTCGTGTCGAGCTCCCGAGACTTGGCCGCTGATTTCATGGAGCATGTCCTAGCGAGCTTGAACAGCCGGCACCCGAACACGCCCCCGGAGGTGGTGCTAGATGGCATTGTCGAGGTCGATGAGGAGACGGCGAGGGAGCAGGTCCGGGGCCTTGCTGTGGACGTAGTGGCCATGTTCATTCCCACCACCAAGGGTGCCCCGCCGGCCGATGGAGGAGGTGGCCCGGCCGGTCGACCTCGACCCGTCCGCGGAGGAAGAATCGGACGCTTCTTCCAACGCCGGCCAGTAGGCTCGTCTTTTGTTTGTTTTGTTCTTTGCTTCTGGAATGCGGCACCCGGGTGCACCATCTAACAAACTATCGGGGAGGGCCTTGCCTCCCCTTAGTTGTTGTGCTTGGCTTATCTCCCTCTGATTACCATTTCCATGCTTCGTTGCGCCCCACTCTTGCTCCTCCTTATGTGTCTCGCTCGGGGCGCCTTGCCAGAGCGTTTCAGTAGGCGTTAGCGATGAGTCGGATGACACGCCAACCCCACGGCAAACCCTAGACTGGCGCCCAGGGTGGCGTGGTGCCCATGCCCCGCCCCTGGCCCTGTTGGTACGGCCATATGGGGGTGGGGCTGCTTCAAGAAGTCCGGCGCATGGCTGGGATCGGTGGATGCTTTGATGGTCCCAAGGGGACCCCTATCCGCCTGTGCGCGGGCCGCCAGCCTATAAATATTAAATAGCAAGGCGGCCTAGGGCTCTTCTTCCCCTATGAGCCATGGCATCTTCGGAGCTTTCCCAGTTTCCACCAAATCCCAAGGATTCTTCCCCAAGATCCCTTCCTGTGGGGGAAATCCCATCCCCGGCGGAGCACGTAGGGGGTACTAGTAATACCAGGCCCCCTCTGATGAGGCCATCTCAACCAACCATGCACCGTACCATGTAAATTAAGCACATGATGTGGAAGATGTCACCCAAGCAAGAGAATAAGTGAACATTGGACCAATTACACGTAGCCGAGCTAAGAAACTACAACAAGAGGTGAACGCGCTAATTTATGAAATTCATTTTAATATTAATGAGAATTATATATTGCCTAAGTCGTGCACGTTGGTATTGCTCAGGTTCACCATGGAGGATAAAGGACCACACTCGAACTCGACCAGTCCTGTAGAACAGTCTGAAAGAAGCAGTCATAACTTTTGATTCCCAAAAGCTATAATGATCAATGAGGACATTTTGGAAATCTTATCAAGTCTACTTTCCAATAAAATTTATGCCGAGTACTTTTCATTATCCATTAATGAGATCTGAGTACTTTGGTGAAGACTGGTCAGAAGGTCAACAGTCTGCCGGATGTTCAACTTCTCATACAAAACTGTACCAATCTACAATGTTTCATCGTGCAACCTATACATGGTTGGAAAGATAAATAAGTCTAGTTTCCAACACAACAAACCTCATATCATTTGGACTTTCCAGTAAAGAGTTATGACCGAGTTAGTGGGCACTACACAGAAGGCCAACAGCCAGGCGAGGCTCCACGGGATTCCAGTTTGTGGTGACTTTTGAGTTACCATAACTCCAGAAACTCTAAGGTCCATTCACACCCAATTGAGCAAGTGTGCAAGATTTCTAAGGCCAACTCAATTTTGGTCAAGCTACTAACTCAAGAATCACTCTTAATAGTATGGTCAAGAACTGAAAACTATAAACCCTAACTAAATCAAGTGTCCTTCATCTCCTTGTGATATTTGAGACTATAAAGGTCCTTAATCTTTGAAAAAAGAGTCCTTGACGCGCATGATTGTTTCGAATTGAGGGGTCTTCTTTCACATTTCACATTTCATATGTACACAGCACACATCCACACTCCAAAAGGAAGGAATAAAGGAGAGAAACTATAAAACAAAGAACTACTCTATCCTACGTCAAGTCAGCTGGAGCTTAGGCTAGGTTAGGTGTCCTAGTGCTTCTATCCAAAGCTGGGGTCATGTTAGATCATGGTTAGGACTGCAGGTGCCAGGAAAATGGGATAGCAGGGAGAAGGTCCCGCACCGGAGTATATCCAGTCCCGTTACCTCTTTGCATGAACTCCTACACCGAGCCCGAACATCGGGGAGTACACTAAACGCAACACCACTGTTACGCCGGGTGGAAAGGGCTGTCACCACCTGCCGTCTACCCCAGTCACACCGTGGAGCATGGTCATCTCCGAAGGATCCCACATACCCGAGCACCACGCTCGTGTATGAGGTCACTACTCTGGTGCCCCAGGTCTCCCACCCTTCGGATGAACGAGTAAAACACTAGAGCAAGCCCGAAAGCACAATGAGCCTCTATCCGTACCCGGATCATCTGGCCTAACCAAGACCGTAGCATAACTTATGAACGATCTAAGTATGGATTGATAAGCTATCAAGATAGTAAAGCAACCATGGCAGAACTCTATATTATGAATAGAAGTCTGACAAGTCGGATACAAAGCCATACCAGGAGCCAAGGATTGCTCAACGACCCCGAGGATGACTTGCTCGCTAAAGAGAACTAGCCTAGCTCCACTACCTAGCTAAGAGAGCAAGAGAGAGGAGAGCCTTCTTGGAGACAATGGAATGAAGTGTGTGTGTGTGTGTGTGTTGAGGGGGGTGGAGAGAGGCCCTATTTATAGCTCTAGAGGTCGGTTTCCTGTGAACGCACATATGGAAGGTGACCAGGTGCCTTGGCAGCTACTCCTCCTCGAAGTACACTTGGACGGGAACCAGGCCAGGTTCGGCCAACCCCACCTAGGAGCCCCTTGGCCTGATCCTTTGCTGAGTGGTTGATTCGTTGGATCTTATCCTTATCCTCTAGTGCATTTTGTGTGGAGGCCCCGTTTCCTCTGACATGTGGGCCCTCTTTGTAAGGGTGTGATGCCGGATGAGATATTCTGCGTAGTTGTATGGCGTCTGCTGCGTGTTTTCGTCTTATTCCGCTCCTGCTCATCTGAAATGTACAAAACTCAAAAACAACTGTGGAGCGAGGTTAGTGATACAAATATGTGAGTAAGGCATGTGGTTTTCTTTTATTATTGAGTATAGTTGATGGGTGAAAATGGCACTTAAGCACCGTCAACAACTCCCCCAAGCTAGCCCTTTGCTCGTCCCGAGCAAAGTTTTAGACTTATGTTGTTGATCAGGAGTTGCTACAATGTCTCATTCCTGACTTATGCCCAAGGCACAACCGAGTGTTCTTACCTTTATTCTGAATAAGTTTGCCTTGTTCGCACCTTTTTACCCTACTCCTGTGGGGCTTATAGCATCATCCTCATCTTTGGCGGTTGTAGGTTAGAACAGCTTGTAGAGTACCACTTACCACTCCTTTGTTCAACCGTCAATCTGGAAGTTTTATAAAGTTTTTGAAAAGAAATTTGTAAGTTCCTCGAGTGATCTCTCGGATCGCTCAAATGTAATTCATTCCTTACCAAGGCGTTTTTTTATGCGCCTTTCTTTTTCCATCCTACTTCTAATGGGTTCTTTTTGGTGGATCTGTAGGTATGGAGGATATGATGGCAACTTTGCTTCTCATATTTTGCTAAGTCAAAGACCGGATCCAAAGGAGAAACAAGTCATAAGGCTTGATCAAGATGTGCAAGTATGTGGATATTTTTGGTGGATGATGGATGAGAACTCCTTTATATGAATTCTCTTTCCCTTGTAATGTTTTTGGTATGGGCTATATTTTCTTTTTCTCTCCCTCTTTTTTTTTGACACACCTTGTGGGTGTGTGGCATACCTTCTTTGGGTATGCATCTTTTCTCTCTTTTTTTGACATGCCTGGTGGGAATGTGGCATACCTTCTTTGGGTATGCATCTTTTATTTCTTTTTATATAGCCCATACATTATGATGATAACTTTGGAGAGAGATAAATATGGCACATCTTGGAGTTTTATTTGTGGATGGATGGGGGATGTACTTGCTATCTTTCAGGTGTAGAAGTATAGCATGTGAGTGGACGTGCACGTGATCTTGATCATGGGCGTATGAAGTGATTCTCTCAAAGAATCACAACAATTTGACAAAGCCCAATGAGAGGACAAGTTGCATATATGGAAAGGTTTTTTCAAACTTGTAACTCATTTGGCTTTGGATGGGAATTGTATATCACCGAGAAACTTTATTTTATTATTGTATTTTTGAAAAGAAATACTCCGGGTATCAAGCATCATGTAGGAGAATATCATAGCAACTCTTTTCAGCGATATCATAACCCACAACAACCTAGATTCGAATTCTGCTTTTCACTACCCACAAGTTTCAAGCTTAAGGTTTGAACAATTTAGCCACCAAACTCAAAACTTAGGCAGAGCACAAGATTGTAACTAGGCATAAGAAAGGAACTAACAGAGCAACTATTCATCATCTCAACAAGGAAGAACTATACATGCTTACTACACATATTGGAAAGCAAGTAAATATTTTTGGGTTTTTTCTAAGTTTTGCAAGTTTTTATTTGGTTTTAGTTATGCAATTTTTTATGGATTTTCTAGTTTTGCAAATTTTTGTTTGGTTTCATGCAATGGTTTTGAAAGCGGTAAAGGATAAAGTTTGATACAAGATACCTCTCGTGGGGGTCCTCCCCCAAGCTAGCTTTAGGCACACTGCTGTTGGTTGGGGTTGAACCCAGCCCAATGGTAGTACGCCCTCTGCTCCTCCTGTATCTGCTGCTGACGCTGCTCCATGGTGTGGATCCTCCCGCCAGTGAATCGCTGCCAGTCTTGGGTCGACTGGATGTGCTGGCCTAACGACTCTTCGATGTTGGAGGCACGTACGTTCAGTTCTTCCATCTGCTGAGTCAGAGTAGCAAAACCTCTTGACGAAGCTGAACGTCTGGCGGTGATCGGAGGTCCACTAGAGCTGGAACTAGTGGACCGGCGCCCTGAGGCCTGCCGTGCCCACTCGGTGGAGCTGGCACTCTGCCATGACGAACCTCCAGCCTCATACTGCTGTGGTTGAGGCTGAGGTGGTTGCTGCATGAATTCCTCCCTTCTGGCCCTGCTTCTTGTAACCCTGCCAGGTAAAACAAAAGCACTATGCATGCGGCTTTCCTCTTGTGGGACAAGAGGCATGGTTAGCAAACAGCCGTTGTACAAATGATACCCCATATTTGGCAACGGAATCTCATTTGCATAACCAAGGGAGAAGAAAACCAAGGAATCATTTGGGCCTTTCTTGAGTGTGTGGCCTTACACCAAATAAGTCTCATCGATCAAAGCACGGGGATCCTCAATGAAGGGAACGAGGTTCCCGTCTAAGATTCCCATGTTTGATGCGATGCGGGTAACCAACAAAGTGCACTCAATAGGACCCGTCATCCTGAAATTTGTAAGCCATTGCTTAACCATCGCTTTCGCAGGGGAGACTCGGATCTTGTTGACCATGGCGAATAATATCATCAACTCATCGTTCTGCACTGGTCGTGGATCATCTCTTGGAAAGAGAGTGATAGCCACCCACTTGTGCATCAAATGAAGAGTCGGGTTTTGAATATCATTGCACCGAGGTGCAAATTTGCCATGAACAACTTGACCCGAAATCAAACCCCAAAACTCATGTCGATCAAAACCGCGGCAAGCTTTTTCAAGAGAAATTGGCAAGCGGGCATTAAAACCAAGGAGGTGACTGAAATTTCTCCAATTAAAATAGTGTTCAACTCCAAAAAGTCGGAAAGAAACACCGTCGTCCACCTCCCGAAGAGTGCAAAGAAACTGGATGGTGAGGAGACGAGAACCATTCTCCTCAACGGGCACAAAACCATCCCATCCAACTGCATGCCAAACACGAGCGAAGTCAATATCCATACCTATTTTCTCGAGGAGGTCCAGATCGAAGGCTCTGGTGTGACCAAAGCTTCGATGCTTGATCATGGCGTAGGCTTGACGCTCGCGGTCGTCTTGCAAGTCGAGGTACGGTGCATCATCTTCATCTATCTCCATGCCCTCGGCTTGCAGTTCTGCAGTTTGCTCCTCGAACTATTCTTCTTGTTCGTCTTGCTCATAATCCATTATAGTCGGTGTTGGTGCAGGTTCGGGGGAATGATGAGAGCCCGACTCGCCCTACGAACGGCACGAGCCCAACCTCGTCATCCTCTTGAGAGCTCCAGAAATTTTCCGCCCTGCACCTCTCATGCTTGCAACAAGAACGAACAAGAATGATCGAGAACAACTCGATTCGGGTTACGTTAGTGAAATGAAAATGAAACTCTTACCCAAAAGTTGTTCCTCCAAATATGTGATCAATCTTGCAGCAAAGAAATGAGAGAGAGAGTGTTCTTGCAATCAAACTTGAGTCAAAATCCAAAGAAAACCCGAGCAAGAATGTGTGAGAGGGAGTGAGAGTGGAGAGAGTGAGCATGAGAGCTCATCACCCCTCTCTCGGCCTCTATTTAAAGGAATTTGGGCGAGTGCACCCGAGGAAGAGCCAGGCACAATGGTCAGGTAGCCGTTGGAGAAGGTGGGGCCCATTAGCCGTTGGTCCTGGGTCGGCCGACCTGTGGGGTCGGCCGGCCCCAGGGTGGGTCCCCTGGTGCCCCCATTTGGCCAGATGCTTCCTCAACGGTTATGAACTTTGGAAATATGGTGCACGGCCAAAAGTTTGCTCGAAAAGATATCAAAATTATTTTTCCCAAAGGATTTTAAAACTCAGAAAATATTTTTGGTCTTTTTGTAAAAAGGGAAAAATACTAGAAAAAATTCCAGCATGCAGAAAATAATTTTGAAAATTTCAAACATGCAGTGGAGAAAAACAAATAAGGTGCAAAGCAAATATTGAAAAGCGGATGAAACAAACATGAGATAAATACCAATTTACCTTTGGCAAGGGCACGTCGTTTAAAGTCCGACGTGCACGACTTTTCTCCATCATTCTTACCATTCGTCGGCTCGTCCTGGAGAACTGGACGAGGCCAAACTCTCGGCCTTCCGCCACACCTTCTTTTCCTTCTTCTTTCTTTTAGGTGAGGAGGGTCATTGTTCTGGCTGGGGTTCTGGTGCACCCCAGAGTGCTTGCCCTTCACTATCTTGTTGGATCATGAAGCGCTGCTCTTCCTTTTTCTTGAACCTGAAAAACATATCCTCACTTCCGACACGAAAACGGATTTCTCCCTTTCCGACATCGATCCTTGCCTTGGCAGACCTTAGAAAAGGTCACCCAAGTACGAGATCGACTCCGAGGTCGCCCTCCATATCCATTACCACAAAGTCAGCAAGGACGAAGGAGTCTCATACTCGTACAAAAATGTGTTCGGCTATCCCTTCGGGATACCGAATGGTTGAATCTCCAAGCTGTACGAGCATAGTTGTTGGGGAAAGAGCAAAATATTCAAGTGCTTCATATATTACCTTAGGCATTATATTCACGCTTGCCCCTAGATCGCATAGGCATCACTCGAAGTGTCTGATGTAGATCGAGCAGCTGATCATGGGGACCCCTGGATCCTCTTGCACTGCTGCCACCATGCCATCCCAAATGTCGTTCCTTGGGGGATAGTACCTACCTGCATGGTTATTGCGTGGTGGCCTCCGGAACGAGTTACCCCGTCCGGTAGACACCATGCTGACATTTTCAATGGGAGACTCGGGTTGCCCCGGGATTTTCCCGCTCTCAACAGCAGGTAACGAAACAGCAATTTGTGCAAGCTGAGTTTCGATCATTTTGTTGAAACTTAACTGGTTTTTAAGAGTAGAAGACAAAGCTTCAAGCTTAACATTTAAACTTTCCAGGGATTTGTCATTGGCCAAAATCTTTTTATTTATATTTTTGTTGATTTTAACTTGGCCAAGAACAATTTCTCTCAAGGGAGGTTAGTTTGAATTGAAATTCGAATTATAAGAAGGATTGTAGTTATTACCTCCCTGAAAAGGTGGACGTGGCTGATTCCACCCTTGGCCTCCTTGTTGTGGATGGTACTCGTTGTTGTTGTTATTGAGGTAGGCGCAGTCTTCATGGGTTTCGGGGCAGTCGTTCCCCGAGTGTCCTTCATTACCACAGACTTCGCACGTGAAGTGCGAACCCATGGCCTAAACAGGAGCATGGATCGGTTGTTTGCTCCCTTCCTCCATCTTCTTGATTAGGAGGTCCAGCTTCACGGCAATCATATCCGTCTCTTTGACGGTATGCATGCCTTTTTTACGGGATTGGAGTCATTCATTGCTCCACCCCTGTTTGGAGACCATCTTCTCGACCAATTCTTTTGCTTTGGTGATAGTCAGGTCGAGGAAGGCTCCTCCAGCAGCAGCATCAATGTTGGCTCGAGATGTCATTGTGAGCCCATTGTAGAAGCTTTACAGGATGAGCCCCTCATCCATACCATGATGAGGACAGGCAAGGATGTATTCCTGCAGCCTCTCCCAAGCTTCTGGGATGGATTCCATCCCTGTCTGCTGGAAACTTGAAATTCTCCCGCGCGGGGCATTTGTTTTGCCCAGTGGGAAGAATTTTGCGAGGAACGCCTTGGAGCATTTGGCCCAAGTGTCGATGTCCTTTTCTTTATAAAACCACTATTTCGCCTTCCCCAGGAGGGAAAAGGGAAACAGACGAAGCTTGATAACGTCGGCGGCGACACCCCGTATGACAACGGTGTCGTAGAGCTCCAGAAAATTCTGCAAATATGCATTTGCGTCCTCGTTCGGCTTGCCACAGAATGGGCTAGCCTGCACCATGTTGATGAGGCTTGATTTGAGCTCGAAGTTCACATCCCCGACATTGATGTTGGGGCCAGTGGCCACATTGTCGGTGGAGGGGACGGAGAACTCGCGGAGAGTCTTTTCAGCCATAGTCTCAAGAACGAGTGGTGCTTCCGAAATGGGTTCCTGTGCTGGGAGGATAGCGAGAGGAGGAATGACGCGAGGTCGTGCCTTTCTCACGAGCCCCTCTGGATTGTCTGTGTAGTTTTCCGGCAGGGAGAAACCGGTCATACACTACCCCTATCTTCTTTCAAATCAAAAATAAAAGAAGACATAAAGTGACATTAGCTTGAAAGAGTAAAGACTATATCCTGAGTACAAGGTCTAAGTTAATATCAGCACAATATCTTTGTTCACATGCCATCCCCGGCAACGGCGCCAGAAATGCTTGTTGACATTTCTTAGCGCAATCACTAGGAATGGTTAATCCTTAGCAACAGCGCTAGAAATGCATGTTGGCAGTCCTTAGTGCAATCACTAGAAATGAGGGCGCCGAACCCATCCTAGCAACTGCATCCAAGGGGTGCCACTCTCGTGGTATAATCAATACGATTACAGATGGATCCGCAAACGCACGGATATACTGTTGTAGCATTTCACCCAGAGAGTAAGGGTATCATCATTTATTTGTGTCCCAAAAGATGGCAGCGGCAAAGGTATTGTACTCAACATTAACCATGACATTGTACCTCAAGTAATAGGCAATACTCTAACAGGGGTAAGTACAGATAAAGAATAAGCAAGGGTAATGTGACACAACACACATCCACACTCCAAGAGGAAGGAATAAAGAGGAGAAACTATAAAACAAAGAACTACTCTATCCTACGTCAAGTCAGGTGGAGCTTAGGCTAGGTTAGGTGTCCTAGTGCTTCTATCCAAAGCTGGGGTCATGTTAGATTATGGTTACGACTGCAGGTGCCAGGAAAATGAGATAGCAGGGAGAAGGTCCCGCACCGGAGTATATCCAGTTCCGTTACCTCTTTGCATGAACTCCTACACCGAGCCCGAACGTCGGGGAGTACGCTAAACGCAACACCGCTGTTACGCCGGGCAGACAGGGCTGTCACCACCTACCGTCTACCCCAGTCACACCGTGGAGCATGGTCATCTCCGAAGGATCCCACATACCCGAGCACCACGCTCGTGTATGAGGTCACTACTCTAGTGCCCCAGGTCTCCCACCCTTCGGATGAACGAGTAAAACACTAGAGCAAGCCCGAAAGCACAACGAACCTCTATCCCTACCCGGATCATCTGGCATAACCATGACCGTAGCATAACTTATGAACGATCTAAGCATGGATTGATAAACTATCAAGATAGTAAAGCAACCATGACAGAACTCTATATTATGAATAGAAGTCTGACAAGTCGGATACAAAGCCATACTAGGAGCCGAGGATTGCTCAACGACCCCGAGGACGACTTGCTCGCTAAAGAGAACTAGCCTAGCTCCACTACCTAGCTAAGAGAGCAAGAGAGAGAGGAGAGCCTTCTTGGAGAGAATGGAATGAAGAGTGTGTGTGTGTGTGTGTGTGTGTGTGTGTGTGTGTGTGTGTGTGTGTGTGTGTGTGTGTGTGTGTGTGTGTGTGTGTGTGTGTGTGTGTGTGTGTGTGTGTGTTGAGGGGGTGGAGAGAGGCCCTATTTATAGCTCTAGAGGTTGGTTCCCGCCAACGCAAATATGGAAGGTGATCAGGTGCCTTGGCAGCTACTCCTCCTCGAAGTGCACCTGGACAGGAACCAGGCCAGGTTCGGCCGACCTAGGGGGTCGGCCGACCCCACCTGGGTGCCCCTTGGCCTGATCCTTTGCTGAGTGGTTGATTAGTTGGATCTTATCCTTATCCTCTAGTGCATCTTGCGTGGAGGCCCCATTTCCTCTGACATATGGGCCCTCTTTGTAAGGGTGTGACGCCGGATGTGATATTCTGCGTAGTTGTATGGCGTCTACTGCGTGTTTTCGTCTTATTCCGCTTCTGCTCATCTGAAATGTACAAAACTCAAAAACAACTGTGGAGTGAGATTAGTGATACAAATATGTGAGTAAGGCATGTGGTTTTCCTTTATTATTGAGTATAGTTGACGGGTGAAAATGGCACTTAAGCACTGTCAACACCTATCTTCTCTGGATGCAAGCAGAAGTCAAGTCAACACACTATATAGCACCGGTTGAACCGACGGTCCCAAGCTAAGCTCCGGTGTAATAGATGTACTTTGTTCCAGAGAGCATGTTTGGTGGACCTCAACTCGCCTTCAGCACCGGTTAATCCGACGCTTCAGACACAACCATCGGTGCATTGGATGTACTATGTTCCAGAGAGCTTGTCTGAGTTGATAAGTGAACATTTTCTGCACCGGTTGAACCGATGCCACTTCGGAGCATGCACCGGTACAATGACGCAAGCCTGGATACTGTGTCAGAATCTCCAACTGCTACTATTTGGACACAGAGAGACTGGTTGAACCGACGCCATCAACTTCTAAACCGTTGGTTCTTCCGATGGTCACGATTTTTCTGCAGTGGACTTCTAACGGCTATGTGACCCTCTCCACTCTATATAAGGGCACCCCCTGGCTCATTTAAGCTGCCTTTTGATGCATTGAATACCCGAGGCCACCCTTGAGAAGTAAAGAGAGTGAGTTGAGCAATGAGATAAAGATCTAGAGCATTAATTGTGTTCCAACCTTGAAGATTTCAACCTTTGCAAGTATAGCAAGTGTGCTTGAGCTAGGACCAACTGAGTGTAGGTCAAGTGAAGGCTTATGAGCTTGTTACTCTTGGTGTTTGACGGCACCTAGACGGTCTTGGTGATCGGGAGGTTCTTGGTGAGCTCTTGGAGTTTGTGGGAGCCCCAAGACAAGAAGCTTGTACACATTGTGAAGCTCGCCGTTCCGGAGATGGAGAAGGAGCATTCTTATTGATCACTTGCTCTTTGGTGAAGCAAGGGAGTGATACTCTTGTGTGGGTGCTCCAACGTGGATTAGGGGGGGCGTCAACTCCTCGATACCACGGGAAAAAATCCAGTTGTCTCGTGTCTCTTGCATTTACTTCAAGCAATTAAATCCTTTTGTTCTTGCTCTTGCTCTTGATTGCTTGTAGTTTGACTAGTACAACTTACATGGTAGTGTGATCTCTTGTTTAGGACTTGATCTTGCTAGTGTGTCTTTGTCTAGACAAGATGATCATGATAGTGTGTTTACCTACCTAAGGACCCTTTGCTACTGTGCTTTAGTGAATAGGTTTCAAATTTGTAGATGGGGCAATACTAGTCTAGGTTAAGGACAAGTTAGAAATTTGAAAAAGTCCCAATTCAGCCCCTCCTTCTTAGGCCTCGATCCTTTCACTTAATAACAACCCTGAACGCATGAGCTCCTTCTTTAAAGGACTCAGTTTAAATTGTGTACTTTCCTCCTCTAGCGGATTCAACCCGATCAGCTTCTCTCATCAGATTCAGAGTTCGTTTGTTTTCCGCAGATCAATATAGTATGTTACACTGTATACAATGCAAATATCTATTTTTACATTGTACCAAACCTCTGTTTTTTTATGGAAGTCCTGAACCAAATGTCTTTTTTTGAAGAAAAAATTAAAAAAGTAAGTCCTGAACCAAATGTCATGCCTCATAAACCACAAGCATCCGATGACATTTCCAAATCTATTGAGTTTCAGTATCTCATTGTTAGCACAAGCATCAATATTACACTGTCAATTTTACATTGTACCAAAATGGCATCATTTTAAGCACATTTGACATCTGCATTTTGACATTGCACAAAATTTGTGCGTTCTGATAATTAGAGGGCATTGTCTGCCTGCACAACCGAGCTGATAATTCTCTTGGCTTCAGTATTGTCTCCCTGCACAAGCACTAACGCATCCCTCCCCTTCAGCCATCTGCTGCATCCTCCACGTTCGTGCATTGAAAAAAAATAAAAGATGAATAAAAGCGAGAAAATTAGTTCTAAAAAATAAAAGAGAGAAAATGGCATGGAAGTCACTGTGACATTGATATAAGTGACAATTTTGAGAAGCCACATGCTGCAGCGGTAAAAATCCGTATTTCTCACGCTGATAATGTATTCATATAATTGTTGCACCATTTAAACTACTCAAAATTGAATAATAATGTGACTTGAGCAAAAGAGCTAATACGGACGGTTCAATTATAACCCAGTAGTTCACACCTCAGTCACCTAACAAAAAAGTGAAATTTTTGCCATAAGCCTATTGTAATATGTAAAACTTAACAAAAATATCAAAAACAAAATTTTAGCATATATAATAGTTTGGAGTGTGAAATCATAATATATAACTCACTCGCTTTACTATCTCATACAACTCAGGGATTACTTTGTGATTTCCACACTAATAATCACTTTGTACTATGAATGTGCTTTTAATATTTTTTCTAGTTCTATAGATCACAATATGTTTATAGTAAAATTTTCATTTTTTATGTGTTTTCTATTTTTCTCAACTTAAATGTATTTTTGGAAGAAGTTGGAAAATTATTTGTAGGGGCATGTGGGGGCCTCAACCGCCCTACAAAGAATTTCCCAATTTATTCTAAAAATTAATTTGATTCATAGAAAATATCAGGATACTCCGGATATATGTCCGGATACTTCGGACATATGTTCCGATGTCCGATCGAGTACCCGGATACTCTGAGTATATGTCCGGAGTATCCAGACTTATACCTGGAGTATCCGAGTCGGGAGGAGGAAGAAGGTGCCCAAATTTTTGTAGATATTTTTCGGGGCGGGTAGGGGATGTCGGGATGAACCGCCCCCTACAAAGTTCAGTTTTAAGGGTGGCTCACCCCACCCACCCCTAAAAATGGCACCCATTTGTAGGGGCGGCTGAGGAGGTGAACCGCCCCTACAAATAGATTTTCAGGGGCGGCTCATATGCTACAATAATTGCGCCCATTTGTAGGAATATGTGATTTTGATTTGCCCTTTAAAAAAAGTTGGGGCGTGACTACAAATCGTTTTTTAGTAGTGCATACAAAGAGACACCATGATACAGAAAGCTTAAATCTTGACACCAGTCTCAAACAAATTTAAATTCCCAACTTAAACTTAGAGAGGTGCATAGGAGATGTTTTCACCATGTCCAGAATCACACACAAGAACACAGAACCCAAATAAAGCAAAACTGAAGCAATATATACCATTAAGTCCTGAGGAAGACAATTGATCTGATGAAGGAAATATTGTCCATGTCCAAAATAACAAGCGGACGGAATCCAAATTAAAGTCCAAACAAATGTAGAACTGTACCACATGAATCAAGTCCTGACGAATTAGCGCGATTAACAAGCAATCTAATGAGGAGCAAAAATAAACCGAATCCATTCCGATGCCCATCTACTTCTTCACTGAGTTGAACTCGGGCATGTCGGCCTCGAACGCTTTGACGAGGTTCCCGAAGTAGTGCCTCGTCGCGCTGGTGAGGTCCTCGAGCTTCTTCTTGTACGCCCTGTACATCTCGTTCATGGCGTCGGCTCGCCGGTCCTCGGCGGCGCCGGCGTCGAACTTCCTCCTCTCCAGCTCGGCGCACGAGTGCAGGCTCTCCAGCCTCGAGTTGGCGTCGTCCTGCAGGTGGTCGAACAGGCGGCGCTTGGCCGCGTCGCGCACCGGGTCAAGGAAGTAGCCGTACGCGTACACCCACCGCATCACCCGCCGGCTGTCGGCGACCAGCTCGTACGCCCGGGTCAGGAACCCGAGGTCCGCCGCCGGGACCTCCAGCGCGGCGGCCATCCTCTCCAGCCCCGACAGCCTCAGCTCGTCCATGTCCTCGAGCGCCTTGCGCAGCGAGCCCCGGTTCGCCGCCCACCGCTCGTAGTGGTACAGGTACCTGTCCAGCGACGCCTTGGCCTGCCGCCGCCGCAGCACCTCCTCCTGCCAGGCGGCCGCCTTGCCCTGGCCCCCGCCGCCGGACTTCTCGCCGCCGCCGGGCTCCCGCGGCTGCACCTCGTACTCGTAGCGCGAGCACTTGCGGTGGCCATCCCAGGGGTCGGAGCAGAGCCAGCAGAACTGGTGGCCGCAGGGGGCGCTGCAGGTCATGTGGTTGCAGCCCTGGTTCTTCTCGATCGGCCGCCGGCATTTGGGGCAGTGCTTGGTGTTGGCCAGCACCCAGTTCGTCGTCTCCGAGTCCGACCTGTTCTTGGCCAGCCACGCGCGCACCGTGTCGCACGACACCGGCCGGTGAGCCTCCTCGCCGCAGGCCCAGCAAAAACCGTGGCGGCAGTCGCAGAAAACGTCCCGGGCGCCGGCGGCGCCGCCGGCGAGTTCCACGGCGCGGGTACAGCCGGAGGCAGGGCACCACTTGACGACGCCGCCGCTGCTCTCCTCCACGTACGACCGGAGCGCGAACCGGGCGTAGCGGTCCCTGTCCGCGGCGTCGGCGGCCGCGGCGACGAGGTCCTGGACGACGGCCGCCGGGCAGGCCGGGTCCGGGCACCGCAGCGACAGGCACCGCGGGCCGTCACCCACGGCGGCGTGGATGTACCCGCGCCAGCACTCGTCGCAGTAGTAGTGGGCGCACCCCGCGGATCGCGTCTTGCCGGCGCCGAATCCGCCGAAGCATATGCCGCATACGAGGTCCCGGCGGCTGAGCGCCATGGGCACGGGGACGCCGTCCGCCGGCAGCAGGCCGACGGCGTCGCGGACGTGCCGGTCGTCGGAGAACCACTCGTCCTTCACCCGGCTGGTTCTCCACTTGAAGTGCCGGAGCAGGACGGCGGCGAGGCTGGATGGGATCGAGAGCACCTCGGCGACATCCGCGGCGGCGTCCTGTTGCCGTTTGAGGATATCGTCTTCGGTTAGAACGGTGTACCCCTTGTTGGGTGCGGCGGCGGCCGGCAACTCGTCGGCCTTCGGTTCTTCCTCCTCCAGATACCCTTCGGAATCGTCGCTGTAGTCGTACATGTCATCCTCGCCGGTGCAGTCCCCGTCGTCGTCATCGCCGGAGCCGTCGCAACCACCGCCGTTGCCGGCATCTGGATAATCGCCAGCGGGAACTCGGCATCTCTCGTGGCGGCTGATCTCCTTGTCTTCATCGCCTGCGGATCCACAGCGCCTCTTGTTGCGGCGGCCGTAGCCATCGTCGCTGCCGTCGCCTCTTGCCATGCGGCGCGGTGGCGGTAGTATCGGGCAGCGAACTCGATCCTGGCGGCGGTTTATTAATTAGATACCACTCCTTATATGAATCAGATTTTCTACGTATATGAATCGGATTTTCTACGTAACAAACTCTGAAAATCGTTGATTTTCTTTGGAAGAAATCCTATTTACACAGATTCATGGGGGAGAGATCTGCCAATTTCCTCACCTCACGAATTTTGTGGCAAGATTTATACAGGACTGCTTCTTAAGGTTAGGGTTCGCGGAGGGCGGGGAAACGGGCTAAGCGGAAGATCTGATGGCAGGGAAGCTCGCTAGCCTAGTAATGGTGATAGGCGGCGGCGCGGTTCGACGGGGATACTGGTAGATGCCGGCGGTTGGATGGGGATAGCGGCGTTGGCGTTTGCGGTTGGACTGTTTAGGGTTGGCGGCGAAAGCGCGGAGATAGTGACTCCGACAGCGGTGGCACCACTAGAGCTGGGAGGGATTTCGACGGTGATGGGATAGCATGGAGGAATGAGCACAAGGATAGGAAGAGGAGGTGGAGGAAGGGTCGAGAGAGGCAAGATAAGTGGGATGACGGCGGCGGGAGGGGGGTGGAATGAAGGAAAGGTTATAGGATTGTAAGATTATATATGTTGGGATGAGTTCACATGAGCCGTCGGATGGAGAATCTAATCAATTAAATATATTTGAGAATAAATATATTTTCTATGAAGAGATTAACATTTTTCTAATAACTGGTACATGTTTTATCAGATGTTTATTCTTTCATACCATCACCTGAAATCTCCGGACTTTGCAATTGATCCAACACGCGATAAATTCTTCACTTGTCTAGTGTGAATGCAGTGGTTGTTGATAGGAATTCGCATTCCGGTTTGCATTTTTTTCCAAATTAGATTAAACTTTGGTGGATATATTTGGATTTTCAAAATCTTATAAAGGATTTAATAGATCACTTATTGTGTATAGTACTACGAAAAGGTAATGTTTTCCCTTATTATTATTTACACGTACAGTACAAGGATCTGTTTGTATTAAAGGATTAAATTTTAAATCAAAAAATTTTAGTCCATTAGATGATCCAAATAGTAGGATCTCAACTAATTATTAAATCATTAGTTCTCCAAATTCATCTAATTCGTACTAAAAGTAACTAGGGTCATGTTTGGATCATCTAGGACTAAATTTACTCTAAACTTTAGGTGTGTAAAAACTAATGCATACCTCTTTGTATCCTAGGACTAGAAATTAGGTTGCGTACACATGGAAATACGCACATGTCTACTTTACCCTTATGTGCGGGCAGATAAGGCAGAGAAGGGCAAGGGGATACACCATCCATCCCACAAAGAATACAACTCTCGCTTTCCGAGGAGTCAAATAATTTCAAATTTGACCAAATTTATATAAAAAAAGTTCACTAACATCTATGTCTTCAAATAGATTTAATATAAAAATAAATTACATGATTAAGCTAATGATATTTATTTTGTAACATAAATGTTAATACTATTTTGTATAAATTTGATCAAACTTAAAAATATTTGATTTCTTGGAAAGCCAGAGTTGCATTCTTTTATGGATGGAGGGAGTAAGTTGGAAGGGGAAAGAGGGGTATTCTGGTCTTTTCATGGGTTACTGATTCCTTCAGGTTGCTTTTAGTTCAAATTAGGTAGGCTTTGAGGATTAATGGACTAAAGTTTAATTGGAGGTGGAAATATTTTTTAGTTAATCATTTAGTTCACATATTTGGATTAAGTAATGGACTAAACTTAGTCTTAAAAGTTTAGTCAATTTTGATCCAAAAGAAGCTTAAAACGAGCCAACCATCCGAGAAATGATAAGAGTACTACCTATCCACCTTATCCCACATATATACAAAAGGGAATGATAAAATGGACTTTATATTTCCCATCTACCTTTTAGTCCTAGGATCCAAATATGACAGACTAATTTTATAGTTCAGACTAAATTATACTAGGTGATCCAAACAGCACCTTGTACTACTTTTTATGTGGAACCGGCTTGCATAATGCAAAATGCCAAAAAAAAAAGGAACAGATGTTGTTTAAACTCCTAGTTTGCCATCAAACTTAGGCAATAGAGGGCATTCACTCTACTTAGTTAAATTGCTAGTGACCTTAATGAATTGCAAGTGAAACATATGAATTTCGAAACATATTTACATTTCTAAATGAATGTTTTAATCATGTTGATCTTATTAAAACCTATTTTTTGAGGGATAGAAAAGAATGAATGCACCAAATTTTAGTTGAATTTTTTTAAAAAAATAAAGATTGACATTGTTTATTACAGTTGTGTGTAAACGGACAATTTGCCCCTTGGATCTTGATCCAGTGGTCCAGATTGGAGTTTTCATAGTTTGCATACGAAGGTGGTTTGCATAGTATACATTGCCTTAGTATTATGATGCGGCATGAGAGCACCTACTAGCTAAGATTGTACGATTGTTCCCTCCTGACTAGAAAGTAGGTCGTCCAATATTTGTTTTTTTTTCAAAAAATCAAACACTTGTAGCAGATTGTTTTTTTCTATTTCTTAGATAGTCTTACCAAATTCACTACTTGCCATTTCTTTTTTTGCGAAATAGTTTTTGGTATTTTGGCTTCAAGAACTAAAATTCACATTTTAAGATATTTTAGACATATTCATGATAATAAAAATGACGTAATCCATTGTTTACTCCCCCACTATGCTTGATTTCTTTTTGACACGCACTATCCTTAGTTAATCTGCATGTTGACGGAAATTTTTCCTTCCACCGAAAGTTAACCTTCCTCCGTTCATCAGTTCGACCCATTATGACAATGGGCCGATTTAGCCCAAGAATTTTTCTGTTTTTTCCTTTTCTTTTTCTCCATGATAGTACGCAAGGATTATTTAATACAAAATTTTGGAAAAATTATACTCTACGCTATACAGGCTTGGAACAACTTCCTTCTAAGCTAAGAGCAGCCTCTTGTAGTCAACTAGAACATTTTGATTTGCACACGAAACATTTTTAATAGCTTGCCTCATGGAACAATTCTGATACATATTTTTGGAATATTTTTCTTCTTATTTGGAACAAAGCATTTATTCGATCAGGATATTGAGGATCATTTCTTTTTTATAGTGGCTAGCTAGTTCAGTTATCTATGCTACTATATTATTGGAACATTGTTTTCTTTTTAGTTCCCTGCATTTTCTATCAGAAAAATTTTGGGTAATGACTTATCATGAGCTTGTCACTGTGGAATGAGATCCATGGAGGTGATAATATTGATAAAGAATCTGAAATACACACAAAAAACACACATCTCCGTTCCAAAACAATAAAGCAACCACAACAACAAAGTTAGTAGCGTACCACCACTATTGAAGGTCAGGAGTTTCCACAACAATGCCTTAAGCGAGGAAACGACGTTTGCAGAAGCCTCCAATAATAAGATGTGTGTGTAGGTAGAAGTTTTTGCAAAGCGCAATGCCAACAACTACAAGTACAAAAGCACAAGTAGTGGATCAAAAGCAAAGCGTGCACACACACTACTAATTAACGGAGTCTTGGTGGCGATAGATGTGATGAATGAACATGGAACCGGGATCCATCCATGCCCTACTTGGCCGGCTTCACCTCGCCCAGGTCGGTCTCGAACGCCTTGACGAGGTTCTCGAAGTAGCGCCGCGTCACCTCGGTGAGGTTCTCGAGCTTCTTCTTGTACCTCCTGTACCTCTCGGCGATCTCGGCCGGGGATGCGCCCATGGCGGCCGCGCAGAGCTCCTTCCTCTCCCCCTCGGCGCAGCCGTGGAGGCGCTCCAGCGACCGGTTGGCGTCGCCCTGGAGGTGGTCGAACAGGCCGCGCTTGGCGGCGTCGCGCACCGGGTCCAGGAAGTACCCGTACGCGTACGCCCACCGCAGCACCCGCCGGCAGCCGGCGACCTGCTCGTACGCCCTGGTCAGGAACCCGAGGTCCGCGGCCGAGGCGCGCACCGTGCCGGCCATCTTCCACAGCTCCGACCGCTCCAGCGCGGCCATGTCCCTGAGCACCTGCTCCAGCGACCTCTGGTTGGCCGCCCAGTGCTCGTAGTGGTACAGGTACCTGTCCAGCGACGCCCTGGCCTGCTCACGCCTCAGCTCCTCCGCGGGGGGCACGCCCTTGCCGGCGCCGGCGATGGCCTTGTCCGGCCGCCGCGGCCGGTAGGCGTCGCAGGTGGTGTGGCCGCGCCCCAGCGGCTCAAGGCAGATCCAGCAGAATTTGTGGCCGCAGGGGGCGCGACAGGTCATGTTGTTGCAGCCCTGGTTCTTCTCGATCGGCCGCCGGCACTTGGGGCAAGCCTTGGTGTTGGCCAGCACCCAGTTGGCCGACGCCGAGTCGGCGCTGTTCTTGGCCAGCCACGCGCGCACCGTGGCGCACGACACCGGCCGGTGCGCCTCCTCGCCGCAGGCCCAGCAGAAGCCGTGCCGGCAGTCGCAGAACACGTCCGTCGCGTCGCCGGCGCCAGCGCAGCCGAGGAACTCCACGGCGCGCGCGCAGCCGCGGCCCGGGCACCACCTGATGCCGCCGCCGCCGGCGCCGCGGCGCTCGTCCACATACGACCGGAGCGCGAACTGCGTGTACCGGGCCCTGTCCGCGCCGCCGGCCACCGCGTCGACGAGCTCCCGGACGACGGCCGCCGAGCAGGCCGGGTCCGGGCACCGGAGCGACAGGCACCGCGGGCCGTCCTCTACCGCCGCGCGGATGTACCCGCGCCAGCACTCGTCGCAGTAGAAGTGGGCGGCGCACGCCGCCGACCTCGTCTCTCCGGCGCTGAACGTGCCGAAGCATATGCTGCAGACGAGCTCCCGGCGGCTGAGCGCCATGGGCGCGGGGGCGCCGCCGTCCGCCGCCGGCAGGCCGACGGCGTCGCGGATGCGCCGGTCGTCGGAGAACCACTCCTCCTTGAGCCGCGTCTTCTCCCACCTGAAGTGCCGCAGCAGGGCGGCGGCGACGCCCGGCGGGACGGAGAGCACCTCGGCGACTTCCGCCGTGTCCTTGGCCTGCCGGTCGTGGAGATCATCCTCGCCGAGAACGACGTACCTCCTCTCGTCGCGCTGGATCGCCGAGGCGCCGACCTCCGCTTCCTCGTCGTCGTCGCTGTAGTAGTAGATCAAATCCTCGCCGGCGCAGTCGCCGTCGGCCTCGTCGCCGCTTATACTATAATCTCCCGTGCCGTCGTCGCCGGACTCCCCATCAGCGCCGGCAATCCGGCATCTTTTGTCGGGGCCGTCCTCGCCATCGCCGTCCTCGCAACCGCCGGCTCTTCGGCCTCGTTTGTAGCGGTCGCTCTCCTCGCCGTCGCCTGGGGCCATGCCGCCGGTAGCCCTGCCTGAGGGTTTGGGAGAAGCCTATGCGATCTGCTCTCGATCTCCTGAAATCAAGGAATGAGCTCTTGTCAAGGTCGTTAATTTCGGCGAAAACTGATCTGATTTTTCTAGCTACGGATTCTGCCATAATATTTTATACGAATTAAATTCCAGTTCATCCTGCACCCACGGCACCTGCAGCCAAGGATTGGTAAAGTACTACTAGTACTTGGATAATGATGGCATCGTTGATGCCTAAGACTATTGTTTGATTATTAGGATTAGATTAAAGAATGGTCTGCCTATAATATATAAAGTTCACTGAGTGCCAGTCAATTTCTATTAAGATTAAACAATGGCCCATATTAAAAACAAATTCTTAGCTTTTGTCCCACCTAATTGTGCGCTAGGCACATCAGTATATTTTATTTATAGCAGGAAATGAATAGCAGCAAGAGAAGAATAATTAAATAAAATAAAAGACAAGATAAAGATTGCTCACTGGGCCGTAGACCTGTACGCGAACCCACCAGCAAGCCGGCCTGCTTCCTCCTGGGCCTGCCCCAGTGCAGCTAACTGGGCCACGTGCGGGCCTGCCCCCGGGCTCGGCCCGCTGGGCTTGGTCTGGGTGGGCCGCTGCTGCACGTGCCGGCCCGGCCCGCTGCCCAGCGGTGGCTGGCTGCTCGCCGGAACCGGCGGCCGTGGCCTCGCTGCGGCGCAGCCGCCTGGCCGTGAGAGCTCCGCGCCCCGGTGTGCCTCGCGCCGCGCCGCCGCGAGCGGCTGCCCGCCCGCTCGGGAGTCGGGAGCTCCGCGAGCCTGCTGGCCGGATTCTCCTGGGCAGAGGCTCGCTCCCTCGCTCGAGCACAAGAGCAGAAGCGGAAGAGGGGAAGAGCGAGTTCGAAAACCGAGCCTTCAACTCCAAATTACTCGCTCAAATCTCAACGGTTTCGAACGAGATTTCAGGCATAGATCCGTGGCTACAGAACCCAACAGATCCAAGAAGAAATTCGCGAAACGATCAAGGATCCATCACGAATCGAGCGAAAAATCAGAACCTCTCGTAAGAACGTGTATTTGGGGAAAACTCGAAATCCGAGCCGATTCGTGAGAGATTTGAAGGGGGATTGAAGCGAAGTTGCTCACAAGGATCCTAGCAACGAAATCCCTCAAACGATTTCACAGATACGGGCCGAAATCATGATGACCAAAAATTCATCCAAAAATCACCCGAAAATCGTGAAAAAGAGAAAACGAACGGGATGCAAGAAATGAATACGAGTTTGTCCTTGGGATTACTTCAACAAGATGCACTCCTAGCAACATTCAAAGTTTGGATGGAAAAAGATCAAACAAAAAAACACTCCTCTCTCCCAAACCCTAACAAATAATCTCTCACCCTCTTGACAAATGTCTAAAATATCCTTATACGAACTTATAACCTTGAGGGTTAAAACTGTCCAATTTTTTATCAGAGCATCGGATGGATACACCGCCTTCATGATTTTTCTTCGTCTCGACGTAAGCTTCACGATGACGACACATGCTCTCAATCACCGACATACGGTCATACCGGACGCGTCCCTTATTTTATTTTAAGGCTTAAACCAACAAATATACTTGCACATGGTTTTGAGGCCCTAACAAACCGAACCATTCATCTCCACTTGATCACCACACGACTATGATGTCGACGCGTGTCCAGCCTCCACCAAGTGTCACGACGCCTTTAAATATTTTGCACTACGACCGCACGGGCAAACTATTTGAACTTGTCATCGCCTTCTTGCTTGATTCCATCTTCGTCACAAACATGTATTCTTACTCTTTCGTGCACCAGGTGGGTCGTCTATGACTCCACTGGACTCCTCGAGTCCCTTAATCCAAGTCTACTCACGTTCATCCTACACCGCCCTCAGTCCATTAGTATTAACCTTTCGCTTGACCTTCAGTGCATGTTGTCGACTGTCACGTCATATCGTAAACATGCACATCACGAGCCAAGAAATACATCATCCAACGCAGCGTTGTGAATCCCTCATCATCCAAGGATGACTGCCATTATTCCTCACGATATGAGGTTCTGGAACGATCAGATAGATAACTACACCAGCATCAGGCATATCTTGAGTGGTTATCACCGAAAAATTCATAATCTTCACCCTCTTTTATATACTTCCAACTAGTTTAGAAATGGTAAACTAAAAAAATCAACTCTAGGTAACTAAAAGTACGATGGGCTATTAAATGATCAATTCATGTGTTGAGCCTAGTTGCTTGGTTTCAGGATCACAGTGAACTAAACACCATAGATTGAAACACCTTCCCCTTAATGTTTCAAGGACTAATTGTTGGAATTTTACTCTGATGATATTCTAAAAATTCAGGATGCCATCCTACTCTATCAATCATTGCATCCCAACTAGCTGAAAGACTACCTTACACTACAAAAAATTTGTTGATCCATGACGATTAAATTTTGTCACAGATCACTAAAAAACCGTCATAAACCAGTATCTATGACGATCTCACATTACGTTATGTGTTGCGCGTCACAGATTACACCTCGTGACGTTTCTTAAATTCTCGTCATGAATTGCTTGATCCATGACATTTTGAAATCGTCATAAAATGTCCTCGGGTCCCCGAAGCCCAACCCAAGCCCATTTTCTATGACGAAAATAAACGTCACAAATAGTATAATTTTCGTCATAAATTCAATTGCCATGTCACACATTGATAATATGGAGTATGACGTGTCTATTGACACGGTGATGACATGGATGGCATTGATGACGTATAAATTGACGTGGACGATGACATGGCAATAACATGGAAAGTAGTGCGGACTTGACAAATGACGTGGCGATCGACGTGGCAAGTGATGTGCCTGGTGACATCAGCACCACAGCCCCATTTGTGGATGGGCCCAATTCTGCGTGGACTACTAAGTTGGGCCTAATTTCAACTCAACATTAATTACCAAAAAACAAGATTCAGCTTTATACACGAGCCATATAAAAAACAGCCCACAGAATCAATTTCAAAATTAGAATGTTATTACATCATACATCTCAAGTTTTCCAGCATCACATCACACATCAAACAAACAGATCACATAAGTTTTAATCCAGCATTAAGTTTTGCATTGAGCTCAGCTTGCTTCTTGTTCATCTCTCTTGATCCTCCCATGCTCTGTTTCCAACAAAAAAAAAGATTAAGAAGCATTCAGCTGGAATCTTCCAATAAATCCAAGATATGAAAAACATTGCTACAAGATCACTAATTAGAAAAGAGACTATATCAAGCTTGAATATTTTATGTAGATCTTGTTTTAACCACATTCACCTAAGACTTTAGAGATAATGCAATCACGACAGCTAGGATGGTAAAGTGGTTATCACAACTATCCATGGGGCTGAGTGAGAAAATACAGTGTATATATGAATCAGAATCATGGATTAGAGCATTAATGGTGTGCTTGCCATAATTCCCTGACTTATCCCACCAAAATAGCAAGTTGCTACAGCAAAATTTATTTGGTTCTTACAAAAGTTGAAGTTCTACCAAAAACTAAGAACAGCATTGCACCTGCACAGCAGAACTCAAAAAGATCAGAGTCACGGTACAAAAATGAGTAGATCAAAAGCGAGCTAGTTGTCAGGCAACATGAAACAAGCATTCTGCTAACATCTCAAATGCATGCCAGAGTACTAGCACAAGTGCAAAATGGAATTATTACCAGTATAGTTTTTCGATACTCGCCATAGAAAATGAGTTCTAGTAATTTATTTTAAACATGTAAACAGGAAGCACCAAAATAGCTACAACTACAGACCCAACAATTGACACATGACCACCAGAATAGCCTGGAGAAGATAATCATTCAATTAAAAACAAGCAATTTAAAGTAGACTCAAATTAGAACAGGTTACAGTAATAACTTTACATGAAGAAAGTTATTTTGACCAGATCATGTTACTTTGACAAATAAGCAAACAAGCATGATATATTGTATAAGATAACACAAGCATGGTATATTGGAAAAGGCAATGCAGCACTTACTAGATGTTCAAGCCCCAGGATGTAGGATTCGGTTCCACCAGCAACAACACCTGCACACCAAAAGTAAAGAAAGATCATGGATAAATAGTGCTAAAATGGATCTAATCTTGCATGCAAAGCACAGCTAAAGCTGACCGCCACGTCGTGTGCCGCACATCGGACAGGCAGCTAGCTAGCTTGCTTGCCTAGTACTAGTCCACAATAAGTATCGTCTAAACAATATAAAATAGTGAATGAAGCCAAAAAAGGACATGCTGTGTCGTTCTATCATCAATAAAATTAGGATTATATTGCATCATCAAGAATAAACAAGAACTATTAGCTCTTCCCAAAAATAAATAGTTGGATAACCAAACTGACGTTTTTCAGCAAGTGATATTAATCAATCTGAGATGAACCACATCTCATTAGCTTCTTTCAGCACGGGAACACTATATCTCACAAGGACTTTCAAATTAAAAAAGGGGAGTAGCTGCAAAAGCAATTAGAAGCACCAATTGCTTACCTAGCAATTAGAAGAAGGGGAAGCCCACCAAGGAGCAAGGCACGGGCGGTGCTCGCCCTCTCCAGGGTGGTGCCGAGGCCAGCGCCCGCGGCGGCGCATGAGGACGCGCGCGTCCCGAGAGGCTCGGGGTCCCCGCGGCGCATGAGGACGTTGCTGCGCCCGCTGCGCAGCGCAAAGGCTCCGGCCGGCGGTGACCCGGCACATCAGGAGGCGTCCGGACCCGCACACGTGTGGGCCTGGGAGGGGCGCCCGGGCACGCAGACTTGACGCCGCAGGTGACCGAGCTGGCGCAGGCCATGAGGAGGTGGCGTCCAGATCCCGATCGGCGGCGCATCTAGGGCTGCCGAGCGTGGCCGACGGCCGGCCGGACCCCTGGCGGCGGCGCTGGACCTTGAGGCTAGGAGTGCTGTCTGGGGAAAGAGAAGAGAGAGGGAGTGAGGGATGGAACCGTCCGACAGCCCATTTTATATTTATCTGACGCAGCTGCAGATGGGAACCGTCCGATCTGATAAACGGTCGAGATTTAGTAGCATTAGGGTTTTGTGGGTGATGGGCCAGACATCTCGAGCTGGGCCGGTGGCGCGTTTGATGGGCCACCGCTGCTGGAATTGGCGGCTAATATTGAGTTATGGGTCGAAACGGACCAAGTGCATTCTTTCTCCCTAATGTTTTTTCTTTTCTTTTTCTATTTTATTGCACCACTGTGAAGTAATATATAAAAATAATTATCTTATATCCACTAATATATTTTTAAAATATAATAGACTACCTATAACTTGTCTTGTACAAATTTTGTTAATTTTTGAACTCACTTACTATTTGTAATAGTTTAAATGATATTATGTGTGCTTAATGAAAGTAATTCAAAATAAAACTACGTGGACATCGATTAAGATAAAAAAAATCATATTTAGCCTCGTATGTTCTATTATAACCCATATTTTTTAGATAGATCAATAATTCAATTGTTTCCTATTGACAATTCATACTTCTATCTCTCTAAGATGCCATAGAATAATTATAATAATATTTAAATTTGGTCCGAAAATTTTACAAATTGGAATGAAGGCATATTTTTGGTCGTTTAGCTTCCCATAAAAAAATCAAGTTGTTCTAATAGTATGTCACTATACATTGTTCACAAATGGATACCTCCCTCACATAGTTTCATATATCAGTTTAAACTTTGAGATTTAAATACCTCATAACATGTTCGAACTTGTATGCACCTCAAATTTGGACCTCACCTTATGTTGACCATAACATTGAAAAATATCTAGTTACATTAGCAATTGTTATGGAAAAACATGTTTTTCAATTCTCTATTAAATTGGAATAAAACATGTATTACAAAAACAATCAAGACATAGCAATTAACGTACAAAAAAAGCCACTAAATAAAAGATCCGGATTTTAGAAAAATTTAGAAAAAAGAACCATCATATTTGGAGTTCATATGAGGAAGAAATACTAATTACAAAATTTAATTGCGGATCCAAAAAAAATGAATCGCACATCTGTTCTTCGTTGTAGGGCCACATCGCAACAATAGTATATAAAAGATTTATTATCCAATCACGTTCATAGTCTCGTCTCATTGGTAGGGCAGCCTTGTCTTAGCGCCAAGCCCCCGAATCCTCGCTAGTCTCTGCGCCTCTTTTTTCTCCAAATTATTAAAATATGAGATACTAGTCTATAAATAGGGTAATACCACTCACCAACACAACCGACAGTGTAGACCAGTTGGTGGTGCTTGCGCACGGTGCAGGTTCAAATCCCCATCTCGATTCTGTTTTTGGGTTCGAATTAAGACATAGGAGACTATATAAAAACCTTAATACCTGATATAGAACTACAAGTTGTGATGTGGCATAATGGAAAGGTGGGTGCCTCTTATCTTTAGAACCAAGGTTCGAACCCTCATCATGCGCCACTTTATTTTTTCTTTTTAAGCCATACTGATAATTTAACTAAAAAAAGCGCCATTTTTTTTTCTTTTTAAGCCATACTGATAATTTAACTAAAAAAACGCCTAGCATTTCATGAATGAGTGCATACCTCAATGGTAAGTCATACTTTTTATATCTTTGAGATTTGTGACTAGGTTTCAATTCTTATATCTAAAATTGTTTTTGCCCTTTTTAAATAACTAATTAAGACAATATTGTGAAGTAAAATGCAAAACTAACAATCTTATAGGTCCCAACATAATTTTTATATGTAATAGACAACTTCTAATTTACCGCGTAGTAATTTTACATGCTGCTAGAACTAGCTCGCATCTTGTATTTAATTGTTTATGAAACATGACTCAAATTAAAATCTAGTAATAGAATAATGCACATATTTCCAACATGTTTTGAATATAATTAAAATTAAATAACGAACCATGGCAGAACTAGTCAAAAATAACTATGACGATTTCTGTGACATTAATGCCGAGACATCATTGTTTTGTGGGCTCGATTATGACAAATTCATTAAAACATCACTAAGTTTTGGGCCAAGGGCCCATACCTTCAAATCCATGATGAAATTTTAAAAATCGTCATGGATTGTGTAACATTGTGACACTTTTTTAAAATGTCATAAAATTTTCGTTATAGATCACCACATTTCTTGTAGTGTTATATACTTGACAACATCATGAATATGTGGAGATACAATGTTAATTTTATACTTATTGATAACTTCTATGGAAAAGTCATCCCAACTAGCTGAAAGACTATCTTATATACTTGGCAACATCATGAATACGTGGAGCTACAATGTTAAAGTTACACTAACAGATGACTTCTATGGAACTGTAAAATATAATAAATTATATTACCTTCTTAAAACAAATAGATACTTTGACTGTGAATCTGGATAAATTTAGCTTTCAAAACAAGACAATGTCACAAAGAAATGCCACATCAAAAATTTACTTTTGCAGCAACAAAATTGATAACAATTTTTTCATAATGAAATTCTGATTCCACCAGCTTGCTATTTGGTAAATGTTGGGACAATCACTAATTTTTTTTCGATTGTAAGCCAAAACACTTTAGATGGATGAAAATAAGTGACAAACATAAGGTAGAGGAACAAAACAACCACAAAAAAAAAATAGCAGCACATATAAAAAACACATTCTAATTAACCGATAAATCATTCATTGACGAGAAGACGGTCGACAACAACCACACGGTATTATCAGATAATATGTTTTGTTTTCATTTCTGATCTCCACGCCCTTTTCCTAGCATAACTGCATTCTTAATTAGCTCAACCAGGCTTCTTTGAATACTAGTAGCGATAAAAGAGAGTTTGGGTACACAACATGCTGCAACACCATCCAGAGCACTAACAGATGTAGTCTCCATCGTTTGTGCACCGGGAGCCAAAGCTAGGGATCCTGTGGACGCAGCGGGTAAGTCTCTGGTGTCAGACCAGCCAGTGAACCTCCAGGAACCAACCTCTGCAATTAAAATAAGTTAATCCATTTTCACAAATAATCCCAACATATAGATGATTCAGAAAGATAGTGTGTATGTTTTCATCAATAGGAAAAGCATGTAGTTCTCCCAACCCCATTCTGCCATGCCCTAGTCCCAATGTTAAATTGGAACCTCCAACCAAAAATGTGAGGCTGAAAGGAGAGGAACCTCAATAAAGATATCCCACATAACAAACTCGGTATTAGGTCAGAACCAAATCATTCAACCTAAAGTACCTAGTCAATACATGGAGAGTGGCTTCAATAAGGCAACCAAACCCTAGTGATTTGGTCATAACCACTGTTATTGGTAAACCAAAAATATGTGTTTGTGTGCAGATGCACTTCAATATAGAATTGAAATCCCATAATTAAACACCTAGTTAATATTATTAGGTAGAATCTTTCATTCAATATTTAGGCCTCCATATTCCAAACAAATCGTATTTCTTCTCTTCGCACTTCATCTTAGTCCATATTCTAGTTTTAACCAGTACTTGAATCCACGTGAGATGATAAAATTATATCCAAGAGCTATGAACGAATGAGAAGAAGAAAATATGTGAGGGGTTAATATTGGAACCTAAAATGGGTTCCATTTCAAATGGACTGTGGTATTGGCAAAATCATGAATAAGATTAGGTATACAGTAACCCATATAGTTCGGTTTAACCTATGTTACTACGATCACCTTTCTCTCGCTCCTATCTTTTTTATGGCAAGAGGGATTTTCATTAAAAATATCCCATCTTCCCTATTTGTGCAAATAATCCAAATGGCATGTTAAAAAGTCCTCTAAATGGCACATCTATTGATATCTCAAGTTTATATACCATTGTAGATGCACTAGATTAAATGAATTAAAATACTTATATTTATTTAGATAAAAAATTAAATATAAAAGTAATTAATTGACAAGGAGAAATCGAATTATAGTAAAACGAGGGATGACTAAGTAGAAGGGGCAGGAGGGAAGGGGAGGGGGCGGGGGTGGAGAAGGAGGGGGAACAAGGGAGGAGTCCTCACGTTGAGCTTCTCCTGCAGAGGGGCCGGGCGCCGATGTGGATGGTCGCGCGGTAGAGCACCAGTCATGGCGTAGATATCCTCCTCGATCTCACCATCCGTGAGCTTCAGTGAGAAATTTGACCCTGTTGGCTGAAAGCGGTCTCCAGCTCTCACACGACGGCGCCGTGAGCTCCGCCTTGGCAAGACATCATTCGGATTGCCCATGGCAGGCACATCGACGACATTCTTGATAGTAGGCTCAACGACGGCGTTGTCTAATGGAGCTTCTGCACGCAGTGAGAGTACGATTGTTGGCGGGTTAGCCATGTCTAGCAATGGCACAATGGTGGGGGTGGAACAGAAAGATGTGAAGATGGTCATGTATAGCCAGAATGAGTATTAAAAACGGTAATATGAACGTTGATTACAGCTAGGCAAAATCATTTTTCCAGCGTGACACTGACCTTTCACACCAAAGCGACTACTGTTGCCAGGCAGAAGCGACCGTTTCCAGCGTGATACCGGGTGACGTTCACACCTCGGCCGCCGTTCTCAACGTGACACACCGCAGTGACTCTCGTGTATCTCTCAACTATGGACCCACCCGTCAGTATTTGTGCCACGTAACATGTGGGGCCATGGTGTTAGCCACGTATTTTGTTCGAAAATTGTAGTTTCTGTGAACAAAGCATAAAAAACAGTTACAAGTTTGTGAGATGGTATAGTTTCTATTCTACAACATGTATCAAAATAGTTGAAGATTTCTAAAATTTACTCTAAACAGCATCAAGTGATATAACAAGGAATACGAACCAATACTAAACAACATTAAAAACCAGCAACCATGACAATGAGATAGTATAACCGAGAAATATTAGGTTGTACCTGTATGAAAAAGTAAACACGGCCAAATTTTTTTGCAAATCTGCCTCTCATGCCATATATATGATCCCTCTTTCCAAACAGTTGTGTGAACAAATATTTTTTTCTAAAAATATAAGAACACCTCCAAATAGAGAAATTTCCATGTACAACCAAAATGAAGCCATGATATAGTTATATAGAGATACAACGGCATTTCAAGGTAAACATTGTGTTTATGTTCATCCAACGACATTGCATTGCTAAAAACTCCAGCCCGTTGTTTTTCACTAAGAGGAAGCGATTTCGACTTCCCGAGAAAACCTTCCCAACCCTGTCTTCTTTGCAGCTTGAAATTGGGAGTCGAACTCAAGATCTCAGAAGTGTTACTAAAGGCATCCAATCAAATCAGCTAGAGACCCGTTTGCAACGAGATGGCATTGTATCACTAGAGTGCTAGCAAAGACCATCAACAGTCTGATCCCCATGGAAGGGCTAGCTAGCTAGATGTTCACTGCATAGACCTCGCATAGGCACTACGGGAGACTGCTGCTTTGCCGTGTGCCAAAGCACACGGCAAATCCCTATATGCACACGGCAAAGGCTTTGCCGTGTGCCGCACACGGCAAAGAGCACACGGCATTCAGACGTCGGCAAACCTTTGCCGTGTGCCAAAGCTGACACTCGGCAAACAATTTTCCAAAAAAATAAAAAAAACATCGGCAGCCGCTGCAGTGGCAGTGCCAGCCGCCACAACCACACCGCCGGCCACCGTCACCACCACCACACCGGCCCGCCAGGAGAGGAGGCGCCGCCGCCCGCGGACGCCCCCGCCGGCCGCCGCCGCCGCCTGCGGACGCCCCCGCCGGCCACCGCCTCCCATGGGCGCCCCAACCGGCCGTGGCCGGGCCGCCGACGCCCCCGGGCACCCCTGCCGGTCGGCATTCGGGGCCGCGCCGCCGCCGCCCGCGGGCGCCCCTGCCAACCGCCGCCTCCCGCAAGCGCCCCAGCCGGCCGTGGCCGGTCCGCCGCCCGTGGCCGCACTGCCGCCGCCCCGCAGGCGCCCCCGCCGGCCGCCATTCGGGGCTGCGCCGCCGCCGCCCGCGGGTGCCCCCGCCGGCCGTGGCCGGGCCGCCGCCTCCCGTGGGCGCCCTCGCCGCCCATGGCCGCGTCGCCGTTCGGGGCCGCGCCGTCCGGGGCCGCGCCACCGTTCAGGGCCCTCGTCGCTCCGGCCACCACTCGGGGCTGCGCCGCTGCAACTGTCGGCAGAGATGGAGGGAGGGAAGGAGAGAGAGTGAGGGGTGGCAGAGAAATGAGAAGGGTGGGAGAGAAATAAGAGGGGGCTGATCCGGTGGGGGGGGGAGGGAACCAATAGGAGAGCCCCATTTGAAGGGATGAATTGATGACATGGCATCTTTGCCGTGTGCCCAATTCCAGCCCACGGCAAAGTTCTATTTTTCCAAAATTGTTTGAAATGTATTTATTTAATTAAATATAGCAAATAAATAAAAAAATCCAAATTTTAACATGGAGTACCACATGTTGTATGTGAAGAGTAGAAAAATTTTCGATGTCGAACTCAAATTCGACCGTCACTTTTACTCCAAACTTAATTGCATCATTCTCAAATCTCCGAGTCTTCTCCAGAGATGTTTTCATTTGTAAGCATCGTACGTGAAAAAATTACGAAACCTACTCAATTTTTTACCACTGCCTCCACATATGATATAACGAGGTATTGACAAATATCATAATTTTCAGACTTCATTTACTTTTTTAAAATTTTAAAATAATTCGAACACACGTTCGTGACCGTGTTTTCTAGACAAGATGTTGAGAATTTCTTTTCATTTCACGTGTAAGGCCTCAAACTGAGCTAAATAACATGAATATTATTTTTTCACTCATTTTATTCTATTATTTGAATAACTTGCAGTTAAAATATGACTTGATTCAAAAAATTGCTCGAAATGCAATTAATTAGTGATATATAGCAAAAAAAATTTAAAAATGTACCCAATTTTAACTTGGGGTACTACATGTTGTATGTGGTGGGTAGAAAAAGTTTCGAGGTAAGAAGAGAAAAAAAAATATTACTTTGCCGTGTGCCGAAAATAACACACGGCAAACTATTTACTTTGCCGTGTGCAAAAAAAGCACACGACAAAGTTTTTGCCGTGTGTTTTCACCGTGGCACACGGCAAAGTGGCTCTTTGCCGTGTGCCCGATAAAAAGCACACGGCAAACAGAGAGACACAGCATTCTAGCAATTTCTGATAGGGAGGTCGGTCTCAAAGGCTTTCACAAGGTTCCCCATGAAGGTTCGCGTCGCCACGGTCAAGTTCACCACCTTATCCCTATAGTCCTTGAACCTCCTGGCGACCGCGACGTCGTCGGCGCCGTCGTCCTCGGAGCAGAAGACCTCCTTCCTGTCCAACTCGGCCAGCCTGTGCAGCCGCTCCAGCGCCTCGTTGACCTCGCCCTGCAGGTAGTCGAAGAGCTCCCTCTTCTTCCCGTCGCGCGCCGGGTCCAGGTAGTACCCGTACGCGTGAGACCACCGCAGCACCCGCCGGCCTGCGGCGATCTGCTCGTACGCCTCGACCATGAAGTCGAGCTCCGTCACGGCGGTGAGCCCGACCGCGGCGGCCATACCCTGGAGCACCGACGGCCGCTCCAGCTCGTCCATGTCCTGGCGCACCTTCTCCAGCGACCGGAGGTTGCCCGCCCAGCGCTCGTAGTGGAACAGGTACCTGTCCAGCGACGCCTTGGCCTGCCGCGCCGTCGCCTCCTCCTCGGTCTCCGCCTCGCCGTCCCCGCCGGCTTGAAGCAGAGCCAGCAGAAGTGGTGGCCGCAGGGCGGCGGGCACGACATGTGGTTGCAGCCCTGGTTCTTCTCGATGGCGCGGCGGCACTTGGGGCAGTGCTTGGTGTTGGCCAGCACCCAGTTGGCCGTCTCCGAGTCGGACTTGTTCTTGGCCAGCCACGCGCGCACCGTGGCGCACGACACCGGCCGGTGCGCCTCCTCGCCGCAGCGCCAGCAGAAGCCGTGCCGGCAGCGGCAGAGCACGTCGGCGGCGTCGTCGCCGGCGCAGCCGAGGAACTCGACAGCGTGGGCGCACACGGGGCCGGGGCACCACTTGATCCGCCCGCCGCTCTCCTCCACGTACGACCGGAGCACGAACCGCGCGTAGCGCTCCCCGTCGCCGCCGGCGACAGCGTCGACGAGGTCGCGGACGACGGGCGCCGAGCAGCCGGGGTCCGGGCACCGCAGCGACAGGCACCGCGGGCCGTCCTCCACCGCCGCGCGGACGTACCCGCGCCAGCACTCGTCGCAGTAGAAGTGGGAGGAGCACGCCGCCGACCTCGTCCGCCCGGCGGGGAACGTGTCGAAGCATATGGCGCAGGCGAGCGGCGCGGCGCCGAGCGCCGTGGCGACCGGCGGGACGCCGCCGTCGGCCCGCAGGCCGGCGGCCTCCCGGACGCGGCGCTCGTCGGAGAACCACGCGTCCTGGAGGGTCGACGCTACCCACCTGTAGCGCCGCAGGAGGAAGGCCGCGAACGCCGGCGGGATCGAGAGGACCTCGGCGACCTTGGCCGTGTCGTCCGCCTGCCGCCTCAGCACTTCTTCGTCCGTCAGAACAAGGTACGGTGCGGCGGCTTCGACGACGACCTTGGTGTCCTCGGCGTCACTGATGTCGCCGTATTCGCTGCCGCCGTCGTCTTCGTATTCGTAGTCGTACACGTCGTCCTCGTAGTCGCTGCAACAGTCGCCGCCGGATGCCATGCCGCGCCGGCGGCTGCTCGTCCTCGACGAGGGTTTCGAGTAGGGTGCTGCAGATTAGATGGCAAATCAATCTAATTACAAACCGAAAAAGGATCTTCCTAACGAACTTATGCTTTGTAAACGGGGCTCGGACTCGTTTTCTGTTTAGCTAACTTCAAATCGCACGGCCCGGCCCAACCGCTCTGTCGCTTTTCCTGTCAGCAAGAATCACGACAGATCCGAATTGAGAACAATATCTGCTGTTGCTTCAGATGGAGCCCCTGCTCAGGGTCTGAATCAGAGGTCTGAATGTTTCTGTTCAAAATCAGCCTCTCGCAGCGGCCAATTCTGACGCATTGCCTCTTTGAAACTGTCAAAATTTACTAACAAAAAAGCAGCACATTGCGAATATGATTGCCCTGTTTTTATTGAAAAACAGACTTAACACGTTCATTTCGTAGAGCATATCTTGAGAGTTCTTTTCTTTTTCTAATGTGAAGCAACGCCACATAATACAGAACAATACCAAACGAAGCCAAAATTCACATCAAAATGTTTTTTTTGGAGATAATATAGTCATCATGGCTCTGTAGCATCTGCCATAGGAGAATACATGCATCCCAACATTATATTTCACTTTGGCTAGGTTTTGAGCTCAGTTTGTGAGTCTCCAGCTTGAGCTTAACCAGCATATGAAATCTCTCTTTCAGTAGTAAGCAGGTCGATTGGGTTGTTTCTGGATGTTGTTATCAGAGCTCAGCATTAGAAGAACATCCGACATGCTCGGTCGCTCCTCTGGGTCCTCCTGAACACACAACAATGCTATCTGAACGCATCTAATTATCTCGGCATTTTGTGGCTCTCCATGCAGCATTGGATCAATGAACTCCAGGAGCCCTCCTGCTACGCACAAGTCCCACGCCTGAAAGAAGCTACTCCTGATGAGATGATGATGGACTAAGAATGATAGGTGTCGTTTGATGTGAACTTGCCCTATACTCGAAAAGGGCCACTTACCCACTTATTAAGAGGCCCATAGTCACGTGATTCAGCTGATAGTGCTAGTGGAGGTGGAGGGAACCTCTTCCTGCTAATGATCTGAAGAAGAGTGACTCCAAAGCTGTACACATCAGACTTTATGGATAAACAGCCTCGTCCAATATATTCAGGTGCAATGAACCCACTGAAAAAAAAAGATCACAAATTGGGTCAGAAGTAGCAAAGGTTGTGACATAATGTAACATGTAATTTTACCGTGAGCCTGTTATAAGGCCAGTGCAGTCCTCATCTGCACCTGGCTTTAGTGCTTTAGATGTCCCAAAGTCGCAAATCTTAGGGTTGAATTCAGAGTCCAAGAGTATGTTGCCTGGCTTTAAATCCCCATGAATAATGCATGGCTCGCATTGTTGGTGCAGATATTTAGCTCCCTGAGCTATCCCTTTGATTATTTGATGGCGCTTAGGCCACTCCAGTGCCTCCCTTGATCTCTCACCTGTAATAAATCACGCACTACATGAGAATTGTATGTTTTGGTCTCAAGCTTCAATATATAAAGATAGTCGAAACATGCCATATATGAAGGAATCCAAGCTTCCGTTTGGCATATACTCGAATACCAAGATTCTCTCCCTCTTTTGGATACAATACCCTAGAAGCTTAACTATATTTGTATGCTGAAGCTTCGGAATTAGCTCAATTTCATTTTTAAAATGTTCAAATGGAATTTTCCCTTCATATGATGCTCTTTTGACTGCGATCTCAACTCCTGATTTTAGTTGGCCCTGAAAAGTGTAAACGCCAAGTACAAATAATGATGCAACTTTATTAGAAAAAAGGATGGAAAAGCTGGACAGAAACTAATGTTGAAATTTTATCTGTGCTCTAGAGAAAAGCTCAGGGCTCCTTTTTGGGAACACGAAAGGTGATGAAAAGTAAAGCAGGTGTAAAGCACTACCTTGTAAACATAGCTAGAGCCACCGAATCCGATGTTATTGTGCAGTGAGAAGTGATTTGTCACTTGCGCCAACTGAGAGAAACTAAACTTTGTAAGACCTGTTGTTTACAGGGACGTGGACCATTGATACATTGATTTAATTAGTACTTTTTTTGGCACAGAAATATAAGTTAGTATGGAGTGCAGGATGCCAAAGTTTAGTGTATAGCTCATACCTGTTCTTCTGTAGCAAATGCTGGGACACCAACAGCAGCACCTGGATATTTGGTTCTTTATTGAAAATTCTTCAATGGTATCTTGAAGGCAAGCAGAAAACGTAAGTCTAGTGTGGTAAATGTACAAAAAGCTGGAAAACTAATAATAAATAAGAATAAGATTGTATATTTAAGACCCTGATATGCTGTATGTATGCGTAAAAGAGAAGTACCTGCCGGCAAGTACCCTTCTACCGTAGATATTTGAGGCTCTGCTAGCAGTTGAAACTGTACTAAATCACCAATCAATGTTCCCCTAGCATCGATAGGCATGGTCAATTAAAAAACACAGTGAGAATAGTTCTAATACAATGAGAACAAAAATTTCTAATGAGACGAGTATGTTTTAGTTTTGAGGCTTCGAAAATGATCTTTGCATTGAACACAGTGAATCAAAGTTCCATAAGTTCCACACTAAGTGAGGGGATGAGACAGTGGTTTTCAATTGTTAACAATTAGGTTTCAAGAAAAATTCCAAATTTTTCTTATGCTTATAAAATGAATATGAAATGAACTCTATGAATTCTGAAGTAAAAAAAATAGCTGTTGCAACATTGCACCTGTCATTGTTGTTCAAGTGACTAGAAGATGACCCCGCAGGAGGTATATGAGCACCATCCTATAACAACAAAACTGGGATGATAAACAAGCTCTTGTCGTTAATACAGTACTAGTGAGAATGAACAATGATAAGTCACGGACAGTTTAATTTTCCCATTTTTTTCATTTTAACCATAAAACAGTGCTACATCAAACTACTTGACAAATGGAGGTGAAATTATTGTAGTGATTGTACATTTTACCTGCTTGATGGTATTTCTGTTCCCATGCAAGTACCGTGCGACAATAACTGTGAATGCAGTGAACAGGATGTCCACTTTGACATTGGTCAGATGCTGATTCCAGGCATCCATATCATTCAGCACCGATTGTAACTCATCAGCAATATCAGAACCCCAGCAGAATTTGTATGTGTAGCTGCTATGCTGACAGTCTATGATGAGCCTGTATGCTCTGCCAAGGGTGGCCTTAAGTCCCTGTGTCGGCTTCCACATCTCTGGGTGCTCAAAAAATCTTGAGACTTGCTGTAACTCTTGCAGCCGATCCCTGATCATAGAAGCACGGTCAGATATCTGTCTGCACGCCTCCTCATTCCGGCAGACTGTCCGTGCAGCCTTCTCGATCATGCTGATCAGCCCAAATAAGTCCACCCCGAGCAGTTGTGTTATGTTGGCAGCCTGCCCCAACAGCTCCATCTCTTACCTTACTGACAGAACATGAGATGTATATCATCAGAACTACTACATATGAGCATTAAGGAAGAAAAAACAGGCATACATCAACTCAAGTAAGATATCAAACCTTTTCCTCCTCTTATGGGCTGTCCTTAGCTTTACTTTGATGATCCTTCAATCTACTCAGACAATCTGTATAACTAATGCATGTTCTATTATGAGAAGTTGAACATTCATAATAAAGCCTGACCGTGGTGACCATCTACTCCAGTTCACAATTTTAAAAACAAAGACTTGCTGCTGGTGGTGGTCTCCAGAGCCAGCCCACCGGAAACATTTAAACCATTAGGTATTTCATTTCCTGGCGTGTTCCATTTCTGATGAGTTGGACATTGATATCTCAACTGCCACTACGTAAAATGATAAAGACATCGCTGGTTCCCAGCAGCATCAGTTGGACAATTGATTCGATCTTTGATTCTGGAGTATTGATTATTCACACGGAAGGTGACATGCCATAAAAAAGTGGATTAACAATGGAGCCCATTTTTTTTGGTTCTCATGTTAAGAAACCACAGATCAGGTAGCTTCGGTCGCGTACAAGAAAATGCATCCATCATTTTCAATCGAGTAACCATCATGTCTGAATGCAAGAATGTCAACACGCATAGTGTTCTGATTAGAATATAAGAATGATGTGAATTTGGAAGCTCAGCTTTCATATGACAGCTGAACAATATTTGCAACCGTCTGCATTTATCCTTAGCTCAGTGATCATCTAGGACCCAAGGAAATGATGCGACAATGAAATGATGCAGAAATTTACACCTGCAGAAGCTCCTCAATCAGATGGAGATATGCATAATTCAAAAGCAAAGACTGGATACAAACAAAAGCAGAGATAGTGCATACAAATTCACCTCAAACAGAGCAACGAAAACTGGTGCAGCATCAGAAATGCCCCAAAATAGCCTGGGGAATCTGGTGCGTGAATCACCGTCCTCTGATCATGATAATCACGGACATGCTTTCCTCTAGACTGTGCACTTGGGACTGGAATTGATGCAAGTCCGCACCTCGGCATGGCAAATTGGGAATGCACGATCCTTGTCAGTTCAGAATCTCAATGAGAGGCAATGGCCTACTCGACTACATCCTCCAATTTGAGCATGGTGCCTGGAAAGGAGTGGAGGACTTGAGAGGCATTCCCGCGAACACCTTGCGGCCGCCTAAGAAGTGCGAGAGCATCAAACGTGAGGCCGCCTCGTGGGTACAACAATAGCGGGCTCCCCCATCACTGATGGCAAACACGGCAGATCCCTCGGCAGCATCTCTCCCATCGATCACAAATCATCGAGCCTTGCCCCTGCACAGAGCACAGTGGCAACAGTTTTGTTCAGATCAGACGAGATGCAGCTCCGGTCTGACGGAGCAAGAATCCATCCGTTCCTCTCTTGAACAGAACGGAAATCAAGGAGAGGTTGTCGACGCTAGGTCTTGAGCGATGGAATGGTGGGTGGGATGGGGATATGAGCTCCCGGCGGACGGACGGGGGGCGGCATCGGCGGCGGACGAACAGGAGGAGCAGACCCTGCCCACAGGGTTCTATATGCAAAGTACAGGGTTCTAATTATAAATATTTAGATCGCGATTAGGCTTGATTAGTTCGCGAAATTTTTTGAATTTTGGTACCGTAGTATTTTTATTGTTATTTGACCATTAATATCTAATTATGGACTAATTAGATTTAAAAAATTTGTCTCGTCATTTAATACTCCATGCACATGTCCAAAGATTTGATGTGATGGGTACCGTAGGAAAATTTTTGGAAACTATATTGGGAGAAGTGAACCGGTTGCATTGGCAAGCTAAAGGATTCACCTTTTGTGATGATTTTTTAAGGGTTTTTTTATTCCTGCCATTATAATTTTGCGACTTTGGAAGAATGCCATTACTATTCATTTTATTGGAAACTTGTATTATAATTCTTCATTTCTTTGAACCGTGTCATTTTATACGTCTTTGATGCCCTTAGACTCACACGCAGACCTGTGTATTTTCGTATGGCCCAAAATACCCCTGCTGCTTCTCTCCCTTCCACTCACTGACGTGTGGGGCCCACACGTCAGCTTTTTCTTCAACCTCCTTCCTCCTCTCCACCACGCGCTGCCTCACGGAGCTCCATCCTCGCCTCCAACCGCGGCACGCCTCATGGAGCTCGACGTCGGGCCCCTCGTCACGGCCGGGACAGCGATGCAGCTCACCACCGCCTCCAGCCTGCTCCGCGTCGACCAGAGCATCCGCGCGGACCGCGAGCTCGCGGCTGCCGTGCGCAAGGTGCACGCCAAGGCCATCGCGCTCGGAGAGGCCGCCGCACACGTCCTGCTGGGGCGTACGGGCCCGTCGGCGCGCTGAGCGACGCGCTCTTCGTCCTCCAGCTCCTCTTCGCCACCACTGTCGTCGTCCTCCTCCGCTTGGATCTGGCGAGGGAGCGGAGGGCCGGCGGCGCCGGGATCCGGCCGCCAGGATCCGTCGGCGTTGCAGAGAGGCCGACCGCCGCCACAGCTCCTAGCCCCGACCGCCGCTGCCGCAGCTTGCCCCGCCCGCCGCCGCCCGCAACGCAGGGGAGGCGGTGGGGCTGCGGGAGGAGGGGAGGGCGCGGCGGTGGCGGCGGCGGGCCCGCGCGAGGGCGCGGCGGGGGAAGGGGCCCTCCCGGCGGGGAGTAGGCCGACGGCGGCAGGTGGGGCGGAGGTGGGCAGCGCGTGGTGGAGAGGAGGAGGTTGAAGAAGAAGCTGACGTGTGGGCCCCACACGTCAGTGAGTGGAAGGGAGAGAAGCAGCAGGGGTATTTTGGGCCATACGAAAATACGCAGGTCTGCGTGTGGGTCCAAGGGCATCAAAGACGTATAAAATGTCACGGTTCAACGAAGTGAAGAATTGTAATGGCAAATTTCCAATAACATGAATAGTAATGGCATTCTTCCAAAGTCGCAAAATTGTAATGGCAGGAATTAAAAAAACATTTTTTAATGTGTGGCTGCAAGAGCCAAAATTTGGCACTCCTTACCAGAAGCTATTTGTTTCTTGTTATATCACGCAAGGCAGAAGACGTTGACTGATACTCATCATGTAGCTACCTACCGCACCTCTCTGTTTTTTTTTCCTTTCGTTTTTTGAAAAGCTAGTAAAATTCTGAAGAACATGATAGGAAAGCAAGGCTGACAGTTACTATAGCTGATTGAAATTTTTAAATATGTTAGATATAGTGATTGTAACTTTTATGGAACACTTCAGGCATCGTTTTCCTGAAATTTAACAGTTCTGAACTGCGTTTCATGTCTTTTAGAAGCTTCAAAAATTCTCTAGAGTCTAAGTCGTGACCGATTGAACTTTGAAACTTGGTATTTCGCCATGTAGGGTACATTGGAAAATAATACACCTGGAACTGGTTTCATTATTTTTCAGAAGGTGCAGTTGTTCCATTTTCAAGAAAGAGACGATGTTATATTACAAATACATGAACAATTGGATGAAATTGAAAAAATAAACTGATCTATAGAGGGTAATGTTGCTATTTGTCCTATTGTTGACCAAATTGAGCAACATGAAGTAATACCTCGATCAGAGATAGTGCAAAAGCGAAGACTGACAAAAAGCAGAGATAGCACATGTATAGGATAATAGGAATTTACCTCAAAACAGAGCAAGGGAACCGGGTGCAGCATCAGAAAATAACCCAGAATGGCGTAGAGAAATCTGTCGCATGAATCGCCGTCTCCTCTGACAATCACGGACAAGGCTCTTGGGCAGCAGCCCCTGCTCTGCTTCTCCTATGACGGCTGCGGCAGCGTCCACGGCCGGCTCTTCCCCTCTCCGGCTCCGCTCTGCTCTGCTCTGCCTGTCAACAAGAGTCGGGGCAAATCGAAATCGAAAACAATGTCTGCAACCTTCTCGATTTCTGTTGCTTAGAACGGCGCGTAGATTGCACACTAGCTCGCCTGAACTGAAGAAGCCAGCCAGGGCCCGGGGGGAAGACCTGAACGAACTCCTTCCTGGCTCGCCAAGCCAAGCAGAGTCCTCGGCCGGTGGCGCACCATTTTCGGGGCGGAAATCAAAGCTGTGAGCAATCCCGAGGACGCGCCGCAGGTGGCGCTCTCGACGGCGGCCAAGCTCTCCACTCGCGCTGCTTCGCCGGAGCCGGCGGAGCATCGCGCCGCGGCCTCTGACTCTGACGAGACAGAACGTGCTGCGCGCCTTCGTCCTGCTTCCGCGATTCAGTCAATCTGGGCCGCGCACGTCGCATCGAACGGTCAGAATGCACCCAGGACGGTATCCGAAACACCGTCCACGCCCGGGGCCGCGACGAACGCCGCGTCCGCCTCGCGCAGCGGCTCGCCGGAGCGCCGCCGAGCTCCGGCCGTCTCTCCCTCTCCTCTCAGCCGCCCCAGCTAGCACCACACACGCGATTCTGCCTCAGCTTGCCCGGTAGCTCGATCGCCCGCTGCAACTCTGTATGCAGCTGCCGCACCTTGCCAATGCATCTGCATCCGTGTGATGGCCAGCGGCGGCGCCGGCGGAGAAGAACTAGCAAGGAGGGCATGGCACGAATGCCCGGCGGTGCCCAATGCAATGGCCGGAGGCTTCTACTTCCTCCAGCCGGAGTTCCAACGACGCGTCAGCTAGCAGTGAAATTTTGTCAAAAAAAAAAAAAAACTAGCAGTGAAATGGAATGGCTACACCCAAGTTCCAACAAACCCTCAACTAAACCTCTGTGCCAATGAAATTATTTCCATCACCCTGACCATGTATAGTACTGGTGCTTATAGCTTTCCTATTACTACTACTATACACCAGTGACAAAAAAGGTCATTTCCTTATTACAAGTCAGGTTGTGGCTGCAAGTTCATCAGTAGATGTTGCCTAAGAGTCGAAGCACTTACTACACATTATTCACACATACACTTTGACATTTGTTTTACCACTTCTTATTATGAGCGAATCAATTGTATTTGCAACTTACGCCTTACACCGCACCCGCGCTTGCTTGCAATTTTTTGTATTCTTGTTACGAGCGAATCAATTGTATTTACAACTTCGGTCACAGTAGATTTTTGGAAAATAATTAATTGTATGAGTATGATGGATCAATTATGCTACATGCCATTTGGGCGTGTTGCTACCTCCCACTTCTGGTCTTATGGCTGGCTCCTTCTTTTGGTGTATTCCGGTTGCTTTGGGGTTGCTAATAACTGTTTCTTGCCATCAAGCATGTCGAGAACTTCCGCCATGGTAGGGCGCTTGCCCGGCTCAAATTGAGTGCACAGTAGTCCTATATCCAAGCACCTCTTTATCTCTGTTAGTTGAGATTCCTTGTACAAGGACCGGTCAAATAGATCCTCCATTTGTTGTTTACTTTCTCGCACATTCCAGGCCTGGGAAGAACATTATATTGTCCAATGTTAAACTGGGTGTCATGTTTTACATTTCATCATTTTAGTGGGCAATTCTATGAAAACTAAATATGTTTTAAGACCATACAATAAAAAGAATATATTTTGTCATTTTAGTGGGTAATTCTATGAAAACTAAATATGTTTTAAAATCATACAATAAAAAAATATTATTTTGTCATTTTAGTGGGTAATTCTATTAAAACTAAATATGTTTTAAATCATACAATAAAATAAGGCAAAACCTAACTTGCTATAGGGCAATAATAGTACAATACCCAGTGGATCCTTGCACGCAAGTTCATGAAACCAAAATATTATTTTGTTCAATTGATTCTGTCATGTTTTACATTCATCATTTTAGTGGGTAATTCCATGAAAACTAAATATGTTATAAAACTCAGTTCATCTTAATGAGGGGCACCAAAAGAGGAAACTCATGAGAAACAGCCACAAATAAATTCATCTAAAGTTTGACTTACCCATGGAACTGAAGCATGGTGACGAGCAGGTACATCTCTGCACATACCACTAATAGTCTCAAGGAGGGTTACACCAAAGCTGTAGACATCGTACCTCATCGACAAAGTACCTTCCAAGATATATTCAGGAGGCATATAACCCCTACATGGTTAAATAAAAATGCATGGAAGATCTCAGGATATCAAAATTGAAAGGAAAGACAATGATCGGGAAGAACTTCATGCATACAAAAAACTAACTCTAATGATATTAGGAGAATGGATTCTTACACTGTGCCTGCTATGTTTTCATCTTCAACCATCGGTTGCTTCAACGTTCTAGCTATTCCAAAATCAGTTAGCTTTGGATTCATATCAGAATCCAAGAGGATGTTGGCTGGTTTCACGTTCATATGGACAATGTTTTGCTCATGTAGGTAATTTAGGCCGTGGGCTAATCCCTGAATTATCAGAAATCGGGAGGACCAATTAACAGATTGAGAACCTGTGATTAAATAGTTATTGCAAAGATTAGTTTCTTCAATTCATAATGTACAATGCTGGTCCAAGGTTGGAAGATACCATAAATAATGTCGCCCATGTTTCCGTTTGGCAAGTATTCCTCGACTAGGAAATAATGAGGTTCAAGGGATTCATGTCCCCATAAGAACTCATGGCCATATCCTAGAACTCTGATTATATACTTGTTATTCCCTAGAGCCTCCGCATCATTGCTTTGAAGCTTTGAAGCAAGATGAAGCTCAGCATTCCATCGTGCCACAAGACTTCGCGGTGGGTTTCGAAATTTCTTGATAGTAACCATCACTCCATCATGCAATTCACCCTTAAGTATTCAAATAAGATGAACGATACGTTTTTGTCAACGAAAATAAACATAGAGACGTGTTAATCTGTGCATATTTGTTTATGAACATCAGTGAATGAATATATATATATATATATATATATATACATATATACATATACATATATATATGTATATACCCATGCTACTGTACACCATAGATGTTGCAGTTTATTCTACTCCAATAGCTAAACTGAGCAGAATTACTAAACAAATTTCCAGTAGTTTAGTAATCGGCGAGCTATTATTGATCATTGTTCAGTAACTTGGTAAATTTAGTTCAGTATTTTGACAACTATTTTCGCTAGTAATAGAAGGTGGGTGCATAATACCTCATAGACAATACAGTCATTTGATCCAATCAACTTCCCATTTGAAAATTCATGTGTAGCGGCCTTTAAGTTAGACAAACTGAACTTTGTTAAGCCTGTGATAAAAGCAATACAAAACCAATGTTTTACCGATTATGCAAGAGTATGTGTCATAGTATCATCACATCTTAATACGACCTAGTAATATAAATTTGAAGGAGAGTTAAGTGGTAAATTATCGATGACCATACTCTCTCTTCCCTTTGAGATTTATTGCCCTTTTCTGTCTCAAGATATGACATTGACCAATAATAGTTCTTAAAATATTTCATTAATATGCACTAACAAATCTGTAGCTTTTACGAAAGCATATGTATAGAAACAAATCTAGCATTATAAATTTGATATATAATTATCCTCTTATTGGTTAAACATATCAAAACACAGTGTCAAGACTTAAAAGACAGAAATCGTAATATATTAAATAGAAAATAAATAAGGGAGTGTGAAACTAGCTGGCTAGCCTACCAAACCATTAATTTGTGGGCATGAGTTGCGATGGACACATATATAGAAAAGTTGCAGAGATGCAATATACCTGGTAAGCGAGAAGACACCGTGCTGCTTCTTGCTGGTGCTTCTTTTCTCTCATATTTCTCTTCAGATGTATTACTACCATTCGGCGAATGTGAATGCTTTCTAATATGATACTCTTATGTCCATCAGTTTATCAAAATCAATAAAAACATCCATGTGCATTTTGGAAAAGCTCTAAGGCAAGATGAAGTTTGAAGTATATGTGTCTGTTCAGTCCACTATGTTATTTGTTAAATTTTCTTACGCAGATAACTGCAATGAGTGACATGCGTCGAATATTTGTAGTTTTAGCAAAGTGAAAGTGATAGTGTCAAAAGTGAAATTATATTTGACTCCAAGGAATTGGAAAGTGAACCCCCTTATTGACTAAAAAAAAGAAACTAAGGTACACACATGTTGAGAGAGAGAGATTATAATTGAACTATAGATTACTAACCTAACATTGTCGCTTGAAAGAACTGATGAGATAGAAGCAGGGACCAAAACCTCACTTGTACCCTAAAATACAAAATCAATATATTGTATTATATAGATGAAGCTAAGTATCTTTTACAATGGCTAAGTTAAAATAAAAAACATGGATATCGCAGAACTACATACAGGCTGCTAAACATTTACCAAATTACAATTTGAAGAAGTTGTGTATTGTGAAGTTGTAGATTTAATCTATCCTTTTACCACACAATTACAATAAACTGTATTTCAAATTGAAAAATATTATGTATGTGCACCACAAAACTACATAGTTAATAAGTGCTCCAAAATATTGCAAAATGACTTGTAAAGTATGTAGATTTATGATACATTGATACAATAAATATGTAGTTTGAGGTACTTTGGTGCACTAAATCTTCATCTCTGTCATATAATTTCTTAATTGTGTGTTACTGTAATAGAGAGATCCATTGGATTTTTTCCTAATATATATAACTTAGTAATGTTTGGAGTTTATTAATATATCCGTTGCTTTTGCAAAATTTACTCGAACACATAAATATTTACAAAACTAGGGAAATATCTATTTATTTGGTTCATTTGCAAGGAAAAATGCACCTATAATTGATATGCTCTTAAATACAATAGTAAATTAATTAATTTCTTAGACAATTGTAACTTCATTGTGAAAAAATAAACCTAGTAAATTCGAGTCACTTGCAAAAACTAGATGTTATGCAACACAGGTCCCTCCGCTTCCTTCCCTATCTCTGCATCTCTCTCAGCATCCCAAACCCACTCACCCCCTAAGGCTAATGTTAATATATATGGTTTGTTTCTCTAAATGTACACACACCCCCGCATATATGATATATGCAAAACATCTAGATAGTGTATATCCTTAATGAGATTGATTACATGCGTGCGCACACTTATTGATCAATAAAGTTGATAAAAGAGTTCATCTTGTATTCTTTCTATCTCTTCTTAATAAATCATCATCAACAAATGTGTTACAATGTGTACAAAGATATAGTTGGTATTCAGTTGTACCTGTGTGGATGAACGATGGGGTAGATGTGTGGATGTATGAGGATGATGTAGATGCGCGGGAAGATGAGGAGTTGTTGTTGAAGGAATAAAAGGTTGAAGTGGAGGGGAAGGAGAAAATGGTGGTGGTGGTGGAGGAGGAGGAGGAGGAGGTAGTGACTGTGTAATTATTGATTGAGGATGTAGATATTTGAAAGGAGGAGGACCAATTTTTGTGGTAGGGGGATGGAGAGTAGGTGTCACCGGTGGTTGTGTGGTTGGATGAGAAGGTAGATGTTTGAGAGGAGGAGAAGTTATTTTTATGGGAGGAGGAGGTGGTGGCTGCCAAGGTGGATGAGGAGGCAAATGTTCTGAAAGAGGACATGGTGGTGGTAATGGTGGCTGGGTAGGTGGATAAGGAGGTACATGGTTTGAAAGAGGAGCTATTTTTGCAGGAGTATGTGGTGGTGATGGTGGTGGTTTTGTATGTGGATAAGAAGGTTTACGTCTGGATAAAGGAGGAGAAGTAGGTGGTGATGGCTGTTTTGTTTTCTGTTGTTGTTGTGTAGATAAATGAGGATGTAGATGTTCGGACAAAGCAGGGGTACAACTCTTGGAGGATGGGATAATTGTTGTTTAGGTGAACATGGAGGTAGATCAGAATCAGAGACATCAACAACATTAATGGAAGTAGAAGGAGCTGCATGTGCAGGCGGAGGAGAAAGTCGATCCTCGCCAACAACAATGGAGAGAGGAGGAGATGCTGGTAGATGTTCAGAGAGGGGATAAGGTTCTTCATCATCACTATCATGACTTTCTGACTCGACATAGACGACGACATTGGTTGCAAAGATGGCCACCATCATCGTCTCTGATATATCACCCCTAACTTGGCGCAGCTTCTTGGCCTGCTTCCCGGATGCACAGAACCGACACAGGATGTTCCTCGCATGGCAGGCTTTGACGACCTCGAGGGCACGGGACAGAGCATTGCCGAGGTCCTCCAGGGCTTCGCTCATGGCCTGGTGCTTCATCATCTCTGATTTCTTCAGTAGCGATAGTAGAATCTTGATTCTAAGCACACGACGCTGAATGTCAACGCATTCGTCCTTGTTCTCACGGACCATTTCCACGGCTTCCTTGATCGCGAGCACCAGTTGGATGATGTTGTCCACTATAGACAAAGGATCGGCCATCTGGGCAAGGGCAACCGTACCATACAATCTGTTGGCTACAAGATCACGCGATGTGCAAAGCTCAGGAGAACTAAGCGACATTAGTAATCCAAGTGATTAAGCAAAAGTAAGCACACACCAACCTTGATGTCTCCTTTTGTTTCTTCGGATCACCTTCACCTATTCCTCCTAGCCTTAGACCAAGCGTGGTTGGCTGTCTTCACTCATCAATTCCATCATCACCAAGCCCGCTCTCCAATGTATACGGAAACAGCAAGCCATCTATCTGAGAAAGAATCCATGGCTGGCCCAATGCCAAAAAAAATAAAAAGGGCTAAAGCCAAGCCTTGTGCTAACAAAATGGTACAGGTACGAAAACATTGCGTGAAGATTAAGCAATGCATACACTAGTATGGAATCTTAAGGTGGAGTGAGAGACTAAACTAACTAGTGATTCTTCTCACGGACACATTTCAATGGAAGACAGGATACCACTATTTAGTATAAACCTTAAAGAACAGGAGATAAGTGCCTTTCTGCTAGGATAGATATTGTTGATTGGCAACGCATCTATGCCAAAGGCTTACTGAAGCTTCTGTTCTGGGATATTTGTTGGTAGGACAGAGCAAAGATGTTTTGAGTGTGTCAGCTGTTTTATTCAGCTTTTCCATTGTCTAAACTAAAGTATTTATTCAGCTATTTTTGCGATAATATCTCAGTTGTAGCTATTTGCCTATGTATTAACACTGCGGAGAGATGGATCATGGATGTAAGGATGCAACCAAAGCTCACATTGTGAAAAAATGGTAACGGACAGGTCACAACTCACAAGGGCTTGAGCAGAAACAGAGCAGAAGACGACACTGTGCTCCATGTCCCCGGATGGTGCGAGATCGGGCCGTTAGGAACCGGCCGCCAGGCTAGTGCAGAAGTCAGGGATCGATCACCAAAAGTCTACTCAACTTCTTTTTTATGCTTTTGTTTCTTTCTTTTTTGAAAGTTAAGTCCACTCTAATTGACAACAATAACAACTAGCAGAACACGGCAAAACAACTGAGCTGATCAGGACGGCAACAATAGCAACTGAACTGAATCTTGATATTCAGTTCCACCCTTGATTATCCTCCTCCAGTAATTGCTACTAATGCTGTACAGAGTAAATGATTTATGAAAAAAATCAATTGGATGTTGAGGTGGTTTCTTCTCGACCACCACCCTGTACATCTTATACCTTCGATGGCAAAATTGCTAAACTTGAGATGTGCTTGCAGTACAAATTGCTCAATAGAATAAACACTGTATACGAGAAGGGAAAGGCCATGGTACCAACTAAAACCTAATGCTAACTGTCTGGAGCATGGAGCAAGGGGCATTCAACTCTTGCTCACTGCATATTCCTTCCTGACCAACATTGCACGACTGAGCCAGAAATAGCTGTCTGATCTGAATCTGTAAAAGACTCGGCTACTCTCTGATTCACCATTTACTACTTCATTACCACACTGCAACATATATATACAAAAAAAATGAAGAAACTGGAGGTGTGTGAATCACGGGGATGCGCGCACAAGTTTTATTTACATTCAGTGCAAACATGCCCTTGAAAAGACAATGTCACCACAATCACAGTCATGTATTGACAGTAGGTAAACTCATTAGCCACAACGATGCTATTAGTACTACCCTCTACATTATGCTGCTTCAAGCAATAATGTCTAGGTCACTGTTGTCACATCACCTGCCTTCTAATTCTTCACTCGTCCACCCTGCGCTTGAATAGCATGTATGGCCTGCCGAATCCCTGTCATCTGCTGATAAACCCCTTGGTCCCCATTGATCCTCAGGTCGCCTAGGGACAGGCAAGGTCAGACAATCACATTTTAGCATCATCAGAACATCTGACATTGTTGGCCTGTCTGCCCGATTATCTTGAACACACAATAGTGCTATCTGGAAGCATCGAAGTATCTTGCTTGTTCCTGGTTCAACACGCAGTGCTGGATCTATCAGCTCCATTGCTCTTTCTGATGACCATAATTCCCAAGCCTACAAAAATTCTCATCTCAGATAAAGAAAAAAAAGTCTAGTCTAAAATAGTAATGACAACATTGGGCAGAATACAGAATGGATCTGCAGTTCTGCACAGAAACTGGAGCATCTTTTTAACACGGGGAATGTGTTGAATGTGGAGTGCCTTAGTATTATGTGGCCGGTGGATTTAGGGAAGCCAAGATATGGTTTCCCTGAAGAATTCATTGCAGGATTAGCTCCAGGCAAATGACGAACAAACATATGTGCTTGGCTGCTTACAGATGTTCATATACGATTTAGGAGCACAAATACAAATCAAGGTTGCAGATATAATGAGTTCCAGAATGTTAACTTACATAAACAACCAAGGATTGCCCCTTGGTGGAGAAGGTAGAAGCATTTCGAGCAGTGATTATCTCGAGACAAATAACACCAAAGGAATACACATCGCTCTTAGTTGAGATAATGGCAGTGCGACAAAATTCTGGCTCAAGGTAGTAGCTGCATGATCAAACAATTCAGAACATTTAAGAAACAGGAGCTTAATGTCATGACTGACAAGTGCATTAGATCATTAGGTGTATTCTTACAAAGTCCCTGCCACCCAGCCAGTGTCTTTCTCATCTTCATAACTTAAGACTTGCGCCAAACCAAAATCAATAATTCTAGGTGTCATATCCGAATCCAAGAGAATATTGCTAGGTTTCAGATCCCCATGGACTATGCGTGGTCGGGAGTGCTGGTGTAGATAAACAACACCCTGGGCAATACCTTCAATTATTTGAAACCGTTTAGGCCAGGCAAGCGAGACGCCTACTCTTAGCTCTGCACCAACAGAGAAACATTTAAATGGCAAATTACGAAAAAAAATACTACAAGGAAAACAAAGTATTAAGTGAGTATACCATGAATCATAAAGTGTAAACTTCCTCTTGGCATATATTCATATACCAAAATCCTGTTGTCTCCTTCAATGCAACATCCCAGAAGTTTATGTATGTTTGCATGCTGAAGTTTCGAGGTAATCTGAACTTCATTTTCGAATACAGGTCGCTTAGATATATGTTCTCCACTACAGGTTTTTATCGCAATAACAACCCCATTTGGCAGTATGCCCTGAAATGGAGGAAAAACAACTCTCAACGTGATCAATCTATACCAACCCTATTCATATTTGTCAAGTTGTTTGCATATAGAGAAATTGCATATGCGATTTTATTTTTGCAAAAACAAGTACGTAATTTTAGTCTACTAAAATACAGGTTATCTTCACAGAGATAATTTTTTCAAAAAATAAGAAAAGACAGGGAAATGGTAAAATAATTTAAAAGGCAAACAGCTTGGTGGCTAGTGAAAACAGGAAAACAGCTTTGAGTGGTCTCTTAAATATTCGTAAGAAAAAAAAAGATCCTACTGCAAGACAGGTTACTATATGAACTGATTTTTATCTCTTCTTTTTTTTTTGGAGGACGATAGTAGGTAGGGCCCTACTGAAATCAAAGATAACTGCTCAAAGATCTTCAAGACCAAAAAGTACAATGGTCAATAAGACCAATATCAATTTAGAAAACAACAAATGCCATAAGAACAGATGAAGAATAACTAATTATTCGGAAGTCAAGCTAGCGAAGAGGCAGAAAGTTGATAGATACATAGCAGTTACAAGCATTCTTTTCCATAATTGCCTAATCTAAGTTTTAATACTGATGACGTATTTAATCGAGCATTTTTACATCATACGTAAAATCTCATTGAAATGCAACTGCACAAGCATGTTGTTATTGCCACAAAGATTTATCTCTATGGCATCGCTAAAGTATATATATCTTTAATTCTTATTTTGTTTAGATACGAAGGTGTTTGATCATTAGAACATTCATGCTAAAAATAAATGTTAATTTTTTAAAAAACAAAGAATTTAATTAACATACTCTTCTGTTACTATTTGGGCACTGTCACACAAGACCCCTTCTATCTACTCAAAAAAAAAACAAGACCCCTTCTATTTTTATGCCATTTTAGGCATTGATATGGTGCCCACTGTTGTTATAAGTGTGAGTACTCAATCATTTAGTGCAATACCTTTTCAAAGGAGCAATTTCCATTTTTTGTGAATGCAAGTATTAATGAATAATGGCTGACTGAACAGAACATTAGGAAAGTTACAACATACTCTTATGAAAAATCCAATTTGAACAGTGCAGGACTATTCATGAAATTTTGAGTAGCTAAGTGATTATTGTCAATCATTAAGGAATTGTCTCATTTATTAGTAAAGCTAGGTGTTAACGAATAATGGAAGAACTGGATAGTAAGAAATTACAACATACTAACATACTCATACATGAAAAAAAAATCCAGTTGGAACCAAGCATGTACTGAGAAAATTCATTAAATTAAAAGGCAAGGCAAGAACACTCTACAACTTGAATATAGAAGAATTTTTTTATAATAATATGAAAATAAATCAAGCAAATATAGTACCTTGTAAACATTAGCATAACCACCTCTTCCAATTATATTGTAAGATGAGAAATTATTTGTTGACGCAGCCAACTGAGAGAACTTGTAAACTGTAAAGCCTACTGGAAAAGGGACAGGAAACAAGAAATAATTGGTCAGAACATTTCCTTCTTAACGCTGCAGTAATTCTAAGCTTATTTTACTTCAGCTTATTTTCCTTTTTACCTGTCAGTTGAAACCTCATTTCCCCTTTGGCACTGGATGGGTTTTGGAACCATATTTCATTGAGAGAGCCCACTGGCAAAAAGGAAATTCAATGTTTCAAAGAATTAAGATTAAAAACTGGTGGTAGAAAGGAAAGCTTTCTCCTTTTTCTGTATTGTACAGGTAAATGACTATATTGACTTTTACTTTAAAAGATGCACAGAAATTATGTAGATGTAATTTAATGATAAGTGTTTTTTTTTTCTAGCATGCTACCTGTTTGTTCTTGACCAATGAACCCCAGAATGAATTCAGGTGTCGATGTATCCCTTCGAGTCCACTGAACAAGTCTCCTGAACCAATGCCTCCTTTTTGGCAAAACTTGAGCATTCTTACATCCTACAAATAACTGATTTAACAATGATACATCGATGCTAGCGCTAGCAATAGTAAGAGAACCAAAAACTAAGTGTGAAATATCGAATTTTAATTATCAAAAGAAATAGTACATACAAATGCAGTTTGAAGGCTGGATAGTTAAGAAAAGAATATTAGTTATATGAGGTTACTTTCTAGATCTATCATGCTCAGTTGCATCGTGAAAGGAAATACCATAATGTTTCTGTTCTTCTACTGCAAATAGCTCGGTTACTGTTTGAACCTCTACTGATTCAATGCCGTTGTCATCAAAGGCGCTTTCTTGAGTCCTGAACACTTGGCACCATCACACTATTAAAAGCTAAAAACTTAAAACTTGAAGACAAAATAAAGTAGGAGTAATCATGTTTGTCCAAGTCACATATAATAGAGTTATCGAGGTATGAAAAGAGCCATGATCTATAGTGTCCACAAAGCAACTGTCCAGGAGAGTTAGGACTCATGTGATCTAACACATTTCTACTGCAGACATCTGAGCTTTGGCATGCCATAACAAATCAATAGTTGATGTAATAGTTGAAATTTAACAAGAAACTAATTCTCTAATAAATAAAGTCTTCCAAATCTGAAGACTCCATATTACTAAGCCAGATAATGGAATATATGAGCCACAAGCCCACAACTAATATAATACAAATAAATTAGTGGCGCCTCTTACTTTGCTTAAAGAAACTTCCTCTTATTATTTCAACACAAATGATGTAAAATGTTGTTCAGAGGGACAAACATGTCATATGATCACATACAAAGGGGAAAATGGATATTATAAACATTGTACCGATAATCAGAGTTTGCATGACAAGGAAATGACTCCTGTACCTCTTCCGTAACCTGAAATGATAAATCGTCTTAGGATTTTTTTAGAATAATAAAATTGATGAATCAGAAGATGGCTATAATTATGTCAATGAATGATGGCAGTATGAGCTAGAGTGAATTTTAAACGTTCCAGTATATCTGTTTATGCCAATAAAACAAAAGTCTGCAAAATTCACATGGTCATATTCCTGTAGATGTTAGTTAATTTTCAAAAAAAAAGATGTAAAAAATTCTAATACAATTGATAAGCATTGTTTTGCCTTCACTATGCACCAAATTTCATGCAAACTTCGTTATGGGTCACCTATGTTCAATTACAAGCAAACGACATCAAGAGTGTCATCTGTTGCTTGAAATTGAAACATGAGTTTCATAGGAGAAAAAGAATGACAAATAAATATAGATTGGGTCCTCTTATGTTTTAACATAATCCCTTCAGAAAGCATTCACTTTAGTGAAACCCTGACATCCTATTGAACTATTTTCTTGATATAAAACCTATGGTGGGCATGTACCAGGAATTGCTCGTTCAGTCAGGCACTCACCAGCTTCATCCAGTAAGTCCTAAAATCACAAAAGCACTAGTACAGATGCAACTACTCCACCATGTATACCTGGGGCTGGGTGCCTGAAGGATGGGTATGACTGTAAATTCCGCTCAAAAAATATCTTGTGTCGATGTGGCTGATCAAAGGGTAGATCCGGAGATATGCATCAATTCTGTCCCGCACATCACGGAACTTTTGAGCCTGATTCCATGCCATGAAGAAGCGGTACATGACGTTGCTCCGCTGGCACGACGTGACTAGCACGTAGGCATGCCGAAGGGTGTCCTCCAATCCATCAAGTGGTCTCCTGATCTCCAGGCGCTGCATCATCTCTGACTGCTGGAGCACCTGCAGGAGGTCGCCGATCATCATGACATGGTGCGCAAGCTGCTGGCACTCCTCCCTGTTACGGTGAACTGTTTGCACGGCCTGGATGATCATCGAGATGAGACCACCAGCATCCACCCCAGCCAGCTGCGCCAGGGTGGCAGCCTGCCCGAGACCATTCCATAGCGCCATCTTGGATGCTATCTCGGTGTCTCCCGAATGCCTGTCTCTGCGTACACAATAAACATGACCAACGTCCAGTTTATGCAAGACGAAAAACAAATTTCTAGATCTCCTCACATTAGTAAAACACTTACCTTTCTCAGTAGTCAGTACCACACCCACCTGAGGCAGGCAGCACAAGACAGTTGATACCGATGGCGCTTGGTATTTAAGTGTCTTGGTGATAGTGCAAGGAACGAAGCTCTGACAGTTTAGGCAACTGCTCAATTCCACGAGTCCCCAACACCGTCTTGGACACTAGCACAGCCGCATGGAACGAAGGTCCCAGGAAGTTAGCCGATAGAGAAAGCTCCAAGAAATCGTGTTGAGAAGCTGAAGTCCAAGAAAGTGGCCGCAAGAGAGTGGACTTCCAAGGAAACCGCGTTCATTGGACTTGGACTTGACCAATGTTCCAAGAAGGCGAGACTCCATTGGCCCGAAGACCGGTGTAGATACGGCATAAGACTGCGTGACGAGAGAGCTTGGAACCAGCCAATCAACCCGCCGGTCAGCCGCGGACTCCGGTGCGGCATTTCTCCGAACACCGTCGCGGCGCTCTCGCCTTTCCGCCGAATGCGAGGCTCCGCCCGCCGGGTCCGTTTCCGGCGGCGAGAGAGGGGCTTGCGAAGCCTCCGCCTTGTAGCCCGAGTGTCTTACGGCGCGTCCCGCCTTCTCGCCCGAGGAGGCGTAATCGGTAATGACCCGCCGCGCCGGCGGCGACGAGGAAGAGGAGAAGAGTCCTGACCTCTGTTTCTTGGTAGGATTGGGGGGAAAATGCATGGGCCTTTGCAGAGGAACCCAGCAGGCAGGGCAGCTTGAGAAGAAGAGGAACGGAAGTTGAACGTGCGGGCGCCGTCTCAGCGAGATACAGGTGGCACGGACCCTCGCCGTCTCCGGCCGCCGCGCGACCTCTCGAATCTCGATCGATGGCGCCGGCGCTGCCGAGGAAGACGCGACGCGGGTGAGGGAACCACAGCGGACTGGACGAAGTGGTGGCCTGGAAATATGGAAGGGAGCGAGGGACGCACGGCGGCAAGGTCGGCGGTAGCCGGCCGGCGGCAGCACGGCGCGCCGGATCCCATACCGCCGCCCCCGAATGTCTTGCAGAAGAGACCCTGGTTTTCGCAAATACGCCCTTACATTTTACATAAAACCCCCTGATTCGTATCACGATTACTAATCGCGATCCGAATATATTCAAATGGGCCCCTGCCCTGGTCTGGATCGTCACTTCCTGCTCCGATCTATCAGCCGCCGCCGCCGCCGCCGCCCGCCGGCCGGAATCGTGAAGCTCCGACCCGAATCAAGTCAAAGGCAAGCAATTCGCTCCATTACTCAGTGGCAAGGGCATTCGATTCATCAACATCCTGGGGTTTCCACGCTCCACAGGGAAGACAGGGAACGCGAATTGAACACTCAACTTGATATTTGATAGTTAGGTATTGTTTAGTTTTTGCATGTAAAATTTTTGAAGCATACGGACACATATTCGGAATATTAAATGTAAAGTAACAAGAAAGTAAATTACAAATTTCGCATACAAACTACGAAATGAATTTATTAAGCATAATTAATCCATCATTCTAGCATCACATTGTCAAATCATAGCGCAATTAGGCTCAAAAAATTCGTCTCGCAATTTACACACGAACTGTGCAATTGGTTTTTTATTTTATCCACATTTAATACTCCATGCGTGTGTCCAAACATTCGATATGACTTTTTTGGTCAAAAAAATTTTTGAATCTAAATTGGTTTCAGACAAGAAACTCCACTTGACGTACAGAAACTTACACATGACAAGTTTGTGTTGAGAAATCGTAAACCCTAAGCAAAGAAGGTACGGTGGGAGGTAGATCGAACGTCCTTAGGGCAGCAGCAATGTATATAGACCAGCCGGTCTTTATGGTGGGCCCCGATAAAGTAGTTCATAGACTATAGCAAACTTCACAATGTGTATTTGCTTAAAGAAGTAACAAGTGGGGTCCATTAACATAAAAAAGTACTACCAGTCTCCAGGTTCCTCAACCATCTTCCATCCGCGCAGAGGAGTGAGAAAGAAAAATAATTTTTTTATTCCTTACTGCCCGGCCATAGTGCTATGGTCAACTACAAGAGAATCTTTCTTATAGACCGGTTCTGCAGTGGTTATGGGCAGGCAATAGCATGGCATTTATTACCTATGGACCGCTTTTTTCCAACATTGCGGGTGCCCTTAATATTTCCCTGAAATTGGACGCCGAGTGGTAAGTACGCTAGTGAAAAGTCTTGCACATGGGACTTAAAATGATGAGCCTTTAATTTGTCAAAGGTAAATTGATAGTTATCTCATGTTTAATTTTTTTTCAAAAATTTACTTTTCTCAATATTTGAACATTTTCTCATTGCATATTGAATTTTTTCCAACACTATTGCACGCTGGAATTTTTCTAGCCATTTTCTATCTTTACTAAAAAAAATCCTAAAAATATTTTTTGAACATAAATTTCTTTGGAAAATTATTTCGAAAATTTATTAGAGCAAATTCGACCGAGGCACCCACGCTTTCAAATAAGTAGCCGAAGCTTGGGTCTCCGATCCTTGGAGCTGTTGCACGGGTCTAATCTTTTCCCACAGCTGCTAGCCGTTTTTCCCAGCTACTAGCCGAGACACAAGAGATACGTAAAGGAACCAAGTATATACATGTAACTCACTTGTGGTTGATCATGTGTCTGAATCCGAGTAGTAGTATTTATTCGCTCGCTCCATGATTATTTCAGTAAATGTTGGAGTAAAACTCTTCAATTACGGTGCGAACCGCGATGGGGATCCGAACCCAGTGGCTACCTCCATCGTGCCATGCCAAGCTTCCAAACATGTAGTCGCCCTGCACCTTCCGTGTCGCCTCGAAGGTGACCCTGAAGCTCAGCACGCTCCTCCCCCTGCTGAAGGCCAGCACCGACGGTTCGACGGCCATCTTAACTCCGGCAGGAGCATGGAAGAAGGCCCTGTACACTGCATTCTGCTGGCGACCGACGTTGGTGACGGTGCGCACCACGGTCTGTCGGGATGTCACCTTGAGGTCAGGGATTGCTATCGATGGCAGATTCAGGTCTGCCACTACGTATGGTGATTTTCCCACTGAGCAGTTTCCATGCGCACCTAGTCCTCCTGTTCCCATGCACTTGAAGAACTTTAGGTACTCTGATGCACTGATGTTGTAGATGAGCCCCGGATCAGCTGCCATGTTGGGATTAATGGAACCTGCTCCATAGTCGAAAGGGTCGGCAAGCTTTGATGTCTTTCCATCAGCTTGTATCGGGAACCCGTTGTTGTCATAGGTAAGTGCTGAAACATATACAAAATGCAAGACATTAACCTACTAGCTACTTACTGATCAGAGGTTTGTTGATTCAATTCTTTGAATTCTAGAGAAGAAACAATAATAGCTAGCTGCTAGTTAATTACCAGTTGTCATGATTGCCGATTTGAGGGCAGCAGGTGACCATTCAGGATGCAAGGACTTGAGGACGGCAACGGCCCCAGCAACATGGGGGCAAGCCATGGATGTTCCAGAGTCAAAATGGTAGAGAATGTCTTTACCGAATGGAGGCGTTTTGGGTGCAGCGGCTAAAATGGACACCCCAGGTGCAGCAATGTCGGGCTGTTAATCAAGTTGGAGAGAGATTAGAGGTGCTGCGAAGAAAATTCAGAATTCTAGCTAACTGTTATGCCTGAACTGAACTGAACTACAAACAACGAAGTTGTTCCTGCATTTAGAGCAACATAATGTTTTTACAATGTTGAACTTGCAAATATATAGCTAGACGTTGCTACGACTTCGTCAATTCATTAATTTATGCCTTCGTCGACAAGAGGTAGCTGCAGCAAATATATGCTACATATCAAGCAGCGCACACTATGTATGGTTTTAGCATAGTAAGTATTAGTGTTAGTAGATTCAACAAGAATAATAATTTGGTAATATATAATAATTTTGAATCATTAAATAATATTTTGCAATAAATTGCTTGTTATTAGTTAAAGTGTCACATTATAGACTTTGTTGATATATATACTAAACATCATATAATTTGGATTATATAAAGTTATTCCAACTCTAGATTCAATAAAGCTATTTAAGAAACTCATGCTCAATATAAGCACCATCGATATCATGCATGGTCTCAAAATACAGTAAATGAAATTTCATCCAGAGTATGAATTCTGTCCAATTTTGTCCTTACCTTGAGAATCCCAGGGTAGGAAGGACTAGGTCCTCTAGATGAAAATACAGCTACTTTAGGTGCAGAAACTGAACTTCCAATAGTAGTTCTGGTTGCTGATATCTTTGCCATTGGTTTTCCATGTTTGATGCCACTATGTTAAAGAAAAAGGAAATGGATGATTAAAAAATGGAACCTGAAGAAAATAACTTGCATGCAAACAAATTAAAAGAGGGTAATGTAGTATAGATATTTATAGAACCGAAAAATAGCTTTCTCTCTTTTGAGAGTCTTGCTGAGTTGTCTTAATTTAATTATTACAAGGCTACCTTCATATGTAAATTAACGCAGAATACAGAGAAAAACAAGTGGATATTTAATGGAGGTTAATCGTGTTCATACCTGATGTTGTACTGGTAAATCTTATAAGACATCTCATAGTCGATGGGGACCCAAGGAGCATTTTTAAAAATGTTTGTTTCTTGGAGTAATACGCCGTCGTGGTAATATGGCAATATGGTGCCCCTGCCCCCCTTCATGGCCACCATGTAAGAGATGCTGCCGTAGTCTGGTGGTGAGCTGAAATTCGACGTGAAGCAGAAGATGATACTTCCTGCCTTCATCGTCTCATTGATGTGGCGGTAATTGCATCTGCAATAGACCAGCCATTTTAATTTGTTGGAACACAAATAGAATATATGGAAAAAAATTTAAAATAGGGAGTAGTGTGCCTAATTCCTACGTGACTGAAGTTTTGTTTACTGGCCAATCGTCTTCCCCATTTTATCAACATTTTGTCCCATAATTTAAGGTTGTGAGATATAGGAAAAATTAAGCTTGATCTATGTCACTAAAAGAAAATTAACTTTTTCTGACTGCTCAAGTATTACCGACAGGTATGCACCAACCTAGCTAGGGGAAAAGATAGCAAAGGTGAGGGAATTTCAAGACATCAGGAATAAGCATGTTTCCTATTGGTTGGTGCCGCAACCTACCATCACTAAAACGAAAGACAGATAGGAACCTACCAGTATTACAAAAAATCTCAGTAAGTTGTTATTACTCTCTCTCTCTCTCTCTCTCTCTGTGTGTGTGTGTGTTCATTTATAATTGTGCTAAACAGTTTAAACCAGAGGAGGTATATTATATTGCACTAATATCTATATTGCACTAACTGTGACATCTATTTAAACCACAGGAGGTACGGTATATTATATAAATGAACATTTCTTTTGTTGTACAGTGACCAAGATGCGAGAAACCATGCTTTAAGTATATATATTAGTGATTGGCTACACCACTTACTCCTCGTCTTGGTAGGATTGTATCTCGTAGAACTGATCATCACCGCTATCCTTAGAAGAAAAGGATTGTGCCTGCAAGCATATCGTAAGATCAACCGAGGTATACATGTGTATGGGATATATAGTGTTACTACTGTATATATATATATATATATATATATATATATATATATATATATATATATACATACTACCTCAGTACGTATTTATATACTCACAAATAAATAAACTTGCTTCTCCTAACGATCGACAAGTAAATAATTAAACACGGAAACAGTAGGTATTACAAGAAAATTTTATTGAAACAACAACATGCACATACATACCACAAACGTTTCGTTATTTCCAAGGGTTACAACCACGGGGAAGGCCCGATCTATGGTGGTTGCGGCCACCGTCAGCAGCCATGGCGACGAGTTCTCCACTGTTTGAGCGATAGGCCCTTCGTTCCCAGCCGAGTACACAACTGGGATGCCATGCGCAACGACGTGCATCGCGGCAGGGTTCTCGCCAGCGCTACCGATGGACAGTGAAAGGACATCGACGCCGTCATGGATGGCATCGTCCATGGCCTTCATCTGAGCGGCGTCGGAGCAGCTCTGCCAGCAGACCTTGTACATGGCGACCCGTGCCCGGGGCGCGCCGCCGCGCACCGTCCCGGCCACCAGACCCATGAAGGAAACGTCGTGGACGATGTTGCCCCCGGCCGTGGACGAGGTGTGCGTGCCATGGCCATTGCTATCCCGGGGGGAGAGAACCTCCTGGGCACGCGTCTCGTCGTCGAGGTCGTCGGCGTACCACCGCGCGCCGATGAGCTTCCGGTTGCAGCTGCTGGCGGGGAACGAAGGGCCGGCCTGGCAGATCCCCTTCCATTTGGAAGGAGGGGGGCCGTACCCAGCATCCGAGAAGCTCGGAGACTCAGGTGTGATACCTGATGAAATTAATATCGAATGCCGTAATCAATTATGCAGTAACCAATTGAAGTTTTCTTCTTTCTTTTAATGAATGATGTTGTTAATATCTGTGTAAAAAGCTCTACAAGTGCTTATATGTGTGGACGGAGCGAGTATATCTTTGTTAACACAACTGTCGTCGTTTGAATGGTTAATTAGGTGCTTGCAGTAATTAATAATAGTTAAACAACCTAGCTGATTACCTGAGTCAAGGACACCAATAATAATGCCATCCCCAAAGCTAGATTTGGCAAGCAGCCCATTTGGTTGCTTGTAGTCCAGTCCAAGGAAATCCCAGCTCCGAGTGGTGTGCACTCGCCGGATTTGGTTCTCTCTTACACTCACCACGCCAGGCATGCCTCGTATCTTTCTTGCTTGCGATTCAGTCATCCTTGCAGCAAAGCCAGAGAAACCGTGTTTGTAGCTGTACACAATCGAACTCAGAGCGTCCTCCTTGCTTAAAAACCCAAAAAAAATGATTAATTAGCGCTGCAGCACTCTCGAGACTTGTATATTTTCTGGCATGAAGATTTTGAATATGAATATTGTATATAAAAAACGCAGGACAGAGTAGCATTGCAAGCATGTGAGTCGTCCTTGGTACATGGAGCACATGGTACATACGTACTACTACATACATACCTTCCGAGAACGGAAGCGAGCATGTCATGGTGCGATTCAGTGACAAGCTCAGGATCTTCATGCCGTCTTTCCCCGAGGTAAACAATGTAGATCTTGAAATAATTGTTCATTCGTTAGACATAGTCAGTCATGCATCATCTCGAACAGAACTATTAATTCTTATCATCATTTACACGGGACAGCTTCATGAATCTCGATGGAGAATGTATAGTTAGTATACCATGCATACATAAACTTTCCTGATTTTTAATTTGGTTTAAATGGTGGAGCTGATGGTGGCATTTAACAGTTTCCATCTCGGTATCATCCGATACGTAAGCCTATATAGTTTAATTTATTAAAAAATAAACTTACAGTTTCAAACTATGGACCGAACCTATATAATAGATACTTAATACTTGGCATGGATAACTAATCAATAGCTGTTTGAGATGGCGGCTGGCGGAGCTTACTTTTCTTGCTTCAGGTTCCCCCGGCTGGAGGCCGTGCGACCATGGCGACTGAAGCGAGAAATGGAGAAGAAACAAAAGCAAAAGAGATTTTGCTGAGAGCCTCGTCATGTCGGCCAAACTGCCAAGTGGTGCACACGTGTATGGCATCGGGCGATGCAACTGGCTTCCGTCCCTCCTTTTATAACAACGTCGAGTTGCACTGAGTTATCACACTGTCCTTATTTTCAATTTCATGCCGCACTAGGATTTAGTAAGTTAAACTTCACAAATTAGAAAGTAAAACTTCAATTCATAGATTTTAAACAACAATTCGCTAGGTTATGTGCAACTTTATTAGCATACAGAAGTTATATCAATGTATTCATATTCGTCAAGAGAAATTTTACAATGCTTGGGGAGGCGTCAGGAGGTGTTTATTGTGTCTATGATTTGTGGACCCAATATGAGGGAAGACGTTCCGAGGCGTCAATGAAAAGGTGTCGGAAGGCGTTAGATATGTCTATGGTCGGTGGGCTCTTATGTGCCGTAACGTCTCTCAATGCCTCTAAAGTTAAGATGATTAGAAATACATGCCAATTTCTTTTCTGCTGTTATTTTTTTAATCAAGGGTATGATAGTAAATTCACAATTATAGAAATAGTGTTTTGAATAGTATAGTTGGGTATCATAGTATGATTCAAGTACAATAACGGCTGTTCCTGAAGCTGCGGCACGCGATCCCCATCCTGACGCTGACGCTGCGGTGCGGGCGGCCGGCTGAGCCAGCGCTGCCGCTGCGTCCTCGTCGTCGTCGGCCCCGGTCCTCCGCCACCTGCGGCGCGGGCTCCCGTCTCGTGCCCAAGGGCGCGTCCTTCTCGGGCACCACGCAGCCGTGCTGGCGCCTCATGGGGACGACGCTCTACGGTCACCACCGGGGCCGCTTCATGCTGGCGCCGCAGGAGACGCCGCGCTGCCCGCCCAGCCTCGGCGTCGAGCTCGCGCTCCAGATGCACGCGCTGCTCCGCGACCTCGGCAACCTGGCTGGCGCGCGCATCGTCCTGGATACGGAGCACCGACCCGCGGCGGCCCTGGATGCGGGGGAGCCCGCACGCCGTCGCTGCTAGATGAGCCGGGCTGGACCATGTTCTGCAACGGCAAAAAGACCGGGTACGCGGTGCGGCGCAAGGCCACGGACGATGACCTCACAGTGATGGAGACGCTGCAGGCGGTGTCCATGGGCGCCGGCGTGCTCCTCGGCGCCGGCCGACGCGGCGGGGGCGGACGACAAGGTGATGTACCTGCGCGGCAGCTTCGACCACTTCTGCACTTCATCGGGTCACGAGACTCGGAGTCGCTCTACATGATTGCGCCCCATGGAGGCACCACGGGCCCGAGCTCGCCGTCTTCTTCGTCAGCCTCTGACCTCCGGTCCGCCATGGGTGTGCGTGCGTGCATTCGCATGGGCATGGCCACACATGCAAGACGATAGAAGGGCATCCATCCATTTAGCACCACGGAATTAGCGTGCAGCCTCATAACGAGATGGTCGGTGGCTCCGGCGAGATGGCGCCGACGTTCCCCGCGGGCTGGCCGAAACCAAGGCAAACGGGCTTGAGCATGGACATCCCTAGGATCTGACGAATCCATTTTTGTGCTCGATTGGCCAAAAACCTGACCGGAGGAGGGCGCTCACCTAGCAGCTCCGGCGGCGACCTGGAGTTCGGCAGCGGCAATGGCGGGGCCTTCCTCGTGATTTCGAGGAGGGGGAGGGATCTTTGCGTGGGGTCGGAATGCGCAGTGACCATACTACCCTTACGAATAAAATAAAAAAAATAGTTATTTTGCATAGGTGTTGCGAGGCATTGGGAGGCGTTAGGAAGCGTTTTCAAGCATTGTAAAAGGGCTCATTTGTCAAATCTTTTGATATGGCATCGTTTATTTTGTAAAAAGTGATGGGATGATATATTCCATTTTCAGCTTTTTCCTAAGTCAAACACATTTCCACCTTTCATCATTTTGTAGAAATTTATGTAGTTTTATGTTTTACGATTCATCATGAAAAATGCTTTAAGATATATATCACATATTATTTTTTATAAAATTAATGGTCAAAGAGAAATATTTGACTTTGGACAAACTTCGAAATACAAGTACTTCTGAGATGGAAGGAGTAAATAGAAGACAAATTGAATTATATTTCTGAAGACCTGTCAGTTGCGGCTCTTCAAATATCAGCTCCAAACCTGAAAAACAGTTAGAAAGCACTCAAGTATAAGTTTGATCACCCATCAGCTTGATTTTCACGATGGAATATGCGATTGAGAGAACCGACTTTTCTATGAGCCACTTTAATCCATCACTATCACTATATATAGTAGTGCCATATGCACACCACAGAATTCAAAAAAGCATGACAGATGACCACTAATATCGCTACTATTTGACGATGGACATGCATTTTTTAGATAAAGGATTAACATCTCCAGCCTCTGCAGCCGCACACAGCCAAATTTTTACAAAATTCTTAGCAGACAAGCTGATAAAATAGGATGAAGAGTACACAAACGACTTGAAGAAATTAAAAGCAAAATCTATTATTGCTTCTCCATCCATTCTTGGCAAAGATATCCAAGGGGACGACCTCCAATGCCTTGCTCGCCAAACAGATAGTCTTCCTTGTATCCACACGCTGCAACAGGGATCAAAGTCGCAGCCAGTACGCTCTGAAGACAGCCTGCATAAATGAGGTAAATATTTTTTCTCAAAAAATAAATCATTACGTGTACACCATATCGCCCACATAAGAGCTGCAGCCCCAACAAAAATTTAACTTCTTTCTTTCTTGCTTATTCCTGTTAACCAATTTCTAAGCATATGCGTTATTAATTTTGGTGGAGTTAACCCAGTAGCTACATGAACAACTCTCCAAATGGTCTTAGCATGTTGACAATCAAAGAAGAGGTGTTGAATTGTTTCATTAAGATCACAGAAGGGACATTTTTTACTCCCAGATCAGTTTCTCTTAGCTAATAAGTTGTCCTTGATTAAAATAACACCTCGTTGAATGGACATGCATTTGTGTGGCGAATATATAATGCATATGTCAACGCAATTTACTTCAATATGTGGGCCACATCAGCAAGATCCCTTCGAGCATTAGTTCTCCCCACTTCTGCAGTACAAAGACAGGCGAACATATTACTTGCTCGGAGGGAGCCCTATAGGTTTGGTCATTCATCAGTTCGATCAATGTCCTCCAAGGAATATGTGACTTTAAGAACCTTACTTTTCATATATATGGAGCCACTTTAACCTATCACTAGTTTTTGTCGGTAGTGCTCCTTACACATCGAGCATGATTGTGTTACTAGAGTGTGAAGCGTAAGATCCCTTGAACACGTACTATGTAGTTTGTCCCAAGTACTAGCTGGATGCGCATACCATGGATGAAGAGGTATGTGCCAACAGCGAAGTGTGGAATTGGAGATGTAAAAAAAGGCTTTTTAAAGGCGTGGGAACAAAGGCTTGTAGCCGGTTTCTTGTTGGATCTGGGATGTGCTACAAATGCCCGATTCAATCCATGTACGGCTCCTGATTTATAGTATTTTTTCTGGGTGATCCCAGCAGACTTATCATGTTTTGGACCTAAACTGGCCCAATAAACCGGCCCACATGTGTAATCTTGTCAAATTTGTTCCAAAACAATTTTTTTTTGTTCCGAAACAAAAAAATAGTTATCGGGCTTTGTGTGATGATTTGACTGCCAATCACACGAGCCACTCTTAATATTTGAGTGTTTTCTAGCATGTTTTACTCAAAGATCTCTTTAGAGAGGATCCTAAAACTCCTTGATAATTTTCTTAAAAGATATATCAATATTGATAGTCTATTATATTCCAGATGCTCGAAGTCAACAATGGGGGAGTACGTGGAGAAATTAAAACTTTATTAAAAATATAAAATGTGTGCTTCAATATTTGAAAACTATTAGTAATTAGTATTCTTTGATTGTTCCAACTAAGAACCAACCGTTTCTAGTGAAAACACGCAGCATGAGCCAAAGGTTCGAAGCAGATTTTTCTCACGGATTGATCAGGACCACCAGGGATTGTCCAACTTGGCTGGCCGGCATGATGATCCTTTTGGATTCCATTCCTGTGAAGGTATCTAGCTAGGAGATCGGTGCTCAATGATAACACTACATCCAGCTAGCCCTGGCACGCGAGCGGTCCAATTTCGATGCCAATTCGCAACTTCAGGGTGCATCCATTTATGCAACCCATAGGGATTATGATGTCATAAATACAAATCGGTTAACAAGCAGGTCGATCGCCACCAACATCATTGTCACAGCGGCAGAGTGGTCGGTGACTGGCCTCGAAGCCGGCTACCCCGTCCACTCCTCCTTTCATGCGCGCGGCAGGGCAGGAGCTTGTATAGTCGATTCTTTGGGTAAACATCCTGATACAATTCATGTAAATTTAATTTTGGCACCAACGTAGTACTAAGAATATTGCTGAGTTTGAGATGGTAACACTGTTGTTCTTGCGTGCGGCTGGGGTGCGGGCAGAGTGGTAAAGGGTCTTCAAATTTGATGTAGATAATTTAAGGGCCGAGTTCTAATTCTATACAATTTTGAGCTAAAAAATTTAAGAATCAAGCTGGATTGTGGAGAAACCACTAGAACCATGGCCCATTACCACCTCCGTATGGCCTCACCCAGCAAGGCAGCGCGCGTGGGTGGCAGCAGAACCGAGGAGACTTAGGGCTAGTTTGACAGCCAAGAAATGACGCCCCAGGGCAAAGGCTCCCCTGCGGGGAATTACCCTCCCTTGTGGGCTGCTGATCCCCCCCCCCACCCGATTTGGGAGGAAGAGAATTGTTTACCCATGGAAAAATCAAGAAAATACTAGAAAAATCAAACAAAGAAAAAAAAACTGCTCTAAAAATTAAGGAGAAACACATAGAATGCTTGAGAAAATCAGAAACACATATATATGGAGCTCACGGTAGGGCCAATAAAGGAATATAAGATAAAAGTATGATCAAAGAAGGGAGTTTGAACTTTTCAGGACCAAATAAGAAATTCTTTTAGAACCATACATGGAATTTACTCTTTCATATAGAGCCACTTTAATCCATCAATATATATAGTGCCACGTGCACACCACAGAATTCAAAAGCATGACAGATGACCACTAATGTCGCTACTATTTGACGATGGACATGCATATATGTGGCGAATATAATGCATATGTCGACTCAATTTCTTCTGTGGGCCAAATCAGCAAGAGCCCATTAATTCACCCCACTTCTGCAGTACAAAGACAGGCGAACATATTAGTTGCTCAGATGGAGCCTAGAACATAGGTTTGGTTATCCATCAGTTCGATCAACGTCCTCAAGGAATATGTGACTTTAAGAACCTTACTTTTCATATATATGGATGCATATGCAGTCATATTATATTCAATATCCTTCTATATATCCGAGTTGTACCTCACAAAGGCCGATTAGCAATAATCTGGTCAAAAAGAATCTTGATTGCAGCAAGAAGGGTGACAAGAACTTGAAGCAAGATTCAAATTATTTACAGCCGAGGTGGTGTCCTTCAGGCTTATCTCACACTCAAAAGAGAAGGTTGCAACGTTTGCGCAAGCAAGAATCGATGGAGCAACAAGTGGAGATCAAGCCAACAGCCATGAAGAAAATTTGAAGGCCGAAGTAAATTGTTTCATCATCAACTTGAAGTAAAAGCAAGTCATGGCCGATAATTTGTTATCGCCCTTAGCACAAAAATGACCAATATATTAGTAATCATCGCCCTTAGACAATTTTGGTTCAGAAGAGTGCTCTTTGGCACGCAAGTTTTGCCAAAGAACAGAGGGCACCCTTCGAGCATTAATTCACCCCACTTCTACAATACAAAGACAGGCGAATATAAGTTGCTCAGATGGGGCCCTATAGGTTGGCCATCCATCGTGCGATCAATGTCCTCCAAGGAGTATGTGACTTTAAGAACCTTACTTTTCATATATATGGAGCCACTTTAACCTGTCACTAGTTTTTGTCGGTAGTGCTCCTTACACATCGAGCTAGCATGATTGTGTTACTAGAGTTTGAAGCGTAACATCCCTGGAACACGTACTATGTAGTCGATGCGCATACCATGGATGAAGAGGTATGTGCCAACAGCAAACTGCACTGCCCATCTGGATGTATGCCGCCTTCGTCATCGAGGGGGAAGAGGGCTCCCGTGAGCGCCGCGATCACCGCCGGAGGAAGCGGGCCGTTGAACATACCCGTCATGCGGCACCCCGAGCTCCGGTTGTCGTCAGGAGATGGCGCGTCATCGCGGCCAACCGGGGCCCGCTCAGGCGGACCTTGGACATGTTGAAGATGCGTCGTCTATGTCGCGTCGGGCTGCCGCCCTAGAGGGCGGCGATGAGGCTGCGCTCATGGCTGTGGAGGACGGCAACACGTCCGAGAAGAAATGGGAGCACGGGGTAAATATGAGGAGTTACATGTGTGACTAGCAATCAAATCATCACACAAGGCAGAATATTTTTTTTATTGTGAGAACAATCTTTTATTGCTAGAACAATAACAATTGTTGCAGAACAACAACATTTAGCAATAAAAAACTATTACAGCAACAAAATCTGACTAGATCACACGTGTGGACCGGTTTGTTGGGCCAATTTTAAACCAAAACACCGAATCACGTGGGGCAGGCCTTCCTACGACAGGCTTCGCTCGGGGTGACGTGGGTGATCCCGAACAGCGCCCCCGCAGGGCCCTCGATGCAGCCGGCGACACTACAATTAGTGGTGGATGAGAAATTCTTCTGCGAGTGCGGTGACCCCAAACAGCGCCCATGTGGGGCCCTCGATGCAGCCGGAGACACTACAATGGTGGAGGAGAAATGCTTCTGCGAGTGCGCGAGGACATGGGCTTGGCCTTATTATGTGATATAAACTGGGCTTGCCCAACGACGTGGACTCGCATAAGGCATCTGGAAAGCGATCTCCTGGGTTTCTTTCTCTCTCATGTTCTGGAGTGTCCTGGAGGAGTATCACGATTCAGTTCTCTTCCCTTCACACAAGACTGGAGATATAAACTGTGCTGTAAAGTGCAAGCTGCAAGTGTTAATACTATTGGATCGACTAGAGTGTAGGTCGAATGTGGACTTTCCTTTATCTAGAGCCACCACAGGTTCGTCGATGAAGTTCTGCGGTAGGGCAGCGACGCGCAGTGCAGAGACGATGTGGTGGCGGTGTCAGCGTGGTGCAGTGGAGTGACGTCGCGATGGTGACGGCGCTCCGGTGACGACGTGGTGGCGCTTCCCGCCGCTGCAGCCCCCCTCTCTGATCGGGTTAGGGTTTTGAGGCGGGGAACAGTGGCGGCGGCGAACCTCATGTCTTGTGCCGCTGGTCCTCACCTCCTTTTATGGGGCTGCGCGACGGGGGCCCACCAGCCTTCCATGGGCTGAGCGCCCCCGATCAGGGCGCGAGTCAGGGTCCATTTGGTCCGTTGGGCCCAAATGGTGGAGATCAATACTAACATTCTCCCCCTTGATCTCATCTTGTCTTTTAACTTATCTCAATCTTTACTTTCAACATTCTTTATTCTTTGTTTACCTACTCCATCACGGATTAGTGCATATGAGCATGCCTCATCGTCACGGTCAATAACCGATAGACTTAACAGCTACAACACACCTCTCGGTTCTGAAATAGGTACTTTAACTTTGGGCCCTTTATCGTCCGGAAAACATAGGCTATACCATGAACCCATGTCGACTGTGTGTTCTCTGTACACACTGGGCGGCAAGCCTTTAGCAAGCGGATCTGCAGACACTTTCTGTCACTTATACTCACAATGCATTTCATCATTATTCCGGACTTTCTCCTTTACAATGTATAACTTTGTGTCAATGTGTTTGGCACCACACTTGACTCGTTGTCATAGGAGCAAACTACTTTAATGGTTATTGCTGTTGTCAACCATTATCAACTCCGGGTACAGGTTCACTTAAGCATTTTGCCTGTCCCTCGGCCTCGTATCATGCTATACTATATCTTTGCATCACATTGATCATAATTGCTTTGTTTTGGAGCTTTTCCACACAAAACCTCCAAATGTGAAAGTTAGCGACAATTGTGGATTTCGCTACACATTTCACAAGTTCTACTTTTGTACTCACAACCTTTTGAGAGTACTTGTTCTTTCCAACTTAGCATGAGGCCGACATTCTCAATTTCATTCCAGTGATCTATATCTGGATTGAACTTTTGCCAAAAGAACCCGGATACACAAAACTATGTCAGGGTAAATTCTTTACTTGCGCGCCTATGAAACTTCCAACAGCTGAAGCATATGGATTCCTGGAACATTAAGGTTCCCAAAATCATTACCCTTGACGATAGGAACAGGCGTAGGTTAACTCCTTTGCATACTTCATTTCTTTAGAATCTTTTCTGAGTATGCCTTTGTGATAATGTCAATGAGTCTCAATTCTTAGAACGAAAACCAACCACCGAGATCAAAAACTTGAAGACAAGAATTCTTTATCTATAATGTCAGATTAACACCACCACTAATAAGTAGGGTGTTATCTTCATTTAAGTTGTTGAAATCAAATTCCCCATTCTTTAACTTCACTTAAAAAACTATTGTCCTCCTTAATTCCTTTAAAAACCCAAACTTTCTCACCATTTCAATGAACTTTAGATACCACCGTCTCAAGGCTTATTTCAATCCATAAATGGATTTCCTTTTGTGGTATCCTGTATATATTCTTTTCTTTTCATGACAAAACGTTAGGTAGTGTCATGTAAACATTTCAGCTATCTGATATAATTCCAAAACATAATGCACGACTAATGTCATTATGATTCTTAGAATCCTTTGCATGAGACTGGAAAAGTTCTCATCAACTTATTCCCTCTGGAGTCACATTTCTCTTTGTAGGTCCATTACAACCTACTGTGGTGACTCTTTTAGGAATTATTTTCCTTTTCCACGGACTTAGCCCATAGAATTCTCGTGACTTCTTCAAATGAGGTGGAATCAACCTCCATTTCTTTTCTTGGTACATTGTTTTCTATATGGGGCTGTTGTTGCTCTTTGCCAAAAGCAATAGACTCTATAGGCTCTTGCATAACAAGACCCTTCTTTACATTATTCATCTTCTGTAACTTATTTCTCCTGAATCATCGAAGTGGACACGCATTTCTACTTCTCTTCAAGGCTTAGGTCTCTACATACCATGCTCCCCCAGATTATTCCATCTTCTGTAAAGATGGCATATCAGTAAATCTCTTGTTTGGGTTCAATCTGTTAAAACTTTATATCTATTAAAAACTTTATATGTGCTCTGTAAGCACCATCTTACTATCTTGGAGAGTCATCCAGCATGAATGCCGGAATTTAGACATTTCTTTACATAGGGGTATCACTATAGTGACTGTTGTACTCCCCCTGACGGTCACATTCATTCTTTAATAGATCATCTTTTGCTTTCAATGCACATTACAGGGGAGTACCTTTCTTAACTGTCTCATATTTCTCCCCCTCGAAATGTGGCTTGAACTTTTCTGCCACAATTTCGAAAACTATTCACAACTTTGTGAATGAGAAACTTTTATTACTTCATCCACATGATTATGTCATGCAGAACAAAGTATTTTCTTAATTCGTATGAGAGTACCTTTTGTTCACTTTATTTTGATAACTCATTAGAGTCCTTTATTCGATATGACAGTAATTTTTCCTCATTTCACTTCACGAACTCAACAGAGTCTATTACTAGTACTTTAGCAAGTCACGCTCGCAAAACTTTCTTATCTTGAGGTTCATATGTAACTTTCCATTCTTCATTGAACTCAATGAGTGCTTAATCTCTGTGACACAATAGAAGTGCCCGTTCAATTCTAGAATAGCAAAGCTACTCCAAACTTTTCTCCCAGTGTGGGATAAACCAGTACATGAGTTATCACAACTTTCTCTCGACATGCAGGATTAGCACTATGCCAACTTTATCCCGTCATGCGGGTTATTTCATACTTATCCAAACAAAAATGTCAGGATCAGTTCAAATCAAATTCAGAAATAAATCTGAATATTCCATGACACACATACTTAATCCGATGTTGATCAAATTAAACATGTATGACTTATCACAACTTTGAATGAACTCATAATAAATTCTACTTGATAGAGAGTACATAAGAGACATTTCTCAAAACGAACTCTTATTGCTTTATCTACTCTTCTTGGATAAATATCCTGAGTACTTTTCCTGTCAAGCCATTCTTTACAGAGAATATATTCTCTTATGTAATGATCTTCTTTCTTTCTGAGTCACAAGTACCCAGTTCAATGTCTTTAGTCCTTCAAGGACAACATAGAACTCTTTGTCTGAAAAGTCAATAATCAATACTTTAAGTTCTATTCTATATCACCGTTGGGCAGAAATAGAATAATCTTTTACATTAATTCTGTATCACCGTTGGGCAGAAATGGAATTAATGTATGAAAAACTCAATAAACTTTAAAACCATATATCTGCTCCTCAAAATTAAATTCTCCCGTTGGTTCGAATTTAATTAGAGGATAATCAACTTTATTGCAGCGCAAACTAGAAAATACATTTCTCTAGTTTGAGAGCAGTTCTTTAGCTATTCTCTGAAATGATCACTTTGATGCAACATTTACCAGAGACCTTAAACTTCAAGGTATGATTCATGAAAAAATTATGATAATGTTATCATCAACGTTGGTCAGAAAATAACAATACCATAATTAACTTTAAATTTCTCTTCCATGAGAAATATCTTTGTGATTCCAGTAATATTCAACTTTGAGACTTCAAATGGCAGAATAATGCCAAAACTCAACTTTTAGTTTAAACAGCGGAAGCTTTTCTATCTTTTACCCACAAGGAGGCTTATTTAAGACTTTAAGACTATTCTTCCAATTAAATCTTCTCGTTGGTTCTGACTTAATTGAAAAATAGCAACAGTATAACACCGGAAATCTTTTCCTTTCTTTATGGCAGCGGAAAACTTTTCTTTCTTTTGAGAAACAGTACTCTATACTCATTTTCTCTCTAAACAATTTATCTCGTTGGTTCAAAATTGAATAGAGATAAAACTGTACAAAATTTACTCAAAGCAAATTCTTTAATCAAGCTCTTAAAATTAAGAGCAACACCTTTAAAACTTTGCAGCGAATACATCTAATTTTTTTTATTTTCAGAAGCAATACTGTGAACTTTTTTCTCTAAACAATAAACACGTTGGTGCAAAATTGAATAGGGATCAAACTATAAACGAATCCATTCAAAATTCCATTGAAAATGCTTCTGAAAAAAAACTGTCGTCGGCCCAGCCGCGAATGCGGCCCGTGGCCCACTCCGCGCGTAGCGCTCCCTGCGACCCAGGCTGCAGCGTGGGCCTGGGCCGGGAATTCGGCCTGCGCTGCGGTCCCCTTTGGGCTGAATCCAGCCCGAGCCGCGGCCGGCCGATCCGGACCGTTGAATCTAATCGGATGGTCCTCCACGTTTGTCGCTGGATCAAAATCGCCTACTCCGACCGGCTCCTCCCAAAACCCTAGATCATTATTTCCTTCTCTCTCTGTAACCACCGAGCGGCGGCTGGCCCTTGGTGGCGGCACCGCCGCCGGCTCTCTCCCGCCAGCGCGCCGCTGGGTCCGACCACCGGCTTTATGGCCGGCGACGCGGACCACAGTCGCGCGACCCCGAGGCCTTTCTTTTCTTTTTCTTCTGCCTGAGCCGCACGGTGGCGGCTGCCCGTGGCGATCTGCCACTCTTGCCGTCGGCGCCGGCGAGGGAAGCCGCCGCCGGATCCAATCCGGCTGCCCCGGCACTTTCTCCTTTTGCTTTCTTTCCCCTCCCCTTCTTCCCTAGCCTCGCACGGAGCAAGAACCGAGGGCCGCCCATGGCGTCCAGGGAGAGATGGTGGCGCCGCCGCCGGTCCCCTCGCCGGCGCGCGTGCTCGCCCTCGGCTGAGCACGCCTCCATCAAGCGGACTGGGCGACAGTGCCCTTGCCCCCAAATCCAAATTTTGCCCTCTGTTTCTTTCGATTCGAGTACAATCCTTCCCCAAACTCGATCTGCTCTCTAGATCGGCTCTTGATGCCATTGTTAATACTATTGGATCGACTAGAGTGTAGGTCGAATGTGGACTTTCCTTTATCTAGAGTCACCACAGGTTCGTCGATGAAGTTCTGCGCTAGGGCAGCGACGTGCAGTGCAGAGACGACGTGGTGGCGGTGTCAGCGTGGTGCAGTGGAGTGACGTCGCGATGGTGACGGCGCTCCGGTGATGACGTGGTGGCGCTTCCCGCCGCTGCAGCCCCCCCTCTCTGATCGGGTTAGGGTTTTGAGGCGGGGAACAGTGGCGGCGGCGAACCTCATGTCTTGTGCCGCTGGTCCTCACCTCCTTTTATGGGGCTGCGCGACGGGGGCCCACCAGCCTTCCATGGGCTGAGCGCCCCCGATCAGGGCGCGAGTCAGGGTCCATTTGGTCCGTTGGGCCCAAATGGTGGAGATCAATACTAACAGCAAGCACATGAACTGATTATTAAACTGAAATATACAGAACAAACAGATAGTGCAGCATATACATAGCACAGATGAAAAGACGAAAACCATGACAACCTGAGGCAAGGACAATACACCTGCAGTAAGTTTTATATATCTAACTAACGTGGTAGAATCAAGAAGCAGGCATGATTTCTGTTTATTATTATTATTATTGAAAAATAGAAGCAGCAGGCAAAATTCACGCCTCCTGAGTTTAATTTGTACCGGACTCAATCCTAACCCAACAACGACAATACCGAGTCTGGGCATGCCGCGCGCAGATCCTCTGCTAAATGCAGACAAAAATCTCGCAGACATCCAACAGGGGGCGTCAATTCATAGCACATGTGACTGACAAAAATCTCGCAGACATCCAACACGGGGGGCGTCTATTCATAGCACGTGCGACTAGGCCTCGTACCATCGCACAAATCCGTTAGAGTTAAAAATATTCCAGAAATACAAATTGTTTCAGAACAAAACTAAATGTTCCGAAACAAGATAAAAATATTCTAAAAATAAAAATTGTTCCGGAACCAAATAAAATATTCCGAAATAAAATAGAATTTTTTTGGAACAAATAAAAATGTTTTAGAGAAAATATCACCTAAATATAATCAAGTGTGGTCTAGTTTTGAAGATCTCATTGTAAGAAACACAGCGGTGCAATCGAAATATAATTTTAATAACCCATTCATAAGATAGAACATTTTTTTAGTTTGAAATACACGGGAATCAAGACACGTGAGCTGCTGCACCCGCCTCTGCGACGCGTTGCTGGCAGCTCGCGCACGCGATGAATATCCTTCCCCTCCAACACTGCATAGCAGAGTCAACTTGAGATGATCACATATTTATCATCGATATCCATTGAAGGGAGCGGGGACGCACAATGGCAAGGTCGCCGGTGGCCGGCGGCGGCAACGCGGCGTCGCCAGATGCGTGTGTCCGCCGCCCTCCCCCAAGTATTTTCTGGAAGACATCCTAGTTATCTGCAAATATGTCCTTATATTTTATATTTTTAATTCGGATCGTGATTATTAATCATGACGATAGTATTTATAAATAGATCCTACATTTTATAAATACCTCTTAGATCGGATCGTAATTATTAATTACAACAATACTGAATCTGAGCATGCCACGCACAGTGGCAAGGTCACCGGTGGCCGGCGGCGGCGCCAGATGCGTGTCAGCCGCCCCCCCAGTGTTTTGTGGAAGACACCCCAAGTTATTTGCAAATATGCCCTTATATTTTATATTTTTAATTCGGATCGTTAATCAGGATCGGAGTATTTGCAAATAGATCTTATATTTTACAAATACCCCTTAGATCGGATCGTAATTATTAATCGCAATCCGAATATTTTCAAATCGGCCCTGCCTCGGTATGGATAGTCACTCTTCCCGCTCCGATCTGTCAGCCGTCGGCGACCACCGCCGCGCTCCGGTCATAATCGGGAAGCTCCGACCCGACTCAAGCCCGGAGCAAACAATTCACTCCATTATTCTGTGGTAAGGGTGTTCGATTCATCAACATCCCCGGCGAGCCAAGCGATCGTGCAGCCATGCGCTTGACTTGCCCGGCTAGCCGGGGTTGGCGGCTTGGTCGGCAGCGAGCCTCGCCGCGAGCATGCACGGAGGCCGGAGCCTTCACGGCAACAACGGCCGTCGCTGAGCCTCGCAGCGAGCAGGCACGGAGGCCGGAGCCTTCACGGCAACAACGGCCGTCGCTGCCTTCATCGCCGACATTACTCGTTCTTCATACCGGGGTTTCCACGCTCCACAGGGAAGGCAGAAAACACGAATCGAACACTGAACTCCATTTGATAATTGATATATATACAGAAACTTATTTTACACGTGGCGGTTTGTGTTCAGAAATCGCATATACGAATACAGATAACTAATGACGAAAAACGAAATATTGGACAAGTGAAAAGATTTGATGTTTTCCTTTACAATCTTCCCCAGTGTCACCACCACGTCGCTCATTGGCATAATTTGGTCAGGAGATTCACTTGAGCAGATCAGACCAACCTGAAATATTGTAGCAACTAGGTGCTTGCTTCAGGGTCACAGGCAGCAGAGGAAGCATCTTGCAGGAGCTGGTCGTCCACAACATGGACAATCTCTGACGGGAATGCTTGATGCTCACATCTCCCACGAACATGGGATCTGTGGGACAGTACTAGTCGCTCCGGTTGTAACTTAGCTTGCAGTTGGGTCGGTACGGAGAAGAATAGAAGATCGACCAGGAGAAAAAAGCATCCATGGTGAACAAGCCGATCAACAGCATTAGCAAGAATAGAGCACTATTCTTATGGACTGACATAGGGCCCATGGAATCAAATAACAGTGGAGAGAGATCACCAGTGAACACTCGGTGTTCCTTGTGCGCAAATCGTAAAAAAAAAAAGGCCGTTGCTTGTGAACACTTGGTGCTCGTGAAGCCACAATACAAAAGGGGTCTCTGAGAACAATGATAATGCTTACAGCTTTACAAGCACAGTGCATATATAACACGAACTGAACGTTCATAAGCACATGACGGGAGACAAAATGAAATGGTCCAGAGATGACTCGCAGAGGTAATCTATACATGTTCCGTATGCCCTCCTCCAACTTTACAGATTCACATCTTTTGGTACGCTTAGCGCAAAATTCATCACACCTTGGAGGGGCCTTCTTTTGGTGTATCGTGGCTTCCTTGGGGTCGGTACCTCTTGCTTCCCATTTAGCATCTCAAGAACATCCACCATGGTGGGGCGGTCCGCCGGATTAAATTGGGTGCACAAGAGTCCTACCTCCATGCATCTTTTCATCTGCTCGTGCTCAGACGCGTCACACAAAGGGCAGAAAATTTATGTCCTTTATTGATCCAACTCGCTGCACCTCCCAAGCCTGATAACCAAAAGCATCATTGAACATAAGCTTATTAGTTGTATAGTAAACGACACAATACAGGACTGTATTTCAATTGTGTTATATCAACTTTTGAACACGTCCATTTCACAAGTATCGATTATGTACTTTGAAGTTCTGATTTTCGGTCCCAACCGTGATTAGCTGATCAACACTGAATTGTGGTGATTAGCTAATCAACACTGAATCGTGCTCAAGGTTCACCTGGTGATCGTTTTGCCATCGCTAGCCATTGGCAACCTCTTCTCAGTATAGCTTCTATTTTTGTCATCAATTCTAATTGTATATAACATTTTCTTGGCTTTGCATCCCCCTTGAGGTCACCTGATGATTATTTCATTTGAACAATTTGATTTTCGACCATTACTAAGACATTTATTGAATATCCATTCCTTCTGTGGGCACGTCATCTATCCACCAGTTCCACAGATCCGAAGGAGGCCTGCTGTAGTGTCGACAGGAAGAACAATGGACTTGCAGTGGTCTGTGATGTGGTTTGATGGAACCATTTGTGAAAAAAGGGAACATACACTACTACAGAATTGGTCTTTGCAAACAGGGTTTCACCGCCGGTTGAACCAACCCAGTGGTAATAATGGACACCACCGCCGGTTTGTAATATGAACCGGCAGTGACAGGTTTAAATAGCATGGGGATCTGATAATGCCAAACATGAAAACTTGAGTCCTGTTACCAAGAAGCTTGGCAGAGACAAGACCTCTGCAGATATTCTTTCCCAAAAGGCAATTTCTCGAACAGCTTAGCAGGCCCTCGAAATAAACCATATGGTATGGCAGGTAGGATAAAACGCCAGCTAAGACTGGCACTGACTGGCACTAAGATGCAGAATCGCAGATTGTAATAAATTTTCTTCTGTTGAAATTTTCAGGAATGATAACAGAATAATGCTGTGGTATATGCAGGTTGTCATTTAAATGTTGAGCTTACCCATTCAACTGAAGCTTGCCGACGAGCTGGTTCAAAGCTGCACATACTGCTAATGATCTCTAGAAGGATGACACCAAAACTGTACACATCATACTTTGTTGACAAAATGCCTTCCATAATATATTCTGGAGGCATATATCCCCTGAATAGTTAGAAACAAATGGAAACTATCAGAAGAAAATTAATCTGGGAAAAAGTAAAGAGAGGCTATTGGATATATTCAGGGGAGAGTGCCTTTACATCGTGCCAGCTAAGCAGTTGACATCACGAGTGGTCATATCACCATAATCCAACATTCTAGCTATTCCGAAATCACTAATCTTTGGGTTTATATGAGAATCCAAGAGGATGTTGCTTGGTTTCAAGTCCGAATGGACAATGTGTCGTGCATGAAGATAATTTAGGCCATGTGCTATCCCCTGGATTATGCGGAAGCGGTTAAACCAATCAAGACTGAACCCTGAGAAATAAAGAACATTAGACCAAAAATTAATATAAAAAAGAAAGCTAAAAGAAAGTTGGTTCAATTGTTGTTATTTTTCAGAAAAAAAAGGAAAACATGCCTTCCAAATTTTCCTCCAAGTTTCCATTCGGCATGTGCTCTTCGATCGAAAACTATAGCCTCCCTTCAACTTGATCTTTTCTGTCCTCTGCCCACGCCACCGTTTGTATGACTGGGTACCCATATCTAGAAGTTTAACTATATTTTTGTGCTGAAGCTTTGAAACAAGATTAAGTTCATCATACAGGTGATCCCGTGAAAATATAATTGAGCTTCGCCATCTCTTGATGGCGACCACTAAACCATCTTTTAGCACACCCTGAAAAATGCAACAATGAAATTAAATGATGTGAATGTTTAACAAAGATAAAACTTCAAAATTAAGAACTTGGGATGTATCAGTGCTGATGTGCTATGTTTGTTTACAGCTGCAGCAGGCCAAACTGTTAAAATTTCTCTTTTACATTGAAACTTGTCTCGGATTTTCCCTAAAACTGCGGAAAAAAATATGATAGTCCCCATTTTCTTCTCAGCGGGACATTGGTGTGTATACAGAACACTGGCATTATATATATTAGGGGAACATCGCTCACTTCTACTTGGCTGGACAATATGTAACTACATGTTGCAATATGAACCATCAATGCACAAGCCTTAGTATGATAGTTTAGGAAAGTGTTTGCACCAAAATGACGGCTAGGGCATGAATCATCTGTTTTAGATAGGTCATCTCCAGTCATTTTGATCAAATCTTTTATTTGTGATCTTTTGAGTTACACTAATCCATAAACACGCCTAAATTCTTCAACAAGGATTAAGCACTAAATCATGTGAACTCTTAAATACTGATTCACCCTAAGATTTACAGTAGTATATCCTGAAACACGTACCGGCTCAAAAGATCAATATTTTGAGATATACCTTGTTGGTTTACTACAAGTTTTTTTTAGCATGGCTTCTAACAATTTGTGTCTCAATTTGGAAGGGTTTTTTATTCCATTTGGAAGCTTCTCCATGTCTTAGTTACATGACATGTGCTTTGTTCAAAATCATGCCATTGATGACTACTGTCATGTAGAAGGCACAAAATGGATCCAAAAATAGCAAGCCAAGAAGGTGGAGTACCTTATAGACACTAACAGAACCACCTCGTCCAATGAGGTTTTCATCCGAAAATCCATTTGTAGCAGTCTCCAACTCTGACAAACTGAACTTTGTTAAGCCTGTCAGACAATAAATAATGCGAATTTGAAATTGTAAGAGCACTATCACTTGAATAGATTATAGTAATACTGATGACTTTGAGGGACCAAACTGGTAGATGGTAGACATTCGATATTGAGGTGAAAGTAGATAGCCTGTCTGCCTATAACAAGTAAATGTATGGACAGGAATTATGATGAAGCGAGTGACATAAGATGACATCTTACATGGGAAGGGAGCGGACTGCAACACACTTCTGACAGGTGCATTGTCTTTACTCTGATTCATCAATCCACATCTGCCACTTCCATTCAGCAACATTATTATATGATTTTTCAATGAGTGAAATTCAAATGAAGTGCATATTTCAAAGCTTGCAAGTTACCATGCTAATTTATTATATTTGATATCCAACAGTTAATCAAATTAGATGCTAAAAGAGACACATTTGGAAAAGCTCTGAAAAGCGGATGAAGAGTGCATCGCTCAATTACTTTTTTTTTTCTCGAAAGCGCAGGAGAACTATGCTTCATTATATTAAGAAGAAGAAAGGAGGAATCCCCCCAAAAGGGTTACAGAAATGGAGGGACTGTAACACTCCCTAAGTACAGAAAACTCTTTCTACTCTACTAAAAACCACAACGGGACCAAAGCTAGACCGGACCCCCAAGATTAGGAGGTCGTAGAAGCCAGGGCGAGGAGGAAGGAAACTCCTCTAGCCCCAGCAATAGACCACTGATGCAGATCTTCCCTAGTTGCCGACAATAGACTGTTTAAGTTAGGAACAGCCCCATCAAAGACACATCGATTTTGGTGATTCCACAAATTCCACGCCCCCAAGATAACTAGAGAATTAACTTCTTTTTGGACTTGACCAGACAACTTGTTGCTTAAATTTTCCCACCAGTCGTCAAACACCTTATCATCTAAACCCGGGGCAAGTGCCTGCAATCCAAGACCATGTAGCAAATTGAACCACATCTGCCGGGAGAAGATGTAGGAGATCAGTAAGTGGTCCAACGTTTCCTCAGCCTGGTAGCAGAGAGGACAGACTGCCGGGTGTGGAAGTCATTTTCTTGCAAGGCGATCAGCTGTCCAACACTTTTTGTGTGCCACCGTCCACATGAAGAATTTGCACTTGCCAGTTGCCCAACTTTTCCAAATTCTCTTCCCAGGTTTGAATTGGACAGCTCCAGTAAAAAGAGCTTCATAAGCAGTCTTTGCGGAATAATGGCCCGATGCCGAAAACTGCCAAATATGGGTGTCATCCACCTCAGCCTGCAGCTCGAAACCTGAGAGTTTTTCCCATAAGTGAAGATATTCAATCAGGACATTTATTGTGAGAGCGCCCCTTATATCAGAAATCCATCTGTTCTCAACTAGTGCATCATGTACTGTTCTTTTCTTTGCTCTAGCTGCCACTGCCCCCAAATAGATGAGGGAATGTCCGATCCAGTCTTTGCCCAAGCAGCCATCTATCTGTCCAAAATAAGGTATTCTTTCTATTTCCCACCACCGAGGTAATGGATATAGCAAAAAAAAAGCTTTTACTTGTGAAGGAGCCTGAACCGGGAGGAAGGCCCAAGGTTTGTCAGGTTCAGTTTTTTGGAGCCATAGCCACCTTAACTTTAGAGCCCAACCTAGAAACTACAGATGGGAGATGCCTGGACCACCTAAGTCAGGGGGCCTTGTAACCTTAGGCCAAGCAATTAAACAGTGTCCTCTCTTGACATCTTTTCTTCCTTTCCAAAGAAAACCCCTTTTGATTTTATCAATTGCTTCCAATGCCTTGGCAGGAAGGTCTTGGGCCAGCAGCAGATAAATGACCATGGAAGTAAGCACAGATTGGACCAAAACACACCTACCAGCCTTTGTGAGTAGATCAGCCTTCCACCTAGGAAGTCTATCAGCAATTTTTTCAATAATTGGCTGAACCTGAGTTTTGGTTAGCTTGTAAGGTGAGAGAGGCACTCCAAGATATGTGCAAGGGAACTCAGATATCTGGTAGGGAAGGTGTGCTTGTAAGGTTGTTAAATGTTCAGCCATGCAGTGGATAGGAAGGACAGTGCTCTTCTGCATATTTGTTTTCAGGCCAGAAGCTTCACCAAAGAGTTGCAAAATGTCCAGAGTGAGACTGATGTCATTGACAGAAGGCTGGAGGAAGAGGACCACATCATCTGCATAAAGGGAAATGCGGTGTTGTAGAGTTCTCCTGGACAGCGGCTGCAAGAGTGCTTCATCAGCAGCCTTTTTAACCAAATAACTGAGCACATCCATGACCAGAATAAATAACATTGGGGACAATGGGTCCCCTTGCCTCAGTCCTCTCCTATGCTCAATTCTGTCACCTGGGGAGCCATTGAGTAGTATCTGAGTAGAGGAGGTAGCTAGGAGACCGCTAATGATATCACGCCATATTTGTCCAAAGCCCAATATTTGCAGTACCTCCAAAAGGAAGGGCCAAGATACCGAGTCAAACGCTTTGGTGATATCAAGTTTTAGGAGAATACGTGCCTACTTTTGTTGGTGCAGGAACTTCGTCGTGTGCTGTACCAACATGAAATTGTCCAAGATGAAGCGCCCTTTGATGAAGGTGCTCTGATTTGGTGTGATCATTTTGTCCAGCCGACCAGCAAGCCTATTTGCCATAAGCTTCATGAGGAGTTTAGCAAAGGAATGTACTAGACTGATTGGTCTGAAATCCCTGATACTTGTAGCATTGTCTTTTTTTGGGAGAAGGGTAATATAAGCTGAGTTTAGTACTTCAAAATTGTTGAATTTTCTGCTCCAAACAGCTGAGATTGCTGCCATGATTTTCAGGTTTGATGATTGGCCAACAGACTAGATAAAATTTCCCTGTGAACCCGTCAGGACCTGGGGCCTTGTCTGCAGGCAGGAACTTAATTGTTTTCCAAACTTCTTCCTCGGTGAAAGGTGCTTCCAAGTCAGCCAGGTCAAAGCTTGGCATGTTCAGTTCTTCCAAGTTAATTGTAACTTCTCTATCCACGCTACTCCCAATCAGATTACTGTAAAAATCAAAAATGTTTTTTTCCTTCTCTTCATGTTTTGTAAGGATCGACCCTTCATCAGATGTGAGTTTACTAATAAAGTTTTTCCTCTTTCGATGCCGAGCATGAAAATGAAAGGGAGCTGTGTTGGCATCCCCTTCACTAAGCCAAGTGATACGGGAACGACTGCGTGTAATGGTACGCTGCAAGGAGGAAAGTGCTAGGGAATGAACCTTGAGCTTGTTTCGGAACCAAACTTCCAAAGCGGATAGATTTCTATGGTCTTGAGCAATTTCCAATTGATGCAAGATTTCTCTAGCTAGCCCCAATTGAGTATTAATGTGTCCAATCTGCTTCTGACTCCAGCTCTGAAGACCCCTCACAGTGGCCCTGAATTTCTTTGCTAGTGTGTCAAAAGGGCAATTAGAGTGTGGTACACTTGACCAAGCAGCCTCAACTGCATCCTGAAATCCCTCCTGTTTGGTCCAGAATGACTCAAAGTGAAATTTGGCCATAGTTGGTTGAATATCATTCAATCCTAGGAGGAGTGGGCAGTGATCTGACCCATTTGTGGCAGTACTTTGTAACAAACAATTAGGAAAAAGTTGTTCACATTCTGATGAACAAAGTGCTCTGTCCAGTTTGACTAGAGTTGGTATATCCTGCTGGTTGGACCAAGTGTATTTGCGCCTTTGCAGTGGCAAATCCCTGAGTTCCAAATCATTGATCAGGCGACGAAACCTTCCCATCATTGCCCTGTTAATATTTCCATTATTCTTATCCTCACTGCTTGTGATGAGATTAAAATCTCCAATCACGAGCCAAGGCCCTAGACAGCTGGTCCTTAAATTCCTGATTTCCTGTAAGAACAAGATCTTATTGTCATCTCCTTGAGGGCCATACACACAGGTCAACCACCATGGATGCAAGCCGTTGGAGGAAAACTGAATGGACACGCTATTTACTTGATCAAATTGATTGTATGGATAATCAAAATAAATGATCCGCTCGGTAATATGGGAGTACTGTGGCCGTAATGGCTCAAAGCACATTGATGTAACAGCTCAATGGAGTAACAAAATTGGCCCTGATTACGCAATGATTTGATTGGCTTATAACCTTTATTTTGTCAGAATGCTAGCTGAATTGGCATAAGTGACATGATCTGCATGTCTAGGCATTGCAAAGTTAATTTTGTAAGTTAACCTGGTAGAAAATTGCTTACAAGTTTTGAAACCAAGTATAATTTACATCATTTCAGGTTACAGTGGCACAACAGAGATAAATGTGTTACAATAGATGTCTAACCTGTCATCATAAGTTAAATGACTGCAATCTGAGCTCTCCACTGCCCCTGCATTCTATTAACACAAAGATTTGGATGCAGAGGATGAAGGATCTGCCATCCATACCATCAAATCAAATTAAGCGGTATGTAGGTGGCTAGTCGTACTGCTAAGGGCAGAGAGCAAGCCACATATTGAATACTTGTCAAGATAATTGTGGCATTGACATTAGCGGCGAAGATCCCATCCACTATTTGATCTGAGATGTCCTGCTTTACTTCGCGCAGCTGCTTGGCCAGGTCCCCAGCCATGCAGAAACGGCACATGATATTCTTCTTCTGGCAGGCGACGATGAGGTCGTGGGTGCGGGTGAGCGTCTCCTCAAGCGCCTCCAGTGCATCGCACATCACTGGGTCCTGTATCATCTCTGTCTCCTGAAGCCGCTTCAAGAGGGCGCTGACCCGCAGGACGCGCTTTCTAATATCAAGGCACTGCTCCTTGTTCTTCCGGACGGTCTTGACGCCCTCCTTGATGGCGAGCGCGACTTTGACAATCTTCTCCACACTGGCCAGGGGATCGGCCATCTTACGGCTCAGTGCAAACTGCACACAAAAAAAAGCAAATTGTACACCAAAATAGACTACACATAATTGAGCTGACAATTAAGCTTCTCAAGAAACCTTTATGATCTTCTCTGATTGTAACAATCGACATAACAAAGCAAGAAAGCATGCATACCTCATGTATTGCCTCTTGCCTTTCTTCTTATCAGCTCTTCCTATCGTGTACCAAGACGTTGCACTTCTAGTGGTTTTCTGCAGAACCAGTGATTCTAGTACCCAAGAGGGCAAAACTAACTCGTCAGCCGCCAATGGACTGTGGCTAACGTTTTAAATGAAATATCCGAGAAGCCAACGGACCGAAACCTCCAAGGAAACTGTCGTTTTCAGAGGATGGCAGATCCACTCCACGCTGCACACCAAGGAGTCCCGCCAGGCTTTCAAGTCGATGAGTGAGACTCGATGTTGACCGAAGACTGAGATCGTAGAAAATTCAGCGCTTGGTGAGCACATCGATCACTCCTTACATACCATACCTACCCCCGTGCGCCGGTGCGCCCTGGTGCCGCATTTCTCCGAGCACCTTCGCGGCGGTCCCAGTCCAGGGGCGGGCCCAGAATTTGGGACCTTGGTATTCAAAATTGTTAGAAGTGGAAAAAAAATTTAACAGCCCAACATATATATTAGTAGCACATGATTTAGTACTAACAACATAAATTGTTCATAATCTGAATTCTGAAATTTTTCAACATATAGAAAATAGAGGTACTAAAACAATAAATGGCATTGATAAGGATGCTTACAAATTACAAGATAACTTTTCTGTCCTTCATAGCTTGAAAATAATTGATGATGTCCTCATCCTTCGCTTGCAAGAAGTCCCTTTCAATGAATGTGGTCAAACAATTATTCAAAAAATCCTGTCCCATCTTGCTTCTTAACTTGTTTTTGATAGTGTTCATTGCAGAAAAAATTCTCTCAACACCAGCAGTTGCAACAGGAAGAACTAGAACCAATTTGAGAAGTTTGTACACAATGTCATACCGAGAAACCATATCTCTTTTAACTAGCATCATAGACAAGTCTGCTAGACTTCTCAAATTTTTGAAGTTCTCATCATTCCTCACATCATTAATATAGTTGCGTAGTTGAAAACGAAGTTGGTTCCTCTCTTGAAAATCAAAGTCATGAGGATAGAACCCAGCAAGCTTAACCAACTTCTCATTATCAAAGGCAGAAAAAGAATTAGCTGGATTGAATGCTGCCATACATCTAAGTAGCTCTGTGTTTACCTCATCAAACCTGCTATTCAGCTCCTGAAGTTGCCTATCAATGACACCCAAAACCATACCAGCATGAAACCTGTGGTAATTTGTGGCACCTCTATAGAACTTAGCTGATCTTTGAATAGGAATATACTTTCCATCCATATCAACAACTTTAACTTTGTGCTTCTCACAGAAAGAAATGACATTCTTAAGAAATTCTTCTCATCCAGCATCTCTTCTCAAAACATCCAATTCCACCTTTGTGAGCTCAAGAAGATCCATTGCATTTACAATATCTTGCTCCATCTTTTGCAAAGCATTGCATAAGTCATTTGTGTATCCAAATATTTCATTCATCATGTGGAGCAAAAAAACAAACTCAAATGAGGTAAATACTCTGAGCATAGTTTGAGCTCCTAATGCCTCAGCCCCTTTACCTTCTTTCCCAACTCTAAAAAGCACTTTCTTGATTGAAGGATACAAATGAATCACATGCTCATCTCTCTCTGCTTCAAGAGGTATGGTGTTTGTCCCACTGCTACTCTGCCCTTGAAATACCACTATCTGCCTTTGATTTTCATTAGTAGGTGGAGCAACAACCTCTGACTCAAGAGGTTTTTTCTTTGCCGCAGCTCTTTGCAAGAAAGATTTCAAATCAATGGCGGCACTACCACCCCTCTTCCTTTTCATAGTTTAAACCTACAAATTAGAAGGATTAAAGATTTAGAAAATTATGACTACATGTATACATTACTGCTAACTTTTTCACAAATCCATAACTACAAGTAATCACAAATTTGGCCGTTTGGGAGGAGCGTGTGAGGGAGGTAGGGAGCAGGAGGAGCGTGCATGGTGGGCTGCTCTGCCCATTTGGGAGTTTGGGGGTAGGCGATAGGGGGATTGGGCCTGCTATTGGGCTGCCTGGGTCATTTGGCCGTTGGGCTGGCTGGTTGAGGCGGAGAGGGAGACGAGTTTGGGCCACAATACACTGAATCGTTGTATTTTGCTGTTATTTATAATTTTATAGTGTATACATAGCATATACATGTATATATACAATTTTTTTTGCTCAAAATAATGGGTATTCAACTGAATACCATTGAATTGAGGTGGGCCCGCCCCTGTCCCAGTCCCACATCGGGCGGGAGGCTCGCACGACGCGAGGTTCCGCTGGGCACCGCTTGCCCCTTCGAGCTTGCCACGCATCTCTGGGTGAAGAATTAGTCGGTGAGGTAGTTGGAAAACCCCTGCCGGCTGCCTTGCCGGCGACGAGGGTGGTGATTCCGGTGGCCGCTGCTTGCTGCGACGGCGACAAAGTCCTCCATTTGTCTGGGCCGTATATGAATGGGCCTGCGGTGCGTTAGATGGGCTAAACCCATTTGACATTTGCAAATTTTCGTTGTGTGAATGACATGGGCTTCTTGTTGCTGAGCTCAAGAGCCAATTGGTTTAGAGCCGGTCTCAGTGGGAGTCATCGACATAGTTACCAAAATAGTAAATTAGATAAACGAGTCAGAGGAGTGTGACACTCTCCCTTCTCTTTTTTTATAATGAGACTATCACGTCAGCAAAATTAATATTCATGACACTCCCACTGAGATTGACCTGAGAGCTCATTTGACATGTTTCTATGTGGAAATATGTTCTGCCCAAGTAACTAAAAACCACACTTACATGTATACAAACGTTTATGTGCAAATCTTTTGGTTGATTCTACTATGTAGTAATCCCTAAAAGAGTGTGTTTGAGAGCGAGGGAGGTAGTCACAAGATAAACCACGCATTTAGGTGATTCTGTTGCTAGTACATTGAACAAGACACATCTCCCTCGCCTTTTTTTGTTGGGAATAAGAAACCAAACCGTGCAGTTCTCCTGCGTGGCTGCGCTAATAGCAGTTGCATGCCAAGTGGGCATCCGAGGCTCCATAAAAACAGTTGCATACTCTGTCAATAGCAAGATGGCCGTGCTAATAGCGCGGGTAGTTAGCCTTTTATGATAATATTTAAATCTTTTTAACTTAAAATTAAATGTATGCAAGTGATCTTGTGTTGTTATTTTTTATGATAATATTTATTCACATTCTTAATAAAAAAAAATATATTTCCAACAATTCTTTCTAGTCCTGCATTGCCAACACGCTTGTGAACCGCTTTAGTTTCTTTTATAGCTGACAGGTTCACCAATCAACTCAGATAAGTGCACTGCGAACAATTCCTTTTCTTGGCCCTCAATTTTTCTTCAATTTACATTTAAATTGCACCTGTGCTGAGATTCGACATGACAATGGGTAAACTGACCGGGACAAAGGGGAACTCGCCAGACTGACAACACGGATAGGCCAATTCGCAATTGTTGTTGTGAGGCAGAATACACATGGGCTAACCAGTTTTGGTACTATGAGAAGAACAAGTCCATACCCACCACAATTGAGGGCTTTTCCCCAATTAATAGACCCATGCATAGGTAGAAAAATTAGCCCATACATGTCCCCGTATGATAGGGTAAAAATCCATTACGTTTCTAGTGTACATTACCATCTCCACTTCGTGATCATTAAAAATAAGAATACAGTATTATTGCTGATATTTTGCAAAAACCAGTATTTTTTTTGTAATTACTGATTCTCCACACCACAAAATTTCTGAGCTCATATCACAATTTAACAACGAAACTATCAAAGTTTTGGCCATCTTAACCACATTTCCACTGACCACCCTAGGATACGTACCGTCATTGTTCCTGATTAAATTATTGTTACTATTTTGTACAATATATTTTTTAACGATAATTGCTGATTGGCAATCATTGTTTTGTAATATAAAATCTCTTGTTGACGGTGATCTTCTTCTTCTGGCCGGTGGTTTTGTCCTCAGCAGAGACGACCAGGATTCCGTTGACCTCCAGGTCGAAGGTGACAGTGAGCTGTGGAACACCGCTGGGTGCAGGAGGAACGCAGAACTCAAACCTGCCCAGCAGGTTGTTGTCGCGAGTCCTAGTCCGCTCACCCTCGTACACCTGGATATGGATGCTAGTCTTGTTGTCGGAGTCGATAGACTTGATCATCTGATGTTCACTTAATACCATCTCCATTTTGGTGGGGATGGTGGTGTTTCTTGGAATCCGCACGGACATGACGCCCCCTAGCGTCTCCAAACCAAGAGAAAGGGGGGTAACATCCAACAAAAGGAGGTCGGTAAGCTTCGAATTCTCATTGTCACAGTCCTGTCCAGTCAAGATGGCAGCCTGGACAGCAGCTCCGTAGGCAACAGCCTCATCAGGGTTGATGCTCTTGCAAAGCTCCTTCCCGTTGAAGAAGTCCTGGAGAAGCTGCTGAACCCCTGGAATTCTAGAGGAGCCACCAACAAGGACAACACTATGAATTGAGCTCTTGTCCATTCTAGCATCGTTGAGGCACTTCTGCACAGGTTCCATACACTTGCTGAAGAGATCAATGTTGAGCTGCTCAAACAAGGCACGGGTGATGGTTGAGTAGAAGTCAATGCCTTCATACAGGCAGTCGATCTCAATGGTGGTCTGTACAGCAGAGGAGAGGGTCCTCTTGGCCTTCTCGCAAGCTGTCCTAAGCCTCCTGAGAGCCCTGGGGTTGTTGCTGATGTCCTTCCTGTTCTTTATCTTGAACTGCTGAACGAAGTGCTTGACCATCCTATCGTCAAAATCCTCACCTCCAAGGTGAGTGTCACCAGCTACGGCCTTGACCTCAAAGATACCCTTTGCTACGTTCACAATAGAGACATCAAAGGTACCACCTCCTAGGTCGAAGACGAGAACATTCTCCTCACCGCTGCTGCTGGCCTTCTTGTCAAGACCATAAGCCATGGCAGCAGCAGTCGGCTCGGGGATGATACGGATAACATTGAGACCAGCGAGGGCTCCAGCATCCATGGTGCCCTGCCTCTGCGAGTCGGTGGAGCAAGCAGGGACAGTGACGACAGCTCTCTTGATGGTGGTGCCAAGGTGGTCTTCTGCAATCTCCCTCATTTTGATGAGAAGCATCGATGTTACCTGTTCAGCAGAAAACTGCCTCTCCTTGCCCTTGTACTGAACAACAATCATAGGCTTGTCTCTAGGTCCAGAAATGACTTTGAAAGGCCAGAACTTTGAAATGGCTCCAACTAGTTTGCACAAAATTTAAGCTAAAACATGCTGTCTAAATGTGCAACTACGGTTCTTCTAGTATAAAACTCCCATCCCAAAAGAGTTTAGCAACCTATAGTCAATTCTATCAAGAAACTACTCTATGAAAGTAAAGGCACAAATGTTGCGATATGAAATGCGGAAGCTTAAAGGAGGGATGAGAGGAAGCAAACTCTTTGACACGAGGATTTATCCCGTGGTTCGGTTAGCCACAAAGGCATACCTACATCCACGTTGTTGAAGCACTGACAAAGAGTATTGCTTCTCGGCAATCAAGTCTCTCCCGGGGACACCAAGTCACTGCGGCCATCTTGATCCCGACTTCCACTAAGAGAGCTTGCCCACAAAGGAGGGGTCTCCGTCCCCCGTACAAAGTTGTCGACGCCGCTCCACACCAAGCCGGAGGGTCGTTGACTTGCCGGCGAGCCACCAATGCTCCAAGGGGCTGGCACACCGAGATACAATGATTGGTTCACTCAAGAACCGCAGCACAAGGATCTCAACCTTGCTTACTCACTCATTCAAGAGCTAATCTAGCACTCACACTCACAAAGCTAGTGCTAAACCTAAGGATTTGATCAATATGCTCTTGGGTTGGCTTGGAGGTGTTCTTCAATGTATATTGAGTCTCTCTGGTCTCCAGCAAACTCAAATGACCAGGGGTGAGGCATATATATAGGCCACCAACTCAAGAGAGCCGTTACTAGCCGTTGGCCAATTTTCTGCGTAGGCATCAGAACTTTCGGTGCTAGGGCATCGGTTCTTCCGGTCACACTGTGCTCTGAAGTAGCCGTCGGCTTCTCTGACACAGCTGCAGCAACTTCCAGGGACCATCGGTTAAACCGATGCTAGGGCGTCGGTTAAACCAGTGACACTCAGCATCTGAACTAGCCGTTGGATCTCCCTCTTCTGCTGACGTCATTGCACCGATGCGATGTTCCGATGCACCATCGGTTCAACTGGTGCTGAAGGCGTGGCTCCTGCGCTCTTGACATCGTCTCTAGACAATGGTATGTTGATTGCACCGATGCTTGACTTGGCCTCGTCGGTTCAACCAGTGCCACTGAGATTTCCTCACTTGGACCAGTTGGCACACCAAATTGCACCGATGCATAGTGCATCGGTTCTTCCGACAACCATCGGATGCACCGATGCTTAGGCATCGGTTAAACTGGTGCTACTGTTTTACAGTAGAACTCATCCAATTCAGCATTTCTTTGAGTTCTTTCTTCGTGTTTTGCTTTGTATGTCATTTTTACTTCATCCCTGGGATCTAGAAATGTTCACTTAACAAAATCATTAGTCTCATTGATTGCGTTATCATACGATCACCAAAATCACTCGAAATGGCATAAATGGTGCCATGTTCGTTACAATCTCCCTCTTTTTGGTGATTGATGACAACACAATCAAAGCAAGCATAAAATTTTCAAGAATTTACAAATTGAACCACTTACACTTACTTGGATGCTTACCATCATCCAATGTTAGCTTGGCCTCCTCCTAAAACAATGATTCACCCTTTGTTCCTCCCCCTATCTTGCTACTTCTCCTTATGAGTTGACTTGATCCACTCGGCATTTCTCCCCCTTTGGAATATATCTCTCATTCTTGGAAAAATACCTTGCTTTGATCCACAATTCTCCCCCTTTGGAATCAAATCATCTAAAAGGTCTTGAAATGCAATATAGCTCAAGAGAAGATTAGTAACCTAGAGAGTTAGTTTCATGACTCATGATCCAATTGTATGATATCAATGAAGATACCAATTTGAAAAATTACTAAGGTGGATCACAAAATCACAAAACTAGCATGACATGAGCTAAGCTTTCCATAAAGTGTGTGCACAATATGATGATGTAAAAATCAAGTACACAACTTGATGTTCAAACAAGGGAGCTTAGGCCATATCATGCACGGAGGTAGCTCTAAAAAAATAAGGAATTGACAATGATACCAATTGAATGGGTTTGGAACCTTTCATAGCTCCGGGGGATTTTGTTTACCTTGCATGTACCAATTGATAGTGACTTTGCAACAATTGAAGTCTTTAAGAGATGAGTATTTGGTACACCAAGGTTAAGCAAATGTATGAGCACATAGCCTATGAACTTAGATATGAGTATTTAAGTTCAATAGAGCATGGCTCAATATGCATGGAAGCACAATTTTTCTAATCACTCTTATAGAGTTATTTGTTCACATTAATCGTGAATGACATTCTCTTAGAGTGTTAATTCCATGTGAGACTACAAAAGATAAACTTGCAAACATATTAGTCTCAAAATCACAAACTATAAAGTGAACTCCCCCTAAATGTGTGCATTTAGTATTTGAATCACCAAGCAAATGTATGCACATCGTTTTTGACAATAATGGAAAGTTTACTCAATAGTTTATGTTCATGGTACACATATGAAATACATACCTAATGAAGTCCATGTACCATGAAGGGTAACCTTGTGTAGCTTTCTATACACTTATCGAACCATGTAGGTTGCTCATGGGTTAGAATCATGACACAAGCAACCCACCATATATAACACTAGGAGATACAAAATATGCAAACATCCTAGTAAGAGCAATGGAGCTGTATGAAGCTTGAATTGAAATCTAGCTACCATTACCTTATGTGGGACTTGGGCAATAAATGTCCAAGTTTTAAGTTTAGCTTGTTTTGGCTTGAATCTTTACTTCAACTTGTAAGCTAAGACTCCAAATCCCCCGAAACCGTTCTTGGGTTTCAAGTCTCCTTTGGAACCCACACCATTTGAGGCCCCTTCATATTGGTGATGATTTCCTTAGGCACCCAAATGGAGCAGTTCCAACTCCTTTCCTTCTTCCCAACCTTGTGAGCACCCACCTTGCCATTGGTCTTCTTCTTGATCACATAGGAGGTGATATTGTTTTTGTTCCTCCGGTTGGGCTTGGTGTAGATGAGAGAACTCTTGATTGTGAGCTTCTTTTTGTTCTTCTCATCCGGAAGATTTTTTCTTGGTTGAGGGCACTTGTTGGACTTGTGGCCTTTTTTATGGCACTTGGAGCAAGTCATGATGGACCCCTTCTCAAGCTTCTTCACCATGTCTTCACGGTTATCTTGAGAAGGTTGGACATTGATATCCATGCCTTTGCCCTTCAATCTATACAAGTCTTTCATGAGCCTTTCCACTTCTTGCTTGAGCTCATCATTTTCCTTGGCAATGAGATCATCACATGATTCTAAAACAACATTCTCATAGCATTTCTCATTATAAGGGTTAGAGCAAGATTCATCAATTAAATCAATACAAGCAGTTGAAGCATCTACCCTAGAGATAGGAATTGCACAAGGGATAGTTTGCTTCATTTCCAAAGAGTCATTAGTATCATTAATGCTCTCAAATTTTAATTTGAGCTCATCATGCTCCTTGCTAAGCAATTTGAATTTGCACAACAAATCTTCAAAATTTGTAGCAAGAGAAGCATTTAGATCATTGAGAGCATTAAGGTTTTTGATTTCCTTTGATTGCTTCTTAATGACTTTTTGTTGCTCATGAATTAAATCAAGAAGATCTTGAAATGAAGGAGAGTCCGAGTCATCAATACTTACATTGCTATCCATACCTTTGACCATGTGGTATGTGTTGGATCATGATGAAGCTCCCTTGTTAGTGCGGGTGGTGGTGCTTTTGATAAACTCATTACTTGAGCTTGTGCTTGGCTCTTCATCACTACCCACCCATTCTCCAAGAAAAACACGAGGTTCATCCTTGAGCTTTTTCTCCTTCTTTTGCTTCTTCTTCTTCTTCTTCTTGTGCTTTCTCTCAACCTTTTGGAGACAATTAGATGGTAAAAAGCTTAATCCTTCCCCGTTTAACCGTGAAGTCATTTCTAAAGGATTCATCCCTTCCCCCTAAGAGCTAACTCACTAGGCGGTGAAGCCTACCGATCTAATGAGCCGATAAACACAAATTTGCCAATAGAATTGGCTTTCTTTGCGAGAGAAGTGAGTCCCGGCTCTGGTACCAATTGAAGGCGATCGGGTGCTCTATCCTAAGAGGGGGAGGTGGTGAATTAGGCTCTTCTAGAAACCTTAACCTATGACTCCAACTAGTTTGCACAAAACTTAAACTAAAACATGCTGTCTAAATGTGCAACTACGGTTCTTCTAGTGTGAAACTCCCATCCCAAAAGTGTTTAGCAACCTATAGCCAATCCTATCAAGAAACTACTCTATGAAAGTAAAGGCACAAAGATTGCAATATGAAATGCGGAAGCTTAAAGGAGGGATGAGAGGAAGCAAACTCTTTGACACGAGGATTTATCCCGTTGTTCGGTTAGCCACAAAGGTACACCTACATCCATGTTGTTGAAGCACTCACAAAGAGTATTGCTTCTCGGCAATCAAGTCTCTCCCGGGGACACCAAGTCAACGCGGTCACCTTGATCCCGATTTTCACTAAGGGAGCTTGCCCACAAAGGAGGCGTCTCCGTCCCCCGCACAAAGTTGTCGACGCCGCTCCACACCAAGCCGGAGGGTCGTTGACTTGCCGGCGAGCCACCAATGCTCCAAGGGCCAGCACACCGAGATACAATGGTTGATTCACTCAAGAACCGCAGCCCAAGGATCTCAACCTTGCTTATTCACTCATTCAAGAGCTAATCTAGCACTCACACTCACAAAGCTAGTGCTAAACCTAAGGATTTGATCAATATGCTCTTGGGTTGGCCTGGAGGTGTTCTTCAATGTATATTGAGTCTCTTTGGTCTCCAGCAAACTCAAATGACCGGAGGTGAGGCATATATATAGGCTACCAACTCAAGAGAGCCGTTACTAGCCGTTGGCCAGTTTTCTGCGTAGGCATTGGAACTTCCGGTCACACTTCCGGTCACACAGCTGTAGCAACTTCCAGGGACCATCGGTTAAACCGATGCTATTGCATCGGTTAAACCGGTGACACTCAGCATCTGAACTAGCCATTGGATCTCCCTCTTCTGCTGACGTCATTACACCGATGCGATACTCCGATGCACCATCGGTTCAACCGGTGCTGAAGGCGTGGCTCCTGCGCCCTTCACATCGTCTCTGGACAATGGTATGTTGATTTCACCGATGCTTGACTTGGCCTCGTCGGTTCAACCGGTGCCACTAAGATTTCCTCACTTGAACCAGTTGGCGCACCAAATTGCACCGATGCATAGGGCGTCGGTTCTTCCGACAACCATTGGATGCACCGATGCTTAGGTATTGGTTAAACCGGTGCTACTGTTTTACAGTAGAACTCATCCAATTCAGCGTTTTTTTGAGTTTTTTTCTTCGTGTTTTGCTTTGTATGGCCTTTTTTCTTCATTCCTGGGATCTAGAAATGTTCACTTAACAAAATCATTAGTCCCATTGATTGCGTTGTCATACGATCACCAAAATCACTCGAAATGGTATAAATGGTGCCATATTCGTTACAGGCTGGACAAATTTATCGCTGAATGTCCTACCAATGAGCCGCTTGGCATCTGCAGAGAGGATTTGGTTGAGAGTAAGTGCAGTACTGTTTTACTGGGTGTGTGCGTGTTGTGTGTGTAGTGATCATTTCAGCAAACAGACAACTTCAGAAATACAAATTGATCACCCAAACTTGAATAGAGGGGCGGCAAACTTGCTAAATGTTATGCTGGTACAAATTTATACATATAGGTACTGATTATTATTGCAATCGAAATGCATTCTAGAGGAGGCAGGCACACAGAATATGCATGATTTATAAATGGCAGATCTATCAGGCAACATTTAGCGAACGCTATCATGGTGACCAGAAAACTTCTGACAAGAAAAATCCTTGAAAGGATGGATGATCATTCTTGTATTAACAACTGAATCGAATGAACTTAGCGCAACATCGGTTCAACTTGTACAGTTCTACATCAACACTGTCCATTTACTAATAACTAGGAAATAAAGCTATAGCTATATATGTAGTAACCGAAACGTCATTTTTTTAGGAGTAACAAGAAAGCGTTGCAACAGTCGGTTCCGATCCCCTTGTTATCTCCCCCAACCAAATCCACGAATCTAAACCGAGGAGTACAAGCTAGGAAGGAGAGGGAGTTGACATGGCAAAGAAGACGGCACTCACCGAAGACCGTATTGCTAGTGTTCCTGGCGACCTGGTTCTTGGCGGGATCGCCGACGAGGCGCTCGGAGTCGGTGAAGGCGACGCAGGATAGGGTGGTTTGGTCGCCTTGCTCGCTGGCGACGATCTGAAGGACCGAAGCCGGCGACCAGAGGGGGGTGAAAGGGAGCCGATCAAAATTTCTTCCGAAATTCAAACCGTCGGCCTATATCCCGAAAATCACCCAAGCCCTCAAGCGTTCTGGCCAAAGTTTGGAATAGCTATGGAAAAGCTAAACCAACACAAAAGGCCTCGAACGAGCGAGCGAAACCACGAAGCAAATCGGAAGCGAATCAGGAAAACTGCAGAACTGATCTGCCTGGACCGGTCTGACCGGTGCGTTGGACCGGTCTGACCGATCTTGCCTACCGGTCTGACCGGTGGCACCCAGAAAACCCCCGAAAACTTAGATTCAAACGGTGAATCTCGACCAAACGACCACGAAAATCAATGAAACTTGGGGGATTGCTTCGCCCCTACCCCGTGAACATATCCCCAAAAGATCTCGTCCTAAAGATCAACGAATCGTGAGAATTATGGGGGAGATCAAAAGAGATTGGGGTTTTCTCAAGAACTCAAGAAATCGAATTCGAACACGCCAGTGATTCCAGAGGGTTTAGGACAGGGTTAGAAGCACGGGAATCACAGCAAAGAACTCATGGACTCCTCGCAATCAAGTGCACCAAAAAACGAAATCGAAATTTCATCAAACAAGGCACAAAACGAGGAGATGGATTGATTCAAACCGTCCAGAGGGCACGAGGAGGTTAGGGCCTCCTTTCCCAATCAAATCCACAAGAGTTCTCACACAAACAACATTCAAATATACCCTAAAGAGATGAACGGAGGAAGAGGAACACAGGGGCGGCGGCCTGGGGAAACAGAGAATTCACGGACACAGTACAAAAGCCGCCATTAACCTAACACAAGTGAAGGGGTATTTATACCCGCGGGATCGGTTAGACCGGTACGCTGGACCGGTCAGACCGGTTGGTTAGACCGGTCAGACCGGTTGGCCTGCAGCACCCCCTGTACACGATCTCATCCGACGGACGAGGTTCTTTCTTCGAAACGAAGTCTTCTCCGCGATGCCGCCGTCTTGTTGAAGATCCAGTCTGCGGTTTTGGAGGGTCCGCTTAACCCGGGTAGGTGGCCGGTTTTGAGAAAATCGCCAAAACCTCACGCGCGGAAAGATTCCCGCCTCCGCGCCGTGGCCCTAGACGCCGTTCCCGCCTCGGCCTTCTGACGGCCCTAGACACCGCCCGACGCCTGTCACCTCCTCGCTCGCAGCGAGGCCCTAGACGCCGTCGACGCCCGTTGCCTCCGTCAGTCCCGAGACCGACGCCCGTGCCTGCACGACTTGGCGTCTTCAACCGCCATCCGCCTCCTTGGTTTTGTGGCGCAAACCAAGAAACCCACCTTCCGTCGCCGCTTGCGCCCTCGATCCAGGAGTGGACGCCACAGCTGCCGTCCGGTCCGAGCTCCGGTCCCGGCTGCCCTTCACCGCCGTCCACCGTACGGTCCATCGGCCACAGCACCTCCATGGCAGCTCCCCGTCGACACTCGATGCCCGTGTACCTGCAATCCAAAGACCAAGCGCACGATCACACCGCACGGTTGACAATTCACTCATCACAAGCAGGATAGAGTACTCTCGTTCCTCAATCTCCCCCTTGATGAGTGCATTGTCAACACACCACAGACGAACCAAGAGAAGTGAAACCAAAGAAGAACAAAGAAGCACAAAAGAGAAGAACTCAAGCAAGTGACGAAAAGCTCAGAAAGGCAAGAACAGTCACTTACTCAAGCAAAGATCGATCCCCTAAGACAAGGGCAATGGCTCGACGCAATCGATCAAAAGCCAAAACATGACTCCTCAAAGACAGAAGTAATGCTTGACGCAGTCATGAAAGAAGCAGAGGGAAAATGAGAAAACCAGGAGCCAAAACTAAAGCAAAAACTCCCCAAGCAAAATTTTTCGCTCTCACAAGTGCAACTCTCCCAAAATGATGAACTCACAAAGCCCTGTGCACAATAAGTTTTTCAAAAATCAAACAAGTCTCCCCCTTGTTCGATCACTTCTCTCAAAATTCTCCCCCTTGTTGGCACATGCACACATCAAGGCTACAAAGACCTAAAGCTCCCCCTGAAGCTGAAACTCCCCCTGAACAGATGCTATGCAATGAATGCAATGCAGGAGGTGTAAGTGAAAGCATTCAGGGATACAAAGATATGAGCAACATCTAGTCACAAGCACGTGTGCATCCATAAACAAGACCTGCATCTAGCTCAACAGGGTATATCAAATCAGTCTAGAGCTAGGCAAGTTCAGTTTAGGAGAAATAAAAGCATCACCCATGATCTAGCACTAACAAGTAGGGAATGGAAAGCAGTGCTACTCAAACTCATACAGGTGAGCCAAACCAGCCAAAGATGTTGTTAACATTCATTTTTCCATCATATTTATAGCAATCAATTCTTAATGCCAGGGGTTGAAAGCTTGTCATGCTTCACTTAGCAACGAGGCCAAGCCTATGCCAAAAGACAATCAGAAGCTTAAAGCACTCGTTTCAGTCATGCACAGCCTTGCCCGGGTTCTCACAAGTGCAAAGTGAGCCGTCCCGAAAGCTCGATCAGTGCGACAAGCAATCCCACCTGGATCTTTTCAATCCATTTCAAGAACAGTTCAAGCAATTTTATCAGATTTAGATCATTTCAAGTGTGAATTGCTGAACAGAAGGCTATACTAGCATGAATAAGATAACAAAGCACATCAACACGCCCTAATCATGCTAGTAGCCAAAGCAGGGTGAACATGTTTTTAGATTTTCAAAACAAAATAGCTTAACTCAGATGATGTCATATACACAGTGGAGTAAGCTATATATGATCAAATTTATCAACTCACACTAGCAGGCACTAGAAGATCATAGCAATGTATACAAGAATGCTAGTGCAAGTGAGACAATGCAAAATGCAAAATGTACAATGCATATGCACAATGCAACTACCAAACCTAGAAATCAAAGAGAAGCAAATAAAGCTTACAAAGCTAACCAAAGAAAAGTCAGCAATCAAAAGGGGTAACAAACCCCAAGCTCCCCTCGCAAGCGAGCAAAGGTGTCCCGCTCTAGCGGTTTGGTGAGGATATCTGCGGTTTGCCTCTCTGAAGGGACATGGATCAGGTCAATGTGTCCTCTCTTATGGTTGTCTCGCAGGAAATGGAATCGGATGTCTATGTGCTTAGTTCTGGAGTGTAGGACAGGGTTCTTTGCAATGCTAATGGTTGACATGTTGTCTACAAAGATGGGAACCCTACCAAAACACAAGCCATAATCCTGCAAGGTTTATTTCATCCAAAGTATCTGGGAGCAGCAGCTAGCAGCGGCAACATACTCAGCTTCTGTGGAAGAAAACGCTACACTAGCCTGCTTGCGAGAGGACCAAGACACCAAAGATGTACCGAGAAATTGACAAGTGCCGGATGTCGACTTGCGATCCAACCGACACCCACCGAAATCGGCATCAGAGAAGCCCACCAAAACCAGAGAAGAATCCGCAGAATACCAAAGACCAAATTCAGGGGTGAATTTCAGATACCTGAAGATGCGTTTCACCACCTGCCTGTGAGAGGTGCGCGGCGAAGCTTGATACCGCGTGCAGAGGCAGACGCCGAACTGGATGTCCGGTCGCGTCGCCGTCAGGTACAGGAGAGAGCCGATCATGTTCCTGTACTCCTTCTGGTCCACCACCTCGCCGTCCAAGTCCTCATCAAGCGCCGTCGATGTGCTGATCGGAGTCGGCTGAGGAGACAAGTCGCTCATGTCGAACTTCCGCAGCAAGTCTCTAGTGTACTTGGCTTGATGGACAAAAGTGCCCTGAGGAGTTTGCTTGATCTGCAGCCCGAGGAAGAACTGCAACTCACCCATCATGCTCATCTCGAACTCCCTGGACATCTGCTCAGAAAACTTGGAGACAAGAGCGTGAGAAGAGCCACCAAAGATAATATCATCCACGTATATCTGAACCAAAAGGAAATCAGTGCCAGATCGCATAAGGAACAAAGTTTTATCTACACATCCCATTATAAAGCCCTGAGCCAGCAAAAAGGTTTTCAATCTATCATACCAAGCTCTAGGTGCCTGTTTCAAACCGTAAAGAGCTTTCTGGAGTTTATAAACATGGTTTGGAAACTTGGGATTTTCGAAACCAGGGGGTTGCTTCACATAAACCTCTTCTTCAATAAAGCCATTTAAGAAGGCAGATTTAACATCCATTTGGAAAACCTTAAAACCCTTGGAAACAGCAAATGCAAGAAAGATTCGAATAGCTTCCAAACGAGCAACAGGGGCAAAAGTTTCCTCAAAATCAATACCCTCTTTTTGGCAAAACCCCTGGGCTACAAGACGAGCCTTGTTCCGAACAACCAAACCATCCTCACCCTGCTTGTTTTTGAAAACCCACTTCGTTCCGATGGGATTGCAAGCAGGTGGAGACTCGACTAAAACCCAAACTTGGTTTCTTTCAAAATTTTCAAGTTCCTCATGCATGGCATTGACCCAATTAGAATCAAAAAGAGCGTGTCCAATATCTTTGGACTCAAAAGAGGCAACAAACGCTGAATGAGCAAAGCCAGCGATACTTGTTACCTTGGACCTGGTGACTCGCTCATTGAGATCACCTAGCATCTGTTGAGGTGGATGACGACGCTGAATGTGTTGCGGTGCTTCCCGTGTCGAAGTCGCCTCCTCCTCAACCAAAGCTGGTGCCTCCTCAGGTGCAGCTAGTGTAGCCTGAGTCACCTCCTCGAACAGCCCCCCGAGAAGTAGACGTAGTCGGGTCGGGGCCGTCGTCATCGTCCGAGCTCGTAGCAGAGATAGCTGGGTCCACAGCACGCGTGGTAGCCTCAGCCTCGCCATCTGCAGCTTCTTCCTCCTCATCTTCAAAGATGGAGGTGCCGAGCTCATCATCTCCTGCAACTTCAAAGACAGAAGAATTGCACGGTGCAGTCTTGTCGAAAGTGACTTCACAAGTCTCACTGATGATGTTAGTATCAATAATCAGCACACGGTACGCTCTAGAGTGAGAAGCATAACTGAGAAAAATACCGTCAGACGAGCGAGACTCAAACTTATCAAGATTTCCATCTTTCAGCACAAAACACCGGCAACCGAAAACTCTGAGATGGTCAACACGGGGCTGGCGTCCAAACCGCAACTCATAAGAAGTCCTATGCATGAAAGCACGCAAGAAAATGCGGTTGGACACGTAACAAGCGGTGTTAACCGCCTCAACCCAGTATTTGCGAGGAGTCCTATGCTCATCAAGCATCGTCCTCGCCATCTCAACCAGCGTCCGATTCTTCCGCTCTACAACTCCATTCTGCTGTGGAGTGTAGGGAGAAGAATACTGGTGTTCAAGCCCTTGATCACTGCAAAAGGCGTCAAAACGAGCGTTTTTGAATTCTGTGCCATTGTCACTGCGGATCGCTCTCATGGCTTGGGGTAACTTGTTTTTCAACCTTAAGATCAAGTCTCGAACAAACTCGAAAGCCTCATCCTTGGTTCTCATGAAAAAGACCCAAGAATAGCGAGAAAAATCGTCCACAATCACAAGCACGTACCACTTCCCACCAACAGACATCACCCTAGAAGGACCAACTGTGTCTATGTGTAACAACTCTCCAGGGTGAGCGGTCATCACCTGATTAACAGGTGGATGAGAAGTGGCAATCATTTTACCGTGACGACACGGATGGCAAACAAGATCCTTTTCAAACTTCAATTTGGGCAATCCTCGGATTAGGCCAAGTGAGCTCAGTCTCGACAATAGGTCAAAACTCAAATGTCCAAGTCTCATATGCCACTTCCACAGATCAGAAGAAGGACCAGCCATCAAGGAATGAGAAGGGCCAAAAGGAGTTCCAGAGAAGTCAACCAAGAAAACCCGATCGCGAGGTGTAATCCGGCAAACCAAATCTCCCCTGGGATCCAAAACACGCGAACAACCCTCCTTGAAGCGAACCTCAAATCCCTCATCAAGAAGTTGCGAGACAGAGAGAAAATTAAAACCAAGATTCGAAACCAAAGCAACTTCTCTCAGGGTAAAGCGATCAGAAACTCGAACAGCGCCAAGTCCACGTACCTTTCCTCTTCCATGATCCCCGAACACAATGTACTCTGAGCGCATCGGGGTGAGGCTGGAGAACCATTTGTCATTCCCGGTCAAGTGGCGCGAACAACCGGAGTCCATGATCCACCTGTTCTCCAAGCCTCCGACCTGCACATCAGTAGTGAGACAAAGGGTGAGCAAATGTCTCAACACTGGGGTTAGCAAAGTGAGAAGCAAACCAGTGTCGAGCCATTTGCTCTACAGAAGGGTTAGCAAAACCAGTTAAAGCGTATCCCCCGTCCCGTCTACCGCGTGACTGACGAACACCACCGCGAGTAAAGCGTGGAGCCTCAAAACTTCCTCCAAAGCCTCGGTCCCGTGGTCCATAGCCGTACTGAAAACGACCAAGAGCACGGCCGGCAAAGAGACCACTCGCTGGAGCACGGTAACCACCACCGTCTCCATGACCTCCACCTACACGGCGCGCCCTAGCATCTCGCCTATCATCACGCCGAGAAGGACCATGCACCCGAGCAGAGTACATGTCCATGTTTCGTCTCTCCTACTCTCTCCTCACAGCCCGCTTCCTCCTGAAGTAAAAGTCCTCCAGGTGACCTTCCCTGTCACAGAACTCGCAGTGGTACCTCACCTCACACTTGGGAGGTGGAGGCCTAGCCTGCGGACGGGGAGGAACAACCCTCTTCTTCTGGGCAACCTGGGCTGTGGCAGCAGGGAGCGTGTCGAGGGGGTTCCTCAATGCATTGGGCTTTGGAACCCAAACCTGCTTCTGCGGAGGTGCTTTAGGTGGTTCTTTAAGCACACCATCCGCGGGGTCAACAAGCGAAGGCTGCGTGCTCGTGCTAGCAGTGTTTCCAGCAGCCTTGCCAATCTTACCATACAACCTGTTAAAGTCTGACTTCGTGTATGTGTAACCGACCCCAAACCCATCACCACGCTTGAACTGCTTGATCATCATGCCCAACTGCGGATCACTCGCAGAAACCCAACTAAGAATCGCCCTAAGGTATGTGTTCTCATTATCCAAGTTGGCTTTCTCTACCGCAAGATTATCCAAATCAGAGATTAAACCAGGGCAAACAGAGCAGTCAATAGGTGGGCTAGACTCTATGACCTTAGTCTTTCCAAAAGACTTGATCAAAGCGTTCTTCTCCTCTAGCTCCGACCTAAGCGTGGGACAAATCTTACAAGCACCAAGCAAAACTGGCCTAGACTTCATCTCCTCTAGCTCGCACACAACAGTAGCAAACTTGGACTGCAACGAAGCTAGATCGGACTTAAAGATAGGACACTCATCACATTCAAGCACATCACTAACAATGGGAGCGTCCTTGACAAGTTCAAGCTCATGCTTGGCCTTGGCTAGCTCATGAGACACATCAGAAAGCAAGGTCTTAACAACATCTAAGTTCGCGACGTTCTCATCATGCTTGGCACGGAGAGCAACAAGATCATTCATGTGCGATATGCAGCTAGTGCACTCATCCTCACTAGATTTCTCCCTAGCACAAGCCAGCTCAGCCCTAAGCTTTCTACGCTCTCTAGCTGCTTCCTTTAGCAGCCTCTTCTGGTTGTCGAGAGCGGCGTACAACTCTCTAACCTCTGTATCAAGCAGGTCGATCGTGGAGTTTACCTCTGAATCGCTCTCGGATCTAGGAGAAGAGCCGGAGTGCGTCAGTGTAGCATGTCCACCTGAAGACACACGAGCACCATCGGCTTCGCCCGCCATAGTGCAGAAGCTCTTGCGCCGACCGGCCGCCAAGCAAAGGCCGATGAAGCCGGTGGCTTCCTTGTCCCGCTTCTTCTTCTTCTTCTTGTCGTCGTTGTCGGAGGTCGGTGAAGAAGAGCGGTCGGTGTCGGAGCTCTTGTCGAGGTCGCTGAGCTGCGCCAGGAAGGCCTTCTCCCGCTTCTTGGCCTTGTACTAGAAGCACTTCTTGAGCGACTCCTTGTCGAAGTGTCCTCCCCGGTCACGACTGTGGTGCTTGTGGCGCCAACGCTCCTTGTTGGAGCCTCCCTTGTCGCGGTCGCGGTGGCGGTAGTAGTCGAAGGAGTTGTTCTGGCCACCGCCAGACTTCTTGGGGCAATCGGCGACGAAGTGGTTCAGATCGCCGCAGTTGTAGCACCCGGGATTCTTCTTCCTCTGCCTGTTGTGGTAGACGCGCTGGAACTTGCTGATGAGGAGGCACAAGTCGTCGACGCCCAGCGTCTCTAGCTGCTCATCTGAAACAGAAGGCAAAGAGGCAAGAGAAAAGCCAAGAGCAGAGTTAGCGTTAGAGCTCGATCCACCGGGGCCAGTCACAAGAGCGACGCTCTTGGAAGGAGGGGCACCATTGAGCTTGAGTCGTGTCTGGTTATCCACCTCTATGGCCTTGAGCTTGCTGAAAAGCTCGTTCACAGTCAGAGTCTCATAGCCAGCAGACTCAATGATCGTGTTCACCTTGAGATCCCACACAGAGCGGTCAAGTGCGTAGAGCAACTTGAGAGCCTTCTCGTGCTCTGTGTACTCAAGGGCACCAGCAGATCTGTTCGCATTGACCTTGTTCACAATCGACTGAAAACGACTGAACATCAGGTCAATGCTCTCACCTGGCTCCTGTGTGAAGTTCTCGTACTCATGCCGGTGAGTCTCGAACAGTCTGGCCTTCACCTGAGGTGTACCCTCGTGGTAGTTCTCAAGGCACGTCCAAATCTTGTGGGCTTCCTGAAAACCCTGGACGCGTGAGAACTCCGCACGAGAAACGCCAGCGAACAAGGCATTGACAGCCTTGGCGTTAGCCTCGTGCTGGGTCACCTGAAGAGGCGTGGTCCGAACAGCCAGCACCTCGTAAAGCTGGTTCGTGGTAATCTCCCAGACATCGGCTCCCATGCTCTACAGGAAGGCTCTCATGCGAACCTTCCAGTAGGCATAGTCCTCGCTGGAAAACACCGGGATCTTACCAAGACTCGCCATGGTCGCCGAGTGGTTTTCGAACCGGTTAAGGTACTGAAAACCTCAACCAAGCTTTGATACCAATTGAAGGACCGAAGCCGGCGACCAGAGGGGGGGGGTGAATGGGAGCCGATCAAAATTTCTTCCGAAATTGAAACCGTCGGCCTATATCCCGAAAATCACCCAAGCCCTCAAGCGTTCTGGCCAAAGTTTGGAATAGCTATGGAAAAGCTAAACCAACACAAAATGCCTCGAACGAGCGAGCGAAACCACGAAGCGAATCGGAAGCGAATCGGGAAAACTGCAAAACTGATCTGCCTGGACCGGTCTGACCGGTGCGCTGGACCGGTCTGACCGGTGCGCTGGACCGGTCTGACCGATATTGCCTACCTGTCTGACCGGTGGCACCCAGAAAACCCTCGAAAACTTAGATTCAAATGGTGAATGTCGACCAAACGACCACAAAAATCGATGAAACTTGGGGGATTGCTTTGCCTCTACCCCGTGAACATATCCCCAAAAGATCTCGTCCTAAAGATCAATGAATCGTGAGAATTATGGGGGAGATCAAAAGGGATTGGGGTTTTCTCAAGAACTCAAGAAATCGAATTCGAACACACGCCAGTGATTCCAGAGGGTTTAGGACAGAGTTAGAAGCATGGGAATCACAGCAAAGAACTCATGGACTCCTCGCAATCAAGTGCACCAAAAAATGAAATCGAAATTTCATCAAACAAGGCACAAAACGAGGAGATGGATTGATTCAAACCGCCCAGAGGGCACGAGGAGGTTAGGGCCTCCTTTCCCAATCAAATCCACAAGAGTTCTCACACAAACAACATTCAAATTTACCCTAAAGAGATGAACTGAGGAAGAGGAACACAGGGGCGGCGGCCTGGGGAAACAGAGAATTCACGGACACAGTACAAAAGCCGCCATTAACCTAACACAAGTGAAGGGGTATTTATACCCGCGGGACCGGTCAGACCGGTAGGCTGGACCGGTCAGACCGGTTGGTTAGACCGGTCAGACCGATGCCAGGGACCAGTCATACCGGTTGGCCTGCAGCACCCCCTGTACACGATCTCATCCGATGGCCGAGGTTCTTTTTTCGAAACGAAGTCTTCTCCGCGATGCCGCCGTCTTGATGAAGATCCAGTCCGCGGTTTTGGAGGGTCCGCGAAACCCGGGTAGGTGGCCGGTTTTGAGAAAACCGCCAAAACCTCACGCACGGGAAGATTCCCGCCTCCGCGCCGTGGCCCTAGACGCCGTTCCCGCCTCCGCGCCGTGGCCCTAGACGCCGTTCCCGCCCCGGCCTTCTGACGGCCCTAGACGCTGCCCGACGCCCGTCACCTCCTCGCCCGCAGCGAGGCCCTAGACGCCGTCGACGCCCGTCGCCTCCGTCGGTCCCGAGACCGACGCCCGTGCCTCCACGACTTGGCGTCTTCAACCGCCGTCTGCCTCCTTGGTTTTGTGGCGCAAACCAAGAAACCCGCCTTCCGTCGCCGCTTGCGCCCTCGATCCAGGAGTGGACGCTACAGCTGCCGCCCGGTCCGAGCTCCGGTCCCGGCTGCCCTTCACCGCCGTCCACCGCAAGGTCCATCGGCCACAGCACCTCCACGGCAGCTCCCCGTCGACACTCGATGCCCGTGTACTTGCAATCCAAAGACCAAGCGCACAATCACACCGCACGGTTGACAATTCACTCATCACAAGCAGAATAGAGTACTCTCGTTTCTCGTTTCTCACGATCACAACGCGGCCGTGCTGCCAGAGGCCCACGCAGGAGTACGTCGTCCCTAGGTCGATCCCGATGGCAGGACCATCGTCGTCGTCCTTGCCGGCCATCATCTTACTTCTACGACTACGACCTTCCCCCGCGACCATCAGGGCGAAGGTTCCCAGCTGCAGTTTCCTCCCGATGTCTTCCTGCACCTGGCGCAGCTCCCTGGCCATGTCGTCGGCCGACCAGAGACGACGGAGGAAGGTGGCGTGCTCCTGCTGGCAGTGGCACTCGTTGACGAGCTCGAGGGCCTTCTCCACACTCTCCGCCAGATCCTCCAGTGGGCCGCTCGCGGCCGGGTCCTTCATCGTCGTCTCCGTCGTCGGCGTGTGATCAAGCCGCTCCAGGAGAGCGCCGACTCGCGCCGCGCACCTCGCGACCTCGCGGCACTCCCTCTCGTTCTGCCTGACCGTCTCCACGGCCTCCTCGATCTTGAGCGCGACCTCCATGATCTTCCTCGCCACGCTGATGAATTCGATACCGTCGTCCATCTTGCCCGGCTGGCCCTTTGCGGCGTTCAGTCGTCACCAAGGTAATCTAACTTCAAGGCTATACATTCAAGGAAAACTAACGAAGCATCTATCAGTAAATCTAATAGTGAGATGCGGAGATGGATTGGGGAAATTAAACCATTATCGTCTTCTCTGCTTTTGTCCACAACAATCAGAGATGCACTGACCTTATGTTAGCCCCGGTACTGAAGATGGCTCTGTTTCCATCGGTGTTGGGGCTCGCCGGTCCACTCGGCCCAAGAAGGCGAACGCTAGGGTTTCCGGCCCAGAGTGGCTGTAGTGTGTGCGTGCGTGAGTTGCTTATATGTATTGCGTGAGAGGGGAAGAGGGGTATGAACAATCTTATAACAAACTCATTACGAACTCAAGCTGCCCTCCGTTCTTCCCCAATTCTGATTCCCTCTCTTCTAGCAGTTCCCAGTCTAATTCCCAGTTATCCGCTGCTAACATAGTGGTATCAGAGACACCGATCTGGATCCCCACGAAATTCATCACGAGCACTTCACCCGGTTTCGCAAGACCCGCGGAGCTATGGATCCTCATCTTCAGACAATCCTCGACGAGATCAAGGGTTTGTTCGCGTCCATGGTGGATCTCAAGACCTCCGTCACCGAGCGCATCGATGGCGTGGTGCACGCGCTCGATGATCGCTTCAAGCGCATCGAGGCGGCGGCCGGCGAGTTTGGCGATTGGAAGCCCAAGGTGGACGCTACCATCAACGACATGCGCATCGAGCTTGGCGCGATCCGCAAGACCGTCAATCGTGTCATCCTCGACTCCAACTCCTCGGCGGCGCCGGGTATCTTCGCTGCGCCTGCGCCGGTTGCGGCGTCTCCTTCCGCCGTTACCCCTGATGGCCCCAGTGGGCACCGCGTCGACACCAATTTCCGGGAGAATGCGCACGGGTCGGTGTACACCCACACGCATTCCCCGGGCAAGGGTACGTTTCCCGATCCATCCAAATCCTTTACTCCCCTGAATCCCCATCTGCGTTCCCCACCTTCTGCTCTGGTTGGTTCGAATTTTAGTGGCGGCTCCCAGTTTAGCAAGATCCCTAAGCTGCAGTGTCCTTCCTTTGATGGCGCGAATCCTAAACTCTGGATCCGTCGTGCTGAAGATTATTTTGAGCTCTCGCAAGTAGATTCGAACATTTGGATTAAGCTGTCTTCCATGTTTTTCACTGACTCTGCTGCCCGGTGGCTGCAGTCCATCGAGCCACGCCTATCGTCTTGTTCGTGGTCTAGTTTTTGTCAGATGATTTTGGATAGGTTTGGTAAGGATCACCATGAACTGCTAATTCGGCAGTTATTTCATATTATGAAGTTGACGACGGTAGCTGAATACATAGAACATTTTTCTGGGCTTGTTGATCAGTTAGCAGCCTATGAACATAAATCTGATCAGCTGTATTATACGACTCGTTTCGTTGATGGTCTGAAAAATGAAATCCGTCTCGCTGTCATCATTCAACGCCCTCCCAATCTGGATACTGCTTGCGTCCTCGCTCTTTTGCAGGAGGAGGTTTTGGATCGCAACAAGACCAGGGAAGTTCATCGCGGTGATTCTTCGTTTGCTGGTCGGGCATCAGCTAGGGGACCGCTGCCCTTGCCGTTGCCACCTCCGGGCGACAAGTTGCAGTTCCAGCATTCTCCTGAGAGCCATCGCCTTGGGGAGCCTAGCCGTGGCCGTCCTCCTGATGACAAGCTGTCAGCATTGCGTGCTTATCGGCGTGCCAAAGGCCTCTGCATCAAGTGTGCTGAGAAGTGGAGCAGGGATCATAAGTGTCCAGATTCTGTCCAATTGCATGTTATTCAGGAGCTTTATGATATGATTCAGTTTGGGGAGGAGGCTTCTGAAGAAGATTGTAGTGCTCAACAATCTGACCATTTGTTTCTCACACTGTCAGAAGCAGCTTTGACTAGTACTGATGCTCCCAAGACAATGCAGTTCAAAGGTTCCATTCAGGGTCAAGAGGTTCTTATCTTGATTGATTCTGGAAGCTCTAACACCTTTGTCAGTGCTGCAGTAGCCGAGAAGTTATCTGGTCTCTCCAATTGTCGCAGCCACTAGGTGTGTTGGTAGCAAATGGCAGTAAAATGCAGTGTGATCTCCAGTTGCTGGGTGGTCAGTTGTATGTACAAGGCTATCAGTTTACTACTGATATGAAAGTGATCCCTCTTTCACATTATGATCTTATTGTGGGAATGTATTGGCTAGAGTCCTTCAGTCCCATGAAAATTCACTGGAAGCATAAGTGGATGTCTATTACTTTTCAGGGAGCCTCAGCTATCTTGCAAGGGTTAGTGCCTGAATTACCTGCACACTCAGTGGTGGAAGTTTGTGCTGTGTTGGTCACAGATTCTTCTATACTCAATTTGTCTGTTCCTCCTGAGTTGTCCCAGCTGTTGCAAAAGTATGGTGATGTTTTTGATCCTCCTTCTGGATTACCTCCTTCGCTTGTGACCATGAGATTCCACTGATTGAAGGGGCCACTCCTGTCTTGGTCAGACCCTACAGATATCCTCCGGCCATCAAAGATGAGATTGAGAGGCAAATCATTCAGATGCTTCAGGAAGGCATTATCCAACATAGTACCAGTCCTTTCTCTTCTTCTGTTCTTTTGGTTAAGAAGAAAGACAAGTCTTGGCAATTCTGTGTTGACTTCAGGCACTTAAATGCAATTACTCTGAAATGTAAGTACCCTGTACCTCTCATTGATGACTTCCTGGATGAGTTGGGTAAAGCTAGCTGGTTCACTAGTTTGGACCTCACTGCTGGGTATCACCAAGTCAAGTTGAAGCCAGGTGAAGCTTACAAAACTGCCTTTCAAACCCACTCGGGGCATTATGAATTTCGAGTTATGGCCTTTGGATTGTCTGGGGCACCTGCCACATTTCAAAAAGCTATGAATTCTACATTAGCTCTCTTGTTAAGAAAATGTGTGTTAGTGTTTTTTGATGATATCCTGATTTACAGTAGTTCTTATGAGGAGCATTTGGAGCATATTCAGCAGGTCTTGCAGCTTCTTTAGAAGGACCAGTGGAAGGTTAAGCTGTCCAAATGTGCATTTGCCCAGCGACAAGTCACATACCTGGGACATGTCATTAGTGCCCAAGGTGTGGCTACTGACCCTAGTAAAGTTACAGCTGTGTTGAACTGGCCAGTCCCAGAAAATGTGAAGGAACTCCGAGGTTTCCTTGGTCTTGCTGGGTACTACAGGAAATTCATTAGGCATTTCGGCATTATTGCTAAGCCATTAACATAACTTCTCAAGAAAGGTGCTTTGTACATTTGGACTTCTGATCATCAAGTGGCTTTTCAAACTTTGCAGCAAGCTCTTAGCTCAGCCCCAGTGTTAGCACTTCCTGATTTTTCTATTCCCTTTTGTATTGAGACAGATGCCAGCGCCATTGGTATTGGAGCTGTGCTATTTCAAAAAGGTCACCCACTAGCTTACCTCAGTAAGGCACTAGGTCCCAAGTCCAGAGGTCTCTCCACCTATGAGAAAGAGTATATGGCTATTTTAGAAGCTGTCCATCAATGGAGACATTATCTGCAATATGGGGAGTTTATTATCTACACTGACTAGAAAAGTTTGGTGCAGTTGTCTGAACAAAGACTTCACACTACTTGGCAACAGAAGGTATTTACTAAACTGTTGGGCCTTCAGTATAAGATAGTGTATAAGAAGGGGGTAGATAACAAGGTGGCTGATGCCCTGTCCAGGAGATCTGTCCTTAACTCTGAGTGCTTCCTTATTTCTTCTGCAACTCCAGTTTGGCTAGAACAAGTAGTGGCTTCTTATGTGGCAGATGATCGTGCTCAGTCCTTGATTACTAAACTCTCCCTGGATCCTTCATCAGTACCCCATTACTCCTGGAGAGATGGTCTTTTAAGGTATAAGAATAGAATTTGGATTGGTCACGATATTAACCTGTACAACAAGTTGTTGGCAGCTATGCATTCCTCAGCTCTGGGTGGACATTCTGGGGTCCCAGTGACCTACAAAAGGATGAAACAATTGTTTGCTTGGCCAGGCATGAAGAAATTTGTTCACCAGTATGTTCAAGCATGTTTGACATGTCAGCAGGCCAAACCTGATAGGACCAAGCTTCCAAGCTTGCTGCAATCACTGCCTGTGCCTTCTATAGCATGGCAGGTAATATCTATGGATTTTGTGGAGGGATTGCCAAAGTCTGGTGGTTATGATTGCATTTTGGTAGTTGTGGATCTGTTTTCTAAGTATGCTCATTTTTTACCTCTCAAACATCCCTTCACGGCTATATCTGTTGCCAAGCTTTTTCATCACCAAGTGTACAGACTGCATGGCCTTCCTGCCTCTATAGTTTCTGATCGTGATAGAGTTTTCACCAGCAAGCTTTGGCGTGAGCTATTTCGTCTGGCTGATGTGCAATTGAGCATGAGCTCGGCTTATCACCCTCAGTCGGATGGTCAGACCGAACGGGTCAATCAATGCCTCGAGACATTTTTACGTTGTTTTATCCATGCATGTCCTTCCTCCTGGAGCCAGTGGATTTCTCTGGCGGAATTCTGGTATAACACCAGCGAGCACTCGGCTACTGGTCGCTCTCCTTTTGTGATCTTGTATGGCCATGAGCCCAGGCATTTTGGAATCACACCTGTTATGGCAGTGGATTCTGTTCCTTTGTCTGTCTGGTTGAGTGAACGGCGGCTGATGTCTGATCTGGTCCATCAGCATTTGCTGCGTGCCAAAGCTCGTATGAAGCGTCAGTCCGACAAGAACAGATCTGAACGGGTTTTCCAAGAAGGTGATTGGGTTTTCCTGAAAGCACAACCATATGTGCAATCTTCCTTGGCCGCCCGTGCCAACCAGAAATTAGCATTCAAGTTTTTTGGCCCATACAAGGTGATTTTCAGAATAGGGTCTGTCGCTTACAAGCTGCAACTGCCGGGCTCCTCCTTGGTCCATCCCATTTTCCATGTGTCTCAGCTGAAGAAAATGGTAGGCGATCATCATCAGGTGACAGAAGACCTTCCAGATGTTCTGTTTTAGTGGAGTATTCCTGAAGCTATATTGCAGCGTCGTTCCGTCATGCATGGGGTGCGTCCTGTCTCCCAACTGTTGATCAAATGGTCTAATGTTCCAGCGTCACTTGCTACTTGGGAGGATGCTACAGCTCTGCGTCAGCAATTTCCTAATGCCGCTGTTTGGGGACAACCAGCACGCCAAGAAGGGGGGAGTGTTAGCCCCAGTACTGAAGATGGCTCTGTTTCCATCGGTGTTGGGCCTCGCCGGTCCACTCGGCCCAAGAAGGCGAACGCTAGGGTTTCCAGCCCAGAGTGGCTGTAGTGTGTGCGTGCGTGAGTTGCTTATATGTATTGCGTGAGAGAGGGGACGAGGGGTATGAACAATCTTGTAACAAACTCATTACGAACTCAAGCTGCCCTCCGTTCTTCCCCAATTCCGATTCCCTCTCTTCTAGCTGTTCCCAGTCTAATTCCCAATTATCCGCTGCTAACACCTTATTGACGTTTTGCCTTCCAAACTCTTCCTCTTCCAAGCCGGCAGCGGTACCTATGCAAATAGAAATAGTCACCCGTTTCTGGGCCCGGGAGGATGGGCTCATATCCTGGGCAGATGGAAAAGTGTATTGGGCCTAATGCGTCCGGTCCAAGATGGCAACAGGCGAACAGTTTTGGAGAACGGCCAGTCTTAAAAATTTTGGTAAAATTTATTTTTGCAGGGACACGGTCGCAGCATGCCTGCACACGAAATTTAGTTGCAACAAGGGCTTCGAATTTTTCTCAAAAATGGCGACACGTGGTACAATGCAAAAGAGTCCTCATGCCTGAATCTTGCTGCATGTTACATTTCATCTTGCTGCGCTGCTTCGTGATTGCATCTAGAAGATTATCTTCGTCCTTCAGGAAGGAGGAACTCATTTTGAGAATATAGTTTGAATCCTCGCAAATTTAGCTGCTCAGTTTCTCAAGTACTTTTACCCCCCAAAAATATCGTTTTCACTCGACCATTTGTTTCTGGGATGTCTGCAGATCATCTGAAATATTTGCAAGTCAATCATCTGAAGATTATTATTTAGCGTTCCAATAGCACAAGAGGATGCCGAGTATTCATATTTTCATACCGATGGTCGATGGATAAGTAGACTTCAACATACATTAAATCAGAATTCGGCACAAACTAGTTTGAATCAAACAACAGATATGGAATAGAAAACTAGGTGCTGACCACCTTCTGAATTGACCGCTTCGTTCTGAATACAAAACAACACATTCCATACAGATCCTAAAGTGACCGGCATTTAATAACACTGAATTACGGCCGCTAGACCGACTAGCTAGCCGGCTCAGTAGCGCCCCCTGCCTGCCGGCCGGGTTCAATCCTCTCTGGGGGCGGACTTTTCCCCTTGTGAGATTGGCTAGGATTTTTTCGCGGCCGGAAAAGCCGTTGTCGCTTCATCTTAATGAAATACGGTGGGGGCGTTTCAACCCCCTCCCCCCCCCCCCCCCCCCCCCCCCTATAGCCATGGACTGCGCCTTCTGTTTCACTGGCTAGCCTAGTAGGGACGTCAGGCAAGATGATACTCTGGCATTTCCGACATGGTCGGCCTGTCTGCCCAATCCGGTTGAACACACAGCAGTGCTATATGCATGCATCGCAGTATCTCGTTTATTTGAGGATCGTTGCGTAGTGATGCGTCTATCAGCTCCATTGCTCTTCGTCTATCAGCTCCATTGCTCTTCCCGACGACCATAATTCCCAAGCCTGCGAGAAAGCGCTCACCTCAATTAAAAAGGAAAACCGAGCAGTATATATAGTAGTACTGATAAAATTACCGGGCACAAATAAAGAATGTATATGAACAGGTGTTGACTGGTACTATTGAGTATTGATTACATGTACCAAGATGGGTTTCAAATATGTGTACTTACATGCCCAACCAAACTTCTTCCTGTGTCGAATTCCATAAGAGGATCATGTGCAGTCATAATCACAAGAGAAGTGGCACCGAAGCCATACACGTCAGATTTGGTTGAGATCCTTTGTATCTCGACTAATAAAGGATCAATGTAACCCCTGCAACAGTGCACAACAAAAATGGTTCACAACATTTATGAACAAGGTCGTAATAATGTCATGATGGATTACTACAAGGAGATGTATGTACTCTTACGGAGTCCCTGATATGGCATCTATCTCTTTCTCGTCTTCTTCTGATTCTAAGACTTCAACCAGGCCAAAATCACTAATCCTAGGATTCATGTCACAATCCAACAGAATATTGCCTGGTTTTAGGTCCCCATGAACCAAGCTGCCTAGTCGGGAGTGATGGTGCAGATAAGCAGCTCCTTGGGCAATACCTTCAATTATCCGACAACGTAAAGGCCAGGAGAGGAAAACACCAGCTTTCAGCCCTGCAATAATGACAGCACTTGGAAAGGCAATTAATTAAGAATGAACTGCAAATAGTTTCGGTGACGTACCTTGAATTATTTTGTCTCAACTTTTTGGCATATATTCATATACTAAAATCCTTTCGTTGCCTTCAGTGCAACATCCCAGAAGTTTGATGACATTTGCATGCTGAAGTTTTGGGATAATTTGAAGCTCATTTTCAAATTGGACATCACTTTGTATACTTTCAGGAAATACACGTCGTTTCTTTATTGCAACATGAACCCCATTTGCCAATACACCCTGAAAATAAGGAAAAACAAGTCTAAGTGCGATCAATCCCATGACCACCTGGTAAACTCTACCATGACCACCATGCACTGAGAACATTTGTTAAACTAAAATGGGAGGCGAGGAAACTCTTCATTCAACGCGAGTATAGAACAAACCCATTTTATAAGAAGAAGAATCAAGTAAAGTACCTTGTAAACTGGACCAAAACTACCTTCTCCAATCTTATTCTGATATGAAAAATTATTCGTAGATGCAGCTAACTGGGAGAACTTGAAAATTGTAAAACCTCCTGGGACAGAGCATGGAAATAGAAAACCATCACTACTATGAAAAAGATTTTTATTGTATCACTACAAAAAATAAAAAAAGTGAAACTTCTACAGCATGATTATTATGAACTATATAGATACAGAAAAAGTATGACAAATATATTTTATTGTATATAAAGGTTAAGATTGTAGAAACCTCAAAGTATGACTTGAGTTGCTTGAGATACTATATAGTCATAGCCATGTGTAGGGAACAATTAGTAAATGATCTTGTGATCCTAAATAGTCTTAAATGAATAATATATAAAGTATAAAATTTTAGATCTTACCACTATAATTTTCATATGGAACTACTCTACATCCGACGTTATTTAAAAAAAACAAAACTTTAAGATTTCAAAATTAGAGAACTTATAATACTTCTTTGGACCACTACATGACCTTAAATGAAGAAGTTATCAACTACAAAGTTTAGATCTCGTCAACCTCTATAATTTTGGTATAAAGTTTAATTTCATCTGAGATCATCTGAAAAAGTTATGAATTTTTCTTTTGTGTGAGATCATTTGTAGGGGCAGGTCAAGCCATCACCGGACCCGCCCCTGAAAATCATTTTGAGGGGCAAGTGACGCCAACACCTTCCCCTACAAATACTGGCAATTTTCAAGGGTGGGGATGGCGTCACCAGCTCATGAAAATGGGTGATGGTGTTACCCACCCCTAAAAATGGTAGCCATTTTTAAGGGCGGGTGACGCCTTCACTCGCCTCTAAAAATGCATTTTCAGAGGCGAATGAATGGTTATAGTACCCGATTCATTTGTAGGAGTGGGTTATCTGGGACGCCCCTAGAAAAAAATGGGGCGCCCCTACAAATCGTTTTTGTAGTAGTGCATTTTTTGTTCTTTGTATCTAGTGTTACAATAATTCTAAGCTTCTTTTACTTTGGGTTATGTTCATTTATAGCACTCGGTTAACATATTGTCTCCCTTTTGGCAATGGATAATCTTTGAACCATGTTTCATGAAAGATCCCATTCACAGAAAGGAAACTCAAAGTGTAAAGAAAATAAGATTGAAACCCAGTGATGGATGTAGAAGAAACCTAATTGTGCATGTCCAATGAGTTGACGGATGAATTGAGATGTTGATGGATCCCTGTGACGCCATTGAACAAGCCTCCTAAACCAATGCTTCCAAGTTGGCGACACTACAATGTTCCCATTGCCTACAAATAACTTATTTACAATCATACATTGATGCTAGAAATTGTATGTACATATGAGATTGAATTAAAACATACGCATGAAATAATTATTTCAATTCTCACTGTCAATGGGAATCAAATTAATTTGCAGGCTTAACAGTTTTACAGAAATAATAAATATTATATGATTTCATCTTGGGAAGAATTCCATTTTATTTTGGCCTTGAACTCTCATGAGAGTCCGATCTTTTGGCCCCCAAACTCAAATACCAGAAAACTTTGGGCCTCCAACTCTTCAAATAGGGTGTCTTTTGCCGTTCAATTGTTTTGAAGTTGTTCCTTGCTTACTAGCAATGGTTTCACCATGTAGGACGAGTTTTTAAAATGCATATCAGTCCAATCCTACATGGTATTGAGACTTGCTATTGACATAGTGAAATCATGACCAAGTTAGCAAAAAAATACCTTCAAGATAGCATAAGGTGTCAAAAATAGCTGATTTATTTTGAATAATTAAAGTCCAAAATTGTCTGGTATTTGGGATTGATAGACAAAATAAACTCTTGTAATAATTTAAGGGTCCGAAATGGTCCTTTTCTTTTTTTTTACTTTCCATATATATCATTCACTAGCATCATCAAAGTAATTACCATCCTGTTGTTGATCTTCCACTGTAAATGGCTCCATTTCCGCTCGAACTTCTACTGATTTAATGTCATTGTCATTAGATGCGCTTTCTTGGGTCCTGAAAATTGTCATTTATCGCACTTTTAAATGTTAAAAACTTAGAAACTGTTGGCAAGATGAAGTAATTTGGCAATGTGCAGCTAATTAATTACAATTATCAAGATACAAAAAGAACTGTGGTCATAAAGAGCCCAAAACACTTGTACAAGAAATTTAGGACTCGTGATATGAGGCGTTCTAATGCACGTCTATTTTTTTGCTATTATGTAACCAATCCAATGTTGATGGAAAAAGGCTGAAGTTTGACAGAACCTAATTGCTCTAAAACAGTCTTTAAATAAAGGACTCTGAGGTAGTGAGCGAGATAATGGAATATAATGGTCCACAACTGTCACTAGACCAATAATAGAGGGGATTGGCACATGGGTCTTGTTCCTCTTCCACCATGTGTTCGTCCTATCATGTGCAAGTGAGTTTATAAGGTTAACTTGTTTTGATATAGTTCCATTATCTGCTATAGGCTCATCTTGGCACATGATTTCCAATAGGAGCATAGTCATGACGACCTTATTTCCTATGGCGCATATATGACCATTGTTTCCACTCTTCTATAATTATTTGGGCTCTATTTGTGATAGTGTTTCATCTCTCGACTTGATGTAAAAGAACGTGCTTGTTGATGATGGTAAACTACATGAGGTCAATATGCAGCCACAACAACAGTATTTTTTTCTGAAGGGTATGGTTTGGTATCTTCACTGCTCCCCTTTATATTATGGGATTAATCAAGTCTTGGTTTCACCACTTTTACTTCTATCGTCACTACTATATTGGTTTCTCTGCCAGCATACTCTTGATCCTCACACGGTCATACTACTCTTCTCACTCTTTTTCTTAATACAATATGCATGAACAATTCCATATGTGTGATCTTGGTCCTATTCATTACTTCATGCACATGTATTCCCCGTAGTGGTAGAGTTCTACAATGACTACAAGTGATGTTCATTAAAAAAACAAATAACGTGTTGCATGCAGAAGTACAATATGCTCTATATGTGAAAATGAGCCAAGATTGAGTAACTCACCCTTTATCTGAACCATCAGGTTCAAGTTGCTCAATGAGGACCCCTCTTTTCAGACAAGTTTGCATGACTTCCTTTGGTATGATGCTCAGTGAGCCAAAGTGCTCTGACATGAGGCTCATAGTAGGTAAACCCCATTTATTATTTTTTTGCTGACAACTATACAATGGCATGAGGTGATCAAGATAATTCCAACCATGCTTGACCGAATCCACATTAGGCCTATCCCATATGAGGTGCACCGGAAGTGTTGTTTGATTCATATGAAATTCCATACCTGCAAAACAACCCCATAAGACAAATCATTTGTTTTATATACTATAAAGATTTCTCTATTAGGTTCCTTGTAAAAAAGATTGCTCAATTAATTAAGTAAAAGTTGTGGCACTTAAGGGAATGTAAGAAGAAAAAATTAGAAAAGTGGTTAAAGCACATGCTACTACCTCACAAAAAAAGTCAACAAAAATATTAAATAAACTGATGGAGTTTCCCATGCAAATATAGGTTTTCATTTTTAATACAACATATTCACTTTGCTAAAAGCGTGACTTTACCTGCACTTCTCCTACAATTCCTTTAATTTATATAAACAAATGCTTATAAACTGTGATATTAATTTGGACTATAAAATTAATCAGCGTACATGTTCCTCAACACACACAGGTGTGCGTGGGGCCCAGTATCTTGTTTTATTTAGTTGTACATAGATTATAAAGTCAACCTAAATATAAACTGGAACAATGCGTTTACATCTCCAATTTTCCAAGTTTGTTATAATTCACTCAGGTTATAAGTTGCACGTGATTCCGTTTCCTATTTTCAATGTTTGTTATCTTTGCAAAATGAAGTAAAAATCCTCATAAATAACCAGCTGAACCCACCATTGTCAGAACTGCACAAAAGGTTGTTGTCCATAGCATTCAGGCCCACAAAGTGATCACTCACCAACAGTTCATCTACAGCTAAACAATATTGCACAAGGTCAAGGTAAAATAAACCTATATAGACAGGACAAGGTAAAATAAACAAATGTATGCAAAAGAATAGTAAAGCTAGGCGAACTATTAACATGCATTGATTGAGGTAAAATAGACAAATGTACGCATAAACTATCTATGTGTTTCTGTTGATCTGAGACTGATATTTCTCCAAACTTGAATGTTACCATAAAAACACTCATATTTCTCATAAGCAGGTGGGCTATATATTTGCTTATGATATGATATTTGCAAGTTCATATGACTTGAGGTGGTTGATCTCTATATGTGTGCGGTGATATTATTTGCTATTATGTATATGTGTGTGTGTGTGAGGAGGGCTAACAGCTAGTATGCAAGTTAATGCATGCCTGGTTTCACTGTGATCCTAGGCAGATATGTAACCAAATCATCTAAGATTATTAGGCCAGTCACTATGAAAGTTTTATAGGAGTTTCATAGGCATTAATTTTTTTGTCACATCAGTAAATTTGCTGACATGGCAGGATCATTATCCATGACACTCATCCGGCTCAGTCACTACTAGAAAACCCCCCTTAGATACGTTGTAGTAGTAACGCTGGTTCAAAGCGTCTCTACGTCGGCTCGTAAATACGTTTTATGAATTATTTTCAAAAATGTGTCATATTGTCACGATATTAAACACGCTTATAGTGTCAATAGTCGTGTAAATACATTTCTTAACATGCTATTTGAAATCGTCTCAAAATGACACGGAGTTAGACACACTTCTAAACATCGTTAACCTACAGACACATTATATATGAAGCATATCAGACATTTAACTATATCTATGTAAAGACATTTTTTTGACATAATTGTAAATTTGTATCAAATTTATATAAATTTAGACATGTTTTCAAATGTGAGTATCATGTAGACACATCGTAAAGCGTATCAAACAATTATCCATAGGAACGTAATGATGCTTTTTGGATGCAAGATTGAAAACATCTCAAAGTGATACTCAATCGAAAGAAGAGGATGAGAAAGATTTATACACGATTGAAAGTGTAATGAAACTATGCACTGAGACTGGCTAGTTTTATGGATGATGATTCAGATAATAGAGAAAAGTCAAATATCTTGAACTGTAGGATAAAAAGTATTACATATAGTTCTTTAACCTTCTATTCTTATTTGGTCATGGATAGGGTGGGATAGGGATAAAATAGCCTAGGGGTGTTGAAGAAATCCTAGCCCTCAGTTATATTCAATAAACTGTCAAATTTATCTCACCCCAGTTCTATATCCCTACTATGTTATATAGTGCCTTCTTACAACTGACACACGGTCCTAGAAGATTTAGAAGCTTTCTAAGATAAGGGGTTCTAAAACATTTGTGATGATGTTTATACTGGTGGGTGGAATACAAAGGGAAGTAAATTAAAGCCAATCCTCTAGGGTCATTAGATCTTATATCTTCACTCTAACATGTGTTTGTGTCGATGGGCAATGGTAATAGTGAATTATCCTTGAAAAGATTATATGCAATAATGGATGTCTTGATTGGTGTCTTCCGAGCATATCTTTAGAAGTTGTCATAATCTACATATATTTCTATCAATATGATTCATGAGGATGGGCATTTTACTCAAAGTCTTTATTAGTATGTCTAAACTGTAGAAATCAGAGAATTTAAATTTTTATTTAACTATTAATTTAACAAAATATAATTTTAACACTAACATGTTGTACGATAAAGAGAAAAATGAACATTAGAAATCAGAAAACATAAAATCAGCATATATAGTTTATCAGACATGGCTATAAGCGCATAATTTATTAAAGCATATTAGAGCAATCATGATATTTTTTCCAACCTGTTTGAGAAATATAACAGGTAAATAGAAGGGCCAAACTTTTCAAGTTGTATCTGTTCAAATCATAGAAAATAAGGGAGATAACTTACATAGATACTCACTCAACCTATCACTTGTAGGAATCGAAATAGTATCATCACTCAGTGAAAGTGCCATACTGGTACGGTTGTTCGCATGTTGGATCATGACTGGCCTATGAAGACCTTCATATTGAGGTAATGGCCCCTGTTGCTCTTGCTGGACAAAAATAAAAAACAGGTGCCAAATATAAATTAGTGCAACGCACTGTGGAGTGAAAGTAAAATAAAGCCATGGATCCACCTTCTTAATGCTTAAGTTGTGTGCACTCCACATATCTAAGTCAATCATGGTTTAGTTTTTCTATTACTTACACTGGTACATGCTTCGCTTGGTAGTATAGCTCTGTTTCCTAAAAATGGAGGCTGTGGCTGTCCTCCAATTATATCAACCAGTCCTAAAAATAAGGAGTAATAAGCATCATGATCTTTATATCATTAAAAAAACAGGGGATACAAAAGAAGGCCCATTTATGGCCAGACAGCTAAGGGTGCGACGATGCAGATCACCTAGGGTATCAAGCAGTACACATCATTAATATAATGGATTAATGGTCACTGATTCTGAAGTATACTTTTATATATCCATACTTATATGTATGCTAATGTAGAGCATAGGAGTACATGATACATATCCTTGCACTCTCTTAAAAGGAAGACAAGGCGATGAAACAAAAGGAGGTTCAAGTGTTAACTGATTCCCTTGCCTTGAGTTATATCTGTCCATTGTTGGTTCTGCATGTTAGGCATCGAACCATTTTGATCTTGATAACCATCATAGACACCTATGAAAGTGTTACTAGTTAGAAACGCAACTGAAACTTGTATCCTAGAAAAATTTTACCAAACTAGAGAATTTTTACAATGGTTAAAAAATAAGAGTCATCCATTTGATAGAATCGTACGGTGCTCAAGTGGCAGGAAGTACTTGAAAATACCTAGACTAAAGTATCTTGTGGTACAAAAATATGGGACCAAGTACCAAAAAGAGTGGGACACAATGCCCTTAACTCTACTAATTAGATTTTTTTTTTGAAATACCTTCCATAGATCAACGGCTACGAAAAATTCAAGCGAAAAGTACCTAAAAGTACCCTCTGGTACTTTACAATCATTGTAACATAGATCCCAAAGCTAAGTGCATGAAACAATCAGCTAGCTCACTGAAAAAATAATGTTCATATAATAAAAATGTCTGGTAATGTATCAAAGCACATGAAGGGTGGGGCATATATTCCATCGTAACAAATGAGATTTCATTTCAAAAATGACAAATTTTTGTACATTCCTATTTTATTTTATTCTATAGAATGTGCCCCATCAAACATTCCAGATATTGAACAACATTATGATTAAACTAATATATTAAAATTTGATTTTGTCATGAGAAAATATTATAGTTACTTTTTAGATTCACTATCATGAAACTGAATTTGGTGGAGAATAAAAATATATTTTTATGTAAAACTGAAAAGTAGATTTGTAAAATTAGATGACAAGTAGCTGTGTGGAGTTCATATATTCTAATAATGTGAAACTGAAAAGGTACCAATAAATAAAAGACCACAAAGAAGTTAAAAAAAAGTTTCAGATAGAGAAACTGAGAACGTATAGCATAACCTGAGGAAGAATAGGTACTTACTTTGTCTGGTTGGCCTGCTTTCACGTAATTTAAATTGTCTGTTTGGCCTATCATGGCCCCGCACAAAGAAAGGATTTGACAATCCTTCTAGAACTCGTTCTTCCGTTGGTGACACTACCATCACCCCAAGCCTAACCTTCTTGTTACTGGAGTTACTGAATATTGTAGAACCACTGTGACATTTGACCCCATGAATAAGGTTAATTCGGTTGTTACTCACTACTGATTTTACTGACTGGTCCACATCTCCTGTTGCTGAATTTCCTTGTCGTGCTTTCTTTATGTTGCTCACGAAATCCTCTCTGGACCAATTGTATAGATTGTCATGTTGATTGAAGTCAGCATTAACAACAACCAACTCAACTGTTGCAGAAGCAAGGGGTCCATTTTCTACAGTTTGACCATTATTACAATCAACTAGAGCTACACTTATTTCTAGGCTTTGGCCCTTTTCAATTTTGTCAATCACCCCAGATGTGAATTCCAGTCGATATCTTGGTGGTTGCACTTGATTCTGTTGTGACCTGCAAACGAAAAAATAATTGTGTAACTTATAAAGCAACAGAGCGAAGCTAGTAGATAGATGGTATCAGTGGCGGACCCAGGATTTGAATCTAGAGTATGCCTAGGTAAAACTTCAAAATACAATATGGTACAATTCAGTATACAATTAGGTAATATAACTACATGAATTTTCAAATAATTATGGGTAGTAAAGGAAATCAACTAATAAAGAAAAAATTGCTCAAATTTTGGGTAGTCCTAGGCCTGTATGGCCTACCCACTGGGTCCGCCACTGGATGGTATGTAGTATACATTAACAAATTCTAATAATATCTTCACTTATTCACTCCTAGCACTGCCATAAAAATAAATGATATAATCGTCGGTAGCAAACAACACCTCAAAGCAGCAGAATCATCACCACTTGTGCCCTTCATATGAAGCTCCAATAGTTTACATAGATCATTGTGACTTTCAGTAAGCTTCTCCAATTTTTTATTTTGATCATTGTGACTTTCAGTAAGCTTCTCCAACATTTTGTGTAATTCATTACTGTTTTCAGCAAAATGATATGATTGTTTGCGCATCACCTCCTTGAGCTTTGTCAGTATGCTTATGACTTTTCTGCCCTGTGCGCAAGTTAACTGTTAGTACCATTATTGTGGTATAATGGATAAAATAATTCTATAATGGAAAATTAATGGTAAAAGATTGAAACATGATGCCCTCTGTTTCAAGTTTCATATTTCATTACGGGATTCATATTTTCAGAACATATTGGAGCACAAAACTTCAATTTGTCACATGATCAAATGTATCATAGGATATTTCAAAAATACTAAGTGGTTTAGTCCAAACTGTTAGAGATTGCAGCTAAGGTCCCGGACTGTTGTTTACTACTAACCATTTTGTGAATATTTGGTTTCTATGCTTTAGTTACCTTTTTGAAAAGAACTATGCTTTAGTTATCACCTTCTAAGTCACAGTTGTAGTATTTTACTGTCCACCTGCAAACGGAGCGGATCAGAGTGCCCTGCACGCGGCCCGCTGCACGGTTTGAACAAAAGCAGGATCACGGGTCGACCCACCCCTTGTTCTCATCTTCGGATGTGTTTAGTTGGTGAAAAAATTTGAATTTTGGTACTATAGCACATTTCGCTGTTACTTGACAAATAATGTCCAATCATGAACTAATTAGCCTTAAAAGATTCATCTCGTGATAATCAGTTAGACTGCGTAATTAGTTATTTTTTCAACTCCATTTAATACTCCATATATGTGTCAAAAGATTTGATGTGACAGGTATTGTAGAAAATTTTGAGGAACTAAACAGGGTCACAGAATAATGCACGGGCTCCCCAGGCCAAACCTGCCCAGCGCCCGGCACCATGCTGCTCTGCAAAACTGTCGCACACTCGCACACTTGCACGTCGGCACGCGAGGTACAGCGGTGATGTGACAGGGGTCGACCCTGGGGTCTCTAGGAGTCAACATGGTCACGACCCTGCTGCTCCACTCTGTTTTGGAATCGACCCGCTTCAGATTGATTCAAGATCGACCCGCTTCAGATTGATTCAAGAAGCAGAGCAATTTTGTAAGAGGGTCGACCCGAACCCCTTGCAGTCTGATTTTACTGCATGCCTCTATTCGTATGCTAATCCAATTCAACGCCATGGAATTTGGCCATAGATTTTTCCAAAATTCCTTCAGTGCCACAGCTTCAAAATCTTATCCTCTCAATATAATGCCAATTCCGTCTATATAAGGTGTTATGTTATTGTTAAGTAGCCATGAAAAAGACACATATGCCTGTCTAATGGAACGAAGTAAATTTTGGTTTTCCCCTTTACTACCATATATAGTACCATTGCATGATCAACATAGACACAACAGATAAAATGAAACAAATGACATACTCCCTCCGTCCTAAAAAATAAGTCATCTTAAAAGTTATAGGACAAATTAACAAGAAGTTAAAATGATCATGTTTGTCCCTATTTATTATCAATATTTTGGCACTAATTGATTCTTGTATGTGCAGGCACTTTTTAGATACAATAAGATGACTTATTTTTTAAGATAAATTTCTCAAATTTTAAATTTTAGAATGGCTTGTTTTCTGGAGCAGTAAATAATAAAAATTTTGGACTGGGATGAAGTGCAATGGGCTGGGCTGGAGACTGCAGTACATGCATACACAATGAGAGTCAGAGTTGGACTGGGATGGAGTGCAATGGGCTGGGATGGCAATGGCCCAAATGAAGTTTGGAGCTCAAGCTTTTTTTTTTGAAATTGGGTTTTACTATATATTTTGAAAAATGCTAGCCCTCCAAATTATGAACTCCAGTAGTGCAAAATCATGCGGTTTCTTGAGCAGATTATAGCCAACAGGCACATCGAGATGCATGTCATAACTACGCAAATTTATCTCCACCAAGAACTTAATTAGCATATATATAGGAAGTACCTCTTTTATTCCCACAGTTACTGTTCCTCGAGGTGCTAATGACGATGAGGCAGGATCCTCCGGTGCAGCACGAGCCCCTGCTCCTCCAGTCTCCACTGCTCAGGTCACTCAGCCCGATGCACTTGCTGCCATTCTTACTCGGCTATCAGATTAGCAGGACAGATTTGCTGCAGCTCAGCTGAGCATGCAGGCCGAGCAGGCTCGTCAGTAGGAGGCCCAGACACTTGTTCTTGAGGGCATTCGGCAGCAGCAGGAGGCCATGAGGCTACAGCTACAGCAGCAGTCCCAGATACAGCAGCAGATGTTCACATTCTTCTCGGGATGCTTCGGTCAGCTGTATCGTCACACTGGACTGCCTGAGCCTCAGCTCCCTACACCCCAGCAGCTCCAGTTCGACCCTACTGCTCCCGCTTCTCCTGTTGGCGGATTTGTGCAGACACCCTTGTCATCTTTCCCGATGTCACCACTTCTTCAGACCGGGTTGTTTGCCAGTCCTGTTCCTACTGCTGCTCCGGTTCCTGCTCCTCAGCCTAGTGTTTGGACTGCCGAGCAGCGTGCAGAGTTTCATAGACAGCAGCAGATCCTACACCAGCTCCAGCACCCCTCGGCTCACTCACTCACGTTCGAGTCACCTTCACAGCCTGAGGTGCTCCGTCCGTCCGTCGCGCGCCCCACTCAGCCAGACCTGACTCTCGTCACGTCTGCTCCTCCGACGGACTCCACGGTCGTCGCCGCGCCAGCTTCTACCGCTACTCCAGCTACTTCTGCTGCTCCGACGACTCCGGTCGAGCAGAAGTCTTCTTCGGTCGACGACGACTGGACGGACGACGATGCCGACGACTCCGCCGCTCAGTTTTCCACTGGACCCAGCAGGAAGACCCCGCCTTCTCCAGCTCAGGATTAGATCGCCTTTCTTTTTGGTGCTTTGTTGCCAAAAAGGGAGATAGATAGGGGGAATAGAGATAGGGGGAGCTTGGTGGTTTGTGGCGTGATTGGATCTTCATGGACCTTGTGCATGGACATGTTATTTGGATATTGTGTATGCTCTGTGTTGACATGTCCCTATATGTGCTTTAGTTTCAAGTAATGCATGCTTGTTTATCGCTCTCAATTTCATATCTTGTGTATCTCTACTTTGTGTTGTCATCAATCACCAAAAAGGGGGAGATTGAAGTGCATCTAGGCCGATAGATGTAAATAGTAAGTTTCGGTGATTAATGATAACCATATGCGACTAACGTGTATTTTGAAGGAAAAATTATTGTCTAATTTCGTCTCATATGAAATATGAAAAGAGACCCCTCATTTCGGAACAATCATGCGTGCCAAGAACTCAATTTCAAAGATTAAGGACCTTTCTAGTCTCAAGTGTCACAAGGAGATGAAGGACACTTGATTTAGATAGGGTTTATAGTTTTAGTTCTTGACCGTACTATTAAGAGGGGTTCATGAGTTAGTAGCTTGATCAAAATTGAGTTGGCCTTAGAAATCTTGCACACTCGCTCAAAAACAGCTCAAGATGGTCAGTAGAAGTTAACACAACACTTGGAAGAAAGAACAATCGAAGTTACTTTGAAATCCAAGTCAATCCAGCTGAAAACCAGAAAAAACAGCAGCACCGGTTGAACCGGTGCCCTAGCATCGGAGCATCCGATGCTTGGCGGAAGGACCGATGCCCTATCGGTCTATCTTCTCTGGATGAAGGCACAAATCAAGTCTAGCACCGGTTGAACCGATGGTCAGAAAAGTAAGCACCGGTGCAATGGAAGTTCTTTGTTCCAGAGAGCATGTTTTGGTGGACTTCAACTTCTCTTCAGCACCGGTTGAACCGACGCTTCGGAATCAAAGCACCGGTGCATTGAACGTCCTATGTTCCAGAGAGCTTGTTTGAATTAATCAGTGAACCTCTTCAGCACCGGTTGAACCGATGTCCCTACGGAGCATGCACCGGTGCATTAAAGCAAGCCTGGACACTGTGTCAGAACTCTAACGGCTATAATTTGGACACAGAGAGACCGGTTGAACCGACGCCTCAAAACAGACACCCATCGGTTCTTCCGGTGCTCATGGTTTTTCTGCAGTGGACATCCAACGGCTATGTAACTTCTTCCACTCTATATAAGGGCACCCCATGGCTCATTTCAGTTGCCTTTGACACCCTGAATACTTGAGGCCACCCTTGAGAAGAAGAGAAAGTGCTTTGAGCAAACAAGAGAAGATCTAACACTTTGTTTGTGCTCCAACCTTGAAAAATCCATCCTTTCCAAGTGTAGCAAGTGTGCTTGAGCTAGGGCCAACTGAGTGTAGGTCAAGTGAAGGCTTAGGAGCTTGTTACTCTTGGTGTTTGACGGTACCTAGCCGGTCTTGGTGATCGGGAGGTTCTTGGTGAGCTCTTGGTGTTTGTGGGAGCCCCAAGACAAGAAGATTGTACACGGTGTGAAGCTCGCCGTTCCGGAGATGGAGAAAGAGCATTCTTAGTGATCACTTGCTCCTTGGTGAAGCAAGGGAGCTATACCCTTGTGTGGGTGCTCCAACGTGGATTAGGGGGGAGCGTCAACTCCTCGATACCACGGGAAAAAAATCCGGTTGTCTCGTGTCTCTTACTTTTATTTCAAGCAATTAAATCCTTTTGTTGTTACTCTTATCTTTGATTGCTTGTAGTTTGACTAGGACAACTTGCATGGTAGTGTGATCGGTTGCTTAGGTTTTGTTCTTGCTAGTGTGATATCCTTTAAGCAATATGATCATGATAGTGTGGTTACCTACCTAAGGACCTTGTGCTAGTATGTTCTAGTGACTAGGTTTCAAATTTATAGATTGGGCAATACTAGTTTAGGTTAAGGACTAGTTAGAAATTTGAAAAAGTCCCAATTCAACCCCCCTTCTTGGGCCACGTTCCTTACAGTTGTTATCACAGGCCCGTCTCTTCTCGAGACGAACGAACTAGTTAACTGTATCAGACATTCAGACATTGGTCGATCCAGTTTCAATGAATCTATTATAAATAGAGCCAGGGGCGGAACCAGGATTGAGACGAACCCCGGGCCAAGTTTTAAGTATAGACGTCCACAAACTCACAATTCAAAAGATACATGAAAATATATACGGAAAGATAGATAATATACATGAAAAATTTGGGCCGAACCCCGGGCCATGGCCCGGGTGGCCCGGGGTCTGCCTCCGCCCCTGAATAGAGCCAGTTATACACTGCAGTCTCCAGTGGCGCGCATCGATTGAAATCCTTCACCATGCATTGAGCTACTATCTACGTAGCTTCTGCACTCGATCCAGCACCAGGTACATTCAAATCCATTTTTTTTACTCTAGTATATATGTCAACAAATACTCCCGCACACACAGCATAGACAAATCCTCGTTAGTACTGGCCGTATGAATCAGTTAGGCCTTGTTTGGTTTTTTTAAGTTACTGTCACATTAAATATTCGGATGCCAATAATTCGAATGTTCAGATGCCAACTTAATATAAAACTAATTATATAAGTTGCAATTAGAGTTCTAGACGAATATATTAAGTATAACTAATTTACGATTAGCGGATGGTTACTGTAACAATTAGTAATCAAATTATGGACTAATTAGACTTAATAAATTCATCTCGTGATTAAGTCACGACTTATGAAATTAGTTTTGTAAAAAGTCTATGTTTAGTACTCCTAATTAGTGTGTAAACATGCGATGTGACGGAACTTATGACTTAAACTAAAAAAACCAAATGAGGCCTTAGTAGCGGCTACAGCAGCCGGTGCCGTCTGGTCGGTACTAAATGGTGTGCTATTTAAGTACTGGTTGCAGCAACCAGTACTAAACGCACAATTTAGAAAATATGAAAAAAAATACAACTAACCCCTTGGAGGCCCACAAGTCGCGCAAATTTTTAACGCATAGCGCATGGCGGTTGCAAGGATTCGAACCTATGACCTCAAGTCTTGTGCGTTGCTTCTTTACCATATGATCTAGTACACATCACATGTGACTAAACGGGAGCTGCTTTCCTTTTTAAGTAACTCGTGAAGGACTATTTAGTACCGGGCCAAGACACGGACCGGTACTAAATTTCACATTTTAGTACCGGGTGTGCTATTGACCGGTACTAAATGGTCACGCCATTACAGTACCAGACCAAAACACCAACCGATACTAAAAGGTGACATTTATAGTACTGACTAGTGTCTTGGTCCGGTACTAAAATGGTTCTAAGGACATTTATATATATTTGGACCCAATATTTAAATGGGAACGTATGCTATGCAAACCACCTTCGTATGCAAACTATGAAAACTCCAATTTGGACCACTGGATCAAGATCCAAGGGAGGCGCAGGGGGAGTGGGAAGGGGGATTTACAAAAGTATGATTACCTAATCCAAGGGCGGGCAGTTAATTGTAAAATTACCCTCTTCTCATGCCCCTTGGATCTTAATCCGGTGGTCCAAATTGGAGTTTTCATAGTTTGCATACGAAAGTGGTTTGCATAGCATACGTTGCCTATTTAAATAACTTTGTGGCAGCTTTAATACCGGACTAAAAGAGAACCGGTACTAACAGTTAAGCATGGTAACGGGTCGGGTTCGGTTCGGGTGGAGTGTCTGGGCACCCAAAACCGAAACTCGAACTAAAAACCCGAACCCGACCCGAACTTAGATTCGGTTGAGAATTCATGCCCAAAACCGAAATCCGCGGATACCCGAAACCCAATGGTTAATCCGAAACCCGATTGTTTTTACAAACTATCAACAACTGTCTGGCGGCGCTGTGCTGGGTGTGGGCGGCGGCGGCACGACCTCCGTGGCTCCGTGTGCTTGGGGCGGCATGCGGGGCACGACCTCCGTGCGGCCTGCGGTCGGCGGGGCTCACCGGCGCGGGCGGCCGGAGGACAGCGCGTGGGGCGCCAGCGGCGGGCGGCTTCCGCGCGGTGGCCGGCGGACAGCGCGTGGGGCGCCGGCCGCGGGCGGCCTCCATGCGGTGTGCTCGCTAGGGCTTGGAGACCTAGATGCGGGGGCGGGGTGGGGGTGCGGGGCGGACCGGCCTGCCGGGGCGGGCAGGTGGCCGCTGGGGCCTGGGGCCTTCATGCGGTGGCGCCGGGAGGGATGGGCGTGAGGGTGGGTGTATGAGGGATTGAGGGAGAGGAGGGATGTGTTATATACCTAGGGTTGTTAATGGGCTTCGGTTGGGCTTATTTGTTTCGGGCCTCTGACGGAGCTCTGCGGATCCAATTGCGAATCCACCCCAAACCCGAAATATTCCGGGTACCCGAAACCGCAAATCCGCGGGTCAAAATTAAAACCCAAACCCAAAACCCGTAAACCCAAAATCCACGGGTATCCGCCCTGAACCCGATCCGCTGCCATCCTTGCTAACGGTAGGACGAATGGTTATCTTTCCAATTGTGACACTAGTAACCTTGGAGACATAAATATTAGCAAATTTGAAAAGCTAGTGCCTATAAATAATAATAAATAATAATAATAAGTGCTTGCTTTGCGCTCTCTTTCAGATGTGGGTTTTTTTAGGAAATAAAAGCCATTATTACACACATAATGGCAGCATTTTGGGACATTGTCGGAAAGGCGGCCAACCTGTTGCAGACTTGCAGCTATTCGGCGGACTGGACGTCATCACGCTCATCACCATCGCCGCGAGCTTCCTTCGGTTTCATGAGATGAGCAAGGAATGCAGGAAGCTGGAGGAGCGCGTGCGGATGCTCCGCGTGCTCCTGCACTCGCCATCCGGCTGCTGGATCATGCAGCAGCAGCGCAACTTGGAGCTGGGGCATCTGGTCACCAATGCGCTCAGGGATGCGCACGGCCTCGTCGAGTCCTACAACGGGAGCACGCTGTTCGCGCGTGTCCGGAGGGGAAGGAGCATGGCCACACGGTTCCGTGACCTGCGACGTAGCATCGACTCCTACTGCGGCCTCATCCTCTCCGTCAACGCCTTCCTCCTCGCCGTGCAGGTGCAGGCGAGCCACCCTCCTCCTCCGTCGCTTGTCAGCCAATGCAGGACTCCGGCGAACGATGCAGGCGTGCCACCGTCGACCGGAGATTCCACGGATGCAGAGTTACCAACGACTGCTACTGATGATCACACTCACACCATCATCGATATTAGCCAGGATGGATGAGTTGTCAGCAGCACTACTGCCATAAGGCACAAAATGCAGATTGCTCCACTGGCCACTGCCCGGTAGTCTAGCACATAGTTATATCCAAAACTTATCGAAAAATATAAATAATATGTATAAATAAAATTTATAATGAAAAGTTTGTGAAAAGATTCCACCAAAAATTTAGAGAAATGATCCATAACAAAAAAAAATCAAAACACAAAAACATTGCGGAAGAAAAAAAGTTAAAAACAAAATCTATGTAAAAAAAGTTTACTGAACGAAAATTGGGACTAAAAAATTCAACAAAACTTTGAAAATTTTTGCAATGATTGAAAAAAATGAGGACCGTCCATCTGATAGAATCGTACTATGGTTAAGGTAGAAACTACCTAGACTAAAATATGTAGCGGTATAAAAATATGGGACCAAGTACTAAAAAGAGTGGGACTGAATACTAACTTAATTTACTTTTCCACATATCAACGACTAGAAAAAGAATAAGGAAAAAGTACCGGAAAGTACCCTCTGATATTTTACAATAATTGTAACAGAGCTCCAAAACTTCAGCTTAAAAAGGAAACCAAAAGATTATGTATAAAATTTGGTTACAAATAGAAATGTGAGTGCGAGTGTCATAAAAGTGTCATGGGCATTAAATTTGCTAACATGTACCAATAGTATGAGAGAAAGAAGAGAGGAGTGTCATGAAATGTGAGAGAAGTGTCATCACCATGACACTCCACTGGCACAGTTCTTAAGATTTCAGTCTAAATAACTGTGTCGATGATACTCCCACTGAGACTGGCCCGAGGAAGGGAGAGCCGAGAGGAGAGATGGACGGAGAGACAGGGGAATTGCCGGACTGGAATGGTCTATATTACTAGACTTTTTGAGCCAGAAGATTTCCTAATGAGGCAAACAAGGTACCTGTTAAAAATGTATACTCCTGGACAGCCAGATGCTCAAGGCACCGCAGAGGTGCAGGCTTCTAAAATAGTTTTTGCATTGCAAAATGTTTTCTAGCAAGAGGAATGTGACAACTTTTTACAAGCGCTATATATGGGAGTATTTATAATTTGGGAAAAATCCAATTTTCACCCTCGAAGTATCGCAAAAGTCTGGTTTTCAACCTTCAACTATAAAATCGGACAACATAGGCCATCCAATTGTCAAAATCGGGCAAATTTAACCCTTGGGGTTGTTTCGAATGTGGTTTTGCATTTTTTTTAAAAAAATAAATAAATCTAACTAGATCTAAAAAAATAAAACTAATTCACTTTAAATCAGAAAAATATGAAACCAATACCAAAAGTTTTCTAAAAATGTAACCTATCTATTATTGCTCCATTTGAATCTTAGTTATTAAAAATAATAGGCATAACTGCAAGCAACTAAATATTATGAACATAAAAAAATTAAATCTGAATAGCTCACAAGTCATGTGACAAGAGATAGGTTACATTTTTAGAAAACTTTTGATACCCATTTCATAATTTTTTTGACTTAAAATGAATTACTTATAGAATTTTTAGTTTAAAGTTAAATATTTTTAATTCTCACAAAATAAAAAAATCACCTTCAAAACCACCCCAGGGGCCAAATTTGCCCGGTTTTGATGGTTGGATGACCTATATTGTCCGGTTTCATAGTTGAAGGTTGAAAATCGGATTTTTGCGATAATTGCAGGGGGTAAACCAGGCTTTTCTTTTGTAATTTCACCATGAGAAGTTGTTGCCATAAAAAAAGAAATATCAAATTTATGCTTCACATAGATAACTTCATGTTTGTAACCTCTGCCATACTGGTCACAACGCCGCCTTTTTTTATTTTTATATTTTTTAAAATCGTTTTTTACAGAAATATATTTTATGTTTCACAATTTACAGATTTATACCCCTATCGCCCGTCTGCGGGGCGGCCGGCCCCTGCCGCCCCCTACCGGGCGGTAGGGGCCTATATGCAATTAAAATTTGTGTTTTATCGCATGGAGGCCCCTACCGCCCGGCAGGGGGGGCGGCAGGCTCCCAGAAATCTCCATTTGTTTCCCAGGAAGTCACGGTATGAACCGTAAGCAAATGAGTCTTTGGATTTACATTGAACTTCCCGTGAAGCCATTTGTGTATGGAACCAAAACTCCTCTCTAGAGGTTTATCTAGACTGCACTGTCTTCGTTCCAATGCTGATAGATTTACTCCATTGGAATCACGATTAATTCTATAGAAATCACCGTAATGAACTTGAAATGCCACCTTGCTCGACATATCTGGCCATCCAAAGACTTAATTTTAATTAAACCAGTTTCTAAAACCATGTTACGGCTTCAATTATAACTACTAATCCGAACCCTAAGCGGTTACAATTATAAAAAAACACTAATTATAGAATTAAAAATACAAAAAATTTAGAATGACAAAGTTGAGAAATATTGGTTACCTGCGGTTCGGATCTAAAATCCGGCAGGGTTTCGCTGTTGCAACTCCCTCCCTCACCCCACGTCTCTCCTTTTTCCCTCTATGGATGTTGTTTGCTGCAAATGCAGGGGGGCCTCGGCTTTTATATTGGGAGGGAGCTGCCGCCCCCTGCCGGGCGGTAAGCCCCTACCGCCCGGTAGAGGTATAAACCTGTAAATTGTGAAACCGAAAATATATTTCTATAAAAAATGATTTTGAAAAAAAAAAAAAAACGCCACAACGCCTGGACTCCTTCCTGGGTAGAACGTTGCATGGGCCTTACATGTGTCAGTTGGGTCCAATGGCGTCCAAAGCCCAAGATGGGCTGAAACCAACGGCGATGTGGGCCTACGGTGCTTGCTTACTTGTGTTAGTTTTGATGGGAGTGCCGCTGAAGATAATCCTCGGTAGAAACTGAACTTTAGTTTCTGCACCAGAAGGTGGGCAAAATCTATCCTTTGCAGGGAGATTTTCCCAACATTTGAATTATTTGCAAGTGCTCGGTCGTCTTTTCAGGATTAGTGTCACACTGCACAAAACATTCGGATTTGTTGGCTACTTTGAAGGACCGGACAGGCGACCAGAGGGGAGGGGTGAAATGGGAGACTTAAAAAATTCTCCTAGAGAACAAGGTCTATGTCTTGAATTCAAACCGACGCACCTCTCTTCTAATCGACAGGGTGACACAAGCCAACATGTGGCCAGTTCACCCTAGAAACGGTTAGGAAAAACTCGGCGCAAAGCGGAACACAAAAAGCCAATTAAGAGACTCACAAAAAAGATTAGACTAGATACTATAAAAGAGCCCTCTTAATCCAGCAAAAATTAACTAGTACTAGTGAGAAGAGAAATTAATTAAGACTAGCTAACAAAGCCTTCAAGGGATTAATCATTAGAGCTAATTAGCATAAGTCAATTAAGCATGTAAAAGCTAACAAAGATTAGCAACCACAAATATTAGATTATTAGTTAATTTATTTATCTAACGTGCAATCAATGAGCAAAGACGTGCATGCAGAAAATGAACCGGACCTCTGTGCACTCGGCCTGCTCCTGGTTGTGCACGTCTGGGTGCTGATCTGCTGGCTGCAGTCGGCCTGCTAGCAGCCTTGGGCTGTGCGTGCTGGCCACTCCCGTGCAGCTGCATGCACACGGCCTGCTCTGGTTCTGCACCAGCGCCTGGCGGCCTGCCTGCTGCTGCCGCTCCGCTGGGCCGCGCGCCCCGCTCCCCACCTGGGCCTCGCGAGCGTTGGACTGGGCCGCCTGTGGGCCGCTGCAGCCCACTGCAGTGCGTCGCCCTGTGCTGGCAGCGAGCAGAGCCGCAGCCCGCAGGCACCTCGCGAGCGCCGCCGCCGCCGCCGAGTGCCACGCCGAGCCGTGCGGTGGCCTTGCTGCCCCGCGAGCGCTGCCGGCGCTGGACGACGCTGCAGGCCGCCTCGCGCTGCCTTGCCGCATGTGCCGCCGCGACCTCCTCTCTGCTTCACCCAAAAATTCCTGCGCACGCACGGACAGAAACAACAAGGGGAAAGCGATGCAAGAACAAACCGAGATTTCAAACGCAAATTACTCCCTCAAACCTTCGTGGATCCGAACCAAATTTGAACCGTAGATGCGCCATTACGAGGTCTAATAGATCCAAGAAGGATTTCGTGAAACGGTGGCATATAGCTCCCGAATCGAAAATCGCTCGAAAAAAAGCCACGAAAATCGCAGAAAAAGAAAAACGCCAAGAATTCATAAATCATTCGGATCTTTAACCCCGGAGGGCACAAGAAGGTTTGGGTCTCCTTTTCTAATAAAATCTTTAACAAACTCTAATCCGAAAGTCACAAAAATTAGAGGAGCAAATAAACTAGAGTTCAAGAGCTAATCCTTCCTCTGGCCATGCCTTTTTATGTATAGTTCTACCGAAAGACTAAAATACCCATGCACTATTTATTACAATAACCGCCCACGTAGGGGCAAATTCGTCTATCTTTTTGTGCGAGCCACAGACGGACACGCCACCTTCACGGCTTCGCTTTGCCTCGACGCAAGCTTCGGGATGGCGTCACGTGCCCTCCGCTCGGACCTTGACCGTGCCAAGTCCGCCCCCGGTTTTGAGGCCCAAACCGGTCAAACCCGTCTCCCCCGGTTTTGAGGCCAAACCGGTCAAACCCTCTCACACGCCGCCGCACGATGTGACTGACTCCCCTGTTTTGAGGCCAAACCGGTCAAACCAACGATGTCGACGTGTGTCCGACCTCCCGCCGAGCCTTGACGCCTTCGAGTCATTCGCGCGCGCCCGCCGCACGGGCTGCCTACTTGACTCGCCATCGTTCTCGCCGACTTGGCCGACGCCGTCTTCATCACCATGTACTCTTGCTCTTCCGTGCACCGTGTGAACTGCCCATGTCTCCGCACGACCTCCTCGGGTCCCTCGGTCTAGGCCTACTCGCATTCACCCTTCACCGTCTTGGTCTCTCGGCATGAACCTTTCGCTTCTCCGAACTTACTCGCGTCCATCCTTCACCACGGTCCTTCAGCATGAATCTTTCGCCTGACCATCACCACGCGCCGTCGACTACCATGCCGCATCCTACACCTGCACATCACGAGCCAAGAGATATATCAAATCCACACAATGTTGTCAATCACTCATCATCCAAGGGTGACCACCATTGGTCCTCATACTTGCACTGTCAGTCTGTCACCAAGGAGTAATCAAAATACTCCTCCACCAGGTACTTGAAGAAACCAATGAAATCAATCGGCAGTTAGTTGTCGTAGTTTGCTTGGGGCAGGTTTGAAATTTCAAATTTTGAAGTTGGGTTTGAACATTTTCATCTTTTCTCTGTCGGTCCTCCTCTCGTTCCCATCTGTTTGGGTGGCAACCACTCTAGCCTGATCACTGTCTGCCGGTTCAGTAGTAGCCAGCTGCTTGGTCTTGTAATCTTGCTTTGACGAAATGAAATGATCAAGTGGGCTTACTCTCAGCCCTACAGGCCTTGATTTGTCAAAAAAAAAAAACAGCATTGCAATATTCAGACAATTCCGGTACTCCTCCTGGATTTTATGAATTATTCAAAATTAAACTATAGTAGCACGAAGCAAAACACCGGACAAACACAGACAGACACTTGCTAATAACAGATCGATGAGCAGATTCAGATTATTTGATCGATTTCCATCAGGCTTGACTGCATGATGGCCGATGCATTAGATAGTCTCATTACACCAGTTCAGTTCAGTTCATCGACTAACTATAATAAACGCGGTGCTGGGCAGCAGCACAGCCATTTAAAGTGGCCACCGCGGCTCCTCTTGCAGTAGGCACGGCTGGTCTCATGCCCGTTGATGGCACAAACAGAAGGGCAGATGGCTTTCGTGCAGTAGTCCTTGTCCGTAGGCGGGAAGCAAGGTCCCGGCGGTTTACACCACGGCCCGATGCCTACACAGCATGCAAACAGCAATATCATTAGCAGAGCAAGACGATCGATGATCCATCTCAAAATCATGCAGTGCAGCTAAAAGTAGGAGGGGTGGTGCATACACGCTTGGCAGGATGGAGAGTTAGAAGAGATCATCAAAAGAATCAGGAGTGAAGTAGACATCAGGTACGCGACCCTTCCCATGCTGGTCTTGATGAAGAGAGTGCTTCTACCCTCACTTTGTTGGGAGAGAGGTACCTATTTATCACATGTCTATATCTATATCTATACTTATAGCTATATTTATATCTATATCTATACCTATATCTATATATATCTATATCCATATCTATATTTGGAAACCGCAATTTATCGCATATATATAGACATATATCCATATCTATTTTCATATCTATATGCATATCCTTATCTATTTTCATATCTATATCCATATCCATATCTATTTCCCTGAGTGTTTATCTGGAAATCCATAGGGAAATTCATTATTCCTTGTCGATTACTGAAACACTAGCTAATAACCGAACATAAAGGGAATTTCACTCTTGCTTGTCGGTTGTGTAAAAATTCTCGGGAAAAATTATGAACACACATGCAAATGAAGATTTTTTTGCTGGTTGGGTAAACACTCACAGTGAAATTCATGAACACACGGGAAATTTAGATTTTCTTTATCGATTTTGTAAAAATGCGTAGGGAAATTCGTGAACTCACAAAAAAAATTAGATTTTTTTTTGTCGGTTTTATAAAAGCCCACAGGGAAATGTCGTAGGTTTTGTCGTAAGTCAAATTTGGCCAGCCTTGATCGAATTTATTGAGAAAAATAATAATATTGCAAGATCAAATATATTTTATTGAATCCACTATGAAATATATATATTGACGGTTGTATAGCTGCTACTATACTTTTTTTTATAGATTTAATCAAAGTTGGCTAACTTTGACTTAGGACAAACCTGCTAATACAATATTATGTAAATAAAAATGGAATCTATAGATAACCGCGCGCATTGATCTATTCATACTGATGATCGATCGTCACTATAACTCGTCGATCGCTTAATCTATTCATCAAGGCCGTTGCGGTACACGGTTGGCACGAGCACGAGCGGCGTGTTCCGGTGGCAGATGAGGCTTCCTTGTTCCTCCATGCTCACGTCGTCCACCACCATCCCCTCCGGGAGCGCCCACTGGAAGCCGAAGAGCAAGGTGGCGAGCGTGAACTCGACGGTGGCCATGGCCATGGCCATGCCCGGGCATATCCGCCGCCCCGTGCCGAACGGCATCAGGATGGGGTGCTCCCCCTTGAGGTCCACCTCGCTCGCCTCGAACCTCTCTGGGTTGAACTCCTCCGGGCCGTCGGGCCAGTTCGCCGGATCCCTGCCGATCGCCCACGCGTTCACGTAGATCCTGGTCTTGGCCGGCACGTCGTAGCCGCCGACCTGGATGCCCCGCATGGTCTCCCTCGGCAGCAGCAGCGGCGCCGGCGGGTGAAGCCGCAGGGTCTCCTTGACCACCATCCGGAGGTAGCTGAGCTTCGCCATGTCGTCCGGCTGCACCTGCCTGCCGCCGCCCACCGCAGCCCTGACCTCGGCCTGCACCTTGTTGAGCACGCGCGGGTTCCGGACGAGCTCCGACATCGCCCACAGTATCGTCGCCGCGTTCGTGTCGATGCCAGCGACGAACGTCGACTGCACATGTACATCAAGATCAATGGCAGGCATGCCGGCCCATGGGGTAAATGAATGCAGAATGGACTGTGGTAATAAATAAAATAATTAATATAAGAGTATTTTTGTTGACGAACGTACAAAGATTATGGCCTTGACGTGGTCCTTGGTGAAGGTGAAGGCGCCACGGGGATTCTTCCAGAGGTCGATGAGGACGTCGACGAGGTCGCCGCCGTTCTCCGCGCGCTTATTAGGGTGGTGGTCCAGCAGGTGCTGCTCGATGACCGTCTCGAAGAAGGCGTCGAGCTGCCTGAAGATCCGCTCGCGGCGGGCGGCGAAGCCCGTAAGGCGGTCGATGAGGCGGCCCATCACTCTGGGGAGCTGCAGGTCCTCGGCGGAGGAGCCCGCTCCGGCGAGCATCTCCATGACGTCGTCGATCGCGTCCTGGAAGCTCCTGTTCTGCTGGGCGAACCTGTCGCCGCCGTAGATGCTGCCGAACGCCACCGTGCCGATGATCCCGTCGGAGAGGCGCAGGACGTGCTCGTCCAGCGCCACCGGCCTCCCCTCCGCGCGGCGTAGGGTGCTCGCCAGCCGCTCCACCTGGTCGCGGCGCGCCCGCCACGCCGCCCGGACGCGGCGCGCGCTGAGGAGCTCCAGGGTGAGGAGCTTGCGCGCCTCGCGCCAGTAGGCGCCGTAGGGCGCGAAGGCCACGTTCTTGAGGTCGTAGGTGAGCCGCCGCGTGCCCGCCGAGACGGGCCGCGTGCAGCAGTCGAGGTCGTGACCCCGGAGCGCCTCCCACACCGTCGCCGCCGAGGAGAGCACCACGGCCGGCGACCGGCCGAGCCGCAGCCGCATCACCGGCCCGTGGACGCGGGCCAGGTCGCGCAGGGCCCGGTGCGGCAGCGGGCCGAGCTGGTGCAGGTTGCCCAGGAGGGGCAGCGTGGAGGGGCCCGGTGGTAGCTTGATGAGCCGGCCTTCCCTGGACGACCACCAACTCCACGTTAACAGCAGGACGGAGACGGCACAGATAAGTTGCCATTGTTGGGGGAGGGAGATGAGCAGCGAGGTGAGTGAGATCGCCGCCATTTTTTTTTCTCTTTTGGGCAACAAAGTATGTATGTCAATAAGAAAAGAAAAATGGACAAAAATGCATGTATTCGGAGTACTGCACATCTCATGCATGATTAGTATTTATAGGCAGCTATACTATACTCCATCTGTTCTAAATTATTAATCGTTTTAGTTTTTCTAGATCCATATATTTTATTATGTATACCCATATCTATGTTTAATTGTATCTATATTCCATAGATATAGATATAGCTATGGATATAGATATAGATATAGATATAGCTAGATATAGATATAGATATAGATATAGATATAGATATAGATATAGATATAGATATAGATATAAGGATATGAAGATATATTATAGGTATCGAGAATGCGTACACGTACGCTTGGCAGGATGGAGAGTTGGAAGAAACCATCACAAGAACCACGAACAAAGTAGCCATCAGGTAGTGCACATAATCCTTGCCATGCTAGCGGTTGGTCTTGACCAGAGAACGCTTCTATCTTTGCTTTAGCTTTTGCATGGCAGAGCAGAATAGGTACGGTGATGATACAACACTTGTTTCTAATATGTTCCAGTGATGAGGACGTCACCATGTGGGACACACAAGCTGACTTCATCACCAAGCTACAAGTCGTCGCCAACTTGGACTATGCGTTTGGTTCGGATTCAGCAGACCATCCTCGACAAAATCGGCCACATCTCCCTCATACGACATTGAAACGAGGCGTTCTTTGATGCGTTGGAAAGCTAAAGACGAAATATTTCTTTTGGTTCTGGTCCCAGCTCCCGTAAATTCATGAATCATTCTGTGTGACCACGACAAGATGTTGCGCCACCTGTTTTGGGCTGAGTTGGCCTTTGTATCGCGTCGGGCCTTAAACCAAAGTTGTCGGGCGCCCCTCCTGGCCGCCCTCAACCCTAAGACACCCTCTTTCAGGTATAAACTCAGTGGCTGCCGCACATTAGGGTTCAAGTTTTGTTTAGATCAAGTTTTCCACCGAGAAACTGTCTTCTTCATTGTAACTGTGACGACAAGTTCTATTACTGTGAATCAGGGACCCCGTTCTTGTTCTTCACCACTGTGGTGATTAGTTCTTTTGTGATCATAGCTTGAACCCTATCTTGATTTTTGCTCAATTTCAAATTGCGTATTTACCCTTTCTTGCTTGTGTTCTTCGATTCGCTTGCACGAAAAGCCATCTCGGCGAGGTCAATCAAGTTGTGCTTGGGAGCAGCGGTGTAACGGTTGCAGGACTTCGAATCATGACGATTGGAAGCCCGGATCACCAACGTCACATACTCTGCCAATCAAATTTATCTGTACCTCTCGGAAGATCAGGGCCACGTTTCCATCATCCAGCCCACTACAACATTTGCAATTTTCTCCAACAGCTGTAATGATTATCAACAGCACTGATGTACATTGAATTTGTATGGGCAATAAGCCTGTCACTAGTACTCCCCTTCGTCGTGAAATATAAGTCATTCTAGAGTTTTTAGCACAGATTATGGTTGTGTAGAAAAGACTCTCCTACCCATAATTATTAATTATTGGGAATGTGCTAATTAAACTAGCATGTCTTTTCCCATACACCTCCCCCACATCTACCCCCTATATTGTTGCATGCACACCTTTCTATTGGAAAAGTCCCGAAAATGATGCACAATTAAGATGGTTGAGTCCACTCTCAAACTAGAATGACTTATATTTGAGGACAAATTTTGAATCCCAGAATGACTTATAATTGGGGACGGAGGGAATAACTTTACTGAGAGCAGTGTTGGTATTAAGATTTTAAAAACTAACAGCACTTTCAAGGAACCGTTGGACATATGACAGCACTGTCATTTATACTCTCAGCTGGCCACCCTGGATTTGCCCACGTCAGGAGGTCCCAATTAAAATGGTCATGGTTTTTGTGTCACATGTGTGACAGCCTTGCCATCAATTCCTAATTATTTTTGCCGTAATTATTTTCCAAACATAATATGAAAGTGTGAAGACGTGCATGTTGATCTCCAATTTTTCCTCATGGCGAGATAAGCTAAAATTTCTCTCCACTGAAGTTTGATGCTGAAGTATTCCATGTTTTTTCCGATTATGTAATACACATTCAAAATAGCCAAAATTACCTTGAAAGAAAAAAATAGTACGTGGCTTATTCTGTTCAATTTGAAAGATTTATCTAGATCAAATAGAAAAAGTTTTACACCAACGTGCTGTCCGGTCTTGAATCCCCACTTACACTTTTTTAATATTATTTTTGTTTCATCACTGTTCAACTCCAGTCCTCGCACCTTTTTTTTATCGAAATGGGATTATATTGAACAGTCACGCACAGTACAAACCTATTTTACATGAAAACCCCTGAGCATAATACAAATTACACAAGACGCACACAGGAATCTTGTCTTCACCATCTCCAGCAAGCTTTGCCGCCCGTCGCCACGCCCACAGACGCCAACGCGACGAGAAGCAGATGCTCCCGGCCAAGGTCCACCTGCCACCACTAGAACGCAGGTCCAAACTATGGAAATTACTGCAAGAGCCAAAGTTGCCGAACCCCGTCGACGATGTACTCTCGAGAGCCACCAACCGGAACAAATAAGGCACCTTTGACCTCAGTTGGTGGCTTCAATCAGGACAAAACTCCCCCAGGTCCTTATCCCCATCTTCCTCCTCCCGCCCGAGCACAGCTCATTAATTTATTGTTCTGTTCTTGGCTCGGGTGGAGGGAGAATGCCCATTTTCTCCATAATTTGTGAAGGCTCTTGATTCCCCGTCCATTCAACAGATCTAATGGTTAGAAGCTTGATCCTATCAGCTTACATTGCTTGTGTAGCTCATTTTATGGTTTAGAAATAAGAAATTTGAGTTTTTTTAGATTGGAAAAATGTTGGAGTTTCTTTATTTATACACCATTAGAGCTCAAATGTGATACTTAAGGTTTGCATAATTAGATGTGATTTACTTGTATTTATTGATCTAAATGAGTTTATAGAGCATGATTTTCTTGTATATATATGACCATATGACAATTTAGTATAGTAGAAAATTTTTATTTTAGAATGAGAGTATTTATGACCATATGTGATTTTTTAGTTTCTGCAGCCGATGATTGATGCGTCGGTGAAACGGAGGGCCGAGAGGAGCCAAACCCAGGCCGGCCGGCCTAACAATCACGTGTTTTGGACCCAATCCTTTTCACCGACCTCGAGGAGACAATCCAAGCCGTCCACAAAAAGTGCCTGATTGGATTCATGCCAATTGCTGCATTCCGTCTACCATGCATCAATGCCTCATACAGTGGATTGATGATACTGTTGAGGTAGTGTCTGCCGATTCATCATTCAGCATAGCATCGGCTGAAGCTCACACATAGAGTTATGACAAAGTGAGCTGTTTTTCTAGCCAAGCATGGGAAAAGGATTTCTTGAAAGTAGCCGATTATGAGTTGACATCAATCCAAGCAGTCGGTTCTACAGATGAGTCCTGATGGATAAGTTCCTTGAAGACCAAGGTAAATCAGGGCATAGGTTTACGTCGGCAGATATATTAGAAGAAGTTGATATTGGAAATGATGTTAGATCAAGGCCGACAATTATATGTGCTAAATTGTATCCTAGATATGAACACTGGTTAAACTGAGAATCATAGCCGATACAAGAAGTATCGCCTTCAGTGCAAAAAATACGAAAAAGCCGATCATAACTTGAGTATATCGGATAGTTTATGGCCGATACGATACGCGTTGCCCTTAGAGCAATAAAAACACAAAAAAAGAGTTTGATGAAACCGACACTTTTATATGTGCATCGAGATATTGTTGGTAACACTGTATATCTGAAGATGAGGGAGTTCACATCGCGAGCATACATTACGGTGAAGCTAAAGTGTTTGCATCATAAAACCAAGTGTATGAGTCTGTTACAGTGATCCCAAGGAGCCTTGGATCACGTTTATCGCACGCTGGCGAATTTCTTCGGCTTACTGAATCGCCTTGTTGTCATCATTGGCTGAGCCGGGAATCGGCTGGAGGCTCTTGTGAAGTTGGTAGGCTTGACAAGCTTGTTCTTATTTCTCTCCCTCAAGCTTCTCGATGTCTGGTTGGATCCGAGACAGGTCACTATCAACAGCATCGATGTCCTGGTTAACTCGGTTGAGCTCTTGAAGGAGGTAGTCGCGTTTGGCCTCCAACTCGCTTTTGGTCTTCTTCAGATCTGCCTGAGAACGATGCAGTGAATCGATTTCTTCACGGGTCGAATCTACAAGGCCTTTGAGATCATCTCTCTGCTTAGCAATTTTCTCTTGTTGGAGACGATCAGTAAGGCGCTTCTGGGCTCGGAGGACTTGCACCCGGCGACTCTCGATGAATGCTGCAGGGATCAGTACATCCTCGATCGGTTCAGGAAGCTGACCTTCTAAAGACTTCAAGATAACTCAAATCGGCTCAGCATCTTGAATTAATATGCCAATGTCTTGGTTCAGGAGCTGGAAAATTTCTCGAAGCTTAGACTTGATGTTCTCTGGTAATCCTGCCGATTCAGCTGATGATGGTTCCTCTTCATGTGCAGCAACCCTAATCTGGAAGGAGAACATGCTGTTGTCCGGAGAGTCTTGTGCCTGAAAAAGAAATTAATAAATCAGCCAATGGTGGTTTTCATATTATGAAATCGGCTGAGGAAAAGTGTTCGCCCGCTTCAGATTTATCTCATCGAAGTTGGAACCAGGAGGAGGAAGTGATGTGGTCATTGGCAGTGAAGTAGCAATCCCGATGTCTAGAGCGCCATGTGAAGAGGTTGACTGGCCGGAAGTCCCGGATGGTGCTTGCTTGGCAATTATATCCTGAAAATAATTGTCAGAATCGAAAGGAAATTTTACTGAGTTTGGGTTCAGAGTTTTTTACCTATGAAGGTGAAGCAGTCGTCCTTGCCTTCTTTGGTGCCGGAGACAGTGTCCTGATCTGCAAGTAGTGAGTTGATGTTAGCCGTCTAGAGATTACGGGAAAAGAAAGAAAGGGAACAGATGGTGCTGAAATTAATTTACTCTGACTGAAGGAGGAGACGTTGGTATGTCTTCGGCGGGTTCTTGAGCTGGTGATATAATTAAGGTTAGAGGCAAAAATATTAAACTACACTAATGCAAGAGTTGAAAAGATGCAAGAGTTGAAAAGGTGAGTTGAATACTTGGGGAGGTGTCAAGGATGTCTACAATCAACTGGTCAGTAATTTGTCCCGATGATGGTGTAATCGGCAAGAGTGCTTGTTTGCTTGATGATCCTTGGATTGGGGGGCTTGTGCGTTGCTGCATTGGTGCTTGAAGGCTTGCGTTTTCTCCCGGACATAATCTCATCCAAAGACGGAGCACTGTGACCGATGAGGGGGTTTTCTGACGAAGGAGCATATACAATCGGTCGATTGCTCCTGCTCATCATCGGAGGGGATACACTCAGAGCCTGTCGAACAACTTGTTAGACGAAAGAAGAGGTAAAGAGTTAATCATTGGAAAAATGAAAGAATAAATACCTCATCTTCAGGTTCTTGGTAATTGGCATCAAAGTTCCTGCAATAGTTGCTTGCCGATAGGCAGAACAAATGTTCTTGCCACTCTGACCACCAATGCTTGAAGGGGAGAGATGTGAGAGGGGCAATTCGCCAGTCACCTAGGTTGATGGTACTCACGTCGGGTTCCAGATTTTTCAGACTATTGTAAAATAAGGTGCTTTTTACAGCGTCTCTTGCTTGAACCTTGTCAGCTAAGAATACGTGGATTGGTACTTGACAAATCCGAGTTGTCTTGCTGCTACCAATGGATAGTAGAATTCATAACTGGGCAGAACCCATCCCAATATGAAGTTGGCAGGCAGAATTCTTGGAACGATAGCCTCTCTTAGGCTGTTGGTTGCGTATTTGTCGCCTTTCCAATTATCAAGCTGAAGCTTTACTGGGTTTTCAAAATCATGATTATCATCATGATAGACAAACTAGATAATGGACGCGTCAGCAAAACCATTGTAAAAACATTTGAAGAAGTCAGTTACGCCAAGAGTGTCATTGGCTATCATTGCTGCTGCTTCGCCGAAGGAAGTACATCGGCAAATCTGAATTGGCTGTCCTTCTGCGTAATTCTCTGATGGAATGGACATTTGCCTTAGGTTCAGGCCCATGGTCTTGTGCATGTATGTGTTTAGCCACAACTGAATGAAACACCATGGTCCTCCAAGGTTGCCGATTGGCTGATCGGCTATGAGTCTGGCTGATACTTGGTGAAGCAGATGATAAACTGATCCAAGGAAGTGTTTTCCTAGTGGGATCGAATTGCCACTTGCTAATGTCTCTTCCATCTTCAAGGTGCTGGAGGTTGGGCCATGGTTTTTCCGCAGAAGATATACTTCTCTAGCCACATATTTAGAAATGCAGCATGTTCTCTTTTGTTTGCAGCACCAGATTTGGAGTATCTTTCTATATACCCTTTCCAACCTCTGATATTCCTAGTATCAAATTTAAAGTCTGTTTTGGAAAGGAGGTCATAAGACCGATCAGGTGCAAAAATGTCGAGGCCAGTTAACATCATGACATCTAACAGTGTGATCGGCTGTGAAATCTTGTGATATTATCATAATATTATAAAGCCGATTTAGATCTGTTTCAAGTGTCATCGAGTAGCTTTATTTAAGTTACACATTCGTAGCTTTTATATCATTATGCACGTGCAATCGGATGCCTGGGCTGATTTGTCATTTTTTGTGTTGGCTGGATCTGCCGATACTACTTTGCGCTTCCTTACGCTTATATTTATCGCTTTTATTATCTCTTGTTGTTTTATGCATCGGCAAAGCCTGCCGATATGACTATGCGAGAGTTATTCGGAATTTCAGCCGATACGCTCTCAGATTTAATGTTTGCCAATTACTTATCAATTTACAGGTCAAATTGACTGGCACGCTTGGTCTGCATTCTGAAGCTTGGCGAACGGTGCCTTCAGATTCCAGTGTATTGATTTTTGCATCAACAACTCAGTTTTCATTTCGCGCGATAAACGGTTTATTCAAAATGTGTCCAGGTCGGCACCTACACTACTCTAGCATCTTCTCCAACTTGTTGACCATCAATTTTAACCTCTGGCCCTCAGAAATACTGAGTAAATGATACTAGAATTGAGTAGTTTCTACAACTTGGCTCGTTAAAAAGGCTGTTTTTAAGACTCAGTTCTCATTTTGCGAGATAAACGGTTTGTTCAAAATGCCTCCAGGTAGGCACCTACACTACTTTGGCATCTTCACCAACCAGATAACCATCAGTTTGAACCCCTGTCTTTGAGAGAAACTAAGTAAATGGCACCTAAATCGAGTAGTTTCTACAACTTGGCTTGTTAAAGAGGCTGTTTCTAAGATTCATTTCTCATTTTGTGAGATAAATGGTTTGTTCAAAATACCTCCAGGTCGGCACCTACACTACTCTGACATCTTCACCAACCAGATAACCATCAATCTGAACCCCTGGCTTTGAGAGAAACTAAGTAAATGGCACCTAAATCAAGTTTTTTCTACAACTGGGCTTGTTAAAGAGGTTGTTTCTAAGACTGAGTTCTCATTTCGCGTGATAAACGGTTTGTTCAAAATGCCTCCAGGTTGGCACCTACACTACTCTGCATCTTCAGCAACTAGATAACCATCAATTTGAAGCCTATTTTGAGAGAAACTAAGTAAATGGCGTCAGAATCGAGTATTTTCTACAACTTGGTTTTTTAAAGAGGTTGTTTCTAAGACTCAGTTTTCATTTCACGTGATAAACGGATTGTTCAAAATGCCTGTAGGTCGGCACCTACATTACTCTAACATCTTCTCCAACTAGTTAACATCAATTTGAACCCCTGTCCCTGAGAAACACTGAGTAAATGACAATAGAATTTTTAGTTTATGCAACTTGGCTTGTCAAACAGGCTATTTATAAAGCTCAGTTCTCATTTCGTGTGATAAACGATCTGTTCAAAATGCCTCCAGGTTAGCACCTACACTACTCTGGTATCTTCACCAACTAGATAACCATCAATTTGAAGCCCTGGATTTGAGAGAAACTATGTAAACGGTGCTTGAATCGAGTATTTTCTACAACTAGGCTCGTTAAAGAGGTTGTTTCTAGGACTCATACATCAGGCCGGCTGAGTACCATTGCCCATGGGAGAGCAAGGTGCATCTTTGTCCTGGCGCCACAGTGGAGGTGTGCCGCGACGAGGCATGGTCGCAGGGAGTGGTGCGCAGGGTTGTCAGGGAGGATTGTGAGTATGAGGTCAGTGTAGATGTTGAGGAGGCGCATCAGCTGCTAACCAAGGCGGTGTACCAGCTGAGGCCACTATACATGTGGAACGACAAGCGTTGGACGAATCTGGGTGATAAGGTAATACAGTACATACATTTAGTAGTTGTGCTTCCTAGATTTGCAACTCACATTGTCCAGTCATAAGGATGATGCCCACACTGTAAGAATTAATGCAAAGGGCATTCAACTAGTACGTGTAGGAACTTTGATGCATATGGTACAATGCATTAGTTCCTCTGAAATTTTTCAACTTTTCATCTTATTCTACGTATTTCTTCAATTATGTAGGGACAGGCTAACTTGAGGCAGCAATCTGTGTCTCAGAAATGTCCAAGCTAAACCATTTAGCAGTTCTATAAATACCATGTGTGGAGAGATTGGTGACCCTAACCAACTCTATATGGGAACTCAACTCTTTATTTACTATAACTTAATACAACACATGACCCTTGCACTCTTTATGTAGCTACCATACCATGATACTACTACACTATATGGCTACCTTGTCATTTCCAATTTGAGACCTCTTATGCCATGGTATGGCAAGAGAGGAGGGAAGCACCCATATTTATAGGACTCCATGGCTCATATGGTTTTGTCATGTGTTCATCTTCTATATATTTTTTTTACAAAATATCTAACTTTATAATTTTACTCATACTTACCTAACCATACAAATATCTAATTTCTAGAGTATTCCATATTTCATCATTAAACATGGTAACCATGGTTCAGGTGTACTCTCTAATTTTCTAGAAGCTTCTCACAATTATGCATTTCTACAATAACACAATGCATAAATCTATGAGTAATTTTGTATATAAACATGAAATCAAGAAAATTTTATATACTGAAATACATCTTGGGATTCATTCCTTGTTACATCATTGACGAAATACTAAATTTTATAAATAACAAAGTTCAATACTAAACTAACAATAAATAGAGATTAATTATATGGTTTAGCGATCTACATTTTCAATAGTCCAAATAAAATAGTAACTCATATGCGTTATAAATAAAGCATTTCAAAATAAACACATTACCTTATTAACCCGGACGCGTGTATATTCTTGTATTGGTGAGTATTGGGTGGTGATGATTCAACTTGTATGGGACGTTCAAAGCTTGCTATTACTAACAAATCTTATAAGAAAATTATTCCATATGCCATGTACAAGTTTCTTTTTTTTTTGCAAGTGTTATGTGGAGATCAATCTGTTGGTACATCTCACATGGATATCGTGTTGTTCCGCGTGGATATATCAAGCCAGCGGTATATAACGTGTAAGCACCGTGCAGCGATCACGCTACATTGTAAGCGCCGCATGGAGAGGCTTATGAGTTGCCAATATATACAATGGAATACTTGGCAAATCTAAGAGTGTTATCCTAAACGCTAAACAGTAAACAGTCGTTCACTTGCTGTTTAGCTTATTATTCGGGCAAAAAGGTGTTTAAATGGGTAAAACGGCTGTTTAAACAGAAACAGTGTACCATTGTTTAGCGTTTAAATGGTGTGTACACGGGCTAAATGACTGTTTAGGCGAACATTATCTATCCATATTTTATAGCTAGATTGAATTAAAATTTTATAATACAATAGAAACCGTTTGCAAACGCCACTATAAGTTGTAACTTTACCCTAACACGTAAACACAAATCTGGCCATGTTTAGTTTCCAAAAAATTTCATATAGTACTCGTCACATCGAATCTTCCAACATATGCATGGGGCATTAAATGCAGTTGAAAAAAATAACTCACTACAAAGTTTAACTTTAACGACAAGACCAATCTTTTAAGCCTAATTAGTTTATAATTGGACATTAATTGTCAAATAACAACGAAAGTGCTACAGTACCAAAACTCAAAAAATTTCACCAACTAAACAAGGCCTCTAACAAAATTCGAAAGCATACATCTATCGAAATCGATAGTACATCCTACTAGTAAAAACGGTACAATCATACACCATCAGCAAGAAAAGAGAAATCTGAAAAATCTTATAAGAGGGGGGCCCTCCTCTTATAAGCTGATGAGTCTATGTGTATCAATCGGGAAAAGCTGATGAGCATTGTGCACGCCTTGAGCTTGAACGCCGCTGTAGTGCGGTCCGGCTGACACCGATGCTTGGGCAGGCACGACATCCCAGCTCGGACGCAGCGCGAGCCACTGAGGCCTAGAGTTGTGGCAGACAAGGCAACGGGGGTGCATCGCGGTGGGTCGGTCCCGGCTGGTGGCCAGAGGGTGGTGCGGCAACATGCTCCAGCACGAGCTCGAGCTCAAGCACAGTGACGAGCGCCGGCCAACATGCCGCATATGAGACACCTATGATGGATAGTGTACCCACATTGTTCAAATGTTTGCATATTAACGATGTATACTACCCTATGCTTTGATTTTGTGTTGAATTTATCCCACATGTTTAATTGCACATTTTATTACTTTTCATTTACTTATATTTGATTGTTTAAATGGTAGGGCGCGCATCGCGCGCCAAATGTTCTAGTACACTAAAATGTATCAGGCTATAGCCCTGAAACTGTCATTTTAGCGACTAGTGACTAATAGACTAGTTAATTCAGTTTATTTTCACATATTTCAACAGGTACACTCAAAATAGGCAGCACTTTGAAATGATTTTAGTTAATTCGTTAGCCAACCCACAGATGAAGCAGATTTACTTTCAGAATGGCAGGTGGAGAACATTGTCACAACTATGACAGTCCACGCAATGTCGAAAAGCTGGTTGCATCTATGTCATACAAAACATCTACATATGTTCAGGGACTAGACAGCGACAATAGCTGCATCGGTGGTGCATCAGCGACAATAGCTGCATCTACAAAAGTTATGTCCTACATAACTTTATTACGAACTAAACACAACCTAAGATGGTTACGGTGGGTGAACGCGTCCATACATGAGAATAATCTAGACGGCGTGTTACACCACAAGTAACCTAACCACAGAGCTAGCTAGCTGTTCACAATCCTCACCTTTTGTCGCAGCGAGCTAGGATGCCAAATATTGGGGGGGGGGGAGAAAAATCCAATGGGATGTTCATTTTCAGGATAAAGCAAGGCTAGCAGCATTTTTTTTTCTTTGCGAAAGATGAAGACTAGCATAGCATTATTATACCAGGAAAAAGACAGGTCCACCATTTCCCTTCCGCGGATGAGCTAGGACTAGGATGCAGCATGGCGTCGAGGGAGGATTCCTCCCGCTCTGCTACCTTAAGTTTTCAAGGCTCAGAAGCATCTCGCCGACCGTGCTCAGCAGGAACAAATCTCAAAGCAAAGAGATGATTTCAAGAATCAAGTTGAATCAACCTGTGTCGAAATTGACTCTCTGAATAATGCTCGATCTGCCCTCCAGAAGACTAAGAGCGAACTGGAATCCAAGCGTGACTCTCTCCTTCAGGCACTCAATCAAGTCAACCAAGAGATTGATGTCGTAGATAATGACTTGGCTTAGATTCAACCAACCATCGTCAGACTTGAAAGAGAAAAGCAAGAACAAGCACGCCATGCTTACCAACTGCACAAGAGCATGCAGCCGATCCCTGGTTCGGCAAGTGATGATAACAAGGCGATCCAAGAAGCTGACGAAATCCGCATGCGTGCGATGAATGCGATCCAGAATGCCCTCGGATCGTTGTAAGAAACCTGACAATATCTTGAGCTGTAGTTCTGAAACTCGTCCATCATAACACAAACAATTCGACTGCTTTGTGACATATGCTCATCATGTGACTCCCGAATCTCGCTGTGATGAATAATATTTTACAGAATAAATGCCAACAAAAATACACTTCTCTTTTTATTTTTATTGCTCTAAGGGCGACGCATATCGCATCGGCCATGTGTTAACCGACGTATTTAGATTATAGTTGGCTTTACATATTTTTTGCACTACCCTTGGCCCGTGGCTGACGATCAGACTGCGGGGTATGTTAGCAAGGTTCATGGGCTTGTACATGGATAGTAATATGGGCAAGTTCACTTGCTTGTTAACCAAGATGACCTGTCGGTCGTGTAGACCCTGATTGCTTAGGAATAGGCAAGGATCTCGGGTACGGTTGTAGTTCCATAAGCCCTACCGTGACCCTTGCCTATATAACCTCATGTGCCCTCTCCTTACCTCTTATGCCATGGTATGGCAAGAGAGGAGGGAAGCACCCCTATTTATAGGACTCAATGGCTCATATGGTTTTGTCATGTGTTCATCTTCTATACATTTTTTTTACAAAATATCTAACTTTAGAATTTTACTCATACTTATCTAACCATACAAATATTTAATTTCTAGAGTATTCCATATTTCATCATGAATCATGGTAACCATGGTTCATGTGTACTCTCTAATTTTCTAGAAGCTTCTCACAATTATGCATTTCTACAATAACACAATGCATAAATCTATGAGTAATTTTGTATATAAACATGAAATCAAGAAAATTTCATATACTGAAGTACATCTTGGGATTCATTCCTTGTTACATCATTGACGAAATACTAAATTTTATAAATAACAAAGTTCAATACTAAACTAACAATAAATAGAGATTAATTATATGGTTTAGCAATCTACATTTTCAATAGTCCAAATAAAATAGTAACTCATATGCGTTATAAATAAAGCATTTCAAAATAAACACATTACCTTATTCTTAGGAGGCATTTGTTTTGTATATCTAAATCTTGTATCCCTAATCCTCCTTGTTCTTTTGGTTGACGGAGAATGTTCCATTTGACCAACCTATATTTCTTTTTATGCCCGTCATTCTGCCAAAAGAATCTTGACCAGTAGTATTCAATTTTTTTGAGGACTCCTCTCGTGACCTCAAAAAAGGAGAGCATAAACATAGGTAGACTAGAGAGCACAGAATTAATTAGGACCAAACGCCCCCCTACGGATAGGAGTTTTCCTTTCCATCCACTTAGTCTTTTTCTATTCTATCCTCTACTGCCTTCCAATCCTTATTTGACAACTTTCTAAAATGCATGGGTATCCCCAAATAACAAAAGGGATAAGAACCTATATTGCAACCAAATAATTGTGAATATTGATATTCATGGTCTCTTGCATCCCCAAAGCAGAATAATTCACTTTTATGAAAATTAATTTTAAGACTAGATAATTGTTCAAAAACACAAAGAAGGAGTTTCAAATTCTTTGCTTGTTCATTATCATGGTCTATAAAAATAATGTATCATCTACATATTGAAGGATAGACAACCCGCCATCAATTAAATTTGGTACAACCCCTTTCACTTGACCATGCTCTTTGGCTCTAGACACAAAGATTGCCAACATATCCACAATGATATTAAAGAGTATGGGAGATAGTGGATTACCCTGCCTACGACCCTTTTTAGTTTGAAAGTATGATCCCACTTGATCATTCACCTTTATCCCCACATTACCTCCTTCTACGAAACATTTAACCCACTCGCACCACTTTGGGTCAAATCCTTTCATTCTATGAGATTATTGTAAAAAATCCCACTTAACTTTGTCATATGCCTTTTCAAAGTCTATCTTAAAAATTACTCCATTTTGTTTTTTGTGTGAAGCTCATGTATTGTTTCACGAAGAATGACCGCACCCTCCATAATGTTTCTTCCAGGCAAAAAAGCTGTCTGAGTTGGTTTAAGGATTCTTTGGGCAACCTTCACAATCCTGTTAGTGGCTACCTTGGTGAAAATTTTGAAGCTAACATTCAACAAACAGATAGGTCTATATTGTTGAATTTGCCTTGCATTAGTACTTTTAGGTAGCAAGATAATTGTTCCAAAGTTGAGTGAGTGAAGTGGCAATGAGCCCTATGGAATTCCTCAAACAGAGCCATTAAGTCTCCTTTTAACACATTCCAGAAGACTTGATAGAACTCAGGCGGGAAACCATCTGGACCGGGAGCTGTATTATTTTTCATTTGAAAAATAGCCTCTTTTACCTCAGTTTCAGAAAAGGTTTCAACTAGAAGCTCATTTTCCTGTGGTGAAACTTGAGGAATATCATCACATAGCGACTCATCCATAGACACAAAGTTGTTGTCTGGTGGTCCAAACATCTTTTTATAATATTTGGTGATATATTTTTTAAGTTCAATATCACCACATATTAGACCTTCCTCTTGTTCCAATTGGAAAATACGAGTCTTCCTATGTTTTCCACTTGCCACTAACTGGAAGTATTTTGTGTTCGCGTCTCCCTCCAATAAGTCTTTCACTTTAGCCTTTGATACCATTTCACTTCCTCTTCCCTTAAAAGCTCAGCTAATCTATTGTTTAGGGCATGTTTAAGATTTAGCTCGTTGCCGTCTAAGGGTGTTGTTTCTGACTTTTTATCTAAGTCATCCAATTTATTCAATAGTGACTTTTTTCTTTTTGATGCACCGCTAATATTTTTGGTCCAACCCCTCAAATATTGCCGCAAGCGTCTGATTTTTGCCTGCCACTTCTCTAAGGGTGTATTGCCTTATTGCACACTTTGCTAGATCTCTTTTACCATATCAAAAAAACCATCACGCAACAACCAGCCTAGTTCAAATTTGAATGGTGATTGGTTGTTAACTAACGCCGCTTCACCCGTGTTCAGGAATAACGGAGTGTGGTCAGAGATCTCTCTAGTTAGTGTTTGAACTGTGGTATGCGGAAACTTCAGCTCCCATTCGGTGCAAGATAAGATTCTATCTAGCTTTTCGAATGTTGGAACTTGAAGATTATTTGCCCACATGAAATGTCGCCCTGAAAGTTCCAATTCTCTTAGATTAAAGGCATCTATTATTGCATTAAACAGGAAAGGCCACCTGTCACTATAATTGGCATTATTCTTCTCATGCGGTCCACGTATAATATTAAAGTCACCACCTATTAGAATAGGTAAGGTTTCTTTAGTACATAACTGGACAAGCTCTGTAAGAAATGCGTCTTTGTACTGCTGCTGTGCTGCGCCGTACACAGACACAAGCACCCATTGGAAGCCATCCTTTTTGTTTCTCACTTTAAATTTTACAAAAAAACTCACCTTCCTCAATTTCTCCAATTTCAAACAATAGGAGATTAACTCCCACTAACATGCCACCAGATCTACCAAGAGGAGCTTTACAATGCTCCAAAAAGTCCTTCCCCCCACAAAGGTTCTTGAGAAATTTTTGTGAGCAATCCTTCCAGTTTCCGATAAGGCAACATAATCTAAGGTTTTCTCGCTAACAAGATCAGAAATAAACTTGTATTTTTTGGGTCTCCTAACCCGTTACAATTCCAAAAAATTCCTTTCATTGAATATTCTTTTTGTGTTGTGGACCGTTCTTGCTACCTTTCTTTCGTTTTACACTATTTTTTTTTCTTTCTAGGAATGGCCTGTAGATCACAAAGATCACTGCCTTCCCCCTCACTTCGATCCTCTACTACATCGCCACAGAAATGGTTCAAAGCGAGGATATTCAATTCAGCGTATGTGTCCCCGTCAGAATCTTGCGAAGAAACTCGCTTATTTTCGAGAGAATGATTCACAAGAGGAGTAACCTGTAACCTACTGTGTTCAATGTTCTTAAGGTTTCTAACAGAAAAACTTGTCCTAGATGCTGAAGAGCCTAAAGAAATCCCCAACTCACTAATATTCTTAACCACTGTATCATCTGAAAAAAGAAATGAAGGAATTAACATGCTCAGTACCTTGATTATTAGAGACCTCCAGATTCTTGCGGGCTTTAAGCTGAGATGCTCTCTCAATCGAGTCTTGGTCTGCTAGCATCATATTTCTTTTACTCTTTCGAGTTGGAGTTGCTGTAACAATAGGCGTAGGTGTGGGAGAGGGAGTATGCAAAGAATTAAATTCAACTTGCTTACTTGCTGGAGTTTTTTTGGAAGTACCGTCATGAGCTGTCTGCCCATAAAACGACTCGGCCACCCAGGCTCCAGTGTTGTCTGCAGCTCCAGTAGGATTCAAAACCACTGTAAGACGATCATTGTTGGGATCTGCAATGCTAGAAAGGGCAGTTGCTTGAGCAGCCATCAAGGCACTTGGTGCACTACCCTTACCATTAGCAGTCCCTTCTTTTCCTAATTCCTTGTCCCTTGGGTGAGCATCGCCAGCATTCTTTGCATTAAATTCTTTGCCTGCCTCTTCTGGATTCTTTTCTTTATCTTTGTCTCCATCTTCTTTTGGCTGCTCATCCATGTTAATTGGCAGATGGTTATTTTCACCCCCCTCCTTCTCCACCCGAAGCTGAAGTTCGTAGACAAAATCACCAATGACTATATCCACAAACTCAGGAATGAGGTCAGGGTTTATCACAGCCACCTTCATTCTTGGCCTCCCATAGCGCTTGGTAAACTTCATATCCACCATACTTGTGACCCCAAAAATGGAGCCAATAGCCCATATGATAGGAAAATCCTTGAACTCTTTGGGGATTCCTCGGAATTGAATCCAAATTTTTGGAATTTCATATTTCCAAATCTCTGTATCTTTCTTTTCTTTAATCTCCATTTTTGCATTGGCACCTCTCGCCACCACCGGGCCCCATAGTACCATACGCTGTAGTTCAGCTTCAGAAGGAAAAGTTGTCGCAAATGACTTGTCACCAGTTTCCTCTATCACCCAATTCCACTTTATGCCTGGTAGAAGACGCTCCAACTCAACTGTGACTTGCGCCGCAGTAAGAGAACCCTCGGAGATCGTCACCAACGGCATCTCTGGACTCAGTTTTATTTTTTTGCTTCTCTGTGTAAGGAATATAATAGAAACCCAATCCCTCAACCGCAAAACCACATGGTATTGCTGTAGGCTTAACCCCCTTTGATAAAGGGCATGCTTTGGTGACGTGGTCATCACCATCACAAACAGCACGGCAAAGCGTTGTGGTACACTCACTCATGACATGACCCTTTGTGAGGCACCTGAAACAATATGGTGGCTTGTTCTTGCCGCTCCCCTTGATTGCCCCTTGGGTTGTTACAGTTTCACCATCTATTTGCATCTTATCACTCTCCTGCATAGCCCCCACACCAGTACCTGATGATCCAGCAGCCAAATCAGTTGAAGTTGCCGGTGCAGTTTTTGCTGTTGCCAGGCCTTCAACGGTGACTTCCTTGTGCTGACCTTGCTGCGCACTTGCTTGATGGGAATGGCCAATCCCGGTTGCAGCAGCACCCTCGCTGGTATGCCAGCCACGGCCACCATTGAGGCCACCATCATAACTTCCATTGACATAGTTGTAGTCGTAGTTGTAGTACCCTCGGTCACCGTATCCTCGTCCCCGACGTCCACGACCACCACCGTATCCGCCGCGGTAGACTCGGCGCCCACGACCGCCGCCAAAGCGCCCTCCGCCATGGCCACTGTAACCTGGGTTAAACCCGGGATCAAATCCTGGATTAAAACCCTGGTTATAGCCATTGAAGTTGTTTGGGGCAGCACCGAAGTTTGTTTGGGCGCCCCCGTCGCCCCTTGCTCCCGGCATCTTCGGTCTCGAGTTGTTCAACCCTAGCGCAACACCTCTCCCAGCCATGCCCGATCGCCCGTCACGAACAACGTCTACGTATGAGCGGCGCAACGAGAACGATGGGCGAGGCGACTGAAACCTAATGCTAGGGCAAAAATGTTTTGTTCCTGTTCTGGAGAAAATAGCCAGACCTTTGGTGGGCCTGAACAACACTCCAGGCCCAGTCTGCACCTTTTCGTATCCTACCGCAGACTGTACTAACGAATTCAATTTTGTACATATCACAGGAGGCTTCTTCGCCTTGATTATCGTCTGACCCGGATTGCCGTCCAAATGCACTGCATCGCTGGTCTTCCGCTGCAATACAGCAGGGCCCAACGTCAAGCGCGGTGGGGCTGATAACGCTCTACCAATTGATGGCAGAGACTGACAGACTTGAATGTGTAAGGAACATGGCCCAATCTAGACCATTGTTTGTGATTTTGGTGATTCAGTGACAACATAATTAATAGGACTAACAAGTTTGTGAGATCACATTTGTAGGAGTTTTTAGATCCCATGGATATAATTCAAAATGTCCAAACTATCGTCAAGACACAATGTTCAATTCATCGTCGAGATGTTATGTCCAATCCACCATCAAGATGACAAGTCCAAATCGCCATCGCGTTGCCAAAGCACAGCAAAAATCCAGAGATAGAAGATATTTGAAGGATCTAAATGATCGCCGCAACAAATTGGACAAAAGGTTGCAGAATCAGCTGCACCGGTTAAACCGACGCTGTACCATCAGTGCATCCGATGGTTGCCGGATAGACCGACGTCCAAGCATCGGTGCAAGTTTGGGCGCTAGATGGAATCAAGTGAAGACAGCTCTAAGGCACCGGTTTAACCGACGGGTCAGGAACAGGCATCGGTGCAATCGACGTACTATTGTCCAGAGACGATGTCAAGTACGCAGCAGCAAAACCTTCAGCACCGGAAGAATCGATGCACCATCGGAGCAAGCGTCGGTGCAATGACGTCAGCAGAAAAGAATCAGGTGCAACAGCTACATGAAGATCAAGTGTCACCATTTTAACCGACGCCTTAGCATCGGTTTAACCGATAGTCCCTGGAGTTGCTGCAGCTGTGTCAGAGGAGCCAACAGCTATTTCAGAGCTCAGTGTGACCGGAAGAACCGATGCCCTTGCACCGGAAGTTCCGTTGCTCACGCAGAAAACTGGCCACCGGCTCCTAACAGCTAGTTCAAGTTGGAAGGCTATATATATGCCTCACCCCAGCCATTTCGTGCTTGCTGGAGTTCCTAGAAGCCTCATACACATCCAAGAACACCTCCAAGCCAACCCAAGAGCATATTGATCAAATCTTTAGGCTTAGCACAAGCTTTGTGAGTGTTCGTGCTAGGATTAGCTCTTTAAGAGAGTGTGAGAGTAAGGTGTTGTGCCTTGTGGCTGGTTCTAGAGTGAACCAACAAGCATTTCGGTGCGCCGGCCCCTTGGAGCATTTGGTGGCTCGCTGGCACGTCATCGACCCTCCGGTTTGGTGTGGAGTGGCGACGACAACTTTGTACGGGGGACATGGAGACCCCCTCTCCTTTGTGGGCAAGCTCCTTAGTGGAAAGCGGGATCAAGGTGACCGTGATTGTGTTTACGGAAGAGACTTGATTGCCGAGAAGCGATACTCTTCGTGAGTGCTTCAACAACGTGGATGTAGGGGCGCCTTTGTGGCAATCCGAACCACGGGATAAATCTTCGTATCGAGAGTTTGCTTCCTCTCATCCCTCCTTTAAGTTTCCGCATTTCATATTGTAATCTTTGTGCCTTTATTTTCATAGAGTAGCATCTTAATAGGATTGGCTATAGGTTGTTAAACTCTTTTTGGACGAGGGTTTCACACTAGAAGAACCATAGTTGCACATCTAGTTAGCATGATCTAGTTTATATTTTGTGCAAAACTAGTTGTAGCCATAGGTTAAGGTTTTTAGAGTGCCTAATTCACCCCCTCCTCTTCTTAAGTTAGAGCACCTGATCACTTTCAGAATGCCGCCGTCGTCCACGCCCTGGGTCAACTCAGCCCGCCGATCATCTTCGCCGGAATTCGCGGGCGAGAGGCAAAACGGAATCGGTGAATGCCATTGACCCCGGTTCATGGATACCCCAAAGTTGGGTGCAGAACAGTGAGCGCCGTACCTCATTGACACCGCCCCTGTACCTCATTCCGTTGCCTTGAATTGGTCCCATTGATCCTCTTTGCCGAAGCTATGGCATCCCCCGACGTTCTTGGAGGAGAAACCCTTGGTGGAGGCAATGGACCCTTCCAAGGTCGACTCTCCAACTTCCTTTGGACGAGCACGGAAACAATCTTCTCTGCAAGCGAACGTGAATTGTTTGGTTCAGAGCATACCTGCGATGGAGACAATTCCTGCTCTGCCTGTTTCAGTTCCTTCATCGAGAAACCAGCAGCAGCAGCCTCTGCAATGAATTCTGGTGTAGACATGTTGTCCTCCTCCAAAACGATTTCCTCCTCCACCGAAGCCTCTGAATCTGTCATTGGTTGCCCAAAATTTGGATAACCTGCTCTCAACACCATGGATTGGCTTGGGACGTACAAACGCCTCTGCAGACAATGCCACGGCTCGAGACAAAGCTTCACGACCCAGCTTGCATCTCCGTTGGTCGTCGTCGTCGTCGATATCGCCAGAGCTATCTGGTTCACCAAAGCCTTCCCCTCTAGGACGCAGCGCACGCCTGGTCGCCGGCGCGAGCGTCAGGCGACGCCCGCCCATGGCAGACCCAGCTTGCAGTAGTGTTAGCACACCTCTCTTTCAGCAATCGTCATGGATGAATGGACCAGCACCTATGGATGTCTTTCCAGACTTTGTTTCGGCTAGCGTGGAGGAAAAATAAAACTGTAAGCGAGGAAATTCACCAGCACAACTGGACACGAGGATTATGGAGGATGCAAACAGTGGAAGAAATGGCAAGCTTTGTGCAGTTGTGGGACATTGTGCAGTCAGTGCAACTTTTTTTTTTAACGAACGGGCACGAGATTGTGCCTATTTCATTCAGTCAGTGCAACTTGAGTTACATACCTATAGTAACTCCATTAATAATGAATAAAACGATGCCCGATCATACAAGATCACAAAAGAAATTAATGTTCGACTAATATAATGCACACACATATAGTAGTTCGCTGCTGGTGCTGATTGGTACATATGTAGCTCCATTTTGGCCAAGTCGTATACCTCCGGTACGGTTCTACATAACCACAACATGCACGGACGTTAATTCACTTCCCTTTTCGTGTTCTTTTATTTATTTAAGATTGATTTCCATTAATAATGTAAATTTAGAACATTTCAAGATCCTTTCTACTTTAATTTTAATTTTTGCATACAGCATACAGATCGAGAATATATACAAACACGCCGCATCTATATGTACAGCTATAGCTCCCACACAGTAACAGTTAGGTATACGTACCGGCGCAGTTGGAGCTAGCTAGACGGTGACCCCGGCGCCGGTGAAGCTCATTGTGACCAGAAGCGCAATGGCAGACAACAAGAGGATAGCTAGCCTTGGCAACTTTGCCGGCACGGACGGGATTGCCCGACACCCAGATGCCGTACCCCAACTCCAGCGCTCCCACGGCGATGAACACAAGCAAGGACATGTGGTACAGGAGTATGGCCTTGCGGTTTACATCGCTTTCATCCTTATGCATGGATAAATAAAATTATATGTCAAGATATATAATTCATTATATTTCGGATGTATTGGCCGGTGATTATCGGCTGATAATAAGATTTTACCTCGTCAAAGGCGAAGGTGAAGAGGGCAGGAGGGCTCCTGCTGAAGTACCCTCCTATGGCAGAGGCGATGGTACCAAGCAGAGGCGGATCTCCCCATGCGGCCGGGTGGGGCAGCTGCCCCACCTACCGCCGGAGCAACGCCACAAGGACCCTTGTCTTCCTCCCTTCCGGCATGGAGGCGAGCCGGCAAGCAATGAAGCGGTGCCACAGCAGCGTCCGTCGTCTTGAACTCAACGTGACGAGAGCAGAGCATGCAAGTGGAAAAATCACCATGATGATCCGACCTTCCGTCGTCCTGTCATCGGCTCCCCCCGACCTCCCGTTCACATCTGCATCTCCGGCCTCCGCACTTCCGCAGTCTGCCGCGCCGCAGGCTCAGGCTGCCTCCGCTGGAGCGTGGGCGCGTGGAGCTGGAGCCACCCTGGCCAGAGGCGCCCCGGCCGACCGGCCCTAAGCTGCGCGGCACCGGCCCAAGCGCAGGTGGGAGGCTGCTTTGAAGGAGGAATTGGTGGGATGGGGAAGGTTGGTCGCAGCGATGCCGGCGAGCCGATGACTGGCACTGACCGCCGCCATAGCGCTTCGCCTTCGAGCTCTAGCCCGCCGCGCCGCCACCCATTACCAGTGTGCGCCATGCCACGCCGCCGCCCACTACCGCAGTGCTCTGCCACTGCGCTCCCGCGCCGCCACCCACCATCGATGCGCGCCGTAGGCAAGCTTCCTTGCCTTTCCTTTCTGCCCCAGCTAGAATTTTGGGCGAGCTCCGCCACTGGTACACTACTACAGATTTAGCCTTTTGTCCCGGTTCCAAACTAGCTTTTGTCCCGGTTTTGGAACCGGGACAAGGCGAGAGGCTTTTGTCCCGGGTGGATGAACCGGGACAAAAGGTGCCTAACGTTAAAAATTTTTTTGCACACCACGGGATTCGATCCCAAGACCTCTTGTCCAACGCATGGTTTCCTTGCCAATTCACCTAAGTAGTACATGTGACTCAGTATAGAATAACTTCCTTTTGAACTATCACGTGGAGAGGCCTTTTGTCCGGGTTGGTAACACCAACCGGGATAAAAGGGGTCTTTTGTCCCGGTTGGTGTTACCACCCGGGATAAAAGGGTTGGACCTTTTTGTCCCGGGTGGAGCCACCAACCGGGACAAAAGGGGGGCCTTTTGTCCGGGTTGGTGGCTCCACCCGGGACAAAAAGCCCCTGTCCCCCACGTTGGCCCGGCTATCCATTGGACCCGGGACAAAAGCCACCTTTTGTCCCGGGCCCAAAGGTAACCGGGACAAATGGCCTGGAAGAAAGGCCTATTTTGTAGTAGTGGTACCAAGTCCGATGAGACTGAGGATTGGGCCTATTTTTTCTATGTAATTACCTAATACCGCTAGCAGGGCTTGCTCATGGAGCCCCATAGTTTCACCACCACCTTCATCATGTTGCTGCGGCTGCGAGGCTTCTTGGTATTGGTCTTGGTCGCCATTTATTTTGAGCACCATTTCGGTATTGCCCTCGCCTGCAGCAGCGACGACGATCGGCTCCTCCTTCCCGTTATGGGCTTCTGCCATCGTATCTCCAGAAGATCGACCGCTAATGTAGTGAAGAAGATAAGGTTATTAGAATGAGATTTGAAGACGGCCGGGTATCCAGCCTACTAGCTTCATACTAACAATCTAGTATCTTATAGCCAGCAAGACCAGCGTGTCAATAACGTGTTGTGTCATTGTGTGTGTGAACAGGGAGGAGAGGAGCCCGGAGCAGCCTAGATAGAGTTGGGGGGTTCGGGCGCCGCAGGGAGGAGAGGACGGGAGTGTGGAGGCTGGGGGGATCGGGAGGAGGAGCGGTCTCGGGCTCGCCTCAGTCAGGCCAACAACTCGCGGATTGGAGAAGGAAACCAATGGATCTCGTTTAATGCAATGCAAAGAAGAAAAGACTGCCGATAAGGCAGCGACGCGGAACAAATTTGACTAGAAAAGACTGATCAACGGATGACCACCGCGTAGACCAGAAATTTCCAAGAAGGCGCGTTACAGTGTAATGCATCCACCACCGCAGCAACAGTCACCGTCTCCGACTTGACGTCGATGACTCCCAGCGAGTCCATGCCGTTGATCAACCGTGGAACCATCGGGTCCCGCTGCGAAGGCAACGGAACCACTTGCAACTGCGCGCGAGAGCGACTGTTGGAATTAGTCCCACATTGGTTGTGGGGGGAGAGTTGAACCAACATAAAAGTGGGGGGAGTCTCTCACCTCTTGGGCTAGCTTTTGGGGTGTAGCAAGACTTCCTCCGGGTGTGCGCCCGTTGGGCCGGCTCTCCTGATTTTTGGGCCGACAATTGGTATCAGAGCTGGGTCCGCAATCTCCTGTACTCGTGCACACTTGGGTGGTGTAGGCCCGAAGCCCAGTGAACCGTGGGTGTGAGGCCCGTGTGTGCTCGTGTGTCGAGCCGGTCACTGGTGGACTGTGGTGTGGGCCTGGTCAGTGCTAAGGGGCACCAATGTGTGACGGGGGAGATTGTTGGAATAGCTTTTGGGGTGTAGCAAGACTTCCTCCGGGTGTGCGCCCGTTGGGCCGACTCTCCTGGTTTTTGGGCCGACAGCGACGCCATCGCCCACGGCCACCGGGTATGCTTCCAAGCTAGCGTTGACTCCACGCAGCCGCGGGATTAGTTCCAGTCGGCAGAGCCCCCGCTGCACCGGCGACGAGGAGGCGCGGCGACGGCGACGGCCGTTGCGCCGCTGGGCTGCCGCCACCGCAGGCCGCGAGCAACAGAAAAAAAAGTTCTATTATTTGGAAAAAACACGCCGGCTGGGATTTAGCTAGGGGTTTAAGTCCGGCGCCCCAACGATGAATGCCTTGGAGCATGCAGGCTAGTAGTATGCGTGCTAGTGCACACGTACATGCTAATACTACCCTGGACTTAAAAGGAAGAGGCAAGGAAAGAAGAGAACCATGTGAGACGTGCATGGCACTGTAGCACTAATGATGTTCTCGAGAATTCTAAGTTAAGATCCACTCCAACAACAATAAAGGGAAGATAGTCAAACTACGGCCAACGATCTCCACGTGCATGATCGGCAGCCTGGTGTGTACAACGCTGCCCAATACAGTAGGTGGCGACCTCAACTCTCGTCTGCTCGGTATGAACGCCAGTGACCTCAGCTTGCAACCATGAGCAAAGCGAGGGCCGGCAACACTCTTGGGGTACCTATCAATGGCCAAGTGCGACGGCCGGCGATCTCAGAAGCACATCGCCGGCGGCCGGCGGCGACGATGTCTTTCATACACATACAACACAAGTATTACTCTGTGGAAACAAGTCATATATGAATATTGTACGTGTGCTAGCCAAAACAGAGCAACACATGCACACATGAAAATTAAAGAGCAAATATATGACCAACGAACTTCATCCAAATATTGAAAGCAAATGCAGAGATTGTTCAAGCAAGTGACACGATTAAGGGTGCACAAATAGTGCCCCTACCTGACACGACACATACAAAAAAAAAAGAAAGACTCCATCACACGATAAACCAGATAGACTCAAAGATCTAAACCCCTTACGGCCAGATGCAGCTTGGCCAATGTTTATTGACGAATAACACGCTAGACTCTAATCTTCCTCCTCGCTGAGCTTGCTGGAGTACGCCAAGATGACAGCCACGTCCGCCGGCGTCTGGGCCTTCATACGCTCTTTCTCTTCACCCAGCTGCGCCACACGGTCCTTCAGTTCGTCACGAAGCTTGGTGAGCCGGCCAATGTTGTTGCCATGCGACTCAAGATCCTGGGTCGAAGGCTGCGAGGTTCTCCGATGCAACGTCCGCCACACGCTGGATCTCCTCCGCTCGCTTCCGCGCCTCCTTCATCTTCTGTTCATGTTCAGTGGCCATTGCAGTATACTTCTCATGCAAGGAAGACGTCTTTTGCCTGTGGTTCACATATTCCGACCGGTCCCCTTGCACGAGTGTAAACTCAGCCGCTATCTCGGAGCATGCAGCCTCAATACGCTGCAAATGGGAGCGCATAGCCTGTTCGTCCTTGTCAAGGGTCGCCTCCTCAAAGGTGGCCCCATTCTCTATGCGCCGAGCTAGCGCCCCCAAGCGCGTAGTAAGCAACTCCATATCAGTGGGAAGCCGCGACTCATACATGCTGGCCCATTGGCCAATGAGAAGCTTTAGCATCCGCACTACCTTGACGCCATCAAATGGCTCCTTCAATAGACGGAAGAGGCGAGCGATATCTGTACGGATTATGTATGCCGACCGCTCCTCTCCAGGGTTCCCTTCGGAAGAACAAGGCTTGGAGGATCTATAGGCTCGCTATCCACGGAACGGACCGAGTCGACGGCGAAGCGAGGCCTGCAAGAGACCAGCTCGGAGACGTACGCCTCCGTCTTCTTCTTTAGCTTGAGCGCCCTCTCCAGAAGGGCGAGCTTTCCTGCCTTCGCTCCAGCTCCAAACGTGCTTCTCCTTCTCCGAAAGTGAGATTGGATCTTTTGTGGCCTCGGCCTACTCCGCACCCTTCCCCTTTAATTTCTTGGCTCTCTCGGAGAGGGGTAGCCGGTCATCATCATCAGCTGCAATGTTGTCGCCAGAGTTTAGACTGAAACGGCAACATGATCTTATGAAAGAAATAAAAAAATTCAAGTACCTTGCGACTGCACTTGTTCCTGGGTTGCAGCGGCAGGATCGGTAGGGGTAAGTGCATCTAGTCCACCCCAAGAATCCATGTCGGCCGAAATTGCCATGGGGTTACGTGGATTTATCCCAATGGAGAACTGCATAAAGAGACCAAGATGTTAGTTAATAAGACAAAAAAAAAAGAACACGTATCTAAAAAAATTCAGTTTGGCGATACTCACGTCGTCGTCCGTGTCAGTACTCAGCTCATCAAGATCCAAGTCCAAATGTTCTGCCGGTGCAGTCAGCAACGTGTCACGTGCACCGGCAACGTGTCACGTGGTGCTTCAGGCGCCGCCGCAGTTGACGGAGCATGACGAGCATTGCCCGTGATCTTCGGAGGGCTTGGCGACAATGTGAAGGTTACCCCATGTCCCAAATCGCGGCAAGGACGCGGAGGTTGGCCAGGCGCCCACAAAGCACTGGCAGGGAATCACCAGAAGGACGCGAAACGCCATTAGATGAACCACCTTGCTTCTCTCCTTTTGACATACCTTCGTAGTGTTTGGCGCGCTTAGTTTGGCGCACATCACGAGCAACAAGAGCCGACTGCCCGGCCACACTCCTGCGAGACCTGGAGCCCCAATCTGAGCGGCCAGTCTCGCGGCTTCGGATGTCCTCGCGGTCGTCATCTTGACGGGCGTGGCGCTTCTTCTCAGCATTCAGGGCCGGGGCGTCCCTTGTGTCGCGGTACTCCGCCGAGGCGTTGCGCTTCTTCTCACTGCGCTCGGAGGCGTCCCTGGTGTCGCGGTACTCCGCCTGAGCGTCCTTGCCATCACGGCGAGATGATCCTGACTTCCCGGGTGCCATGGAAATAAACTACAACAAGATAGATACAGACTGCATCACGTACAAGAGATAAAGGTACAGATTGCATTACGTACGAAAGTTGCAAGCTTGTTACCTGTTATCAAGGAGCGAAAGATCTCGACGTGGGACTTTCAGGCGGCCGCAAGCAGGAACGGAACGCAAGCAAGTTGGCGTTGGATGGAGAAGCCATCTGCCGCATGACAGCTATTTATAGAGCTAGAGGCGGACGAGATCGTAACCAATGTTTTCTGTTAGTCAACAACCAAGAGAGAGAAGCACATGCTGATTTCACGGCAAGCTCCGGCGCTCGGTTGTTGTAGCGCGTGGGTGTGGATAATGACCGACGTTTTCCCTATAAGCAAGATATACGGGCCGGTTGTTGAGGTGTGTTTTTGCTCCTGTTCGCTGTTGCGGCTGAGAACCCACACCAATTGGATAAGCTTCAAACTAAAGTCTCCACATGACAATACAAAATGTTCACAGAAGCTAAAAGAGCAAACAGTAAAGATTTCATCCGTTTAATTGCCAAGATTACAAGACCTAAGTGGTGTACAAAATCACTGAAATATTCCACCAAGTTGAGTTTGAGTCGGCTGCGCCCTCAAACTCTACTTGATGGGGGGGCATTTGTTCGACGGTATTTTGTGCATGCATGTTCCTCAAGCTAAACAAGAGGAGCGTGCGTACGTTGTTTAAGAGAAGCAAGCAATATTAACATGCAAAGAAGCGAGAGCATATGCTAGTTGCACGAACGTGTCCTCTTCCTGTTCTTTTCAGAGGTTGCACAATATTAACATCGAAGCTCAGCTCGCCACCAAAAAGAGGGCACTGGACCTGGCAAACAAGCTAGCTGAGGCCAGGCGCAAACTAGCAGAAATGGAGGTGGAGGCATACCAAGAAATGCCCGAAGGTTCCCTCCAACAAGAAAACCGCATCATCCACCAGACAACATTCGCTCACAATGAAGACCGAAGGCCACCACCGGTCAACCTCCCATATGACCCGACCTCGCCACTCTCAGTCGCTCTGCAGCAAACTTCATGGCCGCCCGGCTACAAGCCTACACAGCTCTCCAAGTACAATGCAACAACTAATCCAACCCAGTTCCTCATGGCCTACGAAGCAACCATCGCTTCGGCCGGAGGTGACGACTCAACCATGGCCAAGTCCTTCGTCATGGCCTGCGAAGGTTCTGTGGCCAACTGGTACTCATACCTTCCCCCGCAATTAATCAACAACCGGTACCAGCTGAAAGGCAGGCTTCTCCAGGACTTTCAGGGATTCAGAAGGCTAAATACCAATACTGTGAAAGACTTCAAGTGCCCACAACACGACCGTGAGCCTCTCTATGACTATTTCCGGAGGTTCGTTCAGAAGAAGGCTCAAATCCCAAACTTCCCAGAGAAGGATGCAATCGAGAAATGCATCGAAGGTCTCCTGCCTGTCCAACTTGCTTCTCATCTCACAAGAGAGCCCCCGAGGACCTGGAGGAGCTCTATACAGAAGTAGAGAAGTACGCGAAGTCAGACGCCGACTACCGCAGAAGGGTCGAGCAAAGAAGAATCATGCGACAGGCAGAAAAATATAATCAGCAAACATGGCAGCAATAGCAGCCAGTGTTCGACGGTATTTTTGTGCGTGCATGTTCCTCAAGCTAAACAAGAGGAGCGTACGTACGTTGTTTAAGAGAAGCAAGCAATATTAACATGCAAGGAAGTCCACACATGCTAGCTGCACCGTGGCCGCGGTTAATGGGCTGGAGTTGCTAAGCTTCAAGCATTATTGGGCTGATCAGTAAAGAATTAGCACTAATTAATCTGGTGCATGTGGGCTCTTACGTGACTCATGCATGGCCCATGCATCAGCCCATGCAAACAAGCCTCGTATGGTGCATACGAGTGGGCCGTCTCCACAGATTATCTTCTGGAAGCTTTCGGCATGCACAACCACGTGCGCCAGCCGCCTGTGGATGAGATCGAGCTTTCAAATTTTGAATTAGCAGCCGCGCGGCGTGGAACTGATCCGAGCGCTTCGCTCGGGCGCCGGCTTGCTCGGCAACGGATTAGAGGCGGCGCACGGCTCGATGCTCCTCTCCTGGCCCCTGCCTCCAGCCTATAAAAGAGACCCCTCAGTCTCTCACGAGAGGAGGAGACACCCATATCCATCTACACCATTGTCACCACGCTCTGCACTGCACCAGTCCGCCGGCCGGAGTTCGTGATCAACGACGACGACTGCCGTGCGGCCATCTCCATCTCCATCTCCATCACCATCACGCACACGACGCCGGCGAGCGAGTCCGCGGCTTGCGGCGGAGTTCCGGCCTCGGCTTCACGACGCCACGCAACTGACGTCGTCGCCGTCGAACACTTCGGCGTCGACTCCATGGCTCCCATCCTTCTCGCCGGTAACTCTGGTTGAGATCGATCTATCTTATTTGTTTTATTCTTGTTCTTGCATGTTTCCTTTCAGCACGCATGTATGAAGGAGTTCTGCACATCATCGTGGGCATCTCATGGTCTCCATGAAGGAGATTGTCGCTCCTCACGGTGAGTAGCCTGCCACGTCGCCGACCGCCACCGAGATCGTCGTCGCCGTATCGCCGCCGCGGCTCGATGCCGTCTGGCTCGCCGTTGTGCAGTTCGCCGCCGGAGCTCGTCCATGAACAGCCCGCCTTGTCGCCGGCCGCCGAGATCATCACCGTCTCGCCGCCACGGATCGCTGCTGTCCAACTCGCCCCCCTGCAGCCGGTCTTTGGAGCTCGTCGTCTCTGAACAGCCTATGTCACCGAGATGCATCTGTCCAGGAAAGGCCACGATGCCTGCATGCATCAAGTCAAGAGTTGTTCCTGTACAAGTTTAGAAGCCACCAGATTGGATCAACGTGAACATGCGCTGCCTCCTCATCCTTGACGTTCACGGAGAGAGGAGTGATGCCGATGTGTTCTGTCTTCGACCGGGCTGCAATCGCCTAGACCCCGTGTCTGTGTTGCGGGTTGCGTTCCGGCCGGATCTGTGCCTGTCAAGTCCCTACGATGATTATTGAAGACACTTCTATTTTGCTACGCCATCTGACGTCCAACTGATCGAACTGAGCGCCACCATGCACTACATCAACGACTCTATTGCCGTACTTGCTGTTCGTGACCAACGAGGCCGAACGGCACGGGCGGACGCCGTCAACGTTTCGACTGCGTTACCATCGGCCCATGGACCGACCAGGCCATGATAATGCCGACGCCTGCATTCATCCATCATCATCATCATGCATGGAGGACGCAAAGTGAAGATCGAAGAAGACGACCATTGCAGCTTAATCGGAGGTGTTCTTCGACTATCTCGCAGATGTAATTAACTAGGAGCCTTCCGAGACCCTAGAAACCAGAAGACCACATCACCCATGTTCGATCTGCCCCACGGCAGGCTATGGAGCGCCCATATATATAAGGAACATGTATTAGTATTTGTTGGAAAATATGAATAAAATATGTGTTCCTTATTTGTTCTTTGTCTATTTATTTTTTGTGTACTTAGTACACTGGCACGCCCGCAATTTATTTTCCCCCGCGTGTAGAGGAAACCCCTTTGGGTATTTTTCTCCCCAAACATGCTTCCACCAAGCGCATTGCAGTGAAATAATTCAGCCCATGTCAGGAGCAGAATTAGTTACTCTACTACCATTAGATTCTATAAATACTCTGCTTCTCTGAAAATTCTATAAATTTGAATAGAATCATTTTATGGATGTATAAGGTTGACATAAAAGTTTCACAAGATTTTAATAAAATTAGAATATACATTGTTCATAAAATGGATGGATCTCTCGTATTGTTTCATAAAACTTAAGTCAAACTTTGAAAGTTATACACCCTAAAGCCTTTTCTTCCTCGTATACACTTGAAATTTGGATATAGTCTTAACTTCACCCACCTATTAACATTTTTGAATTTACATTGCAGCTTGTTGTGCAAAGAAAAAATTCTTTTTGGAGCTTTTTCTGTTTTCAATCCTCTCTAACTTCATTTTTTTCAAACCTAGGTCCGATCTTCTCTAGCACCAACAGTGGCAAAGCTGTGTGTACTTGTCAGGGTCTGACAACCTCAATGAAATCTGCAAACTCCTATTTATGGCATTGTTATATTAGTATTTGACCCCGTTATCTGAATGAGGTCGACCCCGGTGGCAAGCTCGGGTTGCTCCGCCCCTGAGGGCAAAGATTTTTTTATTTTTTCCTCCCTAGCACTGCATCCATGTTTGAGTGTCATTGATGTGTGCGTGAACTTAACAAGATATAAACACTTGTATATGTTTAAGTGAAAATAAGAGAGATGTGTACTTGAGAGGCATTTTCTTGGCTGCCAACCGTCAAGAAAACATATCATTTCCTTGGCTGCCCAGTAGAAAGGCCAATGAAATACTCAATTTCCTTAGCGGCCTAACAAAATCCCCAAGGAAATGAGCAAATTCTTTGGCGGTTCTCATCATCCGAAAAGAAAATATATTTCCTTGGCTCTTAAACACTACCACCATGAAAATCACATTTTTCTTGGCGGCTCCATTTCTGCCGCCATGGTAATTCAGTTTGGTCTAGTGATGCTCTGCCACAGTATTGACGAACAGAACCGAAGCCACGTCAGGCAGCGTCGCGAACAGGCGGACAGAACTTGGTTTCAGCGCACCATGGAGCACAGTTAACTGGTGGACCCTAACTTAGGACACTTGTAGAGCTCCCAACCTTCCCGCCGGGGGACCGACCTGGAGGTGAGACTCCCCCTCTTCTCGCAAATGTAGCCCAGCCCATCAGGATATATAAGGCGAAACCGGGCCTTCTTTCTCCAAGGTTGGGGACGAGTTGGAACATTCAGAGGCCTTCCTCTGAACATTCTTGCATTCTAACAACCACATGCACTCACTCGCTTGCAAGCGCCCCCGTTGTAAGCACTCAGCACTTGAGCGCAAGAACATGAAGCACACCACCTCCATACTGGACGTAGGACGATTGCTCGAACCAGTCTAAAATCTCTTGCCTTTGAGTGTTAGCCACGGAGAAGCACGGAAGATTTTAGTAGCCGGTGATTGAAACACCGATACTCCCCATTCAGTTTTGATCACAATATTTTCATATGCTACAATGACCAAAGAAATCAAGTGTGCTTATCAGACCATTAATCACGTTAACCATGCTCTCCTTATTTCTGCAATCTTTTTTAGCGATATTCCTCGTTTCTAGTTATTATTAACTACCACGACCGACGCCAAAAATTAACAGACCAACTTTTTTCTCCTTCGCCTTCGCCGCCAATTCTCTCTTCCGCGGCAAATTCTTTTGTCCATGCCCTCTTTTCTCTCCTCCACCGGCGCCTATTATAAAAACATCAAAAGACAAGCTTATTAATGAAAAATTATTGACGGAGTTAGCCTTCTCTTAGTTTTTAGGCGACATCCGTTTGAAATATGTGTTTAATTCTACCAAATTTTATTTGGACGCATATTTTTCCTACCCCTCATTTCTTTTTTTTCCCCAGAGCATTTGCAGCTGTGGCTTTCAGGCCACGTGGCCCTCAGCCAATTTGAATGTCGGGGTCTGTCCGGTTTTGAGGCCTCATGTGCCCTGGCCTTTGGTTGACGGCCAAATTTCTGTCTAGTCAAAAAAACAAATGTTTGGCCGCCAAGGCAGCGACCAGCGAGAATGCAAGCGGGTCTGTTTGGATGCTGGCCACATTCCGCCACGTCAAACTTGCGGCGGCGCCTAAGCCATGGTGGACAAATCAAACGTCTAAACTGCGACGACAAAATGAACATGGAAATATGTGGCTGCTAAAGCTTAAGGACCAACCAAACAGCAGCTTTTGCCGGCGGAGCTTTGCCGCATGGATTCCGATCTTATGGATGGATTTGTAGTTTGGGCCTCGAGGACGGAAGTGAGAGGTTGGGCCGAGCAACTGAAATACTGGGCCATCTTGATTGCTTTTGCTTGTAGGGTGTGTTCTTCCTTAAAAAATATGTACTCCCTCCGTATAAGAAATAGACGACGCTTAGCACAGCGACACAGTCTTCAAAATATAACTTTGACTGCTTATTTTTATAAAAAATATTTGTTGAAAAGTGATATATGTATATTTTTATGAATGTGCTTTTTAAGACAAATCTATTCACATGATTCTTACTTTTTGAAACTCGATAACTTGAAAGTTATTTATGATTTATATTCGGAATGCTTGACTTAAACCTTATCCAAAATGACATCTAAATCCTATACGGAGGGAGTAGGGTGTGTTCTTTCTTTTGTAAAAAAAATTGAACCATTAGTACGATAGTCATGCACAAAACATGGCTGGTTGACTACCATTAGTATGGTTCATTTTGGGTGTGTTCATATCCCTTTTGCTATATATATATGTATATATATATATGTATATATATATATATGTATATATATGTATATATATATGTGTATATATATATATGTATATATATGTACATATATATGTCTGCACAAAACATGAACCATAGTAAGGTAGTCATGCACAAAACATGAGAACCTTGGAGCAGGCAGTGCCGCGCTTGGTGATGGAGGAGAACCTTTTGGGTGGAACACCGAACAAGCAGACACACACTTTGCTAGAAGATTTTGATTATTTGATTTATTTCTGTAATGAACATGGCACCATTTATGCCATTTCTAGTGATTTTAGTGATCGAATGACAACGTAATCAATGGAACTAATGCTTTTATTAAGTGAACATTTCTAGATCCCAGGGATGGAGTAAAAAGGTCATACAAAGCAAAACACGAAGAAAGAACTCAAAGAAACGCTGAATTGGACGAGTTCTACTGAAATCAGTAGCACCGGAAGAACCGATGCCTATAGCATCGGTACATCCGATGGTTGTCGGAAGATCCGACGCCTTGGCATTGGTGCAAGTCTGAGCGCCTCTGGAGATCAAGTGAAGAAACAAGTGAAGCACCGGTTGAACCGACAGTCTAAGAAGGGGCATCGGTGCAATCGATGTACTGTGTTCCAGAGACGATGCAAGTTGCGCAGGAGCCAAGCCTTCAGCACCGGTTGAACCGGTGGTGCATCGGAGCATCGCGTCGGAGCAATGACGTCAGCAGAAGAGAGAAGTCCAACGGCTACTCCAGTTGCTGTTGTGACCGGTTGAACCGACGCCCGTAGCATCGGTTCATCCGATGGTCTCTGGAGTCGCTGCAACTGTGTCAGCAAGCCAACGGCTACTTCAGTTGCTGTGAGTGACCGGAAGTTCCGACGCCTCTTCACCGGAAGTTCCGATGCCTACGCAGAATTCTGCCAACGGCTACAAACGGCTAGTTCGACTTGTAGGCCTATATATATGTGCTCCCCCGGCCATTTGAAGATTGCTGGAGTCTCAAGACATCTCATACACATCCAAGAACACCTCCAAGCCATCCAAGAGCATAAAGATCAAATCTTTAGTCCTTAGCTCAAGCTTTGTGAGTGTTAGTGCTAGGTTAGCTCTTGAGTGAGTGATCAAGCAAGGTTTAGATCCTTGTACTGTGGTTCTACAGTGAACCAACATTGTATCTTGGTGCGCCGGCTTCTTTGGAGCTTTGGTGGCTCGCTGGCAAGTCTACGACCCTCCGGCTTGGTGTGGAGCGGCGTCGACGACATTGTGCGGGGGACGGAGACCCCTCCTTCGTGGGCAATCTACCTTAGTGAAGATCGGGATCAAGGTGACCGTGATTGTGTTCACGGAAGAGACTTGATTGCCGGGAAGCGATACTCTTCGTGAGTGCTTCAACAACGTGGACGTAGAGGTGCCTTTGTGGCAATCCGAACCACGGGATAAATCCTCGTGTCGAGAGTTCGTTTTCTCTCATCCCTCCCTTTAAGCTTCCGCATTTTATATTGCAACTTGTGTGCCTTTATTTTTTTAGTGTAGTATCTTGCTAGGATTGGCTATAGGTTGCAAAACTCTTTTGGGATGAGGATTTCACACTAAGCTGAACCGTAGTTGCACATCTAGATAGCTTGAATTAGTTTAAGTTTTGTGAAAACTAGTTGGAGCCATAGGTTTAGATTTTTTAATAGTGTCTAATTCACTCCCTCCCCCTTCTAGGCTAGAGTAGCCGATCGCTTTCAATTTCCATCAGGGATACGATGATGATCGATGGATTAGTCATTACGTACACCAGTTCTGTTCATATCAACTAACTAATTAACGCGGTGGTGGGCAGCAGCACAGCCATTCAAAGTGACGGCGACCGTGCCCCTTTTTGCAGTAGGCACTGTTGGTCTCGTGCCCGTAGATGGCACAAACAGATGGGCAGATGGCTTTCGTGCAGTAGTCCTTGTCCGTCGGCGGGAAGCAAGGTGCCGGCGGATTACACCACCGCCCGATGCCTGCACACAGTTCATATGCAACGCAATATTATTAGCAAAGCAAGATGGTCCATCTGAAAATCATGCAGTGCAGCAGCTGAAGGTGGGAGGGGTGTGCCTACACGCTTGGCAGGATGGAGAGTTAGAAGAGATCATCAAAAGAAGCAGGAGTGAAGTAGCCATCAGGTACGCGACTTTTCCCATGCTGGTCTTGCTGAAGAGAATGCTTCTATATCCTCACCTTGTTGGGAGAGAGGTACAGGAAGTGTATTTATCACGTATCTATTTGTATATGTATCTATATCCATATCTATATACTCATATCTATATACTCATATCTATATTTATATCTATATTCCATATCTATGATCTATTATATATCCATGACGACGACGGTCAGACGCGTGTCTTTTGAACTTCACCTTCATGAGCAGTGACCACCCGCCGTAATTGGCCTTGGGTAAGCAACTTCTTTTGCGGTAGCCATAGGAACAGCGAAACACCGAACAGATAGACACAGATAAACAGACTGCTGCTTGCTAGTAATTAAGAATTAACAGATCGATGAGCAGATTTTATTTGATTGATTTGCACCAGACATACATGATGCATGATATGGATGCATCAATTATGCATGTGAATCAATCTTTGTGGAAGCGTTGAACCCCTTGTTGGGGGCCGCACCTTTGTTTATAGGAGCAGGGAAGAGCCCCCTGCGTGGCTTACAAGCAATGTATAATCTTATCTTGATATGGCCAACAACTAATCCTAGATTGATACAACAAATCCTATCTGACTGATACAAGAAATCTCAACAACATGGTAACTAACTATCCTGGCCATATCATGAAAGATCACACGGACGCTTACATTATAGGAAAGCTAGATTCTATCTTAACACTCCCCCTCAATCAAAACTTCTGTAAGTTTAGATTGCGGCAGAACTCCTGCACCTTTTGCACTGATAGTGCTTTTGTGAAGCCATCTGCCACTTGATCATGTGTAGATACAAATTGAATGTTGAGAAGTTTTTGAGCTACTCGTTCTCGTACAAAATGGTAGTCCACTTCTATATGCTTTGTTCTTGCATGGAAGACTGGATTAGCAGAAAGATACGTGGCTCCAAGATTGTCGCACCAAAGAGTAGCAGCTGACGGACTAGACACTCTAAGCTCCTTGAGCAATATTTGAATCCAAATAATTTCGGCCGTGGCATTTGCCATTGCCTTGTATTCCGCCTCTGTACTGGACCTTGAAACCGTGGCTTGTTTTCTGGAACTCCACGAGATCAAGTTAGATCCAAGAAATATACAAAATCCACTAGTAGATCGTCGATCATCAAGTGATCCTGCCCAGTCAGCATCAGAGAAGCCGCTAACACACAGAGAGGACGACTTCCGGATTTTCAAACCATAATCCATAGTTCCTTTAACATACCTTAGGATTCGTTTAACTGCTGTCCAGTGTTCTGTAGTAGGCGCATGAAGGAATTGACACACCTTATTAACTAGAAAAGCCAAGTCTGGACGTGTCAATGTCAAGTATTGTAAAGCCCCAACTATACTTCTGAATTTGGTTGAATCTTCCACGCCTAGCTTTGTGCCTATCTCGCTGGACAGTTTTTCTGATGTAGATAATGGTGTATTAATCGGCTTGCAACACTGCATGTTAGCTCTTCGAATAATATCTGAGGCATACTTCTGTTGAGACATAAGAATTCCATCATTCACCTTCTTTACCTCGATGCCAAGAAAGTAGCTGAGTTCACCAAGATCTTTCAAGGCAAAGTCTGCCCGCAAGTCAAGAAGTAATGCTTCTACTGCTTTAGCCGATGAGCTAACAACTATGATATCATCAACATATACTAACATGAATATGGTGACACTATTCTTGTGATAACAAAATAATGACGTGTCAGCTTTTGAGGGAGAGAAACCGAGTTGTTGCAACTTGTTACTTAACCTGGAGTACCACGCTCTGGGCGCTTGCTTCAAACCATATAATGCCTTGTCTAATTTACATATGAAGTGAGGACGAGAAGAATCTTCATACCCAGGAGGTTGTTTCATATACACTTCTTCCTCCAGAACACCATGAAGAAACGCGTTCTGCACATCCAGCTGTCGAAGGCACCATCCCTTAGATACTGCAATAGACAAGACAGTTCTGATAGTAGCTGGTTTAACAACAGGGCTAAACGTGTCTTCATAATCAATACCATACCGTTGCTTAAAACCTTTAGCAACTAGGCGGGCTTTATACCTGTCAATCTCTCCATTTGCCTTTCTTTTGACCTTGTAAACCCACTTACAATCAATGAGATTTTTACCATGACCGGCAGGAACCAAGCGCCAAGTTTTGTTTCTCATCAGTGCATCATATTCCTCATCCATGGCATGCTTCCAATGCTTGTGTTGAAGTGCTTCATCAAGATTGGAAGGTTCACTACTTTCTGCAAAACATCCATACCTGATGGTGCCATCCGTATAGCTCTTGGGCTTACGGATCCCATGTTGCAGCCTGGTCACTCGGCGTGGTGAGTGGACAGCTTCCGCAGGTGATCCCGTCACCGCCGCAGAGGATCCCATCAGGATCGTGGTGGCCGCACCAGATGTGTCGCCCACAGCAGGAGCAGCCGGGACACTGGTCGGACGCGGGCCAGCGTCGGAGTCGCGTGCAGGAGAGCGCGTGGAGGGCGTCGAGGCGGAGGATGGCGTGGCGCTGGGAGATTCGTTGGCAGGCGAGACAGGAGGCGCCTGATCCAAGGCTGATGCGCCGGACGCCGCCTGCTCCACTGACGCGCCCAAATCTACCTCGTGCCCCGTGCTAGTGCCCTGTACTCCGACCGAATATGGTTCCTGCATGAAATGATGTCTGTTTTCCCTGCAACTTGCATCACTTTCATCAGAATTTTCATGAGTATTAGTCAATTGGCCTAGCGATTTATCTTGAAGATTAGTACTGTCAGGATTTGCGAGGTGTTCAGGGAGCAACAGAATTTGAGAGCGAAGGAGAGCGCCGGCATTAGGATGTAGCTTGGAAAAAGGAAACACATGCTCATCAAATACTACATCCCTAGAAATATACACACGACCCGTACTAATGTCCAAGCACTTGTACCCCTTATGCATATTGCTATAACCAAGGAAGGCACACTGTTTGGAACGGAACTCCAACTTCCTAGCATTATACGGGCGCAAATTTGGCCAGCAAGCTGAGCCAAACACCCGGAGGGCAGAATAGTCAGGAGTTTGATTGTAGAGGCGCTCAAGAGGCGTCGAATTTTGGAGAAGTCTTGTGGGTGTGCGATTGATAAGATAGGTAGCCGTGACAAAGGCTTCATCCCAAAATTTTAGGGGCATGGATGCTTGGGCAAGAAGGGCAAGGCCAACTTCAACTATGTGACGATGTTTGCGTTCCGCGGATCCGTTTTGCTGATGTGTGTGTGGGCAGGAGACATGATGCGAGATGCCTACCCTAGTAAAGAAGTGATTGAGTTTTTCATATTCACCTCCCCAATCTGTCTGCATTGCAATAATTTTCCTACTAAGAGATCGCTCGACAAGGGTTTGAAACTCTTGAAATTTAGAGAATACTTCAGATTTATGTTTCAACAAATAGATCCATGTGAATTTGCTGAAATCATCAATGAAGCTAACATAATAATTCTTTCTGCCTACTGAATCACGAGCAGGTCCCCACACATCGGAGAATACCAACTCAAGAGGAGCAGAAGAAGTACTGGACGACCGAGAGTAAGGAAGTTGATGACTCTTTGCCTGTTGACAGGCATCACAAACCGACTCTGGACTGGAAACATGTGGCAAATTATTTCTACTGACAACCTGACGAACTACGGAGATGGACGGATGACCAAGACGATGATGCCACATGTCCACGGAGATCTTGGTGGCACTGCAGGCTACCTTCCCACGATCACTTGATGACGATGGGAAGGGATAAAGGCCACCGCTACTCCGCCCTCTAAGGATCGTTTTCTTCGTGGCCTGATCCTTAACAAGAAAGAATGAGGGATGAAACTCAAGGAACACATTGTTGTCAGTAGTAAAACGATGAACAGAGACTAGGTTTTTCTTGGCTTGGGGAACGTGAAGGACATTTTTCAGAATTAGATCTCGATCGGAAGTATGTAAAATGCTATGGCCAACATGACTTATACTCATACCTGATCCACTGGCGGTGTGGATTTGCTCCCCGCCATGGTACTTTTCACGTGTAGAGAGCTTGTTCAGCTCACTTGTGATGTTGTCGGTGGCGCCCGTGTCGGTGTACCACGCGTTGTCGACGTTGTACGCGGCGTAGGCAGCATTAACATGCCTCTCATCCGGCACGTACTCCTCATCAAAACGGTGCCAACATTCATTTGCTGTGTGACCCGCCTTGTAGCACACCTGGCAGCGTGTCTTCTTGGACCCATTGGACCGGGAGGAATTGTTGGTGAAGCCCCCCCGGTTTCTATTGTTGTTGTTGGCGTTGTTGCCGCGACCGCGACCTTGACCAGGACCACGGCCACCACCGCGACTGTGGCCGCCGCGGCCACCGCGTCCACCACGGTTGGCGATGTTCACGGAGGATTGAGATCCTCCGCTGAACATGTTCACGCGCTGTTCGAAGCTGAGGAGCTGCGACAGTAGGTCGTCAAAGGAGGTGTCGCCCGGCTGGGCGAGGACGGCGGCCACGACGGGGTTGTACTCCTGATCCAGTCCGGTAAGGATATACCGGACCAGTTCTTCTTCATCGATGGGTTTTCCCGCACATGCCAGCTCATCTGCCAATAACTTCATCTTGGAAGTATATTCGGTAATGGACATGTTACCTTTTTGAGTAGTTCCCAGCGCTATGCGCGTGTTCACCGCGCGTGCGCGAGATTGGGAAGAGTGGATCTTCGCCAAGGCGCTCCAGACCTCCGACGCCGATTTGTACAGCGCCACTTGGGAGAGAACTTCACGAGAGAGGGAGGACAACAAGTAGGAGAGCACTTGTTGATCAAGCGCAAGCCACCTTGCGTACTCCGGATTTGGTTTGGAGACGTCTTTGCCGTCAGTGCCCTTCTCCTGGATGGTCTTGGGTGGGGCAACCTCGGTTCCATCTAGGAACCCTAGGAGTTGTGCGCCACGCACAGCAGGCAGAATCTGAACTTGCCAGAGGGCATAGTTCGTTTTGGTGAGCTTTTCCGTAATGGTTTGAGCAAAGGAGGCCGGCGGTGCCGGTGCCGAGAAGGTGGAACTCGCCATGGGTGGGATGGGATGGGTAGATGGATGTTTATTTGGAGGTTAGGCTCTGATTACCATGTGAATCAATCTTTGTGGAAGCGTTGAACCCCTTGTTGGGGGCCGCACCTTTGTTTATAGGAGCAGGGAAGAGCCCCCTGCGTGGCTTACAAGCAATGTATAATCTTATCTTGATATGGCCAACAACTAATCCTAGATTGATACAACAAATCCTATCTGACTGATACAAGAAATCTCAACAACATGGTAACTAACTATCCTGGCCATATCATGAAAGATCACACGGACGCTTACATTATAGGAAAGCTAGATTCTATCTTAACAACTCCAGCAGTAAATAACGAGGCGGTGGGCAGCAGCACCACCACACCACCGGCCCACTGCCTTTTTTTAGGTCTTTTGCAGTAGGCATGATTGGGGGTGTGTTTAGTTGGTGAAAAAGTTTAGGTTTTAGTACTGTAGTATATTTCGTTGTTACTTGATAAATAATATCTAATTATATACTAATTAGGCTTAAAAAATTCATCTTGTGCTAATCAGTTAGACTGTGTAATTAGTTTTTTTTTTCAACTGCATTTAATGCTTCGTGCATGTGTCCGAAAATTCAATGTGACGGATACTATGCAAACTTTTTTACCAACTAAACATGGCCTGGTCTTGTACCCGTTCAAATCACAAACATGTGTGCAGGTGTCGTCCGTGCAGTAGTTCATGTTCGCAGGCTGGAAGAAGGGGGCCTGTCACACCAGCGACCGATGCCTGCAAATGCAATGAAATGCTAGCACTAAAGCATCATGACTGGTATATCATAAATAATATAATCAAATTCTGATATAGATATAGATATATAGAGAGTGTGTCTACACGCTTGGCAGGATGAAGAGTTGGAAAAAACCACAGCAAGAACCACCAAAGAAATGGTCATCAAGTGGTGCACAATCCTTCCCATGCTAGCTGCCGGTCTTGACGTACGAGAGAATGCTAGCTCCTTCGCTTTAATTTTTGCGAGGCAGAAGAGGTTAGGATATATCACTAATCTTGTTTCTAATCTGTTGTTTCAGCATTCGTAGGCGCTTTTTACAGAGGAACACCATGTTTCAGGAATTAATAAATTTATATCTCGAGTCGGATTCATTGGACTCACCCGAGGTCCAGTATATATAACTTCACCCACCCATCCCCCGCGCAGCCTCTCTCTCATGTGCTCCTCCATCTCTCTCTCCGGTGGGCCCACTGGCGGCGGAGCTCCTCCCCGGCCGGTGGCGCTCTGCTCCACTCCTGCCGCGTCCGGATCCGGCGGCGGCGGCCTCCCTGTATCAGCGGCGCGCGGGCCGGCGGGGGCGGAGGCCGCGGCAGCTCGCAGGCCCGCGGCGACGCGCGGGCCAGCTGCGGCAGCGCGAGGGCAGCCAGGCATGGGAGCGGCGCGCTGAGCCTCGAGTAGCAGGCCGCGGGAGCAGCGCGTGGGGAGCAGGCTGCGGCGGGAGGCGCTTGGGCACGCGGAGAGCAGGCGCACAGGGGCATGCGCTGACGCGGCGCGGCCTGCCTGGGCCCCGGGCGGCGAGCAACACGCATCGCCAAGGAATACCAGCAGCAGTGATGCAAGGGAGCAGCCAAAGCCACGTAGAGAACAGCGTCCGTCCGCGCCGCTCCCCCGCCGTGGACAGGCTTTTTTTTATGCCTATCTAATTTTCACTATTTTCTGAAAAACAATCATGAGATTTTCTTGTAACTAACCACGTGCACTAGTTTTCTGTGTAGTTTTTCATGCCTTCTTTTGATGCATAAACTTATTTTCTATGATTGGGTGTGTCGATTTCTATGACAGTTGGATTCAAATTTCAAATATTAACGAACTAGAGTTTCACCGATAGGATTCTATGCATGTCAAAGGAAGGTTGGGGGTCTTTTTTTTGCACGGGCTCTATACTTATATCAAGGGGGTTCTATACCTCGTGCCACCAATTTCTATATTTCCGGCTAGGGTGAAGGATCATTATAGCTGGATTCAAATTTTAAATTCTAAACAAAAGTGAATTCAATTGTATGATCGCAACACATGGTTTCTATGCTCGAGTTCATGGGAATCTATACTGAGAGAACACTACAAATGAGTCTTCGTAGAACTCATCCTCCAAAAAGTTATAGAACGCTTCAAATTCCTGCACGTAGAGGTTTTTTATGAACGATTATACACTAGTCCCCACTCGATTATATGCTAGTCGAGCGCACCCAATTTATATGCTTGCTCGTTCTAGATTCTATGCCTACGCTAATATTGGTTTCTATACCAGTGTGTATAGCGTTCTATGCATACAATTTTATAATAGTTGGATTCAAATTTAAAATTCCAACAAAAAGGCATTGATCTCACGTGGACAAGATTCCAATTTTAAACTTCACAACATAATTGTTTCTAAGTTAACACCTTCTATCACCTGTATCATTGCCCTTTATGATTTGTATCTGCTGGAAACAATGATCTTTTACAATACAATTTAATCCGAATTAAAGTATAAATCATAACATTTCCATAGATATAAACAAGAGTATGATCCAATGTGCTTGTAACGAAAATAGCAAACATGAACATCTAGCTCTGGCTCAGCAACCCGGATACTCCGGGTATATGTCCGGATACTGGACATATGTTTGGACATCCTATCGACAACCTGGATACTCCAAGTATATATATGGATAGTATCCTGCTATCCTTTCTTGTCCTTGGAATATTTGATTTATTGACTTAATAGGCTCTAGGCTCAATTAATCTAAGAGTATCGCTGCCTATATGGTCTGATTTTCTCAAAAAATTTCTAAAAATACTTCAAGGTGCGACGAATTTAATGGTGTCAAATTTTCTCAAAAATTCGTTCATTTAGTATAGTTTGCGGGGATTTGAAGTTAAACAAAAAAACGTGCATATAAAAGTATACAAATACAATGTAAAAGTAGTACAAAAGAGGGTTGGAGGGTTCATTTAGGCTAAAATATGTTATACAAACATTTATTTAGTATACTTTGAGGGCATTTGAATTTAAACCAAAAAAATTTGAATTTGACCGGTTACCAGTCAAATCGACCGGTAAACCGGTCAAACCGGCCGATAAACCGGTCAAACCGGCCGGTAAGCCGGTCGGAACCGGTTGAACATGCGATTTTGAATTTGAATTTGAATTTGATCGGTTTTCACTGGTTTCCGGCCAAACCGGTCCGGTATACCGGTACCGGACCCCGCCGGTTTGACCGGACCGGTCGGTAAATTAAACCCTGTCCATAACTTGCATTCTATGACATGTATTGCTACTTTTTATGACCTGAGTTTTGTTGTATGAGTGAAAAAATCATGAAAAAATAAAATAGAATGTTCCATAAAAAAAAGAAAAACAAAATAGAAATGTGACACTTGCGTCACATTTTTCTATGCCCATATAAATGATAGTCTATACTAGTAGCAGTAGCAGTTGGTAGAAATTTTTTTAAAAGTAGAGCACCACGCAGCTGATTATGCCCAGGATTGAGCACACGTACCATTTACAAAAGGTTATCACCAAAGAACCATAAAGAGCAATTTTAAACATAAAAGAGTACAACAATTAATTTATTACAAATTCAACATAGGAGAGTCCAAATCTGAAAATAAAATAGTTCAACAATTCCATTCAAGCCTTGTTTCAAGTGAAAGATAAAAGAGACATGAATCATAAAGTTTGGTGCCTTGTCATGATCTCTCAAAGAACTCATAACGCAGCGGATACGATAAATCGCAACAAAAGCAACGACGTCTTCCTCAAGGGCGTGTCACACCCGGTTTTAAGGACAAAACCGAATGCATAACTATATGTATGCCAGGATCAAATTTCATACATATAGTAACATTATAAGTGAATAATCAACAGCAGTATCACGTAAAAGAGAAAAAAAAACAACAAATAAAAGACTATTAGAGTTATACAGCTTATTCTGGAAACAGAGACTCCAAACTTCACAGGCAATCGACTGGGGGTTGCGTACGCCTAGAACTCAGCAACATCTTCAGAAAACTTCATAAACCTTCTCCTTCTAAGCAGCAGTAAGCAAGGGTGAGTACACTTATGGTTGGTACTCAGCAAGGCCACAAGAAATAACCAAAAAGTGATTTAAATCCATCTTTAAGTTTATTAATCATGTGAGGGTCCAAGCCGCTCTTGACCGTGAGCACGGCTGATATATCAGTTTTACACTCTGCAGAGGTTGTACACTTTCACCACAATTCGCGTAAAAGTTCCGAAGAACTTTGAACCCAACCACGCATATGTGCTGATCAGGCACAATACCACACTTCTGAGGTGTGATTGCATAGGGACGCTACAAGGCCTTATCAAAGAATCACTATATGTACGCACTGGTCCCTTGCTTTCTGTGGTACCTCAGAAGACGAAGCTTCCTTCACCCGCTCCTCAAATATCGATAACCCAATATCCACCAATCAAACGCCCCAGGCACAACATATAGATCATCTAATTACTTAGCCAAGACCAGAGCCATATAGTATTGTGGTTATACGGTTTTCTTGGGTGGTTCTCCATGTTCCAGGTATGGTAGGGTCACTTGCCTTTCTCCAACGAAAAGCTCTTACTGCTCTTCAGCTTTTGCTCACTTGGAACTCTTGATCTTCAATCTTCAAACAGCGATCCTTCTACTCGGAGCAATCAACGAGCAACCATACAAAGCAAACAAAAAGATACAACTAAGAACATTACACCATAACAAAAGAAAGGCTTTAAAAGAACGTACTAAAGGATAGGGCTCGCTGCTATAGTTACGAGAGCTTAAGAAACACGGAAAACGGAACTAAAACGGTGATTTTATGGGATAAACGATGCTTCAGGGATCTAGTCGCGATTAACTATAGAGTTAAGAGCTAGCAGAAAAGATTTGCAAGACACAGAAAACTATGCTCACGGAGGATAACAAGGTCATAAAGCTATCGCACACATTGCAAGGATCACATGAGCACGAGAATCGATGAAAACGGAGTTAAAATATGAAAGATATGGCTAAAACAAGGTTCTAAGGACTTGTTTGCGATAGATTTAAACTTCTAGGGGCTAGCTCTAAAGAATCCAAGGACTAAAATGAAATTAAACCTAAACTACAGGGGCTAGAAAACAAAAACTAAAGCTTTGGACGGTGGGTTCTATTTTCGAAAAGCTCAGGGGTTAAAACAAAAAAGAAAGGACCTTTTCGCTATTATTTTTGAACTGCAGTGGAGTGCGGGTTGATTTTGGTAAAACTGAGGGGCTTCTTTGCAAAAACACCTAGGGTTGACCGGTACCATGGGATTTTGACTTGGATTAGATCTAATCTGGGCCCTTGGATTGAGATCCAACGGCGACCGTGGGTCGAGCGGCTCGGGCGGCGGCGCCGGGTGCGTCCGGTGGCGGCGCACGGCGACGGGCTCCCCGGAGTTACCAAAAACGGCGGTCCGGGGCTCGGATACGGGCGCGGGTTGGCCGGGCAGCGAAAGCGCGGCGCCGCGAACTCGTTGGCGGCGTCCGCGTGGGGCATAGACGCGGCAGAGGGCGCGCTCGACAGCGGGGTGGCTCGGCGGGGCGACGGTGAGCGACCGGGCACGCGCGGGAGCGAAAGGGAGAGGGGAAAGTGGCCAGCGAAGGTTCTCACCACGACGCGGAGCTCCGAAGGTGGCTTTTGGAGGCGAGGGAGCGGTGGAGCGGCGAGATTTGCGGCGGGACCGAGCTCGAGCGGAGCTCCAATGGCGGCGGCGATTTAGTGTAACATCCCAAAAATTTACTAAAATAAATCATGCGCTAAAGTTGTTTTTCGTCATTGAGCTCGACTCCCCTTAAACCCTGAACCATAGTCCCAGAATTTCTCCTGAACAACCCGACACCCGAATTCAATTCACGTCCCATCCATTTCCCATCCAGCGCGACGCGTCGCGTCCGACCGCCGCAAATCTCGCCCCCCTTTTTCCCTCTCTCCTTTTTCCTCCCTTCCCTCCTGGCCGCGTGCCCATCCCCGTGGCCCGCACTCGCGTGGCGACACCACGCGTGGCCGACCGCGGCCGCAGTTGCCGCTGGCGCGCACCGCCCCTTCCCCCTCCTTTTCCTTTCCCTCTTTCCCTTTTCCCCCATTTTCTTTTTCTTCATTTCTTTTTCCTATTTTTTTTCTTTTCCTTCACCCTTTTTCCTTTTTCCCCTTTTTTTTTCTTTTCCTCCCCCCTTCTCTCTTTCCTCCCTTCCTTCACCGTCGCGCCTGCCTGAGTCGCACCACGCCACCACGCGCGTGCCTGCCCGAGCTGCTACCGGTGCGCACGCCTCCCCTCCTCCCTGAGCCGAGCGGCCTGACCACCTCGCCGGCCTCGCGCGCGCACCACACCGCCCCGCTCCGGCCTGCTCCTACCGGCCGCGTTCGCGCGCACCACAGCGCCCCGCCCCGGCCAACCGTGCGCCCGCGCGCGCACGCTCGCGTCGCGCCGAGCTGCGACGCGCACGTGCACCGCGTGCCCGCGCCGCACGCCGGTCCGTACCCGTGCCGCTCGCCGTGCCCGCGTGCGTGCCTGGCCACGCCGCGCGCCGCCCGTCGCTGCACCGCCCTGCTCAACGCCGAGACGCCCGCCGCTAGCACCTTGCCCCGGTTCCGCTCGCCTGCGCCCATGTGCCCGCGCACTTGCCCCGCCGCTGCCCCGCTCCGCTCGGCGGCATCCACGCGCACGCGGCCACGCACAGCGCCCGCCCTGGGCCGCACAGCACCACCCTGTGCTCGCCGCTGCCGCTCGCGTCCCGTCAATTGTGGCCGCCTCGCCGCCCGTGCCTCGTTCCGCGATGCTCGCAAGGGGCCAGAACGCCATCAATGGTGGCCGCAAGGCTCGCCGGCCGCCATCACCGCCTCCTCCCCTCCACCGCCTTCCCGCGGCTATAAAAGGGACCCTAGCCCCGCCTCCAAGCCCACCTCAACCCCGCCGACCCCTGCGCGCCTCCTCCTCACAGCTCTCAGCGCCGCCGCCGCCCGCCGCTAGTGCCGCCGCCACCTGCTCACGCTGACCCGCCTCCTCGCTACGCCCCGGGCCGAGGTGAGCGGGGGGATCAATCCCCCACATCCCACTGCCCCTTTTCCCCCTACCCCGAACCGACGCCGAGCCCCCACGCCGCCGAATCGCCGGCGCCGAGCGCCGCCCCCCTCCTCTCCTCTGTTCCGCATGGGGAGAGGAAGGAGATGGCAATTAGCCCAAAAGCCCCTCCCCTTTTCCTTTATTTCTTAAAGAAACCCTCCACCCTTTTAGCCTTTTTGCAGAAACACCCCCACCCTTAATATATTCGCAAATAAACCCCCCCTCTAGTATAAACTTAATTTCAAATAGACCCCTGATCTCTCCAGAATAACCCAAATACTTCCAAAAATTACAAACAGACCCCTGCCTACTCAAGATTAATTACGACTAGGACCCTAACCCCTTGATTAACCCATAAACATCTACACAACTTATTATTTCATGCACCTAACAAACTCTGATCAACCCGAAATTTTACCACGTCTTTTCTAACCTAGTTTCAGCCATGCCATTAAGAATCCACCCAAAAATATTACTCCGAACTCCATATTTTATGTGTTTCTGTTTCGAGCTCAACGATAAATCTATAAGTTCTGTGTCTTGATTGGGTGCTTGTTTGTGTGTGCTGTAGACCATGGAGTGAACGAAGGAGAGCCCGTCAACGAGCAGTACTGTGAGCAAGAGAACAAGGACCCGTTCCGCGACCCCGAGCCCGAAGGACAGGACATCCCAGAAGGCTTTGAAGACGGCAAGTTCAATCCCATCCTTTGATGCATGTTTCTGTCCTAGTTTTTATAAACACAACCCAATGGCCTGTTTTATAAAATTGGATATGTTTGCTTGCATGAAAACACGGTTGGATAGCCACCCCTTGATTGTGATGACCATTCCCTGACCACCTAGATTAATGTCTGATTTTGCTTGGACGTTAATCGATATTAGAAGGCTTATGACTTTACTCATAATACTATTTTATAAAGAAAATGTGTGCGTGTGGGATGGGATAAATGTGGGGTTTGTAAAGAAAGTGTAGACGGGATGGATGGCATTTCTACGGATTTGCCTTTTGGTGTGCTCGCGCCAATGTGGCAGGGCAAAGAAGGGAGATACCCATCTTGTCGTGTCTAAGGACCGAGTTGGTGTGTCATCTCACCTAACTCCACTATCGTGCAAACCACTCGACCGTTGAATGGGCAACGGCGTAGCACAAATCCCACTAGTTGGTGTGATAGCCTTCAGGAGGGCTGAGAGCAACGGGTGACCAAGGAGAAGGGATATGCTCAGTGTGACTTATACCCCGGTTATACCTCAGAGATAGGTCGATGACCCCTTGGTGAATCCCGTGATGGCTAGTCAGGCTTAGCTAAGGTGGGTAATGGCTATGTTGGGATCTACACCGACATAACAGTGTTCAAGTTATGGTATCCTACTTGTGGGTAAAGTTGCACACCTCTGCAGAGTTAAAAGCTATTCGAATAGCCGTGCCCACGGTATTGGGCGAGTTACGGTGTGGTCACATAACTAGTGTTTCTTTGGGATGGGCTGGTGTGAGTTGTTTTGGAAATGTGTCCGGCAGTTGTGCCGTGTGCTACGACGGACGGGGAGTCCGGTAGCAGTTTAAAAACTTGAACTCCGTGTTACTACAAAAACTGATTTCTAAAAGTTTTTCTGCTAAATAAACCCCTGCTTAAAATATTGTTTTTCTGCAAATTAAACCGTAACCTTATCCTTGATTTACCTGTGCATGTTATTCTGATATAACCCCCCCTCCGTGGGTGTGGTTGGACTTGCTGAGTACGTTTGTACTCACTCCACTTTTACTTTTACAGAAGAAGACCCAGACTTCGTGCCAGATGATGCGGAGTAGGGTTATCGTTCTGCACCCAACCTTGCCTGTGGAACCGGCCCTGTCGAGATGCCTTCGCTGTCGCAATACTCTGAGCCCGCATTAGACCCCATGTGGTTTGCGGTCTGGTGTTATGTTGTAGCCTAGTTAATTATTATTATTATCTGTATCGAGTGTCCTCCAAGGTTTGTACGGTTTTGAACCATCTGATGTAATAAATGTGGCATCAGCCTCCTGGGACTGGTGTTTTGTATCACATTTAAGTCTTCTCTTATGAGGGGACGCTTCAGGTGGTATCAGAGCCGTAGGTTGGCCGTAGGACGTGACCCTAGGAGCGAAACCCGTTTTCATACCCTTTACCTTAGGACTTTTCTATCCATAACCCTTTCTTGACACAAACACTTACCTTTGGTTCTTACCCTGTTCCAGATGGCTGACAATGGATGGAATGGCGGAATCTGTCACGCAGAGCCCGGCCTTCCAAAGTTGTTGATACTCAGACTGGAACGAGTCGGAGTTGTGGACCCGCCAGAGTTTCTCTACCGGGAGTACGATTCCAAGGGCACTCTTCGGTGCGACTTGATGATCTTCGTGGCAAGAAGCACCCGCTACCCTGATGTGGACCCTTGGTTCATCTCCACCACTGGATTCCGTTTCCCGGATACCTATCGGAAAGCCGCCAGTAAAGCCCTGCGACGGCTCTGAATGATCTACAAACATCACCTTCAGCGGAATCCTATGGGATTCTTCCCACCAACTGAAGGAAGAGGATGCACCTGGATCGCCCGGATGAGAGGACTCGGAAGAGAAGAAGAAGACCTAGAAGACACAGTATCCCACCTGTCCATCTACCTCACCGGCCTGGATGAGCTCTACCGCGAGCAAGCAGCACAACTAAAGCAACAAGTCCACAGAGCAGAAAGGGCAACCCAGGAGCTGGATGAACAACGGACAAGGACCGTACACGCCGAGTATTCCCTAGCCGCCCTCCAAGTCCAAATGGAAGAAAAAGAGGCAGAACTGGAAGAGCAGCGGGCAAGGGCCACACGTGCCGAGAATTTGCTAGCCGCTCTCCAAGCTCGGATGCAGAGGTACGAGGCTCGCTGGGGAATAGGTGGATGGATAGAGGAAGACGAAGAGGAAGATCCCGTAGAGACTCACTGGGATGTAGGCACACAGACCGAATAAGAAGAGCCCGAGGAAACCCATTGGGATAAGGGTACTCAGACCGATGACACCATAGAACAGTGCCTCCCACTGAAGAAGCACCCCATTCGGAGTGAGGAAGAATCCCCATATTAGGAGTAGTACCCAAGCTAGGACCCTTGCCCTTAATAATCATGTAACCATGCAATCTGTACCCCACCATGTTGTAATAAATATCATCTACTCCCTTGGTGTACCCCAAATAATTGTGCAAGTTTTTCACCCTATCTTTGTTTTCAGATGGCTGAGGAAGGATGGACCCAAGGCGACTGCCAAGCTGCACCTGGCTTCCCCAGCCTGTTGATCAATGCCCTAGAAAACCTTGGCGTCACGGAACGCCCAAGGTACTACAGCAGAGAATACGAGCACCATGGTACCCTCCGCTGCAGGGTGATCCTGGTCATCGCCAGAAGTGATCGCTACCCCGACATCCAGCCGTGGCGAGTAACCGCTACGGGATTCAGGCACCAAGACACCTATTCCTTGGCCATCAGAAAGACACTCCGTTACCTGTGCCGGATTTTCGAAAGACACCTCGCCCCCACACCAATGAGGTTCTTTCCACCAGCCATCAGAACTCCAGTTTGGGAAGCTCGAATGAGAAGCCTGGAACGGCGCCGCCATGAAGAAGTCCTTCTGTATCAAGTGGCTACCTACCTAGCCTCCTTGGACCAGCTCTTTGATGAGCAAGCCAACTTGCTGAGGGAACAGACTCATCGAGCCGAGCAAGCAGAGCTCGCGGTAACACTGCAATAGATCCGAGCAGCCCAAGCCGAGGCAAGGGCCACAGCCACGGTCAGCAGTGAAGCAGTTGCTCAAGAGAGCCTCAGGCAAGCCCGGGACCAGCGTATGCAAGAATGGGCTAGTAGTGGAACCCCAGTCCCGGCAATAGGAGAAAACCATGTTCTGCTCGGAACGCCCGTCATAAGATGGGGACCACTCTTTGGAAGCCCTCGAGCCCCACCCAAGAACCTCGAAGGGTCTACTGCTGTCGGAGAAGGAGAAGCTACTGCGCAACCCCAAGAGAACAGGAACCCAGAGGATGGCGAGCCGTTTGTCCCCCCGGAAGCACGTACCGCCCCAGAAGAAGACTCGCCCCGCGAGTAGAATGTCCGACCCTACCCTAGTGTTGTACCCCTCTAGCCCTTTCGGTTTAAGTTGTACCCCTAGTATGAACTTGTACCCGGACGTGTAGTACGTGTTCTAGTCGTGTCCCCGTGTTGTACCCTGCTTCGCTTTATTAAAGTTGCTTGTTTGCCTTGTTGTGTGCTTGTTGTGTGTGACTTTCGGCGGAAGGTTAATTCTGCCTTGTTATACGTATTAAACAACTTAAACATCACCTAATCTTAACCCTAACCCACTTGTTCTACAGATGGTTTCCCGAAGCGTTACGAGGGCCTCCCGTGTCAGGGCCCCTACAGCCGCTGATGCAGGAGTACGTCCTAACGGGCAAAACCATCCTCAGGAATAGCAAGAAGTGAGTCAGGGCAGAGGAGAAAACCATGATGCACAGCTGCCACCACCACCACCACCACCACCCTTCACGGACTTGGCACAAATAATCCATAACCAGACTCTCATACTAGAGACACTGGCCAATGCTCTAGTGAACAGGCAGCCACGAGAGCAGACCTTTAATGACAAGCTGACAGCTTTTCTGAGGGCCAAGCCACCCACTTTTGCCGGATCCAGCAACCCCTTGGATGCAGATGATTGCCTCCGCATGATCTAGAGGAAGCTCGAGCTGTTTGGGTGCCAGGATCGAGATAAAGTCCTTCTGGCAGCACATCAACTCACCGGGACTGCTTTAGCCTGGTGGGAAAATTACTGCGCTGCTGCCAGAGATGCCTCCACCATCACTTGGAATGAATTCGTGAGGGAATTCCGTCGTTATCACATCCCCTCGGCCACCATGAAGCGTAAGGCGGACGAATTTCGCGCACTTCAGCAGGGGAGTATGATGGTGGAAGAGTATACACACCAGTTTATGGAGCTGGCTCGCTATGCACCAGAAGAAGTGAACGACGACGAAAAGAAATAGGACATGTTCATGAAGGGGCTAAACCCAGAACTCAGGACTCTGCTCACCCCTTAGATCTATCCGGATTTCAACACCTTGATGAACAAGGCAATCCTCACCGAGAAGGCTAAGATTGACGAAAGGAAAGAGAACAAGCGCAAGTTCCTGGAGAGTAAGTCACGCCAGCAGGATCATTTTCAGAAGCCCAGAAGCTTCAGCTACAACGCACCAAGGTCCCAAGCCCCTATGCAGTACAGAACTCAGTCTCAAGTGACAGGACCACGGGCCCCTAACACCCAGCTCAGAAGTCAGAACACCATGAGGGCCCCTCAGAGTAATGCAAGCCAGGTCACCAACAATAATAGCAACGTGAGGGCCTGCTTCAACTGTCGTGAGACGGGTCATTTCATCGCCGACTACCCCTATGCAAAGAACAAGCCGGCTACTTCAGCTTTCTCCAACACAGTGAACGGACCCAAGCCAGTGCTGACCGGTGCCAACCGAGTGCCCCTCCGTGGCAACAGCAACAACAACAACAACCAGCAGAGGCAACCCCAGCAGTCTTTTGGACGAGCCCGCGTCAACCACATCGACGCACAGGAAGCTCAGGGAGCTCAGGGCGTAGTACTCGGTGAGTACCTAGTCAGCTCAACTCTTGCAACAGTACTGTTTGATTCTGGAGCATCACACTCATTCATATCCTCGAGTTTTGTGGAGAAACATAAAATACCCACAGTACTACTAAAAACACCCCTATTAACCCGGACACCCGGAGGAGACATCATGTGTCAACTGGGTTGTCTACGGGTAAGGCTTAATTTAAGTGGGGTAGAGTTTCTAGCAGACCTAGTAGTACTTAAGTCAGAAGGGATAGATGTGATCCTCGGAATGGACTGGCTAAGCAAACACAATGGCCTCATAGGGTGTACGGACAAGGTAGTACATCTAACAAACCCAGAGGGAGTCCGAGTGACCTGCCACACCCGGGAAAGTAGAGCAAACCCGATGGTATTCAGTATGGAAACCAAGAACTTGGAAGAAGTCCCAGTAGTGAATGAGTACCCCGATGTCTTTCCCGAGGAACTTCCCGGTATGCCACTAGATAGGGACATAGAATTTGTCATTGATCTTGTCCCTGGAACCGCCCCCATAGCCAAGAGACCTTATAGGATGGCAACCTCCGAGTTGGCAGAATTAAAGAAGCAACTAGAGGAGTTACAACGGATTGGCTTCATCAGGCCAAGTTCGTCACCTTGGGGAGCCCCCGTTCTATTCGTCAAAAAGAAGGATGGAAGTATGAGGTTGTGCGTTGATTACCGGGCACTGAACGAAGTCACTATCAAGAATAAGTACCCCCTTCCCAGGATCGATGATCTTTTTGACCAGTTAAAAGGAGCCAAGTACTTTTCCAAGATTGACCTGAGGTCCGGACATTTTCAGCTCAAGATCAGGGAAAGTGATATCCCGAAGACAGCCTTTGTCACCCAATACGGGCAGTTTGAGTTCACAGTGATGTCTTTTGGGCTGACAAATGCACCTGCTTATTTCATGAATCTCATGAACAAGGTGTTTATGGACGAGTTAGATAAGTTTGTCGTAGTCTTCATCGACGACATACTTATTTACTCGAAGAGTATTCAGGAGCACGAGCAGCACCTGAGGGTAGTTTTGGAAAAGCTGAGAGTGCATAGGCTATACGCCAAATTCAGCAAGTGTGAGTTCTGGCTGGAGAAAGTAGCTTTCCTAGGTCATATTCTGACCGAAGAAGGAGTAGCCGTGGACCCCGAAAAGGTCGAAGCAGTATCCAACTGGCAGCAACCAACCAATGTCAGTGAGATCAGGAGTTTCCTCGGATTAGCTGGGTACTATCGGAGATTCATTGAGGGATTTTCCAAGATAGCCCGGCCCATGACAGAGCTACTCAAGAAGGAAAAGAAATTCACCTGGACGGAGTCGTGTGAAAAGAGTTTCCAGGAGTTGAAGCGAAGGTTGACGACCGCCCCAGTGCTGACCCTACCGGATATTCATCGGGATTTTGTTATCTACTGTGATGCGTCCTGACAAGGATTAGGTTGCGTGCTGATGCAAGATGGGAAAGTCGTTGCATATGCTTCCCGCCAGCTCAGGACACATGAGCAAAACTACCCGACCCATGATTTGGAACTTGCAGCCATAGTGCACGCACTTAAGATTTGGAGGCATTATTTGATTGGAAATAAGTGCGAAATCTTTACCGACCATAAAAGTCTGAAGTATATTTTCACCCAGCCAGACTTGAACTTGAGACAAAGAAGATGGCTGGAATTAGTCAAAGATTATAATCTGGAAATCCATTATCACCCTGGTAAAGCAAATGTAGTAGCCGATGCCCTAAGTCGGAAATCCTACGGGCCCAAGAATGACCATTTACGAGAGGAAATGGCATGATTAAATGTACACATTGTCCCTTGAGGCTCCAGCCAAGTGCTGAACATTCAATCCACTCTAGAAGAAAGAATCGGGAAAGCCCAAAGATCGGACAAGGGACTGATGGAAATTCGGAGGCAGACCGGAGAAAATAAGGCACTAGACTTTAGAGTGGATAATAGGGGAACATTGTGGTATAAAGATAGAATTTGTGTGCCCCAGAAAGGAGACTTCAAGCAAATAATCATGGATGAAGCCCACAACTCAGCCTACTCCATTCACCCAGGATCCACCAAAATGTATATGGACTTAAGACAGAAATATTGGTGGAATGGGATGAAGGCAGATATTGCACGATTTGTCGCTCATTGCGATGCTTGCCAGAGAATCAAAGCTGAACACCAGAAGCCGGCAGGATTGTTGCAACCCCTACCCATTCCGGTTTGGAAATGAGATGAAATAGGGATGGATTTTGTGGTAGGTTTGCCCAGAACCCAGAAAGGACATGATTCCATATGGGTAATAGTGGACCGACTCACTAAAGCGGCTCACTTCATACCCGTACGGGCCAACTATGGCGGAGAAAAGCTAGCCAAGCTCTATGTGGAAAATATAGTGAAGTTGCATGGTGTGCCCAGTCGAATTGTTTCAGATAGAGGGACCCAGTTCACCTCTAGATTTTGGAAAAGTTTGCATAAAGCCATGGGCACCAAGCTAGACTTTAGCTCCGCTTATCACCCACAGACAGATGGTCAGACAGAAAGGGTGAATCAGATTATGGAAGATATGTTGAGAGCATGTGTTCTCACCTACGGCAAAGATTGGGAACAGAGTTTACCCTATGCCGAGTTCTCATACAATAATGGGTATCAAGCAAGCTTGGGCATGTCGCCGTTCGAAACCCTTTATGGAAGAAAATGCAGGGCCGTTCGAAGCCCTTTACGGAAGAAAATGCAGGACCCCTCTGATGTGGTCAGAAGTTGGAGAACGTGCTCTAGTCAGGCCCACCCTCATAAAGGAAGCAGAAGAAAGAGTTGCCGAGATTAGAGAAAAGCTGAAAGCAGCCTAGTCCCGACAGAAGAGCTACGCCGACAAGAAAAGACGGGAAATAAGTTTCAGCCCAGGAGATTTCGTGTATCTCAAGGTATCACCCATTCGAGGAACCCGAAGATTTAAGGTACAAGGAAAATTGGCCCCTCGGTACATTGGACCATACCGAGTTCTGAAGAAAGTTGGAGCAGTAGCATACCGTTTGGAGCTACCAGAAGAAATGTCAGATATACATCCAGTATTCCACGTCTCGCAGCTAAGAAGATGTTTGAGGGTACCCGAAGCGGAACATGTGCCAGTAGAAACGATAGATCTACAGCCAGACCTGCGATATCAGGAAGTACCGGTCAAGATTCTAGACACTGTCACTAGGAGAACCAGAAACTCCGAAGTACGGATATGCAGAGTTCAGTGGAGCAGACACGGAGTAGAAGAAGCAACGTGGGAATGCGAAGATGCTCTGAAGAAGGAATTCCCCCACCTGTTTAGGAACCAGCCGAATCTCGAGGACGAGATTCATTTTAAGTGGGGTAGGTTTGTAACATCCCAAAAATTTACTAAAATAAATCATGCGCTAAAGTTGTTTTTCGTCGTTGAGCTCGACTCCCCTTAAACCCTGAACCATTGTCCCAGAATTTCTCCTGAACAACCCGACACTCGAATTCAATTCACGTTCCATCCATTTCCCATCCAGCGCGACGCGTCGCGTCCGACCGCCGTGAATCTCGCCCCCCCTTTTTCCCTCTCTCCTTTTTCCTCCCTACCCTCCTGGCCGCGTGCCCATCCCCGTGGCCCGCACTCGCGTGGCGACGCCATGCGTGGCCGACCGCGGCCGCAGTCGCCGCTGGCGCGCACCGCCCCTTCCCCCTCCTTTTCCTTTTCCTCTTTCCCTTTTCCCCCATTTTCTTTTTCTTCATTTCTTTTTCCAATTTTTTTTTCTTTTCCTTCACCCTTTTTCCTTTTTCCCCTTTTCTTTCTTTTCCTCCCCCCTTCTCTCTTTCCTCCCTTCCTTCACCGTCGCGCCTGCCCGAGCCGCACCACGCCACCACGCGCGTGCCTGCCCGGGCTGCTACCAGTGCGCATGCCTCCCTTCCTCCCTGAGCCGAGCGGCCTGACCACCTCGCCGGCCTCGCACGCGTGACACACCGCCCCGCTCCGGCCTGCTCCTACCGGCCGCGTTCACGCGCACCACAGCGCCCCGCCCCAGCCAACCGTGCGCCCGTGCACGCACGCTCGCGTCGCACCGAGCTGCGACGCGCACGCGCACTGCGTGCCCGCGCCGCGCGCCGGTCCGTACCCGCGCCGCTCGCCGTTTCCGCGTGCGTGCCTGGCCACGCCGCACGCCGCCCGTCGCTGCGCCACCCCGCTCAATGCCGAGACGCCAGCCGCTAGCACCTTGCCCCGGTCCCGCTCGCCTGCGCCCACGTGCCCGCGCACTTGCCCCGCCGCTGCCCCGCTCCGCTCGGCGGCATCCACGCGCACGCGGCCACGCACAGCGCCCGTCCTGGGCCGCACAGCACCACCCTGTGCTCGCTGCTACCGCTCGCGTCCCGTCAACTGTGGCCGCCTCGCCGCCCGTGCCTCGCTCCTCGATGCTCGCAAGGGGCCAGAACGCCATCAATGGTGGCCGCAAGGCTCGCCGGCCGCCATCACCGCCTCCTCCCCTCCACCGCCTTCCCGCGGCTATAAAAGGGACCCTAGCCCCGCCTCCAAGCCCACCTCAACCCCGCCGACCCCTGTGCGCCTCCTCCTCACAGCTCTCAGCGCCGCCACCGCACGCCGCTAGTGCCGCCGCCGCCTGCTCACGCTGACCTGCCTCCTCGCTACGCCCCGGGCCGAGGTAAGTAGGGGGATCAATCCCCCACATCCCACTGCCCCTTTTCCCCCTACCCCGAGCCGACGCCGAGCCCCCACGCCGCCGAATCGCCGGCGCCGAGCGCCGCCCCCCTCCTCTCCTCTGTTCCGCGTGGGGAGAGGAAGGAGATGGCAATTAGCCTAAAAGCCCCTCCCCTTTTCCTTTATTTCTTAAAGAAACCCTCCACCCTTTTAGCCTTTTTGCAGAAACACCCCCACCCTTAATATATTCGCAAATAAACCCCCCCTCTAGTATAAACTTAATTTCAAATAGACCCCTGATCTCTCCAGAATAACCCAAATACTTCCAAAAATTACAAAAGGACCCCTGCCTACTCAAGATTAATTACGACTAGGACCCTAACCCCTTGTTTAACCCATAAACATCTACACAACATATTATTTCATGCACCTAACAAACTCTGATCAACCCGATATTTTACCACGTCTTTTCTAACCTAGTTTCGGCCATGCCATTAAGAATCCACCCAAAAAACATACTCCGAACTCCATATTTTATGTGTTTCCGTTTCGAGCTCAACGATAAATCTTTAAGTTCTGTGTCTTGATTGGGTGCTTGTTTGTGTGCGCTGTAGACCACGGAGTGAACGAAGGAGAGCCCGTCAACGAGCAGTACTGTGAGCAATAGAACGAGGACCCGTTCCGCGATACCGAGCCCGAAGGACAGGACATCCCAAAAGGCTTTGAAGACGGCAAGTTCAATCCCATCCTTTGTTGCATGTTTCTGTCCTAGTTTTTATAAACACAACCCAATGGCCTGTTTTATAAAATTGCATATGTTTGCTTGCATGAAAACACGGTTGGATAGCCACCCCTTGATTGTGATGATCATTCCCTGACCACCTAGATTAATGTCTGATTTTGCTTGGACGTTAATCGATATTAGAAGGCTTATGACTTTACTCATAATACTATTTTATAAAGAAAATGTGTGCGTGTGGGATGGGATAAATGTGGGGTTTGTAAAGAAAGTGTAGACGGGATGGATGGCATTTCTACGGATTTGCCTTTTGGTGTGCTCGCGCCAATGTGGCAGGGCAAAGAAGGGAGATACCCATCTTGTCGTGTCTAAGGACCGAGTTGGTGTGTCATCTCACCTAACTCTACTATCGTGCAAACCACTTGACCGTTGAATGGGCAACGGCGTAGCATAAATCCCACTAGTTGGTGTGATAGCCTTCAGGAGGGCTGAGAGCAACGGGTGACCAAAGAGAAGGGATATGCTCAGTGTGACTTATACCCCGGTTATACCTCAGAGATAGGTCGATGACCCCTTGGTGAATCCCGTGATGGCTAGTCAGGCTTAGCTAAGGTGGGTAATGGCTATGTTGGGATCTACACCGACATAACAGTGTTCAAGTTGTGGTATCCTACTTGTGGGTAAAGTTGCACACCTCTGCAGAGTTAAAAGCTATTCGAATAGCCGTGCCCACGGTATTGGGCGAGTTACGGTGTGGTCACATAACTAGTGTTTCTTTGGGATGGGCTGGTGTGAGTTGTTTTGGAAATGTGTCCGGCAGTTGTGCCGTGTGCTACGACGGACGGGGAGTCCGGTAGCAGTTTAAAAACTTGAACTCCGTGTTACTACAAAAACTGATTTCTAAAAGGTTTTCTGTTAAATAAACCCCTGCTTAAAATATCATTTTTCTGCAAATTAAACCGTAACCTTATCCTTGATTTACCTGTGCATGTTATTCTGATATAACCCCCCTCCGTGGGTGTGGTTGGACTTGCTGAGTACGTTTGTACTCACCCTACTTTTACTTTTACAGAAGAAGACCCAGACTTCGTGCTAGACGACGCGGAGTAGGGTTATCGTTCTGCACCCAACCTTGCCTATGGAACCGGCCCTGTCGAGATGCCTTCGCTGTCGCAATACTCTGAGCCCGCATTAAACCCCATGTGGTTTGCGGTCTGGTGTTATGTTGTAGCCTGGTTAATTATTATTATTATCTGTATCGAGTGTCCTCCAAGGTTTGTACGGTTTTGAACCATCTGATGTAATAAATGTGGCATCAGCCTCCTGGGACTGGTGTTTTGTATCACATTTAAGTCTTCTCTTATGAGGGGACGCTTCATTTAGGGCTAGGGTTTGCGAGGCGGCGGCTGCGACTAGGGGAGGCTAAGGGGTTCGTGCGGGCCCTATTTATAGGGCCGGTAGGGGATCCTTGGCGTGCGGGCCAAGGCTGCAGCCGCGGCGCGGACTCGGGGTGCAGCCGGACTCGGGAGAGTCCCGGTCCGTCCCGAGGTCGGGGACGACCCCGACAGGCGGGCCCCGCCTGTCGGTGGGCTGCGGGAGGGGGCGGCGTCAGGTTGGGCCGGGACGAGGAGATGGGCCGGCGGGGAGGGGGTCTTGGGCCGCGGGAGGAAAAAGGAGAAAGGAGAAGGAAAAGAAAGGAGATGGGCTGGGCTGAAAGCAAGGAAAAAGAGAAAGAGAGAGAGGAAAAGGGAAAAGGCTTTGAACATTTGAAATAGAATCAAACCAATTCAATTCAAATTCAAATTCAAATTTATGAAATTTAAATTCGAACTGAACAACAAGTAATAAAACAATGCATTGCGCCATGAATGCAAAACAAATCAAACAACCTCATTTAATTTAGAAAAACAACCAATCTATTTTCTTTTATACTAATTTCCTTGTGAAGAAAATAAATGTTGGGAAAATTTTAAAAATTATGAGAAAATTGTTGTTTTATTTTTAATTTTAATCACATCCTGAAATCCAAAAATTTCAGGGTGTGATAGGGCGCCATCACAACCACAAGGACCTACTCCTCCCCTGCACTCGGATCGGCGGGATAGAAGTGGCCAAAAACAACCTCCGGCTCATCTGCAACTAGTTTAGAAAGCAACATGAGTACAAAATGTACTCGCAAGTCTTACGCAAATTAAATAAACAAGGATCATGCAAAGCTCAAGATAAGGCTTTAAGGTTAAGTTAATATTGTGTAAGCATGAGCTCTCTAATCACCATCTAGCTCTCTAGCAAAATTATTTATTCTTGCCCAACCCTGAACTCAAGCTTTAATTGTTTACAAATAAACCAAGTAAATAATCATTGAGCGCCATGAACCATAACCCAGCATAACCGATATTTTCTACGAAGAATTTGACGGTCAAAGAGATTGCTCATAACTGAGAACGCAACAATTTGAATTGATTTTAATCTTGCAAGGATGTACTTCTTTACCCACACAACGCAAGAACCATGCGGCTCACCCAACCGATCACATTGGATGAGGGGGTACTCGCGACAACCGTTTCCAATAAGGCTTGACCATTGAGGTGCCTAGCTTGTGCGGAGAGTAACCTAAGTCCACCAGGGACATCCCCAAACCTCTCTACATAGCCCCTTGGCTACGCATTTAGGACCGGGCCTCAATGACCAAGTCAAAGGAGGTAATTGGCTCATCCTTTCCAGTATTTTGGATATGTGGTAGCACGATAAGATGCTCAAAGTCGATGTCATCCACGGACGGTCCTTGAATGATCCGAGCCGATTATGCCCGTGATTTTCTTCTCTAAGCCCTACCATTCCGCCCCAACCTCGAAACGAACTTCCAAACCAACAAGACTCAAGAAGACTCAAGACGTACAAGTGCGATCAAGGATAACCGGGTATAGTAATGATTCTCAACTATTCTTTCCTATAAAGTGGTAAAGTACTCTAAGCATGGCTAAGCATCTATTTAAATTAAGTATTCCATTAACTAAAAAGTGACAAGGATAAAGATAAACAATATTGTCGGTGTCCCGACCCGGGGGCCCGGATCCCAACTAGTAAATGCTGCGTGTTTCCTCGTCCCAGATGATGATGCAAGAGGCAACACAGTAATGCACGGTTTATCCTGGTTCCGGCCGCAGGGCCGTACGTCCAGCAGAAGGGGGTGTGCGAGGGCACTGTATTATCTTGCACCCGAAGTGCTTGTAGTAGGGGTTACAAGCGAGGCGAGAGAGGGAGGAAAGCTCCCAAGTCTCAGCTAGGAGTGGAGTCGGTTGAGATCAGTGCTCAGTAGTCCCTGAACGTCCTCTAGAAGAGAGAAGTCAGAGAGTGAGAGAGTGAGAGAGCGAGAGTGAGAGCGAGCGAGACCAGCCAGCCCAAAAAAGCCGAGATTGAGATCCCCCGTTCGGCCAGCCCACCTCCTCCTTTTATAGTCATAAGGAAGGGCGGCGTACATGAGTGGGGCATGGAAATCATCGTTTTCCCCTAAATCGCGGGGGTACAGTAGTCGGATATAGTAGGAAGTACACTGTGGGAAGGCGGCGCGCGTCGCTGTTTGTCCTGGATTTCGTCCTTGGTCCCACGGGGATGGTGCCGGTCGTCCTGCAGTGCCCCGGTGGTAGTAAATGGCGTGAGTCGGCCCCGGACCCCCTAGTCGGAGTGCGGGTGTGCACACTAGAAGGTCCGGGGGACACGTGACGTCGCCGGACCCCTTCCTCAGTGGGAGGCGGGTCCGGAAGGTTGGCGAGAGCAGTACCGAGCCTGTCTTGTCCCGCATCGCAGGTCCCAAGGCGCTGCTATAGCGTCCGGGATGGTGGAGTGGTGACCAGAGTCAGCGGATGAGACCCCGGTCACATCTACTGTGAGAGTGGCGGCCTGACGCCGCCCGTCCTTTGAGCCGTGGTGGAGCGGCTGGCTTTTAATGCCTTCGTACTGCGAGCGGTTGGGCGGCGGGGCTGTTTGTCCCTTGTGCCGAGGGGTGGCCTCGAGCGAGACGGAGATCGGTCACCTGCTCGAGGGTAGATCCGCTACCCTCGAGTGAGGCGGAGATCGGTCACCTCCTCGAGGGTAGATCCGCTACCCTCGAGCGAGGTGGAGATCGGTCACCTGCTCGAGGGTAGGTCCGCTACCTTCAGGCGAGGCGGAGATTGCCCAGCGGGTTCGAGGGGGATGCGAATGGGCCGCATGCTGGGCTTCTTTGAGTCCTTCCCTTTCCCTTTCCTCTGAATGAGAAGCAGGCCGTGGGCCTTCGTGGGCTTAGCCATCTTATCAGGTGTTTGTGTTTTAAAAAGCGGTCTTAATACCCCAATTAGGGTGTCCCTAATCGTGGTACCCGACAGTAGCCCCCGAAGCTTTGGTCGAGTTAAGGGATTCGGCCAAAGGGTAATTCGGCGATTTCTCCCTTGACGTGTTTAGTCAAAGTCGTGCACCTGCTGGGCGCGCCTGAGCGCGGGCCCGGCAGGTGTGACAACACGCCGGTCGGGATATTACGCCCGTGGGGGGAGTACTTCGAGGCACGCGCCTCTTTGTTTGTTTGGTTTAAAGGACAAGATGTGTCCGCACGCTGAGGGGGGCCAGGGCGACGGTGGCGCCCGCTGCTTGGTAGCTGGCGCTTTCGTCGTGCTGTCCCGCACGTAGGGCCTTGGCCCCGGCGTTCCTGGTCGTCTTGCAGTGCGCCGTTCGAGGGCAGCCGGCCAGAGCCGACGCTGCGCCGCTTGGCGTCCAAGGGCTCAGCTCTGCTTTATTTCATTCGGTCGTGTCTCGGCGCGGTGACCGAGGGCATCCTTTGTTCGTGGAGTGCCGCGTCGTCACGGACGATACAAGCCTCCGCTCTTCGCCAAGCGTGAAGCTTTGTGCCTGGCGCAGCTATAAATAGGGGTCGTGGGGTTCCCGTTCCTCTTCAACCTCCCAACTCTTTCTTCAAGCCTCGCCTAAATCTTGTAATGTTTCCTTTGCCTTTTTGTAACCGGACCCCAGATGGGGTGGCCTGGCTTTCTTAGGCTCTTGGCGCTAGAAGAATGTTTGCGAGCGGTAGGGGAAGACCGGAGTGGGCGTGCGCTCCATCCCTTAGGTTCAGTGGGATCAGCAGAAGAGCATTGGGCCCGTGGGGCCCTGCTCCTGCGATGTCCCCTAGCCTGAAGGGGGATGGAGACGCCTGACCATGGCGTTAGTGCCAGGTCGGACGGCTGTTTTTCGTATCGTCCCCCCTGGCGACAAGGTTGCTCTCGGGGAGACGGTGCGGAGGGCGCTGTCCGCCAGCTCGACCCCCCGTATGGTCTTCGGTGGAGGAGACGCCAGAAGAAGGCTTGCGAGGAAAGCATCCCGCTGGACCCGTGTGGTCTGGGGGCTGGTCCTCGCATCCCTAGCAGCCTCGCTGTTGCGTCAGCTAAGGGCTCGGTGCCTTTCTTCGTCGCTCGCCCCTCCCCAAGACAGGGAAAATTGCCACGTAGGTGGCAATGTGTTTGTATCTTTCGATGGCTTCGCGCTGGTAACCATTTGTAATCTTTATTCGCATTTGAGCAATAAAGTCCCCTTTCTCCTCTACGGGGAGGATTACCGAGGGTATAGGAGTGTACATAGAGTTACGACCCTCGAATATGTGTGAAGTCACCTTCGCGGGGGCGCGTCAGCGCACCCGTGGGTGTAGCCTCTGAGGCCTTGGAGGAGAGTTTGTGCTCGTCCAAGGGCTATGAACGTTGTCCCACTGGGTAGCTTTACTGGGGTGGCTGTCCAGCAACTTTTTCAGCCGGCATCGGCACTTTTTCAGCCGGCCTCGGCACTCTCAGTGCTGGTAAAGTGGCCCAGCGCTCAGCTTAACCTTCGGGAGAGCGCTCGTCAACAGCGGAGGGTTTGATTAAACACGCAGAGCTTCATAATGCATGGTTGTCAACTTATTCGAGGGTGTGGTTTGAACCGTGGTGTGCGGGGAGCCCCCGAGCCCAGGCCCGTATGAAGGCGTTCAGGGGAACCCTCGACTTCGATTACGACCCCCGTCGCCCTTCCGCAGGGAGGAGGGGTGAAGCGCACCATGCTACCCATGCCCGGGCCGCGAGCTATGGCTGCTTCAGTGAGCTATTAGCGGGTTGTTCAAGCGGCACTTCGTGCCCCGTTCGATAGGGGTCGGCTCGTGGTCCATAGACACGTCTCATAAAGCGCTCGCGAGGGTTCGCTAGGTGGGGCCCGAACCCATTCGGTAGGGTTCGAGGGCTCAATGCTCTACCTCAATGGGATCCCCCTTCTAGGCACCCTCGACTGGCCTTGAACACTGCGTAGGATGTCTCGAACTCCGCGTTCGAGGGTCGCTTGTACGGCATATCCCTGTAGTCCCTGACTCTGGTGATCTGGGGCGCCTGTCGAACCCCCTGAAGGGCCAGGCTTCGACCCCCTGATCAGTAAGGCCTCAAAATGGGATTCCTTCGAGGGTAAAGAGACCCTATGAAGGAATATTTCATCGTGTTCTGAAAACGTCGTAGAGCCGCGAACCACGCGCGTGCGGGTCTTCCGCTGGTAGCGGGCGATGTGGCCCGATTTGCGCGGCACGGTGTGGGCGCGCCTTTTCAGGCGACCGCCTCGGGCAGACGAAGCGGCGTGGACGGTGGCTGACGGATGGGATGGCACAACAGTCACGCCGCTCCCGCCGGTTACCGTGCCACATTCACTGCTGCGTGCGCGCGTGGGGGACTCCGTGGTCGTGGGGCCCATCCGTCAGCGGTAGCAAAATCTACCGCATTCAATGCGGTAGATTTGGGCCGTGGCTGCGGATGCGCCCGTCACGGTGAATAAATATGAAGAGAAATGGGATGCTTTGGGTTTACCTGGCCATTTGCCTCCATCCTGCTTCGCCTCCTCCGCCTCCGTCGCTTCCTGAACCCGTAGCCAAGAGCGAGAAGGAGGGAGAAGGAGAAAGTGAGAGAGAGACTTAGCTGTTTCAGAGCATTCTTTTTCTCATCCCCCTCCGACTCACGGAGATGTCGGACATCCAGGAGCCTCTGCCATGGGGGAAGTCCTCCGCCACCGTGGCGGTCCTGGAGCAGCTGGTCATGCTGCCGCGGAACCTCGACTCAGGGGCGCCGGCGTGGATTTCCCCACACCCAGACGAGACCGAGCCGAAGCCCCCGCAAGGCTACATCCTCAGCTTCGTTCGCCTCCACAAGCGCGGCTTCGGCGTCCCCGTCAGCAGGTTCATGAGGGCCTTATGCGAGTACTACGGAGTGGAGCTGCACAATTTCAGCCCCAACTCCATCTCGCAGGCGGCGGTCTTCGTCGCCGTCTGCGAGGGGTACCTCGGCATCGAGGCCCACTGGGACCTCTGGATCCATCTGTTCCGCGGTGAACTCTTCATCGAGAACGCGCGGAACCAGCTGAGGCGGTACGCGCGCGCCGGTGGCCTGACGCTCCACGTCCGCCCGGCCCGGAGGAATTTTTACATCACAAACAAGATGACGACCAACAACTCCGGGTGGAGCCGAGGGTGGTTCTACCTTCGGAACCACAAGGGCACGCTCCCGGTGTTTACTAACAAAGTACTCCGGGAGCGACCGCCGAAGTGGGATTGGGGGGTGTCGCCCCCAGCGCAACAAGCCAGGCTCGAGGGCCTCACTGACGCGCTGGCGCGCTTGGCGAGGAAGGGGCTGACAGCAGCGGCCGTTATTGCGAACTTCCACCGGCAGAGGGTCATCCCTCTCGTGGAAAGGGCCCTGCCAATATTCGAGCTCACCCCCGGGAGCAAGGTTGAAGGCTCGAGGACGTCGAGCAAGCTTCTCACCCACACCAATGCCGCCCGGAGGGCGAAGTACGCGGTGGTGGAGTTTCCCCAAGATCCCGCGGATCTTTGGAGGGTCAAGATGCGCCCCGAGCCGGGGTATATTTCCCTGGTAAGTTTTGGGTTCGAATTCGTCGTGCGTCGTGTAGTTTCCTTTTCTTGACCCCATCTCGGGTTTGTTGTACAGGGGTTGAGGTGCGGCACCTCGAGGCCCCCGGTCCCAGAACAGCGCCTGATCAATCGCCTCCACGCGGAGAAGATGAAGAGGCGGAAGGACGCGGCGGAGACAAAGGCCGAGAGGAAAAGGAAGAGGAAGGCGAGGCACGACAAGGCGTGCAAGCTTGCTCGCGCGGAGGGGAAGCCGTAGCCCGCCACACCCGAGTCCTCAGAGGAGGACGAGGAGGAGGCCTCGGACGCCGAGGACCACGCTCTGAGGAGTGACGGGGAGGGCGCGAGCCCCCCACAGTTCTACCTGTGGGAAGAAGAAGAGGGAGTGACTGTGGCGCCAGAGGAGCCGAGGGCCGTGGAGGGGTCATCGGCGAATCCCTCCCTCGAGGGTGCGGAGCGGGAGTCATCCCCGCCGGCGGCCGGCGAGGAGACGCCTGCGCCCCAGGTGCTGACCCGTGGCGACGAGGCTGCGGCGGGAGAAGAGTCATCCGTGCTGGCTACCTCAAGCCACCGGGCCGATACGAGGGGGGCGCCCTCAGGGTAGTCTTCGAGGGACGGGACGATGCCCCGGGCTCGAAGAAGCGCCACGAGGAAGCGGAGCATGAGTGCTCGGTCCGGGTAAGTCCTTCGGATTTCGTTTTTGTTACGTGTTGGGTGGATTTCTCAATCCTGTTGTCCTCAACCCGCGTCTCTTGGTTTCCAGCCCCGGGGCCGTTTCCAAAGATGCGGTGCAGCTTGCCCCAGCCAAGGCTCTCAAGACTAGGGCACGCAGCACGCCGCACACGGCGCCGCAGCCCCAGCCTGCTGTGGATCTCGAGGCGGCGGCCGCGAGGCTACGGGAGGCCCTGGCTCGAGGGGCCCGGGCGGCGCAGCAGGCCCGGGGACAGGAATAGGGCGACGCTGGCCAGAGTGGCGCCGAAGTGGCTGCTCAGGCTGACGACGCCGAGGAGACCGGCCGGGGCGGTGCCGGTGGCGCCGCCCAAGCGGCCATTGAAGTTGAGGCCGGTCAGGGCGACGCAGCCAGCGCCGCCCGACCGAATACGAAAGGAGAAACTGGCGGGGACACGCAGGAGCACCCTGCCGGCCAAGCAGAGGAGGAGACCCTCGTCTTCGAGCCCTCAAGGGCCGAGGGCGAGGACCTCGCAGAGGACCCGGTGCAAGAGGCGCCAGAGGTGGAAGGGGCCCCTATCTCGGAGCCCTCCGAGGCTCGGGATGAGGGTACCGTTGCGGTAGTGCCCGTGCCAACGGCGCAGGAGGGCGCGACGGCGGTAGTGGAGCTGCCGGACAGCAGCAAGGAGTACGGGGACTCGATGGATATCGACCCCGCTGCTGCGGCAAGCGCCGCCACGCACATCGCCGAGTTTGCGTCGGCCAGCGAGGGCACGCTCGAGGCGGGGGCGTCTGAGGGGGGCCATCTCGGGGCTATCGTTCCGTCGAGGGTCCCCTCGGAGTTCCTCCGCAAGGAGCAAGAGGAGGAGGAAGCCTGGAACAAGCAGATGGGCGTCGGTCGCGAGATCCTACAAGCCCTCGACCGCGCCTTCCAGCTCCACCAGAATGCAGATTACCAGATCAGCCAGGTAAATCCCTTCCCCCGAGAATTGCTCGGGATCGGTTTTAGCTTTTACGCGTCTTTACCCACGTCTTCCCCCTTTGCAGCAGCTGAGGGAAATCTCGCGCGAAAAGAGCACCGAGATGAACCGGCTATACTCCCAGATGAGCCAGCTCGGGCAACACAACGCCGAGCTGGTGCTCAAAAATATTGATGCCAACACAAAAATGGCCGATCTGGGAGCACATCAGCAGGCGCTGGAGGAGGAGCTGGCGCGGGTTGCTGGTGAGCGAGACGTCCAGACGGCGGCGGCGGAGCAGAAGGCCCGGGAGGCCGAGGCGCAAACCGCCGAGCTGCAGCGCCTCCGGACGGCGCTCGAGGAGAGAGCTCGCGAGGTGGAGGAGCAGGGCGCTGAGCTGCAGCGCCTCAGCACGACGCTCGAGCAGCAAAAGGCCGAGCTCCTTCATAGAGAGGTGGCCGTGGTCGAGCTCACCAGGACCCTCTGGGAAAAGGGTGAGGCCCTCGAGGGGAAGGAGGTGGCCCTCCAGAACATGGGGGCCGCCCTTAGAGAGAAGGAAGCCACCTTGTCCTTGCTCGAAGAGGCCGCCCGGACCCAGAGAGAGGAAGCGCAGAAGAACATGACGGGTGAGTACCTTCAATTTTTCGTCGATTTGTTTCTTTTCGTAGCTAATGTTGATTTCCTTTGTTCAGAGCTGAGGCAGAAGGTGGCAGACGAGACCGCGGCGAAGGAAGCGGTCCACACCGCGCTCACGGCGGCACAGATGGAGTTAGCTGAGCTGGAGCAGACTGTCGTGAGCGTGTGTCAAGAGCTCAAGGGGGAGGGTGCTGTCTCGGGCAATTCGGTGATCAGCCGCCTGCGCGCGCTAGGCGGCCGGGTTGCAGAACACGCCAAGAGCACCTTCCGCCTCGGTGTCCTGCGGGCTCTCGTCGTGGCCTCGACGCATTACCTCATGGATCTTCAGAGGGTGTCATCGGGGTACGTCGTTCCCGATGATGCTGACGCGGACGCCGCGTCGGCCATCATGGATGAAGCCGACGCGGCCGCGGAGGAGTTCGCCACCGTCCTCGCCGAGAAGCTCGAGGCAGACATCCCTCCCATTGCCGAATTCGACGCCCAGAAGACCCGCAAGGGGGGGATGGTAGCCTGTAGGAAAGTTGGGCCTCGAAGTCCATGTAATAGATTAGTGAATATAACATAGTCGCGCTTTGTAATCGCATCCTATTGATATAAGAGATCTTATTTCGCAATTTGAATGTGTGGCCCGTCGAGGCCTTGTGTGCTCGAGCCTGTGTTTCTTTACTTTATTTCCGTGTTCTTGTATGCGACTTGGACGAACGTTTACGAGGGGGTTTGTGTTCGTAAGCAATGTAGGCATAGGGTGGTGAGGGGGGTGCCGTATCCCGGAGGCGTAGGCGGCCCGACGACTCGGCCGGCCCCGTACCGTAGTTGCTTACGCCTCGCGTCCATGTTTTCCAGGGATACAAGAAGCTTAAGGTCGAGACGGAAATATTTCGAAAAACATTTTCGACTTTTTGGGGACGTTCGGGGGTTCCCCCCGTAGTAGCCCCCGAGGGAGGCTCGACTTTGCCGAAGGTAAAGCCGGGCGTACCTCAGTGTTAGCGCGCATCCTAGCCTTCGAGGGCCCAGATGGTTCCCAAAAATAAACCAGTAAAGCGTACTTTATTATTTCGGGAAATTGAAGATGCGAGTACGAGCAAATGCACAAAAAAACAAAAAAAACTTGAAATTCTAAGGATAGAAACGACGTAGCTGTTGTATATTCCAAGCGTTGGTGAGGACTTCGCCTTTTTCGTTGGCCAGCTTGTACGTGCCGGGTTTGAGCACCTCGGCGATTATGTACGGTCCTTCCCATGGAGGTGAGAGCTTGTGGTGGCCCCTGTTGTCCTGTCGAAGCCTTAGCACCAAGTCCCCTTCGTTGAGGTCTCGGTGCCGGACCCTCTGCGCTTGATACCTTCGCAAGGACTGCTGGTAGCGCGCAGAGTGGAGGAGCGCCAAGTCTTGAGCCTCGTCCACTTGGTCCAGCGAGTCTTCACGAGCTCGCTGGTTTCGTTGTTCTTGATATGCCTTAAGCCTCGGCAATCCGTACTCTAAGTCAGTGGGGAGGATAGCCTCGGCACCATAGACGAGGAAGAATGGAGAAAAGCCTGTGGCTCTGCTCGGGGTCGTCCTCAGGCTCCAGATGACCGAGGGTAGCTCTGTGAGCCACCTCCGGCCGAACTTGTTCAGCTTGTTGAAGATCCTCGGCTTTAGTCCTTGGAGGATCATGCCATTGGCACGCTCCACTTGCCCGTTCGTCTGTGGGTGTGCCACAGCTGACCAGTCCACACGTATGTGGAAGCTGTCGCAGAACACCAAGAACTTCTTGCCTGTGAACTGGGTGCCATTGTCGGTGATGATCGGGTTCGGGACCCCGAACCTGAAGACGATGTCGTTGAAGAATAGAGCTGCTTGCTCGGATTTGATCTTGCCGATGGGTTGAGCCTCGATCCACTTGGAGAATTTGTCGACCGCCACCAGCAAGTGGGTGAAGCCCCCGGGCGCCTTCTTCAGCGGACCGATGAGGTCTAGTCCCCACACGGCAAACGGCCACGTGATGGGGATCGTCTGCAGGGCATGGGCCGGGAGGTGTGTTTTTCGAGCGTAGAACTGGCAACCCTCGCAAGTCCGCACGACGTCAGTGGCGTCGGCGACCGCGGTGGGCCAGTAAAAGCCTTGCCGAAACGCGTTACCCACGAGGGTGTGTGGCGCGGCGTGGTGGCCACAGACGCCAGCATGGATGTCGCGAATCAGCTCCTTGCCCTCGGGGATGGGGATGCATCGTTGCAGGACACCCGAGGGGCCACGCTTGTGTAGCTCATTGTCGATTAGAACGAAGGACTTGGCCCTCCTGGCGAGGCGCCGCGCCTGAGCACGGTTCGAGGGTAAGATCCCTCGAATCATCCAGTCAAGGTACTAGATGCGCCAGTCTCACGAAATGGGGGCATCGTCGACTTCCATTGCTTCGGCCTCATCCGCGGAGGTGGTCCCGGAGTCAATGTCCATGGGCTCGACCCCGTCCGCCGGGAGGTTCCCGTCGGGGGGCTCGGTGGACGAGGGGCCCGGCTCCGACGGGTCCTTGAATTCAGCGGAGGGCTTGGTGATGTCGCGGGCGAAGATATTCGGGGGGACGGTGGTCCGTCCCGAAGCTATCTTGGCCAGTTCGTCGGCGTCCTCGTTGTACTTGCGCGGGACATGATTGAGCTCGAGGCCGTCGAATTTGTCTTCGAGGCGGCGTACTGCGTTGCAGTACGCCTCCATCTTCGGGTCATGACAGCTAGACTCCTTCATTACTTGGTCGACGACGAGCTGAGAGTCACCGCGCGTGTCGAGGCGTTTGACGCCGAGCTCGATGGCGATGCGGAGGCCACCGAGGAGGGCCTCATACTCCGCCATATTGTTCAAAGCAGGGAAATGCAAGCGGATCACGTACCGCATGTGTTCTCCGAGGGGTGAGATGAAGAGGAGGCCGGCACCAGCACCAGTTTTCATCACCGACCCGTCGAAGTACATAGTCCAGCATTCGCCCTGGATTTGTGATGGGGGTAGCTGAGTGTCCGTCCACTCAGCCACGAAGTCACCCAAGATTTGGGACTTGATCGCTCTGCGGGGGGCGTAGGTGAGAGTCTCTCCCATCAGCTCCACAGACCATTTGGCAATTCTACCCTCGGCTTCCCGGTTGCGGGCTATCTCTCCCAAAGGGAAAGACGAGACCACGGTGACGGGGTGGGCCTCGAAGTAGTGGCGCAGCTTGCGTCGAGCCAACACTGCTGCATAGAGCAGCTTCTGAATCTGCGGATAGCGTGTCTTGGTTTCAGACAACACCTCGCTGATATAGTACACCGGCCGCTGGACAGGCAGAGCCTGACCCTCCTCTTGTCTTTCAACCACGATCACCGCGCTGACCACTTGGGTCGTCGCAGCTACGTATAGATAGATGGGCTCGCCGTCCGTAGGTGGTGTAAGAATGGGAGCACGGGTGAGTGATGCCTTCAGCCTTTCGAGGGCTTCTTGAGCTTCGGGGGTCCATGTGAAGCGCTTGGTTTTCCTCAAGAGTCGATACAGGGGCAAGCCTTTCTCGCCGAGACGCGAGATAAAACGGCTAAGAGACGCTAGGCATCCCATGACCCTTTGTACCCCCTTTAGGTCTCGGATCGGTCCCATCCGAGTGATGGCCGAGACTTTGTCAGGGTTGGGTTCGATGCCCCGCTGGGAGACAATGAAACCCAAGAGCATGCCTCGAGGCACCCCGAATACACACTTCTCAGGGTTAAGTTTTACCCCTTTGGCCCGTAGGCAATCGAATGCGATCCTGAGATCGGCAACCAGGTCGTCCGCCTTCCTGGATTTTACAACAATATCATCAACATATGCCTCTACGCTCCGCCCGAGATGGTCTCCGAAAACGTGGAGCATACACCGTTGATAGGTAGCTCCGACGTTTCTGAGGCCAAAGGGCATCGTAACGTAGCAGTACATGCCGAAAGGTGTGATAAAAAAAGTCGTGAGTTGGTCGGACTCTTTCATCTTGATTTGGTGGTAACCGGAATAGGCATCAAGAAAGGATAGAAGTTCACATCCCGCCGTAGTTTCTACAATCTGATCGATCCGTGGCAAAGGGAACCTTCGGACATGTCTTATTTAGACTAGTGTAATCCACACACATCCTCCAGTTTCCACTCTTTTTCTTTACTAATACTGGATTAGCGAGCCACTCGGGATGGAATACCTCTTTGATGAATCCGGCCGCCAGAAGTTTCTGCAACTCCTCACCGATCGCCCGGTGCTTGAGCTCGTCGAAGCACCGCAGGCGTTGCTTCACCGGCTTGGAGTTGGGTCGAACATCAAGAGAGTGCTCGGCGACCTCCCTCGGTATGCCAGGCATGTCCGAGGGGCTCCATGCAAAGATATCTACGTTGGCGCGGAGGAAATCGACGAGCACCACTTCCTATTTGTCATCGAGGGTGGCGTTGATCTGCAACGCCTTGTCGTCGGAGTGGCTCGGGTCGAGGGGTACCTTCTTGAAACCCTCGGCGGGTGCGAAGCTCCCGGCATGTCGGTGCGTGAAATCCAAGGCCTCGCTCGCCATTTTGTCGAGGGTGGCTGCGAGGGCCTCGTCTTCCGCTTGAGCTTCCGCGCGCTCAACGCACTCGACGTCGCACTCGTAGGCGTGCTCGAACGAAGAGCCGATGGTGATGACACCTTTCGGACCTGGCATCTTGAGCTTGAGGTAGGTGTAGTTGGGGACGGCCATGAACTTGGCGTAGCAAGGACGACCAAGGATGGTATGGTAGGATCCTCAAAACCCCACCACCTCAAAAGTGAGTACCTCCTTGCGGAAGTTAGCTGCCGTGCCGAAGCAGACAGGCAGATCGATCTGGCCGAGGGGTTGGACTCGCTTCCCCGGCGCGACGCCGTGGAATGGCGACTTGCTGGGGCGAAGCTTGTCCAGTCCGATCCCCATGAGCTCCGAGGTGGGGGTGTACATGATGTTGAGGCTGCTGCCTCCGTCCATGAGCACCTTGGAGAAGCGGGTGTTGCCGATGATGGGGTCGACAACGAGTGGATACCATCCCGGATGCGGGACGTAGTCGGGGTGGTCCTCGCGGCCAAAGGCGATGGTATCCTTCGACCAGTCGAGGTAGGATGGCGTGGCTTTGGTGACAGAAAAGACTTCGCGGCGCTCACGCTTGCGCTGCCGAGGAGTCATATTCGTCGTTGCTCCTCCAAAGATGAAGAAGGCGTTCTCCACTGGGGGGAACCCGTCATCTCCACCTTTGTCGCCCGCATCCTTCTTCTTGTCTTCGTTGCGATGCGCGATGCGGTTGTAGTATTTCTTGAGCATCTCGCACTGCTCGAGGGTATGATTGACCGGGCCCTTGTGGTAAGCGCACGGCTTCTTAAGCATGTCGTCGAACTGGCCCCCACCGCCTCGAGGGGGGCCTCGAGGTCCCTTGCGGTCTGGGGCGGCTGCGAAGGCCTCCTCGGAGTCCTCTGCCTGCCCCGACCTGCGCTGGTTCGGTGGGACCGGCTTCCTTCCCTTCCTCCCCCGCTTCTGTTTCTTGGCGGGGGCGTTGGGCTTGACGTTGCTGCCCTCCGCGGGCGCATCGTCCTTGCGCTTGCTCGGCTTGTCGTCGAAGATGGCACCAACCGCTTCTTCGCCGGCGGCGAAGTTGGTGGCAGCGTCGAACAACTCGTTGGTGTTAATGGGTCGGCTTCTCGCGAGCTCATGCACTAGATTCCTGCATGTCGTACCCTCGAGGAAAGCGTTAATGACCTCGACGTGGGTGACGCTGGGGAGCTCGGTGCACTGCTTGGAGAAGCGTCGCACGTAGTCACGCAGGGACTCGCGCGGCTTTTGGCGATACCCCTTGAGGTCCCAGGAATTCCTAGGGTGCACGTACGTGCCCTGGAAGTTGCCCACGAAGATGTGGACCAAGTCGGCCTAGTTGTGGATCTGATCCGCAGGCAGGTGCTCGAGCCACGTTTGTGTGGCGTCAGCAAGATGAAGAGGAAGGTTGCGGATGATGACCGCGTCCTCCGTCGCGCCACCTAGCTGGCACGCTAGGCGGTAGTCGTTGAGCCAGACTGCAGGATCAGTCTCGCCCGAGTATTTGACGAGGGTGTTGGGTTGTCGGAAGCGCAGGGGAAAAGGCGCGGTTCGAATCTCCCGGCTGAACACCCGGGTGCCCGGAGGCTCCGGTGACTCACCCCTGTCGTGCTCGGGGTCGAAGCGTCCACCCCGTCGAGGGGTGTACCTCCTGCCGTCGATGACGTTGCGGGCGTCGCCGTCGCCAGCGTGCCCGCGAGTGTCACGGATTCGCTCCCTCACGGGAACTCTTCCGATGTGCTCGTGCACCGAGGGTGCCCTCGCACCGGGTATTACGGCTGCCTTGCCCCTCCGTGCTGGTGGCGTGTGCACAGAAGCCTCGCGGTCCTGATGCGCAGTCCCGCCAGGCGGCTCTGGGGCCTTCGAGCGCATACGAGACGCAGAACTCTCGGCCTGCTGCACGGCAGCTTGCTCGATGAGCTCCTGTGCCTCGCGGCGCAGGTTGCGGCCCGAAGGCGTCGATGGCTCGGGCATAGCTTGAAGTAGTTAGGCCGCAGTGACGAGTTTCTCGCCGGCCGTTTGCAGTTCTGGAGATTTGTCGATGTTGTCGTCGGCCAGGATGCGCTCCCGCGCAACACGTCCCGCCGCCTGAGCATGTGTACCACGCACGGTACGCTGCTGCTCAAGTGCGGCGCGTAGCTCCTGAGTTTGTTGACGCTGCTCGTCGAGCTTGGCTTGAAGCTCATTGAGCTGCGCCAGTTGAGCTTGTCGCGCCGCTGAACTTGACGAGGAAGGGGTTGCGGGCGGGTTCACCGGTTGCTTTGCCTGCGCGTCCGCCCCGGCGTCCCCGTCGTTGCTTGGGGAGTTGTCGTTCTGCTCGTCCGCCAGGTCCACCATGAAGCACTCCCGGGAAGGATCGAAATCCCCCTCGCTGGAGCCTTCAGAGCAGGTGAGGCAGTAACCCGTTGCCAGCTGGAACGAGCGAAGAGCATCGGGGTCGTAGACCCCGGAGTAGTCCTCGGCCTCGTCGGCCGCAAAGTTGTTCATGAAGAAGTTGACGTCGTCGGCGATCGAGCTCGCCGCCTCGGGATAGGGTTCGTCAGGGGACGACACGATGAGGTTGCGGATCGACAGAAGATGATGACCCGGCAGATCCTCACGCTTGGTGAAGTTAGTGCTGACCGAAGAGACGCAGGCAGCAGCGTTGCGCATCCCGAAAGGGAAGGGTGATGGCGAGGTCGAACCCCCCCTAGGGAGCACTGGTGCCGCCGCAGAAGACGGCGGCGACGCAAGCGACGCCGGAGCACGTGATGACGATGCGGTGGCCTCGTTGGCCGTGATGCTGAGTTGCGATATGCCAGCCTCGACTCACATGGGGGAGTTGTGGCATGCCGCGCAACGCCGCTCCGCGCGCGCTTGTCGCGAACGTTGGCCCGAGCGCCTGTTGCGCCGGGCTGGTGAAGTAGGAGTGATGGGGTTGCGTCCAGGGGAGAGGAGCTGCATGAGGTAACCGTTGCCGGTTGCTCTGAACTCGAGACTCCCGAATAAGATCACGCGTCCTGCTGGAAGCGGATCCGAAAAACCCATAGGGTATGGGTTGGATCTGCCCGCCATTCCTGGAGATCAAATGGGAAAGAAAGAGAAAATGCCACGCAGCGTCCCCTACCTAACGCGCCAACTGTCGGTGTCCCAACCCGGGGGCCCGAATCCCAACTAGTAAATGCTGCGTGTTTCCTCGTCCCAGATGATGATGCAAGAGGCAACACAGTAACGCACGGTTTATCCTGGTTCCGGCCGCGGGGCCGTACGTCCAGCAGAAGGGGGTGTGCAAGGGCACTGTATTATCTTGCACCCGAAGTGCTTGTAGTAGGGGTTACAAGCGAGGCGAGAGAGGGAGGAAAGCTCCCAAGTCTCAGCTAGGAGTGGAGTCGGTTGAGATCAGTGCTCAGTAGTCCCTGAACGTCCTCTAGAAGAGAGAAGTCAGAGAGTGAGAGAGCGAGAGTGAGAGCGAGCGAGACCAGCCAGCCCAAAAAAGCCGAGATCGAGATCCCCCGTTCGGCCAGCCCACCTCCTCCTTTTATAGTCATAAGGAAAGGCGGCGTACATGAGTGGGGGCATGGAAGTCGTCGTTTTCCCCTAAATCGCGGGGGTACAGTGGTCGGATACAGTAGGAAGTACACTGTGGGAAGGCGGCGCGCGTCGCTATTTGTCCTAGATTTCGTCCTTGGTCCCGCGGGGATGGTGCCGGTCGTCCTGCAGTGCCCCGGCGGTAGTAAATGGCGTGAGTCGGCCCCGGACCCCCTAGTCGGAGTGCGGGTGTGCACACTAGAAGGTCCGGGGGACACGTGACGTCGCCGGACCCCTTCCTCAGTGGGAGGCGGGTCCGGAAGGTCGGCGAGAGCAGTACCGAGCCTATCTTGTCCCGCATCGCAGGTCCCAAGGCGCTGCTACAGCGTCCGGGATGGCGGAGTGGTGACCAGAGTCAGCGGATGGGACCCCGGTCACATCTACTGTGGGAGTGGCGGCCTGACGCCGCCCGTCCTTTGAGCCGTGGTGGAGCGGCTGGCTTTTAATGCCTTCGTACGGCGAGCGGTTGGGCGGCGGGGCTGTTTGTCCCTTGTGCCGAGGGGCGGCCTCGAGCGAGGCGGAGATCGGTCACCTGCTTGAGGGTAGATCCGCTACCCTCGAGCGAGGCGGAGATCGGTCACCTGCTCGAGGGTAGATCCGCTACCCTCGAGCGAGGTGGAGATCGGTCACCTGCTCGAGGGTAGGTCCGCTACCTTCGAGCGAGGCGGAGATTGCCCAGCGGGTTCGAGGGGGATGCGAATGGGCTGCATGCTGGGCTTCTTCGAGTCCTTCCCTTTCCCTTTCCTCTGAATGAGAAGCAGGCCGTGGGCCTTTGTGGGCTTAGCCGTCTTATCAGGTGTTTGTGTTTTAAAAAGCGGTCTTAGTACCCCAATTAGGGTGTCCCTAATCGTGGTACCCAACAAATATCAAGGGTTATGCATAAAAGTAGGTACAAAATGCAATAATAAACATAATATACATAACCCATAAATATCCAATGAGATAACTAAATTGCATCAAGTTAAATAGGTGCAAGGGATCATGCTTACCTGTTTGCCTTTATTTTCTTCCGGCTCAACCATGAACTCAACATCGGGCTCGGGCTCGATGGACTCTGTGGGCTCAACGGGCTCGTTCTCCGACGGTTCGGTCACTATACTGCATGAATAAGATGCATGCATTAGTATTATGTCATGAATTATGCAAGGGTGATATGGCATGAAGAATAAATGGCACAACATGCGATGATACACGAACGTAACACATGCGATGACAACTGATCACTATTGCAAACGCAAGCAAGAACGCTAGAGCAAGAATTAAGAAATAAACTTACTCGGCAAGCATAAATCATAGATTTAATTGATCATGCATAGGACATTACGAGGAACACATGAAAATTTGATTTGCAGTAAAAGCATTTTTCTAGAATTACTTATGAATATTACAAGTTTCAGCTATCCTAACAAGTAAAATCAGAAAAGGCATCCAAACTTAATTGAACAAATCTAAGAAAATTACCACAGATGCTAGACATGAATACAAAGTTAACAGAACTGGTTTCACCATTTTGTCACTTTTCAACAAAAAGTTATACATTAAACAAGCTTTCAGGCAAAGGATACGAAATCACACTTTAGAGCATTTCATAAGGGATTTAAAACAGGTTCCACTACTGGAAAGAACATTTCATAAGGAAGATAACAAAATTTAGTTTGGCATTTTTAGAGCAGTACACAATTAACCATGTATTTTATTATCTTTTGAAAGAATAAAACATAACTAAATATGCAGGAAAGGAATATGCAAAATAATATTTTTCTTGAGTAGATCTAAGCAAGAGGAAGCCATAAAAATAAGTTTCATATTTTTCTGAGGTGCGTACGATTTTATACAAATTTTACAAATTTGCAGACATATAAAACCACACAAAAGATGGCAAAAGTGCTAGATCCACCCGGATATGGCCAGCCCACCCGCTGACGAGCGAGCCCCACGGGGCAGCGGGACCCAGACGGGGTCAAGGCTGGCCCGCTGCCTTGACCGCAGGCAGGCGCGGCCCACACGCCCGTAGCACGTGCGCGCGGCGCGGCGCGGCGCGGCGCGGCGGCCAACGGCGGGAGGCGGTCGAGGGGCGAGGAAGGGGCCGAAAGGAGCGCGCACCACGTGTTCCAGGTGACGGAGAACCTCACCGGTGGCGGCACAAGCGGAGAACGGCGACGGTCGGGGCAGCGCGGCGACGACGGCGGCGGCGGACGGAGGGCGGCGTCGACGGCCCTACACGGCGATGGAAAGGGCCGGACTAGGAGTGGAATCGAGTGAGGGGAGGGATTAGATACTCCCCGCGCGAGGAATCGAGGAGGGGCTCACCGGAGGGGGCGGATTGCAGCGGCGACCGGCGGCGGCAATGGAGGTGGCAGCGGTTAAGGTGGAGAAGAAAGGGAGGGGGCTAGGGTTTGGAGTCCGGCCCGGGCTTTAAAGTCGAGGGGGAGGCGAACGGGCGGGCGAGGCGCGGCGGTGGGCGTCCACGCTGGCCAATCGGCGCCGGCGAGGGGGCGCCACCGCCCCAGCTGCTCAGTACGCAGGGGAGGAGGCGCGGGGAAGGCGGGGTGATGAGGATGACGGGTGGACCCGGCAACGGTGGAAAACGTTGATGTTCAAAATTTGAAACAAGGTGTTTCCGGGCTTTAAAATTCACGAAAAGTTTTCTGGAGAAAGATAAAATCACCAGAAACACAATGCAACAAGAATCACTCGAAAATATTTTGTAAATTAGTTTCAGTAAAAAGAACAAAACAGCTTTTTTTGAATTTTCCATGAATTTTGTGGCTCGGCTCAAAAGTTATAAAATACTGAAAAATATTTTTAAATCAAAATTTGAAATCTAGTATTTAAATAAAAATTGTGGAGGCCAAGTTGCATAACAAATTTTGAACTTTCTTAACAAGCACTCATTCAAACATACACAAACTTGAATTTAAAAGAAACATACACATGCACATGATGCTCCTTTATGCCTTAATGATGCTTATGATGATGTTGTTTAAATGTTAATGCCTTAATGATGCTTATGATGATGTTGTTTAAATGTTAATCATGTCTATATCATTTGGGTCGTGACAGAGATTTTCATGGTCACTGGGCTTTGAATTTTTTATGGGTGTTTTTCTGATAGCAGTGAAGGAAAAAAGTGGTGGCCTAGCTTTGTTTTGGTCTAATGGATGTTCAATTTCATTTAAACATTACAGTTCGAATATTATTGATGTTCTGAGTACCAATCCTATGGGTAACTGGAGGTGTACTTTTGTGTATGGAGAACCAAAGGTGAAACTACAACACAGGCTTTGGGACCAACTTCTTTTTGTTCGTGCATGGTCAGGACCTTGGGTTTGTGCAGGGGACTTTAATGAAGCCTTGAGCAGAGATGAGCACTTGAGTAAAGGAATAAGAGGGGAACATCAGATAAAATTATTTAGAGACTGTCTTGAGGTTTGTGAGCTAGTTGATCTTGGATACTCGCTTATGTACTATACGGGTTATCCTTTTTTTTCTCTTGAAAAATCAGCGTAGACACTCGCACTCACACTCATGCACGCCTACCCTGTGATCCACTTCTACGCATTGCTAGAGCAGTGCAATGTGAGGATCACAGATGCCAAGATTAAAAAAAAAACACACAGCTTGTGTGCCGTATTCTAGAGACAACAAACTGTGCAAGGGTTTATCAATCATATATGGAGATTTAGCAACAGATTTTGCATTCAATCCAATCTATTATGGTTGGTTCTATGCTTATTCACGTCATAGATGGGTGCGAAGAGACATTCCTTGTCCTATCTAAAGCAACCGAGTATTCATAAAATGTCATCATCAATACAATCAGCATGCGAATCATTATTGGTTCACATAGTGGCATAGTATCATTCAGATAACATCGTAATACAGGCACAGAGTTTCACCCACAAGTCACATACTTGCAGTTCAAAATAAATGGTAATTACCCGAGGACATGACAACACACATTATTATCCATAAGTACATAAACATAAGCATAGAAGTTGATAATCTCCATGATTGTCTCTTGTTGCCTCCCGGGAACGTCATCCATAGTTCCCCCTACCAGTCTGCTTGCTTGTATTTGCAATTGGCAAATTAACTTCCATGATTGCTATCGTTGTCTCAAATGTGACAATGAGCCTATGTAATTAGATTAGATTATCAGAGGTTAGCATGTGAAAAATTGGAAACAATGATAACTATAGCAGAGAAAAACAAACAGGGCATGAACAGTTGAGTTGAGCATTATGTTTACCGGAGACCATTTTGTGCCTCTCAACATTAGACTCAAAATTGGCATAGTTCTTTAAGCTAGACTTGTTATGACTTCATTCAGAAGAGAATATACAACCATTTGTGCCAAAATTAATTTTACAGTTTATTGCCTTTATTTGCTCACCCACAATGTTTTGGATTGTCCAAGTTTTTAATGTATAATACTCCTGTTTATAGCATTTGAAACATTCAAACTTCATAAATTTTGACTTATAATTTGTTAATATATATGCATGCTTCGTGTAAATGCTATAGCAATAGATTTGTATTTCACATATATTGTAATGTAACATTGATTTTGTAATAATTGATAACACAGTGAAAGGAGAATTAGTGCTCAAACTATACTTCTATAGGCTTTTCCAAGTCTTAATAAGCCCTATAAGAAGAAACATAGGAAGTATCATTTACTTTCCACGTTTCTTATAGAGCTTGCTTTAGAAAATTTCAGAAAATAATGCTAGCATCAACAGCTTCACTTCTTTCATTCTCTAGTCAGTTTGTACTTCCTACAAATCTCGTGGCAATTCCCAGGTTATCCTCTAGTTATTATAGAGAAGCCATATCCAATTTGTATAAGTAGATAAATGACAATGCTAATACCAAAAAAATGGGAAGTACCTTGTTACGCCATTAATGTCTGTGACAAATACCAAATCACGACACTTGTTGTCTGTAATGTGAACCACTTCCTCAAGCCTGTATAATTAGGAGACCAGTGTTAGTGGTATCTGTTGCTTCAAGAACAAATAAAAACATTACATGTAACTGGACTAAATGATGCAGTGCCTGGCCAAGCCTCGCTCCCACAACCACAAGAACAAATCAGAAAACAAGCAATGCAGACAATGCTATTTTTTTTATAAAAAACATTGATTGTGCTGATGGATTATATAGACCAACTACAGGTACCAACCCACCGGAATAGTTGTGCCAAGATATGAGATACATTAAAGTCATGTTTGCTTAGGCGATCTTTAGGTTGTATTAAATCACAATGCAATCTTCAAATTTTTAAACTGAGTGTTGGTCAAAATTAGTATGTTTGAATCATGGAATACGTGCATACTTTAAAACAGAAAAGGGAGTATATTGAGAAGAAGCATTAGTTACTTGTAGGTACTGGCATCCCACAAACATACAGTCCCATCATCTAACGTGCTAGCCAGTATTGGAAGCGATGGGTGGCAAGCAACACGGCTCATTTTGAGCCCACTCACGCCAAGAGTGTGAACAATTTTTCCTGTGTCCAAATCCCGTATCTGCTTTTCACACAAATAAAGAGAGAGAGAGAGAGAGAGAGAGAGAGAGAGAGAGAGAGAGAGAGAGAGAGAGAGAAGAGCATTGTTAGACCAGTTTCTTCCCCGTATATATGTAACACAACTATCATCGATACTATTATGAAAACAATCATGAATGCTTAATATTCTTTACCTCAGAGTTGGGTGATTTAGAGCTCAAAGTAACCATCAAGTGCTGATGATTGCTAGTGAAGAAATAATCAGCGTTGAATGCCCCCTTCAGTGTTGTTTTAAGATTCGAAGAATTTATGTTTCCAACCTGTGCAGAGAAGACATCTATCTTGTAACTTCAAATACAGAAAAGGCTCCCGCAATAACTGAATCAGTCGATTCTTCTCTAATTACAACACTCACACGTATGAGGACTTAGGAAAGGAAGAGCTCACAAACCTTTACAGTTTTATCATACAAAACACAAGCAAAACTGTTGGTGTCCCTTGGGTTAAACTTGACACTGCGCACACCATCCTCATACGTACTGATAGGTTCACATCAAATTCTTTAATTTTTTCCCAGCCCTTGCTCCAGTCCCACAGCTTGATCTTTCTGTCGAAAGCAGACGATGAAAGAAGGTACGGCTCTGTTGGGTGGACAGCCAACGAGTCGACAGATTTGTGACGGTAAGCTCTGAATCTTGTGACCACGTACAGCTTATAAGTGTCGGTGTAAGCGTAGACATATATGTATCCTTCACCATCCCCCACTGCCAACCATTTCTCTTGAGCGATAAATTTGACTGAACAAACGGAATGTGGGACAGCTGTCTCTTTGAAGATTTGAGAAATGCCATGTATCCGACGCGCAAACTTGCCTGGCACCTCGTTGACCTGTAACCCCATCACAATTTCCTGCCACACAATGAACAGACTAAGTGTCACCAACATAAGGTTTACTGCATTAACAATTGTAGCAGTAAAGATACCCGCTTCTGGTAGTCCCAAATGGAAAAATGCCCTCCCTCATGACCCATCATGATCCTGTTTGCATATTAGTTCAAAACTTCAAATCAGAGGAAATCTTGGAATAACTAATACAAGAGTTGTGCCATTGGATGGGCTATATATATGACTCACCATGTCTTGGTAGGGTGCGCGTCAATGGATGTCACCAAGGTCATATTCTTGATTGATCTTGATATGATCTGTTAGAACCAGTTATTGCAAATAGTCATGAGAATTTACAAGCGCAGGAAATTAAACGATCGATCTACTATACACTCAACAAAATGACAACAAAATTATCTAGGGCACATTGATTGAAGAGTTCTGTTTTCACTGAAAGGCATCAATTTTGGAAGGAACATGAATTAACTGCAGGAATTAAATGATCAATCCACAGCACTCTACAAACATGTTAAACAAAATTATCTGGCACATTTGATTGAAGAGTGCTGTTTTCACTGAAACGCATGGATTTTGGAAGGAACATGGAATATCCCAAGTCTAAACAGGCCTTCATGTGGACTGTGGAGTGGGTAGCTTGAATCATGTCAAAATAGTTACCTGGCAGCTTCCTGGTTCAAAAGTGATAGCTGTCAACATTGCCCGATACACCTCGGCCTGCTGCTTCTGAATGCGCTCCATGAAGCTACTGTCTATATTCAGCTTGCCACCAATGGATGATTCCAATTTGACAAGGTTATCCTTCGACTGTACAATGATCATCACCACCTCAAACTTGACCGTGTCTTGGGAAGGTTGTTCATGCATCTTCATTGTCACAGAGACAACCAAAGAGGAATTGGGCTCCATTATCATCGCTGTTCTTGTAAATCTCTCATGGGTTGGTTTAACCCAGACGCCAACGTAATGGCCTGTCTTGTTGGTGAGAGTCATTTGCCATTGAATAGTTTCCTTGTTTGGTTCAAAGGGGACGCAAAGCTTCAGCGGGTAGACCTCGAGAAGCTTACTAGTATTAGAGGACTGGGAGCGTATCTGCAAGCAACAGCCAAAAATAATCAACTCACAAAACATCGACTTCACAATGCAGCAAGCTTCTTTGAAATGCATGTTCGATGAAACGAAAGGTACCTTATAGCTGCCTGCTTCTCCAGGAACCTCGGATATGCTGATTATTCGCCGAAGCTGGAATGGTGCTGTAGAAACTGCCACTGACCGCACCTGGTCCACTAACTTGGAGACAGAGCTACTTGCCTACATAACAATGAAGATCATCAATCATTGCCCAAAAAAGAATGAAGATCATCAAGACACAACATCTCATTAAAACAAACTATGTTTCTGCTTGACAAGGAATTAATGACATATAACTTAGATTAATTTACAAATATTACTGAATTTTAGAAATTGCCAACTAGATTTATATTCTCATGTTCCAAGTGCAATACTTGGTCAGATCTCGATTTGATATGGATTTATATTTGTCCAATACAGACCTCGTTAACCTTTGGTCTATGTAATCTAGAACTATTCATGGAGTAGCACACATGAGATTGTTTGGTCATACTGCTCATATGTGGCATGACATGCTAACAAGAGATGCCTCTTCAGATAAAAATATCCGAGGGGCAGATGCCAGCACACCTCCGTCACCAATAATACCAATTTTCATCAGATATAAGAGGGCGATGAATATATAGGCTCCATAAGGATAATAGACAATATTTAAGATTACTACTGCCTCCACAGAAGGCCAAAATATATATGTTCTGAAAGAAAGGCCAGAATATGTAGGAAACACCCTGTTTCCATATCGTATCTTACTAGATTTACATCAAAAGTTGATGCTGGCAAATGCCTTTGGCCAGCATATATGATGTAATAACTTCAAACTTTAATATATAAACTCTATTTATCTGGAAACAGGGCTAAATGGCCCATGGTTCTCCTGGAAATAAGGTTATACTTTGTATTCTGATATAGATTAAACAAATTGGTCAGACTTTACTATGTTATATACCAATTCACCTAGATTTGTCGCTAAAACCTGAACCACCCACTGGCAGACTGACTTCAAACAAAAAAAAGAACTATATTTTAGGTTACATTAGTTGCAGAAGAGTGAGAGAAAATAATACATTTATATTTATTTAATTATACTCCTTTTTTTAGTATAACATCACACTTTATCCTGGCTGGTAACAAATATTTCATGACATTCGAACCCTGTGTGTGTGTGTTGGCAAAATCATTTATATATGAAGAAATCAATTATACCTTGAGGCATGTTTTTATATGAAATTGGCCTGCCTAACTATGACAATGATTCAAATGAAACTTAAGCATATGGAATACCTTATTGATAAAAGTACTAGAGCCATGTTGTCTAGTCACACTTTCCACTGAAGCGGACTCAACTAAGCCTGTCAGAAGAACAACAAATACATATCACAGTTTAGTTTACACATGTAATATCTGTAAGAGCACATATGAATATGATGCTGTAATATCCATTTGAAGGAGTGGAGTTGTAAACAATGATGATGTCATGGAACTAGTAACACTAGATGCCATGGCATGTATGCCTACCTAGCCAGTAATGCATCATCAGTGTGAATTATGTTATTACTTGTCTCTTTGGACATTGATATGATCTCCAGTACACAACTTTCACCATTATTTCAATTGTTCTAAACATCTGTTAGTAGCAAAACTTAAGGAGATTACGAATGTTGATACTATGTTGCATGGCAAACTATGCAATATCATTTTGAAATGACAGATAAGAATTTGTGTGTACTAGTGGTAAAATACACTTTTTAAGTTTGGCTACGTCCATTCCTAATCAGCATCAACTCGGGAATGATCAGAGTAAAATGGAAGATGCGACATTACCATCTGATAAGGAAGCATGTGGCACCACCTTGCTATCCCCTAGTCTGTTGTTTTTCTGAATGTTGAGTTCCGGCCTGCAATTTCCGTGCAACGAGATCAAATGCCTTACCATACAAGTGAAAAATGAAGGTAAAAGGTCAATTCTTTGACATTTATAACCAACAAAATTCACAAAAAAAGATAGATAAAAGAGGCGTATTTGGATAATGCAATAGAGCAGACCGAGTAAATGAGCATACAAATCCTCCAAGAAGATAAAAGGGGCGTATATATTTGGATGGGCAGGCTAATTGAGCAGACTTCTGCAGATACCGTACCTGGCAACTTCTGTTTTCTTTGTCTCCCTTTTGCTTTTATTTTGAGAAGTAGCAACGTCTGTCTTCTTTGTCTCCCTTTTGCTTTTATTTTGAGAAGTAGCATGTTCAGTTGAGTTCTGGTAGGCCTTCACCAGTTCTGCCACCTGAAACCGGGAGAGAAAATAAAACACATTCATGTACAGTAGTATTACGATTAAGCTTACATAAAACATAGTAGTGTTAAATTTGAGTTTGTTTTAACAACAAAAAGAATAAATTTTTAATTTGGTGCCATCCCTGCAAATTAAAATCAGTGATGGACTAGTCCTAGCGCGACATACACATACACATGCTGTGGCAAGCTGAACTGCTAAAGCAAATAATACAGTACATACATACCTCTTTCCGCAGATGAACATCAGGATGAGCAGCAACAATCTGCAAGATTCTGGCGAACATCGAGTTGGTGTAGGCGAAGTCGGCGCGGAGCTGGCCAACCGCCTCCTTGATCTCGGCTACCATCGAGGCGGTGCGGACGCCGGTGGCGAGGAGCACCGCGCTCAGGTTCAGGAGCACGTCGAGGCACAGCCCGCGCAGCTTGTCGGCGATGTCCTTGGCCCCCCAGGCGCGGCGCAGGAAGCTCCTGTCCTCGCACCTGGCGACGAGCTCGGACCCGCGGCGCAGGGCGTCCTCCAGGCCCGCCGCCGCCAGCGAGCCGCCGCCCGCCCCCCCACCCCCCCACCCCCCGGTGGCCTCGGGCGCCGCCCGCAGGTGCTCGGCGATGGCGTCCAGCCTGCCCAGGAGCGCGCCGATCCTGCGGCAGTCCTCGGCGTTGTGGCCGGCCTGCTCCAGCGCGCTCTTGGCCTTGAAGCCGAACCCCAAGATCTGCGTCAGGATGCTCAGCGGGTCGAGGGCCATCTTCCTCCTCCGTACGAGTGCAATCGATTGGTCGGCCCGGCCTACAAGATCACCACCAATCGCGGCACGACGGAGCTCTCCCGGCGCGGCGCGCTGTGGTCTTGCTCCGGCCGTGGGCTGCGTGCTCTGCTCACTCAACCTGTCAACCAGTCCTCCGACGACGGCCGCGGTGGTTTTGTTGGCATCCAACTCCACTTGTCCGGCCTCGTCAACGCAGCCGTGGAAAGGGAAATTCGCCGTGCCGTGCTCACGCGCTCGGCGACGGAACGGAACGGAACGGCGCGGCGCGGTAGGTGGGCGGTCGGCTGCCGTGGCCGTCGCTGCTCCGTTCCGTCCGTCCGGCGTTTGCTTCGCCGGGAAGCGGCCGTGGGGGTAGCTGCGTGGCGCTCGCAAGACGGCGTTTAGTTGCAAAATTTAAAATTTTAAAACTATTATATTAAAAAAATGCATGTATCAAAAATTAAATCTAAACGAAATAAAAATTACTTGTAAATTACGAGACGAATTTAATAAGTTTAATTATATCATGATTAGATACTAAAATGCTACGGTAATCATACGCTAATGATAGATTAAGTAGACTTATTAAATTTATCTCGTAATTTACAGACTAGTTTTGTGATTAGTTTTATAATTAATATATATTTAATATTTTAAATGTAAAAAAATATATGTCAAAAATTTTACAGGCAAACAAACGAGAGCATGATCGGGAAGCTCACGAGAGCCCACTCGTCAGTGGCACAGGGCGGAACGCTGTTGGTGGTTTGCGACTGCTCTGCTTCGGCCTGACGCAGCGCCCGACAGCACAGGAGAGGACATATGCTTTGTTCGCTGGGTTGGAGTTGGAGCTGATGGCTGGAGTGGTGTGAGAGAAAAATATTGTTGGTTGACTGATGGCTAGAAGCTGATGCTAAAACGGTGTGAGAGAAAAATACTATTAGGCTGGAGGTTGCTGGAACTGCCAAACAGAGTGATAGCCGAATCTCTGTCGGATCATTTGTTCCCTCACTCAGTCGTCTTGGCACGTTTGGATCCACGTGGCAATGATAGCTTTTAGTACTGCTGTATCCGAATAGTGCAGGAGTTGTAAAGTGAGTGCTTGAAAAATTTAGCAAAAATACAAGTGTTAATAAAAGTTAAAATTTAGCATTCAATTTTAGTCTCTCCAAATAAGAGCTATGGTTACGAGACTGATCGGTTAAATGCTAATTTTTGCCAAGCTAGAATTGTAGCGAGTCAAATCATGGGCATGTCAAATTATGGACAATGAAATCTAGATACCCATTTAATCTAGTGCCAAAATATGGCGACCATATTTTTTCCTCCGGTAGGGTTTAAGAAATTTCTAATGACTTACCATAATTTTGATTATAAAATACTGAAGTTATTCCTTATACATGAACCAATCGATTTCTTAATTTTAACGGCATACCTTGATTTTGGTGCGGTAGAAAGTGGAAGCTCTAGAAACCACCGACCAGCGTCTGGGCTGGCATTGCGAACCTGCAGGTTCGTGGGCAGGGCAGCTGAGGCCGCTGGTGACTCGACTGGGCTGTTCCTGGAGCTTCTTCGATGGTCTTGACTGATATATCAGACTCAGAAACACTGGAGATCCTTGCATGCAGGGAAGGCTTGGTCCTGCGAAAGGATTTGCTTCTGCATAACCTGGTGCTGGCGAGTGATTGCGCCAACGTCGTCCAGAGTATCAAGGACGAGGCGATGGGTCCTTATGGCCAGATTGTGCGAGAAATCAAGACAACGGTCAGAGAATTTCAGTCCATCCACGAAGGACGAGGTTCAAATGTAGATGCTCATAATCTGGCTAGATCTTCTTTGTATAAAGTTTTAGGTTTGGTTTTTAGATCCGCCAGTAGGCGTGTGTAACTCTTTATCACGTTCATGATCAATAATGTTTGGTGGTGATGCTAAAGAAAAAAGGTGTATTTCTCTTTCCCTACCCAAACTATAGAAGGTGGTTATGCACAATCCAAAAAAGAAAAATCATTCCCACCATGAGCTATAGAAGGTGGTTATGGTGAACCTATCCTCCAAATCTGACGTGAGGACATAGATAGCAAGTTCCAGATCAAGTAACCTAGCCGCAGAGCGTTTCACGGAATCCGCACCTTTTGTTGCAAGGACAAAGCCAAATTCTAAAATGAAAGAAAACTATATAAATTAACGGGATGTTTGTGTTTTTTAGGATAATGACTAGCATAACATTATTGCATCAGGAAAACACAGGTCCCTTTCCCTTTTCCACGGATGAGGGTGCAGTATGGCGCCGATCAAGGATGCTCTCCATAGCACCTCGGATTCTGCTGGGTTCGACTTCTCGTGGAAGCGATATTCTAGAATTTAACGGTACTTTACTACGCCTGTAGTGATTTTGTCAGTCTTCAAAAATGCTCATAGGAATAGAATTTACATATGTGCGTTTATAGATGTGAGTGTATGTATGTTGTGAGTGCCTAAGTTGTACCGTATAATTTTTATAAAAAATACTCTCAATGGGTTTTGCTACCTTAACTTCCAAGCCGAAGGTACGTGATCTTGCTGATAACTCACGCACGCCCCCGTCGCTGCCACCTTCCTTCCAAGTCTTCGCTAGGCACATACATAGATTGAGGAACGTGTTTAATTCTTTGTTTCCCCCTTCGATTTTTTATTATCCATATTATATATGTGCAGGGGATGGATATATAGAGAGAGATCATGTGTGTGTGCATGCTTGGTGACATGGTACAGTGCACAATGCCCGCCTGGGAGTATAGGGTCAACGTAAGCCTGCCTCTCTCTCTCTGTGCCACAGCACAGCCGGATGATGATACAATCATACACGAGCTTCTCACTCTAACTGACCAAAACCAACGCAGCTACAAATTTAAACCAAGGGGGAAAAAGATAGAGCATGCCCCATGTTTACATAGGTCTTGTTTAATTTCCTGTGTACAATTTTTGAAATGAAATCTTTTCATATTTGAAGTATTAAATATAGATTAATTTAAAAACTAATTTCAGATTCCGTCCATAAATCGCGAGACGAATCTAATGAACCTAATTAGTCCATCATTAGCATATATTTACTGTAGCAATCACGATCTAATTAGTTTTATTAGATTCGTCTCACGATTTACAGTTCATTTGTGTAATACGAATTTTTTCGACTATATTTAATATATTATGCATGTATTCAAATATTGATGTGTAAAAATTTTGACAGAAAATTAAACAAGGACATAGGCTACCTGTTTTTTCTGTAAAAAAGTTCACACGGGGACACTGACAGTGACAGCATCTCCAGGAGCTTCAGGCCCCAGCACTTGTGCCTCGAGGACAGTGATATTTTAATAATATTTTATTTGTCTTATAATATACATAAAAAATTTGAATAAGACGAGCGATCAAATGCAATTTCTTTGAGTTAAAAAACAACGATCTTTTTGAGACGGAGGGAGTAATGTTTGGAGGGGCTAAGCTGCAAAAAAGGCAGTCTAAAGCAGTAAAGCTAGCCAGTCACCTGCTCACAGCTGCCATCGAGGGCACCGTTGACCTTGCCATTTTCAGGTATTGCCACAAGGAGAAAAAAGCGTGCCTCCAGATCTTCCGCATCATTCCAAAAGGTAGATTTATTTCTCATCACGACCTTTTTTTTTCTATCGTCATGAGCGGTTGTAAAAACTGCATCTTCGTACAGGTCCATGCATGTGACCTTGTGGCATGTGCAACTGCAAAATGAGTTTTTGTTCATCACTTAGTCCTTAGTCCGTGTGCAACTGCAAGATATTGACATATACACTCTGCGACTATTATCTAGCTAGTTGTTTTTTTTTTGAAAAGGGAAATTTTATTAATTTCAAGCACAATACATCAAGGTGATACATCGTCTTGAAATTTTCCCAACCTCTGCATAAACGACACACAGCCTAAAAAGAGTTTGATAAAGATCCTTCCACACTAATGACTGTCAATCCGAAGACTAGACCGCCATCCATGTGCCCGGGCAAAAAAATCCTTGGCCACCTGTGCCAAGAAATGAGAGGCCGCTACAAGCTTGTCCTGCAAAGTATACTTCTGAAGGATAGACCATGTACGGAGCCAGTGCGTAGTTGAGTAGATAACCTGCAAAAAGGAAGATTTTTTGTTATCGAACACCACCGCATTTCTGCATAGCCAAACAGACCAACACAAGGCTGTCGCGCCCAGAAGTACTAGTGGCTTATATTCTTTAGAAATTCCATTGAGCCAACTCCCACACATACTAGGCATATTATGAGGTTTTGGTATGCCCCAGGCCGTATAGACCGAAGCCCATACCATTCTCGCGAATCGGCAGTTAAAAAACAGATGTTGTATCGTTTCATTCTCATGACAGAAACAGCACTGTTGGTTCCCCTGCCAATTCCGTTTTACAAGATTATCCTTTGTAAGAATGACGCCTCGTCTAAGATACCAGAGGAATATCTTTATCTTGAGTGGGGCTTTTAATTTCCATATTCTCTTATTTAGGTTAGGAGTGTTCTGATTGATTAAACCCAGATAATGTGACTTTACCGAAAAAACACCTGTCTGGTCTAGGTTCCATTTAAATTCCTCCCTTTCTTGGCTGAGAACTATAGTTGATAGACGTGAGACAAGATTATTCCACATCACCAACTTATTGCCAATTAGATCTCTACGCCAGGAGAGGTTCGGGATCTGTGTACTTAGTACATCAGCCACCGTATCATGTTTCTTCCTTACTATATTATAAAGTTGTGGGTATTGATCGCGTAAAGGACTATTTTCTAACCAAATGTCTTCCCAGAATCTTACTTGAGACCCATCTTTTATCACAAATGTTCCGAATCTTAAAAAATCTCGTGTTACCTTCATCAGGCTTGCCCAAAAATGTGAATCTCCACTCTTCCATTGGGCCTGTACCAAAGACCCTAGGTATTTATTGCGTAAGATCTGCTGCCATGTATTATCTGTTGTTAACAGGCGGTACAGCCACTTACTGAGCAAAGCTATATTTTTTAATTCCAAATTATGAATCCCTAGTCCCCCTTGATCCTTGGGTTGACACAAGATGTCCCACTTTGCTAGCCGATACTTTTTTTATGCTCGTCACTTTGCCAAAAAAATCTAGATCGAAAATAGTCCAACTTCTTACGAACCCATTTTGGTATTTCAAAGAAGGACATCATGTACATAGGCAAGCTGCTAAGAACAGAATTAATGAGTGTTAAACGACCTCCAGTTGAAAGGTGTTTACCTTTCCAACTACTGAGACGTTTTTCAAACTGTTCTTGGATCTTCTTGCATTCTAGCTAGTTGTATTTTCAGTCATTACACGCCTGCATTCTTAGCATATATATAGTTTCCCAAAATCCATGTCTAGTTGAATCTACAAAAGGGATTGTATAATACCCCCTCTTGTTTATGAAATAACAGTCAGAATTTTGTTTACCTACTTTTTTAGAAGTGAAATGCTTAATATTATGCTCCATAAAAATATTTTAAGGAAAATGATCTATCTTATATAGAAATATAAAATGTTGCTGAAATAAATCTCGGTCATATTAGTTAGAGGTGGTTCGATCTACATTCAATAGTCCAAATAAAATAGTAACTCATGCATTATAAAACAGCTCAAAAGAAACTTTTTTTAAAATGCAGAAAAAGATACTTGATGTTTTGTGTATGACCCATACCATTCTTTACTATAGAACTCTAAGACTATGAGACAGGCCGGGAAAATTTTGTTTTCATGTCAAACTGAATCCATAGTAGAAGCTGCTGCAATGAGTTGGAACTTTTCGTTAGGATAGATCCTCCTCAAATAGAGGAATCATAATTCTTTCGGAAACACCACTGCAGGAGTATATTTTTGCTCTAAGGGTTTTCATTGCCTGGATTTTAAAATATGGATGTATGGATATTTTGTGTTTATAACATTCATATGGGGACCATTCTACTAAAAAAGACTAACATGTGGAGTTTTTGTAATGACGATTCTAATACAGATATAGATTGTTCTCACTGTATGTGTTGCATAGCTATCATCTATTAGTAAGTAATGTAAATTGTTGTAAATTGTTCTAAATGACTTCTAATAGACATTGATTAGGAACATATATTCTGTTCAACTTGTATGAATATCATGTCGGTATCCATTCTATTGTTAGCTTCGGGGTGCTGTGAGGTAAGTTTCATGTGAATATTACACCATCAATTTGCAACACTTACATATTGTCTTTCGATAGCTGCATGAATATTGTTAATCTATTCACTATCTTAGAAATGCAAATATACGTCCTATATAGTTTGTTTATCAATAATTATTGTATGGAAATCACACTATTGTTTGCTACCTTAGGAAAGTGGATGGGTGTACATTCTTGTATTGGTGAGTGTTGTGTGGTGATGGTTCCACTTGTTAGGCTGCTCTTCAAGAAATGTTCTTGCCTGCTCATCAAGATCCTCTCCTCTGTATCTAGTTTTCATGCACCCACCATCCTCTATATCTCTTACTCCATACCAACTACCAGCAGTGGGGTTCACTTGTCAAATTTATTAAAATTATTTCCCACCCACTTGCCGCCCCCCTCCTCTCTCTCTCCCCTCCCTCCGCCGGCCTCCCTCCCTCCCCACGCCGGCTTCCTCTGCCATTGCCAGCCCCTGGCGCCCTCGCTCCCTCCCCTATTAGCCTCCTCCCTCCTTCCCCATCTCTCTACCCGACGCCCTCCCTCCCTCCCTCGCGGCGAGCAGGGGCCCCGCCCACCAATGGCGGGCCTCCTCGAGCTCCACCCCGCCTGCTCGAGCTCCGGCGCTGCTGGATCTGGCGCCCCCTCCTCCCTCCCCCTCCCTGGCCGGCGGCCATGGCGCATCCATGGCGGCAGTGCCCGTGGCGGGTCCAGCCATGCCTGCACGATGGTGCACCCCACCCCTCCTTTGGCCACGCCGGCTCCTTCGACCGAGCCTCTTCCTCCCCTGCGAGCCGTTGCTCTACCCCGCCGATCGGATCCACACGCTGCTGCTCCTGTTGGCCTTGCGTGTCCCGCCTGCTCGAGCTCCGCCGCCCCCTCCTCCTCCCATGGCGGTGGCGGCCATGGCGAGTCCATGGCGGCGCCGGCGGCCAAGCATCGCGCCTGGGGAGGACTGGCGAGTGCGGGGCAGCAATGCCTGAGGCGGGCCCCGCACCATGTCCGTACTTTAGCGGGCTCTTGGGAGTCCGCTCGATTTGGCGGAAGCAAGCTCTTTCTGCTTGGGTAGCGTAGGCTTTACAGGATAACGCTGCAGCCAATTTTACTGTAAACCCATACTGGAGTGACGTTTGAAGCCTGTTATTACTGACAAATCTTATAAGAAGATTATTCCATCGAGATATATGCCCATGCCGTGTATAAGTTTTCTTTCAGCGGGTATCATGTGGAGATCAATCTATTGGTGCTGCGTGGATACTGTGTTGTTCCGCGTGGATATATCATGCCAGCGGTTAGTCCCGCGTGGTAATCATGTGATGTGTAGAACACCGTGTAAAGATCATGCCATGTAAGCGCCGCGTGGAGAGGCTTATACGAGGTGCCAATATATACAACGAAATACTTGGCAAATCTATCCATCGTATAATTATTTTACGGCTAGATTCAATTAAAAATTTATAATATCATAGAAACTGTTTGCAAATGCCACTATAAATTATAACTTTACCCAAACGCATAAACACGAAGCTATTCAATTTCCAACCTAGAAATCTAGCGAAATCGATAGTAGATCCTACTAGTAAAAAACAGCACAATCATACACCATCAGCAAGAAAAGAGAAATCTGAAAAATCTTATAAGGGGGGCCCTCCTTTCCCCTCCTCTCGTTGACACCAAAAAAAGCTTAACAAAACCATTTTCAGAGGAGGAAAAAAAAACCCCTCGAAAGCCGAAAGAATTCCCCTCGCTCGAGGGGTGGAAAAGAAGCGGAAGCGGAGACGAGCGGAGAGGAAACCCTCGCCTCCGGCGCACGCCATGGTGGAGACTCGCCGGAGCTCCGCCGCCGCGGCCGCCGGGAAGCGCCCGTCCCCGTCGCCATCCTCCTCGTCCGTGCCTGCCCCGAAGCGGCCCAAGGTGAGAGCGCCGCCCCCCCGCGGATCGAAGAATCCCGCGTCGCCGCCTCCCGATTTGACCCGTCGGCTAACCGATCTGAACCATGGTCCTGACCAGGCGGAGGCCCCTGCGTCGCCGACGGCGTCCGCGCCCGGGAGGGCCGAGGAGGATTCCGCCCCCGCGGACCCCGTGAGGAGCGCCGGCCCATCGGAGGACGCGGCGGCGGCAGCGCAGAAAGGTGCGGGATATGCGGGCGTTTCGGGTCCTAGGGTTTGGAGTGGTTTTGGAATCGAGTTCGTGAGGTTTTGATGCTTTGGTGCAGATCAAGGAGCGGATAAGCCAGCTGCCACGGCGGCCGAGAGTTCGAAGAGGAGGAAGGAGCCGGAGCAACAGCAGCCTGTGGCGCCATGGGCGAAGCTGCTATCGCAGTGCTCACAGGTGCGCTGACCAATCGGCAGCCGATTATTGGATAATATACTTGGTGTAGATGCTGTAGAAATTGAAGTTAAAGTTGGCAACTTTTATTCTGGGCCTGATAAAGATTCAATTTTTAGGACGTTTAGGGTGAAATTTTGCTATTCTGATAGCATCTTGCACATTGACTAGATTATTTAGTCCGGAATATTAGTTTTGCTGTTTAGAGTTTGGTTCTGGCTACAGATAGTCAGCGTTCTAAAAGAAGCTTTTGGGAGGAGGGAAAGGGTAACAGTTGCCGAACTAGGTTGGGCATATTAAGGAACTGTTGGGAGGGCTTATTGCGGCTTGGGCTTCACCTGTTTTGCGCAAATCGAGGCATGTAGTGTGAAGCTATTTTGTAAGCCTGGGCTAAAATGAACTAGAAGCCTGGTGAAGCCAGTTTTCTTAGCTTCACCTGCTTTGGCTTCACTGGTGAAGCTATTTTGGGAGAAGCCCTCCCAAATGGCACCTGACCATACTGTATGCTGTTTACTAGTGCTCCTTCAGTCGGCAATGCTACTTCCAGATAGGTGCTTTTGAATGCTGGAAAAATGCAATTCGTGGTATCAGGTGGCCCGGTTTGATGCTTAGGTCCATTACGGCCTACTATTTTTAGCTGTTTGATGGGTTTAATGCTTCTGATTTGTGATACAGTAGTATTTCTTTTTTCGGCTCTATAGTTTGTAGGGATCAAATAGCAATTCAGAATTTGTGGATTTGTAAGTTCTTATTCCATTAAAAATGTGGGAACCTAATTTTGAGCATCTGTGTTTGAACTTGCCCAGCGTAGCCGCTCCAGTTATCTTTTTTCAGTACACCTTCATTTGTTTAAGGTTTTCCGTCACCAGTTAGTCAATAGTCACAGGTATTGTAGACTTATAGTCATATTTTAAGTTGTTATTTGATCAAATTCGATCTGTTTAAAATCATTGTTGACATGTCTTCTGTAATGTCGATAGCCTAAATTTCTAGAAATCTGTATCTACCTAACTGGACACATTTTTTGAGTTACCTGTGCATTTACGATTGATTTATCTATGGGTCAAGGCCTCACATTTAAAGTTGCTAGTAGGCCAATCTTTGTTGGTTGCTTTTGCTAACATATGTTTTCGGTAAAGTTGACATTTTTCAATTTATAATGATTTTTGAATAACACATGAAACATTCTGTTAGTAAATACTGACAGCAAACGTATGTGAATTATAGACTCCTCACCAACCCATCAGTGCCCCTCAGTTTTCTGTTGGCCAAAGCAAAAGCTGTAATTTATGGCTGAAAGACCAACCTGTTAGCAAAATGCTTTGCAAGCTGCGGCGCCTTGAGGTACGCCCTTTGTTTTTATGGTTCAGATTCATTAAGCGAGGAGCACAAGAACATTCTCAAGTGTTTTGTTTTTGCAAGTATTTCATTGGTTTTGATGTTTTATTGTCAGCAAGGAGGCCAATGTGAGTTAGAAGTTGTAGGCAAGAAGGGTATGGTCTACTTAAATGGAAGAACCATAAGTGCAGGCACAAAAGTTCCCCTTACAGGAGGTGATGAAGTCGTATTCAGTTCATGCCGCCAGGCTTATGTATCCTACCATCATTTCTTGTTTGTTCAATCATGCAATTTTATGTATCTCATTCTTCATTACTGCAACTATATCCAGTAATGGAAAACTGTCGTACGTTGCCTGCTTTTTCCTTGACTGATTCACAGATTTTTCAGCATCTGTTGAATGACAAAGTTCACAAGGTGGTGCCATCATCTGCTGTTAGCCTGTTAGAATCTCCGGTTGCTAGTGCTAAGCGCATCCGTACAGATAAAAGAACACCAGACACTTTATCTGTTGCTGGTGAAGAGATGTTGGCATTTATTTCTGATCAGCCAAAGGATGTATCAGCAGTACCTCCTGCTGAGAATAGCCAAGGAGTAGTGCGGCCAATGGCATCGTCTGCTTCGGATAAATCAAAGGGGCGCGCTGTTAGCCCTGATAAGGAATGTGAGAATGGGGAAAATGCTAATGAGGTTAATTCTAACATTGAAGACTCTTCAATGGATGTGGCTGCTGCTCCCGTGTCTCCTGATGATGCTGCAAACGATACCTGCCAACAAAATGGCTTTGGGCCTGATGCTCATCTTGGTGCGGAAATCGGTAAGATTGCAACCTATAAGATAAGGCCAGTTGTGAGGATGTTTACAGGATCAACTGTACCCGAGTTCGATTTGACTGGTGATGTTTTTAAAGCTCTTGAAGATCAGAGGGATATCATCAGGGATCTTACAACCAGTGTGCCTCCAAGTAGATGTCAAGCCTTTAAGGATGGGATGAAACAAGGGATTATTAGTCCAAGTGATATTGATGTTACCTTTGAGAATTTTCCTTATTATCTCAGGTGATATGCTTTGGATTTATGTTCCTTTGCTGCTGTGATATTATTCTGTTTATGTGTGATCTTATCATACTGTCTATTTGAAATTTCACAATATGCAGACGCCTTTGTTATGTATATGCTACATTATGAAAAACCGAAGCCTAATTGTCTGTTCTGCTTTGGTTAGTTTTGAGGTTGCTAAGTTGGTGTATGTTCAGTTTCTTAGATTGTATGTTGAGTTTATTTTTAAAAAAAGATTGTAGGTTGAGTAGTGAAAGGGCCTCTAGCCTAGTGGTTAGAGCACCTGAGTAGAACCCAGCAGGTCCGGGTTGGAACCCTCGCAGGAACGAATTTATGGGGCTGGCTTTACAAAACAAAGCTGAGGTTCTGGTGTTTTTCTAGGCTGGGAGAAGGTTTCTTCTTCATATGAAAAACCATGGGGAGATCTTAACCCCACCGGTCTAGTTTTTTAGATTGTAGGTTAAGCTTTTATCTTTGAAGTCACGTCGAGGCAGTTTGCAGATCAACATTGGCATGCAGCATGATATTTGTTGTTTGATCACATTTCCATATCTTCATATTTTATCGGCTCTCATCTCATGCAGTGAGAATACAAAGAATGTGCTCTTATCATGTGCATTCATACACTTGGAAAAGAAGGAGTTCATCAAGCAATTTGCTGAGATTTCATCAATAAACCAGCGAATTTTGTTATCTGGTCCAGCAGGTACTTCCTTTGTCACAGTTTGGAACCAATACTTCCTTTGTTTTCTAGCACATGTTTCCATTGATTTAAAATGAGGTCACTAAGCCTTGATTTGTGGCAGTGGCCATACTTTTCTCTAATAATGGCAGTGGCTATACTTTTCTCTATTAATGGTAGTGGCCATACTTGTTTGATAATGTACTCATCTAATTTTTCTGTCATTTAGGTTCTGAGATTTATCAGGAAACATTGGTAAAAGCACTGGCCAAACATTTTGGTGCTAGACTACTTGTTGTGGATTCACTTTTGCTGCCTGGGGTAAGATCACCATGTATTTAATTACTTGTTACTGCTCAAGAATATTCAGAAGCTAAGCAATGTTGCAGTATCATTTTCATATAACTGAACAAAAAGGAAAATCCATGTAGGCGCCTTTAAAGGATCCAGAATCCCAGAAAGATGTTGGGAAGTCTGATAAATCAGGGGATAAGGCAGCTGGTGAGAAGTTTGCAATATTTCAGAAGCATCGTTCTTCGTTGGCAGATGCTGTTCACTTCAGGAGGCCTGCCGCACCAACTTCAAGTGTGAATGCTGATATTGTGGGAACATCCACTCTGCATTCTGCATCGCTACCCAAACAAGAATCATCAACAGCTACATCCAAGAGCTATACTTTCAGAGAAGGTTTGTTAGTTTTGCTCTATTATTACTTAGCAATTGAGTTGTATTTGACTCAATCATGATTTTACAGATTTTACTGCCACATCTTTTGTAGGTGATAGGGTACGGTATGTTGGTCCAGCTCTGCCAGCCTCATTATCACAAAGGTATTCTATCTTCAGTTTTATCCAACGCTCCTTAGGTTTCTACATTATTTTCATCAGATTTTTGTTGCAGTTGGTGAGTTGGCAGTGTATGCAGTAGTGCTATGAGGAAATTTATCATTTGAGTGGTATGAGAGTTTCAAGGACAGATAATCTCTGCCCTATATTTTGTAAAAGAATATTAATTGACATTTGTCATTTGATGTATGCATTTCTTGAAGAGATATTTTATGATCTTTATAGTTTGGTAGTATTAATGAAATATCGGAGCACAATATTGGTGAAAATTTGTACACACTCAATTTTGGCGTTACATGTTGGCGGTGGGATTTTCCCTGTTGCACTTATGCACCTTTTCATTTTATCAAGTTGGATTCGGCTAACCTAGTTCAAGTGGACCATCTGGTAGTTGGGCTGCGCATATTGCATTGACGGGCAAGATTGAGCTTGTCAATTGTTCACAATATATGTGTATTCATCACTATGATTGGATGAAACACCTTGTCTTCATGAAGTTTGTGTCTGTAGGCCTGGTTTACATCAATGCTTTCTTACACAGGATTCTCTTGTCAATACAATTGTTCCACTTATATTCTTTGTTTACTTGAAACACCTTATAGGAAGTGGAAATGAAAACTAGAATACAAGAGTTCTCATTGACAACTGAGTACGAGCTTGCGTTGAACTTACTGTCCTGTTGCATTCACTTAGAGTTAGATTGAAAAAGAAGCATCCTTTCTCCTAAGGACATATTTTTGTTTTTTAGCCACCATATTGTTCAATACATATATTTCTTTTAATAAATTACTTTATTGATCTCCAGGGGACCAAGTTACGGTTATCGAGGTAGAGTGATGCTTGCTTTTGAAGATAATGGATCCTCAAAAATCGGTGTCCGATTTGACAAGCAGATCCCTGATGGTACTGATCTTGGCGGGTTGTGTGAGGAAGATCACGGTTTTTTCTGTTCTGGTTAGCTCAAACTTCTGAACTCTTGCAACTACTTTGGCAGCTTTTTGAATTTCTTATTTACTGCTGACCATGCATCACTCCCACAGCTGAATTACTTCGCCCAGACTTTTCCGCTGGTGAAGAAGTTGAGAGGCTAGCTATGACCGAGTTAATTGAGGTACTGCTTTTTGGAAGTAACAATCTTGTAAAATATGAAGTTAGCCTTGTGTATAATAGTATGATTTTATTTCCTCTCAGGTAATTTCAGAAGAAAACAAATCTGGACCACTTATAGTGTTACTTAAGGATGTAGAGAAATCATTCACTGGAATTACCGAGTCACTTTCATCTTTGAGGAGCAAACTCGAATCGCTTCCATCTGGTGTCCTTATTATAGGATCCCACACCCAGATGGACAGCCGCAAAGAGAAGGTACGTGCGTTATTCCTTAGAAACTACATTTTTGACTGTGAGGGTTTGAAGTTCTGATGGTATTGTTTTATATTGGTTCCTGCATGCCTTCTAGAATATAACAGAACTAGGATTAATTTCACATTGCAGAACTGTGAATTCTTTGTTGGCATATCCCCTTTTTACCCTTCTTTAATTTTTACCAATTACTTAACTTCAAGTTCCAGCACTTTTTTGCTAAGATGCTGCTGTGATCTTTCTTGCAGGCACATCCTGGAGGTTTTCTTTTTACGAAGTTTGCCAGTAGCAGTCAGACACTTTTTGACCTTTTCCCGGTAAATTTTCATTATCTCACTCTTAGCTCTTCATGAAAGTTTCTAAATGTAGATGGTTAAAGTTTATAGTCTGATGAGCCCATGGATTTGATGTTTTCTCCCTGCTTTGAATTGTTTTAATTCATTACAATTTTAAAAATGCAGGATAGCTTTGGTAACAGATTGCATGAAAGGAACAAAGAAAGTCCAAAGGCAATGAAACATCTAAATAAACTTTTCCCCAACAAAATATCTATCCAGCTTCCACAGGTGATAATCTCTCTTTTTACACTCATTTAAGTATTGTTACTATGTATATTGTCTAATCGAAGGAATAAAATTTACAGGATGAAGCTCTACTTACAGATTGGAAGCAGCAGTTGGATCGCGATGTTGAAACCCTTAAAGCCAAATCAAATGTTGGTAACATTCGCGCGGTAAGCTGCAATATAATACAGAACATTATACTTATCACTTGGAACTTCATATTTCCCACTGTAAACAGTGTGATGACTGATCTATTCCCATCCTCAAGCTTATTTTCAAAGGGCTTGAATTTCCATAACGAAAAATGCCATATTTTTCTAAAGTGATCAATTATAAATGTTGTTTGATTGTATTTTTCTTCCGTTAGTTAGAGCACCCCACCTAGCCAACCCGACCATAAAACCCAGGTGTTATAGTGGGAGGGGTGGGGGCTTTTATCCTCAGTCCAACATTCCCCCTACGGCGTGCGAGCCCGGCGTAGCCCGCAGCAGGTTCTAGTGCCCGGCGTAGCCCGCAGCAGGTCTCAGCACACGAGAGACGCAGGGGAAATCGCGCAGCGGAATTTGCGTGGCCGGGAGGGATCGAACCCAGGACCTTGGCTCTGGTACCAAGTTAGAGCGCCCCACCTAGCCAACCTGACCATAAAACCCAAGTGTTATAGTGGGAGGGGTGGGGGCTTTTATCCTCAGTCCAACACCGTTGATGCCCTGTTGCTTTTTGCATCTGTATGAATGCATATTTTCATCCATTGTATTTATGGGATTATTTTATATCTATGTTTTTGCTATCAGTGTTGTTGAAAGCATCAATTATCCCCATAGAATCGACTTGTTTTGTAATGCAGTTTCTTAGCCGCAATGGAATTGAATGCAATGACCTTGAAGACTTATTCATCAAGGACCAATCACTGAGTAATGAAAGTAAGTACTTTGGTTTTGGTTTCTTTACATTTTTTCTAAAGAATATCAATCTAAACCCTTTCTAATCCAACCTTTCTTAGATGTGGACAAGATCGTTGGGTATGCAGTGAGTTATCACCTTAAGCACAATAAAGTTGAAACCTCCAACTCCAAGGATGCTAAACTTGTACTCACAAGTGAAAGGTAAACACATCTTTTTTCTTAGGTCTTTTTTCCTACATTTCATTTCAAATAAAATCTCAGTGGGATGTTAAATCATTTACAAATGACAGCCTCAAGCATGGGCTCAGCATGCTACAGAGCATGCAAAGCGACAACAAGAGCTCCAAAAAATCACTGAAGGTGGTACACTCTTCCAACATATTCATAAGCTTTCTTGTTACTAAAGTTAGTTACTGAGCGCTCTACTTCTGAATTTTTCTCTATTTCTCAGGATGTTGTCACAGAGAACGAATTTGAGAAAAGGCTTCTGGCGGATGTTATACCACCTAATGACATTGGAGTTACCTTTGATGATATTGGAGCCCTGGAGAATGTAAAGGACACATTAAAGGAGCTGGTGATGCTCCCTTTACAAAGGCCTGAATTATTTTGCAAAGGGCAGTTAACAAAGGTAGCATCATTAAGTCTTATTATGCTTGAAATCTCTTGCATGGCGGTGCTAGAGTTTCCTTTCGAACTGTAGGTTGCCTGTATCGTTGATGTTTTTTCAATTGTTGAACTATGATGTAAGAATCAGTTAGTACATTTTACTTTGAACAGAGCTTGACTATTCTTGAAGCAATTTGCATGAAAACAAAATAAAATCTAAGGATCTTTTTATTATGCGTGGCAAAATACTTTGGAAGACTAATATTTAGGCTTATGGACTAGCTGAGTCTAGACTGAAGGATAGATAAGGGCTTTCATCTACTGAATTTTAAATGAACTCTTGTCTAGTTGTCTTCCAAGGCTTCATAATCTCTTTATTTTATACAACAACAACAACAACATAGCCTTTAGTCCCAAGCGAGTTGGGGTAGGCTAGAGATGAAACCCAAGAGACACAAAGGTCACGATTCAGGCACGTTGATAGCTAGTCTCCAAGCACTCCTATCTAAAGCTACCTCTCTTAACCGACTCGTCCCAAGTCAGTTTGGGTCTACCTCTATCCCTTTTTTCATTATCGACATGCTTTAGAACCCCACTACGCACCGGCGTCTCAGGAGGCCTCCGTTGGACATGTTCAAACCACCTCAGCCGATGTTGGGTAAGTTTTTCCTCAATTGGTGCCACCCCGACCCTATCTCGAATAACTTCATTTCGGACTCTATCCCTCCTTGTGTGCCTGCAAGACCACCGTAACATCCGCATCTCTACTACACTCAGTTGCTGGACATGTCACCTTTTTGTAGGCCAACATTCAGCACTGTATAACATCGCCGGGCGAATCGCTGTCCTATAAAACTTACCTTTTAGCTTTTGTGGCACCCTCCTGTCGCAGAGGACGCCAGAAGCTTGGCGCCATTTCAACCATCCAGCTGAGATTTTATGCCTAACATCTTCATCAATGTCACCATCCTTTTGAAGCATCGATCCAAGATACCGAAAAGTATCCTTCTGGGCCACCACTTGCCCATCGAGCCTAACATCTCCACCCTCCTGCCTAGTCGCGCTGAACTCGCACATCAAGTACTCGGTCGTGGTCCTACTAAGTCTGAACCCTTTCGACTCTAACGTGCATCTCCACAGTTCTAACTTCCTATTAACCCCTACCCTACTCTCGTCAACCAACACCACATCATCAGCAAAGAGCATACACCAAGGGATATCGCCTTGTATGTCCCTTGTGACCTCATCCATCACCAAAGCAAATAAATAAGGGCTCAATGCTGACCCTTGATGTAGGCCTATGTTAATAGGGAAGTCAGTGGTGTCACCATCACATATCCGGACAAACATCATCGCATCCTTGTACATATCCTTAATGAGGGTAATGTACTTAGTTGGAACTTTGTGCTTCTCCAAGGCCCACCATATGACATTTCTCGTTACTTTGTCATACGCCTTCTCGAGGTCGATAAAGATCATATGCAAGTCCTTCTGCTCCCTATATCTCTTCATCAATTGTCGTATTAAGAAAATTGCCTCCATGGTCGACCTTCCAGGCATGAACCAAAACTGGTTTTGGGTCACTCTCGTCACTCTTCTTAGGCGGTGCTCGATAACCCTCTCCCAGAGCTTCATCGTATGGCTCATCAGCTTAATCCCACGGTAGTTAGTACAACTTTGAACATCTCCCTTATTTTTGAAGATCGGTACTAGTATACTTCTCCTCCATTCTTCAGGCATCCTGTTTGACCGAAAGATGAGGTTAAAAAGCTTAGTTAACCAGCCTATCGCTCTGTCACCTAAGCATCTCCACACCTCAATGGGTATACCATCAGGGCCCATCGCTTTACCTCCCTTCATCCTCTTCAAAGCCTCCCCGATCTCTGCCTCCTGGATTCTCCTCACGAAGCGTCTGTTGGTATCGTCAAAAGAGTTATCTAACTCAAGGCTAAGGCCTTCATTTTCTCCATTAAATAATTTGTCGAAGTACTCTCGCCATCTACCCTACATCTCCTCATCCTTCACTAGAAGTCGATCTGTCTCATTCTTGATGCATTTGATTTGGTTGATGTCCCTTGTCTTCCGCTCGCGGATTCTAGCCATCCTATAAATGTCCTTCTCCCCTTCTTTCGTGCCTAGCCGCTGATGCAGGTCATCATACGCCTTACCCTTTGCTACACTCACAGCCCGCTTTACAGCCCTCTTCGCTAATTTATAACCTTCGATGTTGGCTGCACTCTTGTCAAGGTGGAGACGCTTGAAACACTCCTTCTCCTTTATAGCCCCTTGCACCTCGTCATTCTACCACCAAGTGTCTTTACCTTTCTGTATGCTTCCCCTACTCACGCCAACCACCTCTACGGCCACCCTCCGAACACATGTTGCCATCTTTAGCCACATGTCGTTTGCATCTTCTCCTTCTTCCCAAGACCCCTCATGTAGCATCATCTCCTTAAACGTTTGCGCTGCTTCCCCTTTAAGCTTCCACCACTTCGTTCTCTCACTCTTGGCCCGTTTGTCCCGGTGGACACGTACCCGAAAACGAAAGTCCGCCACCACCAGCTTTGTTGAGGGACAACACACTCCCCAGGTATCACCTTACTATCTAAGCAATCATGTCTATCCTCCCTCCTAGCAAGGATAAAGTCGATCTGGCTCAAGTGTTGTCCACTACGAAAGGTCACAAGATGAGATTCCCTCTTATTGAAAAGGTATTCGCTATCAACAAGTCATAGGCTAGCGCGAAGTTCAAAACATCATCCCCCTCTTGACTCCTGCTACCATACCCAAAACCCCCGTGCACTCACTCGAACCCTACATTAGTCGCACCCACATGGCCGTTGAGATCTCCTATGAAGAGTTTCTCGCTAATAGGCACGGTACTAACCACGCTATCCAAATTTTCCCAGAACTGCTTCTTGGTGCTCTCACTAAGGCCTACTTGAGGGGCATAGGCACTAATCACATTCATAGCCGAATCTCCAACTACCAACCGGACTAGGATAATCTGGTCGCCTCGCCTTGTAACCTCTACGACTCCATCCTTAAGGCTCCTATCGATCAAGATACCGACACCATTCCTACCCGGTGTTGCTCCCGTGTACCAAAGCTTGAAGCCAGTATCCTCAAACTCCTTCGCCTTCTGGCCCTTCCATTTAGTCTCTTGAACGTATAGAATATTTACACGCCTCCTAATTGCTGCATCAACTAGCTCTCGCAACCTACCCGTTAGGGATCCTACGTTCCACCTATCTATACGAATCCTAGTTTGCTCGGCTAACTTCGTTACCCTTCGCACCCGTCGAGGGAAGTGCGAAGACCCTTAGCTCATTTTTCACTACACCCGGGCGTAGATGTAGCGCGCCACTCAGGCTGCGACGACCCGACCTTTGCTCACTTATCATCGTACCCAGGCATAGAATATCTCTTTATTTTATATTATTTAATAATGTATTAGTTAATCTTAGATTTGTTGGAATCTGGAAACTTCATTTGAGTATTATCTTGTTTTCCCCAGTTGAGATCTTAAACCTGCCCCCTCAATTCATTGTTTGCAGCCTTGCAAGGGAATACTGCTTTTTGGACCTCCTGGCACCGGGAAAACTATGCTTGCAAAAGCAGTGGCAACTGAAGCGGGCGCTAATTTCATCAATATATCAATGTCGAGCATTACATCAAAGGTATTATTTCCCCTAAAGAATAACTAGGTTCACTGCGTGTCTCAGGGCTAACCATTGGTTCGTTTATCTTAGTGGTTTGGTGAAGGAGAGAAGTTCGTAAAGGCTGTTTTCTCACTAGCAAGTAAAATAGCTCCCAGTGTTATATTTATTGATGAGGTATGCAAGCACACAAGTTACTTTTATTACCACTGTCAATAGAATGCATATTTAACCGTTTTAACTTTCTGCAGGTTGATAGTATGCTAGGAAGGAGAGAGAATCCAGGAGAGCATGAAGCGATGCGCAAGATGAAAAATGAATTTATGGTAAACTGGGATGGGTTACGAACTAAAGATAAAGAGCGTGTACTGGTTCTTGGTGCTACAAATAGGCCTTTTGACCTAGATGAGGCTGTGATTAGGAGGTTCCCTCGCAGGTAACTATAGTTTCTCAGTGGGGCTGAATTATCTTATTGCTGCTTTGATTGCATGGTTTTAACCATTTTATTACTGTTTACATTGCAGGTTGATGGTAAACTTACCTGATGCATCCAATAGGGAGAAAATTTTAAAAGTAATTCTGGCAAAAGAAGAGTTGGGACCAGATGTTGATCTGGACTCACTTGCCGATATGACCGATGGATATTCAGGAAGCGACCTGAAGGTATGTTTGATGATGATATGCTTTTATATATCCAATTGATAGAAAGGTCTGCATGGTTTTCACCGAGTTTGTGCTTTCAGAATCTGTGCGTGACAGCAGCACATTACCCCATTCGAGAAATTCTGGAGAAGGAAAAGAAGGTACACAATGTTGTTTCTTTTCTGCTTTTTGTTGCACTTGTTTCCATTATGCAGGAGTGACTGAATTATGCATATTACTGTCTAATAAATTGAGTTGTTTGTTCTGTTTTATGCAGGAGAAGAATTTAGCCAAAACGGAAGGAAAGCCTGAGCCTGCATTGTATGGCAGTGAGGACATTCGTCCTCTTAGCATAGATGACTTCAAATCTGCCCATGAGCAGGTGAGAGAACAAGATTTGCCAACATTTTGTATCCATTCCTGTATTCTTGTTTGGGGAGCACCAGTTAATCTCTTTTTACCCACTGTAGGTTTGTGCAAGTGTTTCATCTGATTCAGCAAACATGAATGAGCTTCTTCAATGGAATGACCTGTACGGTGAAGGCGGGTCTAGGAAGAAGAAAGTACTGAGCTACTTCATGTGATGGCATGAGCATAAAATCAGAAGGATGACAATCGTGCCATATTGTATAGCCACCATAGTACACCCCATGGCATGTGCGTCGTGACTTGGCCGGCCCTAAACCAATCGGGTTTTTCCAACTCTCCCCAGTAGCTGTGGCCGGCTGTCGTCCTTCCGCCCGGTGTAATTAAAATTGTGTACCGAGTCATCCGAGTTCGATTACCAGCTGTTTGAGGTTCCAGAGTTATTAAGTTATGCCTCCATTGCCCCTCCATCTTATTCCTCTATTTCTGCTGTTTCTTTTTTAACTTTGTTGCAGCCATTGTCCTTGGACTTTGGCTATAGGCCTTTGTGTACCTCTGTACATGTGAAATGAAGGGACATGGGAAATAAAGACATCTTCATCCTGTTGTTGACAGTATGGTACAGTAACTTTTAGCATACGGTGACTGGCCGTGGGTTGAATTGGACTTGCGCCATCATAAGAATTATGAAAAGGTGCCTGTGCGGTTGTTGAAATTTATTTGTATCTTGAGTTGATTGTGGGATGATTGTGAAATCAATGCCAACACATGAATTAAGATTCATGAGTTTTATGCTTCTGTTGTATTCAAATTCTGAAATGCCAATAAGATTCATCTACTTTTGCCGATATTAATTTTTTATTTATGCGTGGAATAGCTGTGTCGCCATGGCATGCTGATGTAAATTGAAGAGCTGTATGCTTGCGTGCTGTCTTTTACTGCGCCAATTCAGTTCTGCCTGTACATGCAGTTCTGCTGTATGCAGGAGTTGGAACTACTTTATCAGTAATTTTAGCTGCTAATTCCATTTTATTCTTTTCCTTCTGAAACAATGCCGAAAATTCTGGTGTTCACTCTAGGGTGCAGGTTGATGTTCGGTTCAAGCCTGGCGTTCACTTGAGTGGTCTGTCTCTTGATTAATCCATCTGCTGCATGTTCTTCTTTGTTGCCAATTTCATTTGGAAACAAGGTGCAACAGAGCCATTACAAGTATAGTTGGCCATTTGGGCCGCTCGGCCCGGCACGGCCCGGGTCCGACCTGGCCCGGCATGTCAGGCCTGTTTATTTAGTCGTGCCGGGCTGGGTCGGCCCGCGTGCCTAGGTACCGGCACGGGCATGGCACGACGCTTTATCTAATTTGACCTGTTTTATTTACTGCCTCATTAAAAATTTTTGTAGGTAAAACCTCACACCTTGTGAGGACAAAACTCTACAAAGGAAAAGAGTACATGTAGCTCTAACTTGTTCAAAGTTCAATTACAACATTTCAAGTTCAATTACACAAAATTCAGCTTCATCCAGATACAAGTTTTCAAAAGAGTCTTCCAGTTCTTGATCCTCAACTGTATGCTGAAGTCTTGCATCTCCTAGCTCCCAATCCTTCACCAGAGCCAGCATATCCACCATCTCAGGGCCCAGACGCCATCGCCGCTCCTCGATAATCCTGCCAGTTGTACTAAAAGCAGACTCTGATGATATTGTAGAAACAGGCACAATCATAACATCTCTAGCTAGGATTGAAAGAACAGGATAAGAAAGTTTATGTTCATGCCACCAGTTCAAAATGTTGAAGTCATCGTCGTAATGGTTAACAGTATCACTATCCATGTAGGCAGAAAGTTCAGATGCAGCAGCTAGTGAAGCACCAATAGTAGCAGCATGCAACAAAGCACTAGCAGAAGATATCCTATGCAAGGAGGAAGAACCACCAAGCCCAGAACCAAGCTTAGAACCAAGACCAGCAGCAGAACTAGAACCAACACTAGCATCACTCCCAAAGATTTTACCCCAAGCAGTCCTTTCTTTATCTGTAGGGTCTGGTGTTGCAGCCCTTTGCATCCTTACAGAGCTAAACTTTGCATCATACTTAGCAAAAACAACAGATAATTCAGCCCTAACCTCAGTCAAGTAACAGAAGTAATTATTTCCATTAAGCTGTGACAAAAGCATTATAATATTGCTAAAACCTTTCATCTTAGCCCTAGAATCCAATATAAATGCAAAGATATAAAGCATAGGTATGTCACACCAATATTGCAAAAACTTATCTTTCATAGGAACAACAATATTTCTTAAATCTCTGTCATTTTCATAAGCATTAAGATGGCTAGCTATCTCAAGAACATGATGCAATATTAATGGAGATGTGAGATAATAAACACCAAAAAGAACAACAGTGGAATCATAGAACTATTCAAGGAATTCAAATAGTTTTTCAGCAACATACCAGTGTTGCTCTGTCAAGAGTGGCTGGCCATCAATCAAAGAATGGTTAGTGGTGATAAAAACAGAGAATGAGTTCTTATGGGGCAAGAGATGTTTTAACATGAGATAGGTGGAATTCCATCTCACATCCATGTCCAAGCCAAACTTGCGAGGTCTTGCATTAACAGCAATACAATATGATTTATAGGCAGCAATGCGTTGGTTGGATGAATTTAAAAATGATATAGCAGTTCTAAATGCAGACAACATAGGTCTAAACACATCAAGGCCAGCCTTGACAATAAGATTGATGATATGACAAGCACATCTCTGATGCAGGAACAAGCTACCAACATAACTTGACAGCACATGATTAAGTTGATTAATAGATCTTGTGTTAGCATCAGCATTGTCCAATGTAACAGAGAATACTTTATCAGTTAATTCATAATCAGCAAGAACAGAAGTAATATGCTCAGCAATATTCTCAGCATTATGAGACACATCAATCAATCTGAGACCTATGGTCCTCTTCTCTAATTGCCAATCAACATTCACATAGTGAGCAACCACACTAAGATAATCCTCCTTAGCATTACCAGACCAGATATCAGAAATAAGAGCAAAATAGTATACAGACTTCAAACATTCAACAAGTTGAGCATGACGATCATTAAAGTACTTAGCTAAATCTCTAGTGGTTGTTTGCCTAGAGACCTTAGCAAATCTAGAATTATGAGCAGTAGTTATGTACTCTTCAAAAGCATCAGATTCACCAAAGTATAAAGGTAGGTCAAGACGTGCAATTAACCTACACAACTGGGTGCGAGCAACATCAGGTTTATACTCCCAAGTGTGCACAGAGCCATCAGGATTAAATTTAAACTGAGATTGGGGCAGAGCAGATCTACCTTTCAAAACAAGGCATATAGGAATGTGCCTACTCAAGTGGCCAGTACCATGGGTCGATTTACCACTGAAATCTTTCTTGCAATGATTACATTTAGCACCAGTTCGAACTTCGTTACCAGCGATTACCTCATAGATCTCGTCGAAATCATTCCAGACCTTAGAGGTGGATGCCCTCCTCTTCCTAGAAGAGGTGTTAACGCTCTCAGACCCGGCCGGCTGAGAAGACTGCCCCTCAAGATGTGCTGGGATGTCAGCATCGAGGTCGATGGCAGCATTGCTGCCAAGCAACTCCTCTGCATCCCCAGCCAGGTCTTCCTCATCATCTCTGCAAAGACCCATTGCCCGCAACTCATACTTGTAGGACGTAGGGTCATCGCCGTCGGCTATCGTCAGCCTCCGGTCCCTCAATGGCCTGTGCAAGAAAGAAGTGAAGCCAAGAAGCAAGTGCCAAGTGGCAAGTCAGTAATGAATTCAAAAAAATAAAGGATGGCGAGCAGGAGGGGAAACCGAAGTTACCTTTGGTCGGAGCACCGGAGTTGCCATCGACGACCTCACCGGAGACTAGGAGAGGGAGATGGCCGGATGGGGATTGGAGAAGAGGAAGGCGAAGAAGGTCGAGAAGCAACAAAACAAAGGGAGGGGGAGAAAATCTGACAGCGAGCAGAGGAGCACCGGAGACCAGCGAGTCGAGGAGGCAAGACAACAAGATCTGGCTCGCGTCACCACAGCTCAGCCTTCCCCGCCTTCCCCTTCTTGAATCCCCATCGCAGGCCACAAGAGAGGGAGGAGAAGGTGCTCGTGCAGGGCCAGCGTCGCCACGTCGGATCTGGCAGCGCGTGAGCAGAGAAGCCGAGGAGGCCGAGCTACGTCGCGGGAGGCGAGGAGGACCACCGAGAAGCCAGATCCGGCGAGTAGAGGTGGAGGAGAAGGGAGGGGGCCATCGGATCTAGGTGAGGAGAGGCGGAGGAGGCGAGGGGAGTGGCGGAGCCGTGGAGTAGGCTAGGGTTTGAGGAGCGGAGCGGCTCGTTGGGAGGAGGAGCCGAGGAGCGGGGAAGGCAGAGGACGGGTCTGTCGGGCCGGGCCGGCAGGGGGAATGACCGAATGAGGCTAGGGTTTGGGAGCCGGCCGCCCCTCGTCGCCCTCCCCTTATAAACCCGAGCCAGCGGGCCTCGTGGGCCGTCGTGCTCACAGACTGACCCACGTGCCTCAACGGGCCGAAGGCTAATCGTGCCGGGCCGAGCCGGCCCACGTGCCGAGGGAGCGGCTCAAGCACGGCACGACGCCCGTGCCGGGCTGGCCTGGGCCCTTTTAAGTTCGTGTCGGGCCGGGCCCATGCCGGGTAAAAAATTCGGGCTTCGGATCGGCCCACGGATCTGGGGCCCGATGAAAATCTATAATAACAAGCGACCTTGGAGGTAGCGAGATCAGATGCTCCTTTCATGTCAATGGAGGATTCCAGCCCTCCAGGTTGCGCTGTGGCTCCATGGGAGGTGTGGAAGCCTGAAAGTTCTGAGCGTGTGAGCGATTTTTTTTCCTTACACGTACATGGTCTCATATAGATTCTGCTTGATCTATTTTTCATCAACGTTGGGGAATCCATTTTTTTTAAAAAAATGTTTGTACCTTTGTGATCCCTATCTGTCTATTCATCATGTAGTAACTCCCCTGCTTTTAAATTTCTGTTCAACATTTGATTCTGACATTTCAGGATCTATCTGTTCCCAACAAATAAGTCGAAGGATAAAAGCAAGGTAGGGAATAACTAGAATTGATCATTAAAACAGAGCTGCAGTTAAATAAAATGCAGCAGCTGTGTTACAGACACTTATCAAGAGAACCAACACATAACACCATGATCTTAACCTGCCCTGTTAAACATTTAACTGCTGGCACTAATCTCCGATATCTCAAGCAGGGCGTATGCACGGCGTATACACAAATGAATCGTACACGCCATAGTTAGGTTTCAGTATACCCAGGAACTGAACCCTGGAGGTGTTCCAGTGATAGGCCACTGTTACGCCCAATGCAGTCAAGAAGATCACCTCCTTGAACGGATGAAAGCCAAGAAAGTGTGAAATTAATACCGAATAGAAATTTTTGGTTTTCGGAGACCATTTAGTACCGGTCAGTAACACCAACCGGTACTAAATGTTATATTTTAGTACCGATTAGTGTTTTGGCCTGGTACTAAAATGGCGCGGCCATTTAGTACCGGTTAATAATTCCGACCGGTACTGAAGGATGATATTTAGTACCGGTCGGCGTTACTGACCGGTACTAAATAGGTCTTCACGGGTTACTTCAAAAGAAAAACATCTTGCATCAAATCATATGTAATTTATAAGTGGGATGGTAAGAAAAATATACACGAGATCAAAAGTTCTGGGCTCGAATCCTCGCGACTGCCGGTACTAAGAGGGCTTTAGGACCGATACTAGTGGTACTTTTTCCAGCCGTGCCACCGCCGCGTCGTGGGGTTGCACGCGTAGAGCTCGGCGTGCAGGCGTTCGTCCTGGAGGAGGACGAGGCCGTTGCAGTAGTCGGCGACGTTGCAGCAGCGGCTGCCGAAGCGGCGGCGATGCGCCGGCTCGACGTCGACGAAGCTGAACGCGCCGTCGATCCGGGGCGCCGCGGCCACGGCCGCCGGGCGGGCGAAGAAGTGCGACGGCGCGTGGTCGGCGTAGTTTGACGAAGAAGCCGCGCACCGAGTGCGGGAGGAGGTGCGGGAGCAGCAGACGGCGCTCGTCAACGAGGCGGCGCCACGCCGGGCAGACGCACCGCGCGCGACGCCGCGAGGCTGCGCGCCGGGAGGCGGCCGAGGACGGCCGCGAGCACGTCGCCGAGCAGAGCCGCCGCCGCCACCGCGGTGTCCATGGAGATCAGGCGCAAGCGCAAGGCAGCTCGATTGTTTTTGTGATCAATGGCTAACAAATCCGAGCCGGCCGGGATAAAAGGCAGCCGATCGAGGTCGATTCTTGCTTGGGTCCGGGCAATGGGCATGACCTGGCTACGTTTTCAGAGTTTTTTTCTCAGTCAGAGTGAGGTTTCTGTCCGACAAGGACTCGTTCGCTGCCATGCCAGCAAACACAGAAAAAGAGAATTGCACCATTTTTCTTTTCAGGAACACTGGCAATATGCACTTAGTATTATCTCCTCGAAAAACGTTAGACCATTTTGTACATAAATGAATTTCTCAGAAACAGTACGCGTCAGAGAAGACCTTTCCTTTGAGCCTTGAGGCATCATGTATTTTTTGAAACTTTGAGGCATCATGTATTATTATTACACATTATTAGGGTTGATCTCTGTACTTATGTGCAGTTGGAGCCTTGTGCTTGTGTGACCACCGACTGCTTTTATCATGTCAGATCATTTAAACATTCATAATTGTAACTGTTGCCTGCACATTTGATACTCCACTGCACTTTGGAAGTGTGGGGCAAGACTTATGTGCAGTTGGACCTGGACGCAGCATTTGGTTCAGGTACCGGGACAAGGACTGGAAGTGATGGATTGGTGGGAGAAAGGATTAGCGCATTTACCTAAGAAAGCACGTCGACTTAAGGCAACTTTGATGATCTATTGTGCTTGGAATATCTGGAAGGCGAGGAACAGGCGTGTGTTCGACAACAAGATCTTATTACCGGTGGAGGTCCTTCAGGAGATCAAAGACGAGGTGCATTGCAGGACTGTAGCCTGCGGAAGATTTGAGTTATCATTGTTTAATATTTAATTTAGCTTCTAGAGTGTTTGAGTTAAGTCCTTTTATGTAATTTCAAGTCTATAAGAACTCGGAACTTTGCTTCTCTCCTTCTTAAATGACAGTGTGGTGCTCCCGCTAACTTTTCAAAAAAAAAAAAACTTACACGCACAAACCATGACAAACAAAAACTTAGCGTGGCAAAACTCAATGTAATAACATGATGATGTACAACTTCTCCCTCGTCTCGTGAAGGAAACACCAAACAACAGTAGATACTACTAAACTCTGATCATGCAGGGGGTATACACAAATGACTCGAACACGTCCTGATTGCGAGCGATGGGGCGCAACACACCTAGATACTGGGTCTTTGAGGTGTCCAAGTTGTACGCTACTCCTATATATCCGTAGCTCAGGAAGACGACCTCCTTGTACGAATGAAATCCAAGGAAGCGGATTATCTCACCCTGCTTACACCCACACTTGCGGTGTCGATAATGTTATCGTCATCCGAGTCCCACCCCACACCCCGCCTCGGCGCAAATCTTCTCTTCTTCTTAGCCCTGTAGTGATCCATGACCTTTTTCCTGTTGGTGGCACCGTGGCGCGTCAACACCCATTCCTTCCACATCCTCTTTTGGTAGTCATCCAAGATCCATGGCCCCTCAAATTTTGACCCCTGATTGCAATACCAAGCGTCAGGTTTAAGGCCGCTGGGATGCATGACACTGTTGGAGAATGGCTTATTAGTGCCGGTCACAGGACGTGTTAGTGCCGGTCCCTGTCAACACGTTAGTGCCGGCTATTGTGACCGGCACTAACGTGCGCTGCCACGCCACGCCACGTGCCACTTTAGTGCCAGCTGGTATTACTAGCCGGCACTAAATATTTTTTTCTTTTTGTTTTTATACAAATTGCTGTGGGTATTTGTGTTGTATTAGGACCGTATTAGTAACTTATTGTACACTAATATTAGGATCGCATCACACTAATATAATATTATATATATATAGTATATGTACATACATATAGAGTTCATATATGGAACACTTCGGAGTTCAAAAGTACTTGAGATATTACAAATTATTAAGCATCAACTATAGTAACGTATCAGCTTCCTCGTCGTCGGATCTTCTTTGGCGACGCTTGTACGGAGATCGCCATGAAATTCGCCCTCAGGATTTATGACTTCATCGAGCAGGAATCCGCATATAGCTTCTTGAATTGCCCTGACCCGAGCCATTTCAATGAGTTCTTCTTTCATCCACCAACGCTGTCACATTTTTCGATGAAGTCATGAGAATAAAAAATAATGAATTAAAATAATGAGCAGATGTGATTGTGCTCACGTACATTGAATGCCTCCACTGTCATTTGCCCTTTTTCACTTGCAAAAGAGTTGATCCACTCGCATATCCACATAAGTTGTTTCCTTGTTCCTGTCTCCAACACTATGGACAAATGTGGGTTACGATATATAATTTTTCTGATGTTTATTGCGAATGACATTAGTAGCGAGAGTATATTCATACCGGAAAATCAGTGAACCAACGAAGAGGCTCGATTTCACCAATGGACAAGCCTATGTGTTTGTGGAGGTAGCGACTCCATGCAATATTTACCACCTCGATGAGATTTTGGTACTTTGATTTATCTTGCCTTAACGAGTCGTACACCAATACCTTGTGCTCCTCAATTCGAATACAAAGCAATATCCAATGAAAGTTGTGCATATACATACGCACAACCAATTAATGTTAATTATAATAGTTATTAAATAGTATTATTAATACGAAGGGATTGAAAAAAGAGGCTAACAAAGAACGACTCACTGATGGTTGTATGGCAAGAGAATGAAGGGACACATGCTATTCTTACGCAACCCCCTATATATAACATTGACTATTTCTTCAGGCTTTTGCGCTACCGATTTCTCGTGTATAATATCGGGGTCGAAGAACCCAACGTTATGGAAGTTCTTCTTTCGGCAAATTTGAATTCTTGACCTACGGGACACAAGAAAAACGGGGATCAGTCAACACACAAGGCTAAAATAATGAAATGAGAGACAATACTTACATGCACCATACACTGACGAGGGACTTGTGAAGTGCATCTTGATGGTATAAATCGTAAAGTGCTGCAAACTCGATATATACATCATCTGCCCCCCGCCAGAAATGCTCATCTTTAATCCGAGCTGGGAACATCTCTAATTCATTAGCTTTAGATTGCACGGCATACCATTTGTGTAACTCGGCCATTCTCGTTGGTAGGAATTGTAGCAACTCTGGCCATATCAAAGGTTCACCAAGTGCAAACTTTTTCTTGCTGCGGGCATTCTTTAGGGCCTCCCCAAGCAATTGAGCCCTTGTTAGATCAGTTTGCAATATCATCCCAGCCATGGTCAACAGATCTCTTGATTCATCGGGACATTCTTCACGTGGCACTATCAACGGAGGGATCGATTGTTTGGACTGCTCTCCGAGCTGGGGAACGGTCTTTGCATTAATCCGCCGATTCTTGGGGTTGCTGTAGCACTTTCTGATCTGCCGATCATAATCCGACTCCCTTTCTTTCTCCTTTGTGGGATCTTTAATGAAGTGTTTAATGAAGTGTGCCTTTGCAACCGGATCTATTTCTGGCTTCTTGTTCGCAGCCTCCCTCAGTAGCTTGCGCTTCAGCAAGAAGGTTTGAAGCGATTCTTCTGCCTCTCCCTCTTCTGGAGCCTTTGCTTTCTTCTTTCTTTGCTGCTTATGAGATGGCTGGACCGAAGGTACCGTGTATGCCTTCTGTCGCTGACTCTGATTCTGTTGTGCGGCTGGTGATGATGCCGGAATTGGCTCGCTTTGTGCGGCTGGTGATGGCGGATCCATGCTGGGGTCCCGTGCAGGCGGTGGAGAAGGTGGGCCAACACTAGGATTCCTGTCAGCTGGCGTTGGTGATTTTTGCCTTGAGCACCGAGCGGAATCTGTGGCTGCTTGCACCAATCTTATGTCGCGCTTTGGCCACGCGATCCATGTGTGTACGACATGTTGTAGTTCTGTTTCTTCAGGACCTATAGGGATCGGGAGGTCCAAGTCTTCCCAGCGTTCTTCAGTAATTCGGTCAACAAAGACTCTGGCGAATCCTTCAGGAATCGGCTGGCAATGTATTGTCCCGCCTTCTTCTTGGACTTCCGCATAACCCTCAGCACAAACTTTGAGTTTTTTCCCATAAAGAACCAGAAGCTCACATTGGGTCCTAATGGTGATGTCGTCTATGGGGTCCCTCGGCCTGTCGGCACCCAAATTAGGGTGCTCTATGGAAGCAACACTGCTACGACGCTGAGAAGAGGGGCTGATCTCCACATTGGCAGCTGGTTGGTCCGAGCGTTGCCCAACTGCTGCCTCAAGTGACATTATCCGGTTTTCTAGGCTACGAATCTTCTCTGCCACTACTGCCTTGCTTCTGCATCGGCTTCGGTAGGTTTCGAGATCTCCGAAAAAGCCATATTTCCATGGAACTACGCTCACGCCTCGGGTCCGTCCAGTGTGTTCCGCATTCCCAAGAGCGTAAGTCAGCTCGTCATTCTCTCTGTTGGGCTGGAAGGTTCCTTCTTCCGTACGCCTCATTGCGTCGTCGAGTCTTTGGGCAGCCTCTCTTAGTACGCCGCTTAGTCACAAACATTCCAGTGTCGGGGTCTAGTGTGCCTCCATGAGCATAGAAGTAATACCTTACTCGTTTGGGCCAACTCAAGGTCTGCGGTACGATTCCTTTTGCAATTAAATTATTTTCCATCATTTCTCATTTCGGAACAGCAACCTTATAACCTCCAGGCCCAAGTCTATGGAAGTTTGTCTTTTTGCTAGCATTCATTTTGCCTTGAATCGAGGCTGCCATGCTGTCAGCACTGTGCTTGTAATTCACGAATTCATTCCACCACTCTCGTTGCTTCTTCCAGACTTTATCAAAATCTGGTGTGAGGCCCTTGTTGACAAAGTTTGCCACCAATTTTTTCTTGAACCAGCGGAACTGAATTGCCATCTTCTTAAATGCCATCCCTTTACTTTGTCAGCTTTGCCTGGGGGAAATTTGAAGTGCAACGACACCTCTTTCCATAACAAATCTTTCTCTGAATCTGGCATGATATCTTCAGGTCGATCAGAGACTTTATTTCTCTTCCAAAGCTTATACTTTATGATGACGCTTTCCCTAACAAGATATCCCAATTGATTTACAAATGTCGTCTTAATTTGACCAGGGGCTAGTGGCTCGCCGGTTGCTTCGTTGATCTCCGTGATGGTTGTACATTCTACCATCTTCCCCTTGGAGCCACGTTTCCGTTTATGCTTCGTCGATCCTGATGCCTGAAAGAATCGCAAATTTATCAAGCGGGTTGCTAGCAACTAGTGGACGTCGCGGCAGGTATGCGTAACCTTCATAACCCGCAAGCAAGGGTTCCAGATCGAAAATTATCCTGATGCCTGAAAGAATCACTAAACTTTTATACCTCGGCTTCCTTGACATTTTCTTCTTCCTCCCCACTAATATCTTGCTCCTTGTCGCCATGATAATGCAAGTTTAAAAATTGGCTGCCATCGTTCTCGTCCTCATCAAACTCTGGAGCTATGTGCCCAGTACTACCACGAATGAGCTCGTGCATTAACTCGTCTTGGTTGTCCGTAGGATCCATTTCCACTACCTGAAACAATAAAAAAACATTAAGTATTTTCTAGTACTAATAAAATGTACATATTTGCAAAAATATTGTATCAGAAGAGAGTGTAGAATATTTCATGGCTACTCAATTATTTACCAAAGACATGAACCGTGAGATTTTCTTTAAGTTCACAACAGCAGAATCGAGGCTTCTTTGGTTGAAGCTTTGGTGCCAACAGAAGAAATTATACTAGATTTGGTAACACTACCCAAGAATCTTTCAAAAAAAAAACACCACCCAAGAATATGCCGAATGATATTAAGGATCATGCCTAGTTTGATGCGCATTTCTCAGATTGCAGTCACGGTTTGGTCTTGGTTGTGGCCGACGTCTCAACATCTTTTTAATTTCCTTGTCAGATAAGGGGGTTTGAGAAGCAGATGGAGAAGTGGATGGGGGCCTGCGATTGCATCATCACAAAGGTTTGTTAGTTAGCGCCATTCAGGCTAAGCTAATTGACCGATTGTTTCAGGAGGCAGTGCTACAACCGTGATGTATGGATTATATTTTATTTATTCCTGGCATTTCCTGGCTGGTCCTGGCACAATTGCAGAAGCGTTGATACGGGGACTTCCAATTATCCTGAACGATTTCATCCCGGGACAGGTCGGTGCTTGTCGTTGTTTCTCCACCGTACGTGAAATAATTTTCAGACCTCTACTTTCCATAAAGTATCCACTAATATGGTTTAGTAAGGATAATCAAAGGTATTCTTAATTAGGTGGTACTACTAATTACTTGTACGGTTTGTAGCTAGAGGTGACAACGGATCATGGTCTTAGTAGTCTATTCGCAATCCAACTGGATCCTTATTTTTAGTTGACACATGTATATTGACAAACCAAATGTGTTAAATTCACAAAGAGATTGCATAAGCCCAGTTGTCAACTGCCATGGATAATCTCCCATTATCTGTCACCCTTTGGAAGTTAATTAAATTCAGTTAACTATATATACTTGAAGCTCTAAGCAAATAAGGGACAACAGATTGTATTTTCAACACAACCGAAAAACTACTAGTGATTACATTTCTAGCTGGCCGTAAATCATTTCTAGCGTTACTTAACCCCTGTGAAGAGAGGTATTCCCCCTTTTCTCTGCTCCAAGAGTTACCCTTGTAGGCACTTGCAGCAGGACCAAATACCAAACAATATAATACTATGCATACTTGATGGGACATTTCATCAGGATTACAAGTTATTGCATGACAAAAGAATTTATGTACTAGCCACATAGATGCTACAGCATAAATACAATGACCTTTGTTGAGCTATAATACTAATCCGATTGACAGTAACATAAAGTCTACATTAGCTAGCCCATAGCACAAAGCAAACATCACATGGCATAGTTAGTAAAAAAACACGCACAAGTAGTCAAGCAAGCACTAGAGGCACATGCAACTAGCTAATTAACCAAATAATGAGTGGTAAATAAAATCACCTCTAGGCCCCGCGTGGGCAATCAAATAATGAGCAGACAACCAAAATTTGGTAATGCTAGCATAGTACTGGAATAGGACAAAGAAACATGTTGATGGAACTATAACTGGAAAGTCGAATAAATAATAATTTTTGTGACTAAATTAAGATCTATGACTGATTTCTAGGAAAGGCAAATACGTAATCAAGTGATATGGAAATAACTGGAACTAAAGCACGCACAAGGATACGAAAGCTCATTAGATAAACTGCATATTACAGTCTACTATCTACCAAAACATAACATGTAAATGGTTACTTAACATCAGATTCTGATATTTCTTTTAGATTACCATGCTGATGTTAATATGAATAGAACATTTGTTCACTTGTAGGAAAACAAAACAAAAACTGACGCCTGCGCTGCTAAAGTATCATTATTATTCTAATTTACAAGCAACTTCCACCGATCAGGTATAAGCTTGCTGCAAGCATCCACATCTAAACATTTACTACTCTGTACAAACACATGCATGTTAGCATATCAGAATTCTGGCTGGTACTCATCTTCAGAAATTAAAGCCAGAAATTCATTTGAAAACGTTAATGGCAATACGTCCAAAGGAGTTGACATGAAATGAAAATGAAAATGATGATTGAGCTGGGCGAACAATGGATACTATAGGACACGGAAAAAGGAACTTGCAAACATGTATAAATCAGTATAATCAACATTGTCTAACCATCTACATTATCATTCATGGCAGCATCAAAATTCATCATCTCAGCGACGGCGGGGGATGACCTCGAGGGGCGGCTGCACGGACCGGGCGGCGAGGACGCCGAGGTGCGCGGCGGCGCGGGCGAGGACGACGAGGCGTGGGGGCGGCCGGGCTGGGGACGGCCTCGAGGGGCGGCCACGGTCGAGCGCCGGCCGGGCTGGGGACGACCTCGAGGGCGGCCGAGGACGCGCGGCCGGGGACGGGGAGATCCGGACGGGGACGCACGCGCGGCCAGGGACGGCGGCGGTGGCGCGGGCGAGATGACGAGGTCCGCGTCGGGGCAGGGCGGTGTAGGGTAGGGGCGGCGTCGGGGCAACGAGGAGGCCGCGGCCGGGGACGGCGGCGGCGCCGGCGTGGCAGAGGACGAGATGAGGGCGGCGGCGGCGCGAGCGATGCACGTCGGTCTGAAGAAGGGCGAAGTGGGGGAAGAAGGGGCCGGATCTCTGTATTTGGGGGCAGAGTGGCTAGGTTAGTGCCGGCTGGCCTTATCAGCCAGCACTAACGTGCCCCGTGACGTCAGGATGGACCGGTTAGTGCCGGCTGGAAATTCTAGCCGGCACTAACGTACTTAAGTTAGTGCCGGCTCGCAATACCAGCCGGCACTAACCTGCACCATCTGGCGGGAACCAAGTCAATTCTATTTTACCCTAAACTTTTAATATTTACAATAATATAACAAAAAATTATTTTTAATAGGCTTAATAATTAGAATAATATAACAAAAATTGATATCTTAAATTTTTTATCATATTATTAATTATATCTACACACTAACAGTAGTAATCAAAGTAAATTAACAAATATGCTTATGTGTAGCTTATAGGGTTTATAAGTGTATATGTTTATGTTATTCGTAAAAAATCGAAAACATTTCATTTTCATTCATGCAAAAATATTCAAAAAACTTTTCAATAGTAGCCTATACAATGATGTAATCAGTTCGCAAATTTGTTGATTCTTTGTTTGTAATTTAATGTTTCAATGCTTCTAGTAATGCAAAATTAGTGAACGTAAATAATATTTATACCATGCAAAAATATAATATTATCTGAAGATGATATTGTGTCCTAATTGGACAAATAGTATCGAGAATTGAGATAAATACGATGTGGTGCGTTACATTACATCACTGAATGAGAAAATACAATATATAACTTTTATAAAACTACTACTCATTATCATTATGTACTGGAACATTGATAATCTTCCTTTTGACGAAAGTGCCTTGAGCGTGATCACGGCGTAAGTAAGGTGTGTCCTCTTTGGATAAGAGGATGCTAGGGTCAACGTCAAATGAGAATGGAGGAAGGTACCCAGACGGGACCTTGATACTGTTCAAGCAATTGAACATACTTTCCTTCTCCTCTTTGCTCAGATTATAGCTGGCAGATTTTAAATAGTGGCGTCCTTTGTCTCTCTTCACGGATTGCAAGCCTTGTCGTCCAGCTAGCATCCACATGTGTGGGATGAGTATAAACAGGAATCTTTCAACCTCCGAGGTTGAAAGACACATTGGAAGCAAGGCGCGACATGTGGATGCTAGCTGGACGACAAGGCTTGCAACCCGAGAAGAGAGACAAAGGACGCCACTATTTAAAACCTGCCAGCTATAATCTGATCAAAGAGGAGAAGGAAAGTATGTTCGATTGCTTGAATAGTATCAAGGTCCCGTCTGGGTACTCCTCAAATATACAGGGCATAATAAATGTGAAAGAGAAGAAAATCCAAAACTTGAAGTCCCATGACTGCCACGTTCTGATGACACAATTACTTCCGGTTATACTGAGGGTGTTCTACCGGAAAATGTGAGATTGGCAGTTGTAAAGCTTTGTGCATTCATGAATGAAATTTCACAGAAAGCAATTAATCTAAATAATCTAATAAAGCTGCAGAAAGACATTGTCGAATGTCTTGTCAGCTTCGAGATGGTCTTCCCACCTTCCTTCTTCAATATTATGACACACCTTCTAGTTCATATTGTGACAGAAATAACTATCCTGGGTCCTGTTTTTCTACACAATATGTTCCCTTTCGAGAGGTTCATGGCAATATTGAAGAAGTACGTGCGTAAACGTTCTTGCCCAGAAGGATGCATTGCTAAGGGATATGGAACAGAGGAGATCATTGAGTTTTGCGTTGACTATCTTCCTGATCTCAATCCGATTGGGCTCCCCGTGTCACACCATGAGGGGCGACTAAAGAGAAAAGGCACACTAGGAAAGAAATGTAATGTGAACATCCCTTGTAGTGAATTCAGCCAAGCAAACTTCACGGTTCTTCAGAATTCATCCAAGGTGGCTCCATATATTAATGAGCACATGAATATTATACAGTCTGAAAATCCACAGAAGAATCTTGCTTGGATTACACGCCAACATATAAAAACTTTTGACGGCTGGTTCAGACGAAAATTATTGGGCAACAACACAGTTGATCAAGAACTTCAATGGCTGTCTAGGGGACCATCAATCACTATCCAGCAATACCAAGGGTACGAAATCAATGGGTATACATTTTATACGAGAGCTCAAGACAAAAAAAGCACCAACCAAAACAGTGGTGTTCGTATGTGTATAGTAAACAGTAATGGAGAAAAGAACAACTACTATGGTGTCGTAGAGGAGATATGGGAACTTGAATATGGACCCATAGTTGTCCCTTTATTTCGTTGCGAATGGATGGCTGGAGGAGGCGTAACGAAGGACCGGTATGGGATGACCAGAGTTGACTTTAAAAGATTGGATATAAAAATGAACCATTCGTTCTAGCCAAGGATGTGACACAAGTATTCTATGTGAAGGACATGTCGAGCAAACCAAAGAAAAACTCGGATAAGACGCCTGAAGCAGACAAGGCTGGAAATGAGCCGAAACGGCACATAGTTCTTCCAGGAAAAAGAAAAGTTGTTGGAGTTGAGGATATTTCGGACAATTCGGAAGATTATGACCAAATTGATGACCTTCCCCCATTCTTAGATGACGTTGACCCTAGCATCCTCTTATCCAAAGAGGACACACCTTACTTACGCCGTGATCACGCTCAAGGCACTTTCGTCAAAAGGAAGATTATCAATGTTCCAGTACATAATGATAATGAGTAGTAGTTTTATAAAAGTTATATATTGTATTTTCTCATTCAGTGATGTAATGTAACGCACCGCATCGTATTTATCTCAATTCTCGATACTATTTGTCCAATTAGGACACAATATCATCTTCAGATAATATTATATTTTTGCATGGTATAAATATTATTTACGTTCACTAATTTTGCATTACTAGAAGCATTGAAACATTAAATTACAAACAAAGAATCAACAAATTTGCGAACTGATTACATCATTGTATAGGCTACTATTGAAAAGTTTTTTGAATATTTTTGCATGAATGAAAATGAAATGTTTTCGATTTTTTACGAATAACATAAACATATACACTTATAAACCCTATAAGCTACACATAAGCATATTTATTAATTTACTTTGATTACTGTTGTTAGTGTGTAGATATAATTAATAATATGCTAAAAAATTTAAGATATCAATTTTTGTTATATTATTCTAATTATTAAGCCTATTACTAATAATTTTTAGTTATATTATTGTAAATATTAAAAGTTTAGGGTAAAATAGAATTGGCTTGTTTCCCGCCAGATGGTGCAGGTTAGTGCCGGCTGGTATTGCAAGCCGGCACTAACTTGAGCACGTTAGTGCCGGCTAGAATTTCCAGCCGGCACTAACCGGTCCATCCTGATGTCACGGGGCACGTTAGTGCCGGGCTGCCGGCTGATAAGGCCATCCGGCACTAACCTTGCCACTCTGCCCCCAAATACAGAGATCCGGCCCCTTCTTCCCTCACTTCGCCCTTCTTCAGATCGACGTGCATCGCTCGCGCCGCCGCCACCCTCATCTCGTCCTCTGCCGCGCCGGCGCCGCCGCCGTCCCCGGCCGCGGCCTCCTCGTTGCCCCGACGCCGCCCCTACCCTACACCGCCCTGCCTCGACGCGGACCTCGTCGTCTCGCTCGCGCCACAACCGCCGTCCCTGGCCGCGTGTGCGTCCCCGTCCGGACCTCCCGGTCCCCGGCCGCGCATCCTCGGCCGTGAGTGCATCACCTGCCGGCCTCGTCTCAACCTCTGCCGCCCTCGAGGTCATCCCCAGCCCGGCCGACACTCAACCGTGGCCGCCCCTCGAGGTCGTCCCCAGCCCGGCCGCCCCCACGCCTCGTCGTCCTCGCCCGCGCCGCCGCGCACCTCGGCGTCCTTGCCGCCCGGTCCGTGCAGCCGCCCGTCGAGGTCATCCCCCGCCGTCGCTGAGATGATGAATTTTGATGCTGCCATGAATGATAATGTAGATGGTTAGATAATGTGGATTATACTTATTTATACATGTTTGCAAGTTCCTTTTTCCGTGTCCTATAGTATCCATTGTTCGCCCAGCTCAATCATCATTTTCATTTTCATTTCATGTCAAGTCCTTTGGACGTATTGCCATTAACGTTTTCAAATGAATTTCTGGCTTTAATTTCCGAAGATGAGTGCCAGCCAGAATTCTGATATGCTAACATGCATGTGTTTGTACAGAGTAGTAAATGTTTAGATGTGGATGCTTGCAGCAAGCTTATACCTGATCGGTAGAATTTGCTTGTAAATTAGAATAATAATGATACTTTAGCAGCGCAGGCGTCAGTTTTCGTTTTGTTTTCCTACAAGTGAACAAATGTTCTATTCATATTAACATCAGCATGGTAATCTAAAAGAAATATCAGAATCTGATGTTAAGTAACCATTTACATGTTATGTTTTGGTAGATAGTAGACTGTAATATGCAGTTTATCTAATGAGCTTTCGTATCCTTGTGCGTGCTTTAGTTCCAATTATTTCCATATCACTTGATTACTTATTAGACTTTCCTGGAAACCAGTCATAAATCTTAATTTAGTCACAAAAATTATTATTTATTCGACTTTCCAGTTATAGTTCCATCAACATGTTTCTTTGTCCTATTCCAGTACTATGCTAGCATTACCAAATTTTGGTTGTCAGCTCATTATTTGATTGCCCACGCAGGGCCTATTCCAGTACTATTCCAAAGTTTGATGAGGACGAGAACGATGACAGCCAATTTTTAAACTTGCATTATCATGGCAACGAGGAGCAAGATATTAGTGGGGAGGAAGAAGAAAATGTCGAGGAAGCCGAGGTATAAAAGTTTAGTGATTCTTTCAGGCATCAGGATAATTTTCGATCTGGAACCCTTGCTTGCGGGTTATGAAGGTTACGCATACCTGCCGCGACGTCCACTAGTTGCTAGCAACCCGCTTGATAAGTTTGCGATTCTTTCAGGCATCAGGATCGACGAAGCATAAACAGAAACGTGGCTCCAAGAGGAAGATGGTAGGATGTACGACCATCACGGAGATCAACGAAGCAACCGGCGAGCCACTAGCCCCTGGTCAAATTAAGACGACATTTGCAAATCAATTGGGATATCTTGTTAGGGAAAGCGTCCCCATAAAGTACAAGCTTTGGAAGAGAAATAAAGTCTCTGATCGACCTGAAGACATCGTGCCAGATTCAGAGAAAGATTTGTTATGGAAAGAGGTGTCGTTGCACTTCAACTTTCCCCCAGGCAAAGCTGACAAAGTAAAGGGATGGGCATTTAAGAAGATGGCAATTCAGTTCGGCTGGTTCAAGAAAAAATTGGTGGCAAACTTTGTCAACAAGGGCCTCACACCAGATTTTGATAAAGTCTGGAAGAAGCAACGAGAGTGGTGGAATGAATTCGTGAATTACAAGCACAGTGCTGACAGCATGGCAGCCTCTATTCAAGGCAAAATGAATGCTAGCAAAAAGACAAACTTCCATAGACTTGAGCCTGGAGGTTATAAGGCTGTTGTTACGAAATGGGAAATGATGGAAAATAGTTTAATTGCAAAAGGAATCGTACCGCAGACCTTGAGTTGGCCCAAACGAGCAAGGTATTACTTCTATGCTCATGGAGGCACACTAGACCCCGACACTGGAATGTTTGTGACTAGCGACGTACTAAGAGAGGTTGCCCAAAGACTCGACGACGCAATGAGGCGTATGGAAGAAGGGCTGGGATGATATTGCAAACTGATCTAACAAGGGCTCAATTGCTTGGGGAGGCCCTACAGAATGCCCGCGGCAGGAAAAAGTTTGTACTTGGTGAACCTTTGATATGGCCAGAGTTGCTACAATTCCTACCAACGAAAATGGCCGAGTTACACAAATGGTATGCCGTGCAATCTAAAGCTAATGAATTAGAGATGTTCCCAGCTCGGATTAAAGATGAGCATTTCTGGCGGGGGGGGGGGGCAGATGATGTATATATCGAGTTTGCAGCACTTTACGATTTATACCATCAAGATGCCCTTCACAAGTCCCTCGTCAGTGTATGGTGCATGTAAGTATTGTCTCTCGTTTCATTATTTTAGCCTTGTGTGTTGATTGATCCCCGTTTTTCTTGTGTCCTGTAGGTCAAAAATTCAAATTTGCCGAAAGAAGAACTTCCATAACATCGGGTTCTTCGACCCCGATATTATAGACGAGAAATCGGTAGCGCAAAAGCCTGAAGAAATAGTCAATGTTATATACAGGGGGTTGCGTAAGAATAGCATGTGTCCCTTCATTCTCTTGCCAAACAACCATCAGTGAGTCGTTCTTTGTTAGCCTCTTTTTTTCAATTCCTTCGTATTAATAATACTATTTAATAACTATTATAATTAACATTAATTGGTTGTGCGTATGTATATGCACAGCTTTCATTGGATATTGCTTTGTATTCGAATTGAGGAGCACAAGGTATTGGTGTACGACTCGTTAAGGTAAGATAAATCAAAGTACCAAAATCTCATCGAGGTGGTAAATATTGTATGGAGTCGCTGCCTCCGCAAACACATAGGCTTGCCCATAGGTGAAATCGAGCCTCTTCGTTGGTTCACTGATTTTCCGGTATGAATATACTCTCGCTACTAATGTCATTCGCAATAAACATCAGAAAAATTCTATATCGTAACCCACATTTGTCCATAGTGTTGGAGACAGGAACAAGGAAACAACTTATATGGATATGCGAGTGGATCAACTCTTTTGCAAGTGAAAAAGGGCAAATGACAGTGGAGGCATTCAATGTACGTGAGCACAATCACATCTGCTCATTATTTTAATTCATTATTTGTTATTCTCATGACTTCATCGAAAAATGTGACAGCGTTGGTGGATGAAAGAAGAACTCATTGAAATGGCTCGGGTCAGGGCAATTCAAGAAGCTATATGCGGATTCCTGTTCGATGAAGTCATAAATCCTGAGGGCGAATTTCATGGCGATCTCCGTACAAGCGTCGCCAAAGAAGATCCGACGACGAGGAAGCTGATACGTTACTATAGTTGATGCTTAATAATTTGTAATATCTCAAGTACTTTTGAACTCTGAAGTGTTCCATATATGAACTCTATATGTATGTACATATATTATATATATATAATATTATATTAGTGTGATGCGATACTAATATTAGTGTGCAATAAGTTACTAATACGGTCCTAATATTAGTGTGCAATACGGTACTAATACAGTTCTAATATGACACAAATACCCACATCAATTTGTATAAAAACAAAAAGAAAAAAAACATTTAGTGCCTGCTAGTAATACCAGCCGGCACTAAAGTGGCGCGTGGCGTGGCGTGGCGTGGCATGGCAGCGCACGTTAGTGCCGGTCACAGTAGCCGGCACTAACGTGTTGTCACGTTAGTGCCGGTCATTTAGTGCCGGTCACAGGGACCGGCACTAACACGTCCCGTGACCGGCACTAATAAGCCATTCTCCAACAGTATAGGATACTACAATTTTTTTTAAAATTTTGTTACTAAGCAGCAGCGGGCACATGTTTGTTCGCTAGGGAGATGAGGGGCTCATATCGAATTCATCGAGCATCATCTACCACTAAAAGGATAATTAGCTGAACATGCGAGAACCCGTGGAAGTACCTAGATGGACATGTTCCATTATAAGAAACCAAACGAGCTGTTTTCTCGGATTCACCGTGAGAAATACTTTTATAATATATAATTTGCATATTGTTAAACTATGCAAATTTCTAGAAATTGATGGTCAAACATATAAATATTTAACTTAACAAAATACTAAGCTTTTATATGGAATATCATATCCTTAGCTGAATTTTAACATGAAAATAATCACCAAAATGCAACCTGGAACCAAAAGAGGAAAAAGAAAAATTGAAGAACCACAAGTAGGAGCTAGCGAGGACTAATGAAATTAAAGGTTCACAAGTGCTTGCATACGCTAAACTCCGATTAGGCAGGGTGTGTATACAAATGCTTCGTACGATCCCCGATTATAACAGTCTGGATGTAACACACCTAGATACTGAACCTTTCCGCTCCCCAAATGACAGGCCACTGGATCGCCCATGACATCCAAGAAGATTACTTCCTTGTACGGATGTGAAATCCAAGGAAAAAAACACACTGCCTAGCATAATAACAATATCCGTTCTCATCATCTGCAGGGTCGATGATGTCCCTTCCTGTGATGCTTCTTCATCTTCAATCTCACTCTCATCATCCTAAGCAGCAGTTCTCCGGTACTCGTTATAAGCATCAGCAATCGTCCAGGGACGAGCGTATCTCATCTGCTGATAGGCTGAATTGACCACACTGCAGCGATGCTTCAGTACCCACTCCGTCTTGTTACCATCTGATGATTCGTCGAGGATACAAACACGAAGCCGGGCCATGTCGTCAAGAGCTCCAAAGCACACCCCGTTTCCTGATCTCCCTATAAATGACTTTGCACCTTGTTGACACAATACCAAGTCTATCGGCGGTTTGATTACTTGGTACTTATGAGTAGACAAAGACAGTCTGCATGAACCAATGAGAACGTTGACATCACTTTAATTATCAACTGATACAAGGAAATCGATCCTAGAATATTACTTCCTGCGTTCCAAATTATATGTCGTTTTAGTGTTTCTAGGTGTATAATTTTTCTAGACATAGTGTATATCTAGATGTAGATGTAGATGCATATAAAAAAAACTATGTACCTAGAAATGATAAAAAATTCTATAATTTAGAACGGATGATCGATGGCCAAAAAAGAAAAAGGTAGGATCACCTAATGTTTACCTAGAGACGTATTCATTGCGGCAATGCATGTAAAGTGCTCCCTGCCAATAGGCGCTGTAGCGCCACCGGGCATTGTACGAGTCACCCCAGGAATTCGGCAGCAAGTTGGCGACTGTCCCTGCCGCCTCGCCTTCCCCGATGAACACCTTCTCCTCCCACCGCATGGTCGTCGAGGAGAACACGTGCCACGGCCATTCCATCTTCTTCTTCTTCCCTGGCTGCTGCTTCTCCATCAACTTGTGCGGATCGAGGTGCACCAGAAGCACCTCCCAGTGCGGCGACACGGCGGGGTCGAAGACGACGAACGCGCGGGGCTTCCAGTTCCGGACGTCGGAGTGCGGCGGCAGGCGCGCCCACCGCCGCGTCGCAGGGTTGCACAGGTAGAGCGCCTTGTCGTCGCCGTGGTGGTCGCCGCTGTGGAGGACGAGGCCGTTGCAGTGGTCGAGGACTTTGTACCACTGGTATGGCTTGTCACGCGCGATGAACGCGCGATGAAGCTGAACCTGCCGTCGACGGTCTGAGGGCCGCCGCCGCCGTCGGCCGCGTCGGCTGCCGGCGACCTCAGGCGGGCGAAGAAGTGCGGCCTGAAGTGGTCGATGTAGTTGACGAAGAGGCCGGGCACCGAGTGCGGGAGGAGGCGCCGGAGCCGGAGCAGCAGCCGGCGCTCGCCGACGACGTCGCGCCATGCCTTGCAGATGAGCTGCGACGCCGCGAGGCTGCGCACCGGGAGCGAGCCCAGGATGTCCTCGAGCAAGTCGGCAGGTAGAGCCGGCGGCGCCACCGTGTCATGAAAGCGATCGGGTGCTCTAGCCTAAGGGGAGGAGGGGGTGAATAAGACATTATTAAAATCTTAACCTATGGCTCCAACTAGTTTGCACAAAACTTAAGCTAATTCAAGCTATCTAGATGTGCAACTACGGTTCACCTTAGTGTGAAACTCTCATTCCAAAAAAGTTTTGCAACCTATAGCCAATCCTAGCAAGATACTACACTAAGAAAGTAAAGGCACACAAGTTGCAATATTAAATGCGGAAGCTAAAGGAGAGGGATGAGAGAAAGCGAACTCTCGACACGAGGATATATCCCGTGGTTCGGTTTGTCACAAAGGCGCCCCTACGTCCACGTTGTTGAAGCACTCACGAAGAGTATTGCTTCCCGGCAATCAAGTCTCTTCCGTGAACACAATCACGGTCACATTGATCCCGATTTTCACTAAGGGAGATTGCCCACGAAGGAGGGGTCTCCGTCCCCTGCACAATGTCGTCGACGCCGCTCCACACCAAGCCGGAGGGTCGTTGACTTGCCGGCGAGCCACCAAAGCTCCAAGGATGGCCGGCGCACCAAGATACAAGAATGGTTCACTCTAGAACCACAGCACAAGAATCTAAACCTTGCTTGATCACTCACTCAAGGGCTAACCTTGCACTAACACTCACAAAGCTTGTGCTAAGGACTAAGGATTTGATCTTTATGCTCTTGGATGGCTTGGAGGTGTTCTTGGGTGTGTGTGGGATGTCCAACAATTCCAGCAAAGCTTCAAATGGCCAGGGTGAGGCGTATATATAGGCCACCAAGTGTTGTAGCCGTTGCTCCAACGGTCAGCAGAAAACAGCATACCATTGTGTATCGGTTAAACCGGTCACTCACAGCACTCAACTAGCCGTTGGCCTCTTTCTCTCCTGCTGACGTCATTACACCGGTGCTATGCTCCGATGCATCACCGGTTCAACCGGTGCTGAAGAGTTGGCTCCTGCGCGCTTGACATCGTCTCTGGAACATAGTACATTGAATGCACCGATGACTCTCATGACACCGTCGATTCATCCGGTGCTTCATTTCATTCTTCACTTGATCTCCAGAGGCGCACAGACTTGTGCCAAAGCCAGGGCGTCGGATCTTCCGACAACCGTCGGATGCACCGATGATTGGGCATCGGTTCTTCTGGTGCCTCTGTTTTCTACAGAACTCATCCAATTCAGCGTTTTTGAGTTCTTTCTTCGTGTATTGCTATGTATGACCTTTTTACTTCATCCCTAGGATCTAGAAATGTTCACTTTACTAAACCATTAGTCCCATTGATTGTGTTGTCATACGATCACCAAAATCACTCGAAATGGCATAAATGGTGCCATGTTCGTTACAATCTTCCTCTTTTTGGTGATTGATGACAACACAATCAAAGCAAGCATAAAATTTGCAAAAATTGATAAATTGAAACATTTACACTTGCTTGGATGCTTACCATCATCCAATGACGGTTTGGCCTCTCCCTAAAACCATGATCTCCCTTTGTTCCTCCCCTTGCTACTCTTCTCTCATGTGTCGACTTATCCAATCGGCATTTTTTCCCCTTTGTAATATAATTTTCCTTCTTAGGAACATCTCTCCCTCTTTGTTGGGAACATGCCTTGCTTTGATCCACATTTCTCCCTCTTTGGAATCAAATCACCTAAAAGGTCTTGTACCTAAAAGGTCTTGCAAAACAATATAGCTCAAGAGAAGATTAGTAGCCTAGGGAGTTAGTTTCATGACTTATGATTCAATTGTATGATATCAATGAAGATACCAATTGAAAATTTACTATAGTGGATCACAAAATCACGAAACTAGCATGACATGAGTTAAGCTTTTCATAAGTATGTGCACAAAATGATAATGTGCAAATCAAGTGTACAACTAAAAGATTCAACAAGAAAGTTTAGATCATATCATGCACGGAGGTAGCTCTAAAAAAATAAGAATTGACAAATTATACCAATTGAATGAGTTTAGAACCTTGCATATCTCCGGGGGTCACTTTGTTTACCTTGCATGTACCAATTGAAAGTGACTTGCAACCAATTGAAAGTCTTTAAACAAAGAGCACTTGGTACACTAAGGTTAAACAAATGTATGAGCACATAGCCTTTGAACTTAGATATGAGCATTTAAGTTCAATACAGCATGGCTCAATATGCATGAAGCACAATCTATCTAATCACTCTTAGAAAGTTGTTTGTTCACATTAATTGTGAATAACATTCTCTTAGAGTGTTAATTCCATCGTGAGACTACAAAAGATAAACTTGCAAACACATTAGTCTCAAAATCACAAACCATAGAGTGAACTCCCCCTAAATGTGTGCATTTAGTGTTTGAATCACCAAGCAAATGTATGCACATTGATTTTAACACAATTGGGAAGTTTACCCTATAGCTTGTGTTCATGGTACATATATGAAATACATACCTCATGAGGTCCATATACCATGAAGAGTAATCTTGTATAGCTTTCTACACACTTATCAAAACATGTAGGTTGCTCATGGGTTAGAATTATGACACAAGTAACCCACCATATATAGCACTAGGAGATGCAAATTATGCAAGTGTCCTAGCAAAAGCAATGGAGCTACATGATGCTTGAATTGAAATCTAGCTTCCATTACCTTATGGGGGACTTGGGCAATAAATGTCCAAGTTGTGAGCTTAGTTTCTTTGGATTGAATCTTCACTTCAACTTGTAAGCTAAGCCTCCAAATCCCCCGATGCCATTCTTGGGCTTCAAGTCTCCTTTGGAACCCACACCATTTGAGGCCCCTTCATATTGGTGATGATGTCCTTGGGCACCCAAATAGAGTGGTTCCAACTCCTTTCCTTCTTCCCAATCTTGTGAGCAGCCACCTTGCCATTGGTCTTGTTTTTTATCACATAGGAGGTGCTATTGGTTTTGTTCCTCCGGTTGGGCTTGGTGTAGATGAGAGAACTCTTGATTGTGAGCTTCTTCTTGTTCTTCTTATCCGGAAGTTTCTTCCTTGCTTGAGGACACTTGTTGGACTTGTGGCCTTCTTTGTGGCACTTTGAACAAGTCACAGTGGACCCCTTCTCAATCTTCTTCACCATGTCTTCACGGTTATCTTGAGAAGGTTGGATATTGCTTTCTATGCCTTTGTCCTTCAATCTATACAAGTCCTTCATGATCCTTTCTACTTCTTGTTTGAGCTCATCATTTCCTTGGCAATGAGATCATCACATGATTCTACAACAACATTCTCATAGCATTTTTCATTGTAAGGGTTAGAGCAAGAATCATCAATTAAATCAATGCAAGAAGTTGAAGCATCTACCCTAGAGATAGAAATAGCACAAGGGATAGTTTGCTTCATTTCTAAAGAGTCATTAGTATCATTAATGCTCTTAAATTTTAATTTGAGCTCTTCTTGCTCCTTGCTAAGCAATTTGAATTTGCACATCAAATCTTCAAAATTTGTAGCAAGAGAAGCATTTAGATCATTGAGAGCATTAAGATTTTTAATTTCTTTTGATTGCTTCTTAATGACTTTTTGGTGCTCATGAACAAGGTCAAGAAGTTCATCAATTGAAGGAGAGTCGGAGTCATGATCACTTACATCGCTATCCATACCTTTGGCTATAAAACAAGTGTTGGATGATGATACCATGCGGGTGGTGAATTTCTTGTTTGATTCATCACTTGAACTTGCACTTCTTCACCTCCGCTAACCCATTCACCAAATATGGCAAATGATTCATGCTTGGGCTTCTACCCCTTCTTTTGCTTGTTCTTCTTGAACTTCTTCTCAACCTTCATAAGTTGATGGTGAGGCCCATCTTTGAGGAAGACTATATACCCCATTGAGTTGATTTTCTTCAAGCATTTGTTCATCTTTTTTACTTGCTTGTAGAGGTTGGGGTGCATTGGCTCTTTATCATCACTTGAGGAGTTTTTTGCATCCTCTTCTTCCTCATCACTTGAGCTACTCTTGATGGCAATCTTCTTCAACTTCTTGAGTTGCTTGCATGCAAGTGCGCTATGCGTTGGTGAAGAAGATGGCGCCTTTGCTTTGATGTCATTGCGTAGCTCATGGGTGATCACCTTGTTGAGGACTTGATTTGGTGTCATTGTGTCGAGCTCTTTCTCATATAGAATTGTGGTCACCAAACCATAGTCCGGCCTTCGGACTGAGTGAAGGATCTTGCGAATGAGTTTCAAATCTTCAATTTTCTTCACACCTAAGGAATTAATCTCATTCACAAGAATGTTCAAGCGTGAGTACATAAATTCGGCATTCTCATCATCAAGTTGCTTAAAGCTATTAAGCTTATCAATGAGAACATGATATTTTTCGTTTGCAACATCCTACGTGCCCTCATGGTTCTCAATGATAGTCTTCCATAGCTTTTGAGCATTTTCACAAGAAAAAACATGATTGAACACATTGTCACTAAGAGAAGACAAGATAATGCATTTAGCGGTGACATCATGTTGCTTCTCTTGTTGACCATTATTTTTTACCCCTTCACTTACTACTCTCCAAACGTTTAGCCCCGTCGCTTGGAGATGGGCTTGTATCAAAACCTTCCATCATTGGAAGCCCATGCCGTCGAATCATGGAGCGAGTCTAAAAGTTTCCATCCTTTCCCCCTAAGAGCTAACTCACTAGGCGGCGAAGCCTACCGATCTAATGAGCCGGTAAACACAAATTTGCCAATGGAATTGGCTTTCTTTGTGAGAGAAGTGAGTCCCGGCTTTGATACCAATTGAAAGTGATCGGGTGCTCTAGCCAAAGAGGGGGAGGGGTGAATTAGGCACTATTAAAACCATAACCTATAGCTCCAACTAGTTTGCACAAAACTTAAACTAATTCAAACTATCTAGATGTGCAACTACGGTTCACCTTAGTGTGAAACCCTCATCCCAAAAGAGTTTTGCAATCTATAGCCAATCCTAGCAAGATACTACACTAAGAAATTAAAGGCACACAAGTTGCAATATGAAATATGGAAGCTAAAGGAGAGGGATGAGAGAAAGCGAACTCTCGACACGAGGATATAACCCGTGGTTCGGTTTGCCACAAAGGCGCCCCTACGTCCACGTTGTTGAAGCACTCACGAAGAGTATCGCTTCCCGGCAATCAAGTCTCTTCCGTGAAAACAATCACGGTCACCTTGATCCCGATCTTCACTAAGGGAGATTGCCCACGAAGGAGGGGTTTCCGTCCGCGCACAATGTCGTCGACACCGCTCCACACCAAGCCGGAGGATCGTTGACTTGCCGGCGAGCCACCAAAGCTCCAAGGATGGCCGGCGCACCAAGATACAAGAATGGTTCACTCTAGAACCACAGCACAAGGATCTAAACCTTGCTTGATCACTCACTCAAGAGCTAACCTTGCACTAACACTCACAAAGCTTGTGCTAAGGACTAAGGATTTGATCTTTATGCTCTTGGATGGCTTGGAGGTGTTCTTGGGTGTGTGTGGGATGTTCAGCAACTCCAGCAAAGCTTCAAATGGCTGGGGTGAGGCATATATATAGGCCACCAAGTCTTGTAGCCGTTGCTCCAACAGTTAGCAGAAAACAACATACCATCGGATGAACCGATGCCTCTGCCTGGGGTGGCGTCGGTTCATCCGGTCACTCTCAGACCCGAAGTAGCCGTTGAGCTTCTGACGCACTGTCTGCGACAACACCGGTTTAACCGATGACTGTGTGTCGGTTAAACCGGTCGCTCACAGCACTCAACTAGCCGTTAGCCTGTTTTTCTCTTGCTGACGTCATTACACCGGTGCTATGATCCGATGCATCACTGGTTCAACCGGTGTTGAAGAGTTGGCTCTTGCGCGCTTGACATCGTCTCTGGAACATAGTACATTGAATGCACCGATGACTCTCATGACACCGTCGGTTCATCCGGTGCTTCACTTCATTCTTCACTTGATCTCCAGAGGCGCATAGACTTGTGCCAAAGCCAGGGCGTCGGATCTTCCGACAACCGTCGGATGCACCGATGATTGGGCATCGGTTCTTCCGGTGCCTCTGTTTTCTGCAGAACTCATCCAATTCAGCGTTTATTTGAGTTCTTTCTTCGTGTATTGCTATGTATGACCTTTTTACTTCATCCCTAGGATCTAGAAATGTTCACTTTACTAAACTATTAGTCCCATTGATTGCGTTGTCATACGATCACCAAAATCACTCGAAATGGCATAAATGGTGCCATGTTCATTACATGTCCGTCGCCATGCCTGCGGCGGCGGATCGATCAACGTGACGCTGCTTGGGTAGTCAAAGTTCCTATATATTACGTGTGGAGATCAATCAGGATTCTACAGAACTTCCTCTAGCTTGCCAGTCGTGTGGAGATCAAACTGCTAGTATTGATCTCATCCAACTAGGTCCAACGACTGATCCGAACCCTTGATCACGCTCTGATCGGGGGCATCCAACTAAGAGCTGGTTGGTGGGCTCCTATCACGCAGCGCATAAAAGGAAGGTGGGGTCCGAGGGCACACAGGATGAGTTTTGCCACCGCCCATAGGACACCACTGCTAGCCAACCTGATCCAAGCCTGTGTTGTAGAGGCAGGAAGCACCGCCACCATCTTCACCATGCCAATGCTGTCCTCGTCGCCGGCCCACCTTCTGCCTCGCCTCCACCGACGCCATGGCAAGCTTCTCCACCAAGACTGACGGTCGGTGTCTGTGATCTCTCTCTAGTTAATGTACTCAAGGATGAACATGTGTTTTATGCCATCATTAATAATAGAGTACACACTCGATCTACATCTAGAGGTCCAAATGAGTCTACATCAAGATTGGGGAAAGAGCATAGAGAAGAAAGAAATTCGATCTCGACTCAAAAGAATGTAGAAGTCAAACCCTAACCTGAAAGAGAACAAGCTCCCATGTGCGCCGTCCAATGTTTAAAATCTCTGGCTAAGCCTCTTAGCCATTGTCCTCTGGAACAACTAAGTGCAGCTATAGCCGGAGATAGCTGTAGCTAAGACATTTAGCTGTTTTTACAAAAGTCAGAAAGAAAACATAGAACTTTGGCATAAGAACCATTAGATATCCGGAGGTACTCGTGCTCACACATGAACACGCGGAGCGGGCTGGCTCATCCCTCGGCGAGCTCGTGCACCCACTGGACTGGGAGAGAACGAGAGAAGAGTGGGTTGCCAATTTTTGGGCTGCCATTTGGTGGGCTGGCGTCCGAGCCTTTTCTTGGCCAGTCAAGCGTTTCTTTGCCGCTAAATAAGTCTTTGATTAGCGGCTAACTTTGGTTATCTCCGGTTATTAGTGTGGACGGTTGATTAGCACTAAAAACTGCTTGTCCAAGCTGTGCCTTTCTTCAGCGGCTGCTATAGCCGAAGGTTTTAAACATTGGCGCTGTCTGATGTCGCTCGCACAAGAGCACCTCAGAAGAGCCCCTTGATTGAACCGTGCGCAATTTGGTCACACACGGAGCCTGCGAGAGGGCCTGTGAGGGTGCACGGGGGCACCATGGTACCGCGCCGAGCCGAACCCGACTGCGTGAGAAAAAGAAAGAGGGGCCATCGCTCGGCCATGGAGCGGTGGCTAGATTGAGCGGCACGGCGTCGTGACGCTGGCATTGGCGCCCGACTAAGCCGTCGAGAAGGCCCGCGAGGGCACGGTCTAGGCGACGGAGGCCTGAGCTACATGCAACAAGCCGTCACAAGAAGAAATGAGGAAGGGGGAAAAGAATCATCGGGCCCAATCGCTGGCCATGGTGGCTCGATGGTCGGTGTCAACGTCACGGCAGCACTGACCTCTCGGGCCTGAGAGGAAAGGAGTAACCCTAGGGTTAGGGTTTGCAGAAGAACCGCCCCCCTTTATTTCCCTGATCGCCACCATTAGCCGTCAGATCGCATCCAACGGACGAGATCCACGCGGGATGAAGGGGAGCCGCATGCTGGGCCAGTTTTGCTGGGCCGAGCCGATGGAGTGGGTCGCGGGCTGACTCTACATTTTGGAAGTTGGAACAGTGAAGTTTTTTATTTAAGTTTATTTTTTCAGAAGCCTTTTTTTTATGAATTTTGTATAGTTTTATTTCCATTCAATTTTGAACCAACGGGATAAATTATTTATAGATAGATGAGCACACCGAAATGTTTATAAGATAGAATTGATTCTGAATAGAATTATTTTTTCCGCTGCGATGATGTTCATCTCCCAATTAAATTGGAACCAACGGGAAAATTTAATTGGAAGAGTAGTTATTTTTTATTTTCAATTAAGTATGATATTGTTAACTTTCTTACCAACATTGATGATAACAATATTATAATTCTTTATTATAAGTTTTGCATGCATTGATTCTATTTCTACGCAATGATGATGTAGAATTAATGTAGAAGAGCATGTTATATGGCTTAGTTTTGACCAACGTTAAACTAAGGCATACAATTTTTCCCGAGAGAAAAAGAAAGACAACCATTGATTTTCATCAACACATGAGATTACTTGGCTGCAAGCAAAAATATTGCTTTTTATGGGGAAAGGGCATTGGGCCAAAATAAGTTTAGTGACTCTCTCACTAAAAGCTTCTGCTGTTGTTAATTTATTAATTTTCTGATTAAAATGGAACCAATGGGACGATTTAATCAGAAAATGAAGTAAAGTTAATGTTTTTGGTCATCATGACTAAATTTTGTTGCAGTAAGTCAGCTACATATTTAATTTGACTAACGTTACAGAGTATTCAAATTTATTTCTAAAATTGATGTAAGCACTTTTTGTGTCCTGAGAGCTAGTTGCAGACTTGCAGTACTTATGTGCCTCATAGGGAATTATCCCACATGGCGGGAGAAGTTTGGCATAGTACTTATGCTATTCATATCCTGCATGGCAGGAGAAGTTTGTGATGACTCATGAGCTGTTTGTGTATCCAACATAGTGAGAGAAATTTTGAGGTAGCTCTTATGCTATCCTAGAATCGATTGTGCAGTTTTATTGTGTCACGATAATTAAGAACTCAATGTGATATGACCACGTCGACCACACCATCAAGCAACATGTTACAACTCCCAATTCAAGCTACACCGACTCAAGTATCACCTACATTGACACCAGCCCAAGTCTTTGATGGACCAATTACATATAGCCGAGCTAAGATACTACAACAAGAGGTGAACACGCTACTCTATGAAATTCAATTTAATATTGTCGTGGTGTGGCAAACCACAGCCGGGTGGCGGAATGCACCCGCCTAAGCCCAAAGGGTGAGTACTCGGGGGTTAGGCGGGTGCATTCCGCCACCCGGCTGTGGTTTGCCACACCACGACATTTGGCGCGCCAGGTAGGGGCACTTTAGCTAGTTCTAGTTCATCTCTTTCTCATCTCCATGGTTCGGATGGTTGAGCACTCCCACCACGACGACGACGTGGAGGTGACGGAGGGTGTGGTATCATCCGCGCCACGCACCTCTCGCCTCCCTGCGCCAGTGGCAACCGTGCCTGTGGAGCAGCCACCGTCGGCAGCGGCACGCGCTGCATGTCAGCGAGAGTCAGGGCGCCCGTGAAGGGCCCCCTCACAAGCTGCGAGCGGCGGAGCGACAAATCCCAGCTCGCAGCATACCTCACTCATGTGAGGAAGCCCGCTCCGGCAGAAAGCCGACTCTGGTCGCACCAAGCCCGCTCCGGCGGAAAGCCGACTCCGGTCGCACCAAGCCCGCTCCGGCGGAAAGCCCACTCCAGTCGCACTAAGATGACTCTGGTGGCTCTCTCCAACGTTAAGCCGACTCCGGTCGCATCTCCGACTCTACATCTCTGTAAGTCCTACCCTTAGAGGCCCAGCAGGGAATAAAACATTTTCCTTTGTAACTAGGTAGTACTTCCGTGTGGACCAGTCCGGTGAGCCTCCCCTGTGGAGGGGTCCGGACCTCTGCAAACCAGGTTCAGGGAAGCATACTCACCCTCCGGGGAGGTCTGGAGCCATGTAGCCGCTTAGCCTGGTTCCGTACCCTAAGCCTGCATACTCTACCTCCCTAGGGCGAGTACCGTAGTACCTAAGACTGGGGGGGCCCGGAGGTCCGGACAGCTCCGGCCTCATAAACCCGTGTTCTGGCTTACATCGCACATCTCATGTACATCTAGTTATAAAGGAAAAGTTTATTCTCAGTTCGCCTCTAAGGATGTTATATTCCAATTTCAATCTACGCTTTCTGTTTGCGCTAACCCCCACGTGGCTTCTTACTCTTGTGTGGTGATTGTGGTCGGAATTGAGTTGGCTAGTTAGTGACTTAGCTCGAGACCCCTCATGGAAGAGAGGGGTTCGGACCCCTGGGAACCTGCAGGTTCAGGGAAGCGCACTCATTCTCCGGGGAGGTCCGGAGCCGTGTAGCCGCTTAGCCTAGTTCCGAACCCTAAGCCTGCACGCACCACCTCTTGTGAATGAGTGCCATAGTACCTAGGACTGGGAACCTGGAGGTTCGGACTTTCTCTTAACCTAAAGGCCGGCCCCTTGAGCTCCGTTCACTGAGCCTAGCTGTCTATCTCAAAGGATCACAGCCAACAGGATTTGGGACCCGTGGGCATGCTACTAAGCATCTACCTTGAGTCATGTGCAGGTCCAAACGTGATGATGCAGCAGGTGACCCAAAGGATGGACAACGCAGGACAAGACCCTTGTGGCGCGCACCGCTGGGTGCCAGAAGCAGCCAAGTTGCTCACAGTAGTGGCCCCACCTGCGGGTTCGTTGCCTCTCCCGAGGCGGGCCAAGGGGCCTTTGTCGGTACCCTGCAACTGGGGTACCCACTCCTACTGTGCCATGACTCGCGTAGTTATCCGTAACTACGCCCTAAGGAGCTGAGCAGCCGGACCCTTGGGGTCCGACTCCATCTCACCGGACCAACGGTCCCAGACCCACTTCCCGCTCGGGGATGGGTACGGTGTCACCACGTGTCCCAGAGGTGGAAATGCTCAGCACCTGTGGCCGTGGACCTGGACCCCCCGCAGGTGGGTCCGGGACCTCCACGTGCCTATCCGGACCCCTGTGAGCTCTCGGCTCAGCTAGCTACTTGGGCAGGGGTCCGGAACCGCCACGTGCCCTTGTGGGCGTGGCCGCCGACCCCCGGGTCCGGTGCCGCCACGTGTCCCACTGGCACGAGTCTTCTGCCTGAAGCCAGCCCTCCTGCCGCATTAAATGCTAGTGGTTGGGGCGTGCACTGCCAGAGCAGGGCATCGGATACCCACTCACGGGTTGGACAGGCATGACATGATAACACGGTAAGCCTGCCTATTTCCAACGCGGCTCGTCTGTTACCGAGGCACGCAGTAGTGTCTCAGCGTCGCGCGCGTGGGTGACGAGTCATGATGACCAGCTACTAACCGGAGCAACAGTGCACGCTACTACAACGGACTGAGTCAGTAGTTCGGCGCTTCATCATGATCTCGACGCGCGGGTCCAGAGGCTAGACTCTACTCTGACAGGACAGCTCAAGACCACCCCTGGTCAGAAGCTACGCACAGAAGCCGACGACAAGATCTCCGGATCTGAGACATTGAAGGCCAAAGTGTAGTTTATAATACATCGCCGGGTCCACATGTCGGGGCCCCACTCAGTGTACGTGCTCCCCTTGGACATATAAAAGGGAGGGCACGCCCGCTAGAACACAGATACACTTTCCAAGGCTCTCGAGCACTCTCGAGCACAAACTCACTCAGTCTCAAGCAATACAGCACACAGTGGACGTAGGGTATTACGCTCCGGCGGCCCGAACCACTCTAAACCGGCTGTGTTCATCGTGTTCTTGTAGGAGATCGAACTAGTCCTAGCTAACCCCCGAGTACTCACCCTCTGGGCTTAGGCGGGTGCATTCCGCCACCCGGCTGTGGTTTGCCACACCACGACATTTGGCGCGCCAGGTAGGTGTCCGGAGGATTATATACTGCCTAAGTCGTGCATGTTGCTATTGCTCAGGTTCACCAAGGAGGATGACAAGAATACACAAGGAGAAGATTACAGAGAAGGATCCCGCTCGAACACGACCACTCCTACATAACAGTTTGAGAGAATCAGTCATAACTTTTTATTCCCAAAAGATATAAAGGTCAATGAGGACATTTTAGAAAGCTTATCAATTCTACTTTCC